>NC_133123.1:46984560-47619893 GCF_033568475.1 Henckelia pumila
TTTGTTTCGGTTTGATTTCCGGGTTTGATTGATTTGGTAGATTGATATCAAATCCGTATATTCTTCATTTTCAGATTTGGATTGGAGTTTCGGGTTTGGATCGAATTTGGGAGTTGAATCGAATTGAGAAGCGAAGACGATTGGAATCCTCGACGAACTTGAAAGGTAAGAAGAAGACAATTGAATGAATGAGACGATTAACTCGAATTTGAATTAATTCGAGTGCCCAAAAGAAATCACATACTTGTATGTCATTTGAATTATTTGATTTTAACTTGAATGAGTTTAATTTCACTTGCATACATCTTGAGCCGAAGATTCGATTCGTTTTGAACTTAGACGATTTAGGGAGCTATATTGAAGTAGCTTTGGATTTCGAGATTTTTCAATTGTAGAATACTTCTTATAGTTGCTCTAAAGTCTAGGGGTTTGAGTTGAGCGACATCCACCCCGAATGGGTGTGTCGGTGAGTTGTTCGTTAAAACTTGACCCCGGGATCCCAACCGAGTACCGATTGATATTCGATTATCCGATTAGATAATCCCGAGTTTGAAGTCATGCATTGCATTTTAATAAATTTCGAGTTGAATGCTGATATGACTTTTTGAATTGATTGACTCGTTGTTTTATATAACATGAATTGATATATGATTTGGACTTGTTTGATTTGTCTTTTTTTACTGGGATTTATATTCTCACCGGATTATCCGGCTGTCGTTTTGGTTTGTATGTGTACTTTATGGCAGGTGGGGCAGGATCGAGTCATAAGCTGCATGAATAGATCGAGTTGGAAGCGATAGAGTGAGACACCGTCTAGAAGTTTGTTCTTTTAGCAATCTTGATTTATAGGATTTATGAAATTTCATGTCTTGAATCATGTATAGGAAACTCGAATTTATTTGATTTGTTGAATGACCCTATCGTCAAACTTCTTATTGTATTTTTTGGGCAGAACTTAGAATATTGTATGTTCTAAATGTTGATATATATGTGTTCTTGAGTTTAGAATTGATCGGAAATGCTCTTGGTTGTTTTTTTTTCAGTGTTTCCAGGTTTCTGTCCGTTTGGCCTGCGCGCGGGCGAGGCTGGACCTCGCGCGCACGCGGCTAGCTTGGAGGGGCTCTGGAAGTTTTGCCCGCGAACGCGCGAGCACTTTCGTGAGCCTCTGGACCTTTTGCCTGCGCGCGCGCGGGCGCGAGGCAATCCTTTTTTTTAAAAAAAAATTGATTCGATTTTTCCGCGGCTCTTCGTGATTGATTGTGTTTAATTATTCGAGATTAGATGATTAGAAACAGGGTCTCACATTAAGTGGTATCAGAGAGATAAGATTCTTGGAATTGAATTAGAGTGAGCGGGATAGATCGAGTCCGCATGAATTGAATTCTCGCATGTGATTGATTTATTTAAATGACTATTTAAATACTTGCGAGCATGATTTATTGATTCTTGAATTAATTGATTTACATGAGTTGTGATTTAATTTTCGACACATGATTACTTGATTTGATTGGAAGCATGCTTTATTATTTGTAAGTTACTTGAAATTACATGATTATGTGATTAAAAATTTAAAGCATGAATTACTTGAAATATGAACTGTATTTTATAATTTCGGACCCGAGTTCCACCATCTGCTTGAGCTAGCAGATCAGAGATTGTTTGCGATGTGAATTAGAATTCGATTGAGATCCGAAATTTAGTAATTAGTAATTGAACGAACTTATCGAAAAGAGATGTGGAACACCAAATTTTGAGATGAAGATTTGGTATCCTTTTCTTACTGAATATCAGAATTGTCTCCTGAAGAATTTTAGGAGACGACAACCAGCAGTAACTCCTTCGACTAATCTAGATCGTACCACTATTGCACTGTTAGATGTCACTTTGACACCGATGGGAGTACTATCGAAGAGGTTTTAATCAATTAGATTACCAATTTTGAAGAGTACCGAGAATGCTGTTGGATGCAGAAGTTGAATAGAAGAGATCGATCAGTTGGGTGATTCTCTGAACTACACAAATGACCGGAGAATTCGGTTAGTGTGGTACCAACTTAGAGGATTGATAAAAGTTGGTAGAATTACAGAAGAGAGCATTAGGGAATCAAGGTTTGATCACTTTTTGAAATCCGCTTTCATTCGAATTTCTTCGACAGACTCCTTTTCGCTTGATTAGAGTTAGAGGGACTTGGAGATCATCTTTAATCAAAGAGAAAGCAGTTTATGAAATCTGTGAGCAGTGCCTTGAGATCAGAAGACGCCGTCAGATCTGTCATAGCCCGGACACTATGCCAGAGTTCGTCATCATGATATTATCAAAAGATCTCCGAAGAGAATTCCCTGGTGTATTTAACTCCGACAGAGATTCTAGTTATTTCAATTGCTCCTTTCGGCGCATTAACAGAATCTATGAGAACTTAATCATATGGCGAATCAATATTCGAGGCAACATATTCTAGTTGTACTCTTATCGAGGATCAGAGTTAGATTTCACCGATGACGACTGCAGGAAAAAGTAGAGTATGGTTTCTATTCTTATTCTGATATGATCGGTTATGCACCTTATCTTCTTCTTATTGATATTTATTGATGCATCTCGGTTTGTTGAATTTTGATTAGCAGTTTTCGCAATTCTTTGAATTGATGGGATAAGTTGGAACGGAATAGTATTGTACTTCAGATTCTGATTTGATTGAGATTTTGATTTGATTGTAATTGAGCAGTACCGTACTTCAGTTATCAGATTTTGATTTGATTGGCTGTTAGTTGCTTTATCCAGTACAAGACTACGGTTGATTTGTTTCAGGAAGTTGATAGATTCAGGTCCGAGTCAATAGATGAACGGAAATCCTCCAGTAAGGATTCTCGATTCCAGGATTCTTTGTTAGTTGATCTGCCGAATGACCTTCTGATTTCAGAATTTCGCGGAGGAATTCTCTTGTTCAACTGATGTCCTAGAAAATAACTTGATTTGATTGATAAACCAGTGGTTAGAGAATTGTTGTTATCATCCAGATGAGATTTCTGGATTACCTCTGAGTCATGAGGTTAGATTCAGCAATGACTTGAGATTAGACATCATCATCCGAGAGTTTGATAGAAAGAAGTATTGAAGACTGGACTTGAATCGAGGTATGACTGCCTTGAAGTATAGTCGTACCGTTTGAAGTGAAACTCGTCTACAGTATTGTAGATCTTTTGAATGAATATATCACAGGTATTTAGATGGAGTTAGAAATTCTTATCGATTTTTTTGGTTCTGTTCGAAGAATAGTAATGATAATACACAGTATTGGAGAATGGTCTTACAAAATTTTGTGCCGAGACGAGGCATGCTTTACTATTGAAGAATGAATTTTGATTGTATCGAGATTTCTTTTCCTCGATCATATTAATTCTAGAGCTGGAATGTGAGACCCCGTTTCTAATCTTCTAAACTCGAATAATTAATCATAATCGAACACAATAAGCCGCGGAAAATGAATCAAAAATTTTTATTATTATTTTTTTAAAGGAAGCTTCGCGCCCGCGCGAGGTCATCACCTCGCGCGCGCGCAGGCTATGCGAGCAGAGACTCGTGGAGATGCTCGCGCCCGCGCGCGCGAGCAAAATCTCCCGAGCCTCTTCAAACTCCTCGCGTGTGCGAGGTGATGCCTCGCCCGCGCGCATGCAAAATGGGCAGAGGGGTCGAGGAGCCTGCAAAAACAACCAACAAGGCAATTCTAAACATTCCAAGTTCAAACATAATACCAATCAATATTTAGAACATGCCAAATCTAGGTTCTGCCCAAAATACAATAACCAGTAGATTTTTATAAATGAGTTCCACCGGCTCAACAAAACTAATACAATTCCAAATAGACTCGACCCTACGACACGGAGTCTCACTTCTAACAATCTCACCCCAAGCTAACCAGGACGACTCGGTCCAGCTCCTAATCCTCCTGTAGCCAAGTTAAACATACAAAACAAAGACAACAGCCGGAATAATCCGGTTAGAAATATAATTTCTAAGTAAAAGTGACTTGCACTCAATATCAAATAAACACTTCAATCGAAATGTGTCAACATAAATCATAACATCGAAATGATATTGAATGAATGCATGAATTTAAAAGTCGAGATTATCAAGTCAGATAATCATAAAATCGATCGGTACTCGGTTGGGATCCCGGGGTCAAGTCTTCACGACAACTCACCGACGCACCCTTTTGGGGTGGAAGTCGATCAACTCGATCCCCTAGACTTCAGATCAACTATAAGAAGTATTCTGGCAATTGAAAAAACTCAAAATCCAAAGCCACTTCAATATAGCTCCCTAAAACGTCTAATTTCAAAACGTATCGAAAGTCGGTTCAATATGAATGCAAGTGCATCAATAACTAAATCAAGTTCATGCAAGAAAATAAACAAGCGGTATGTGATTTTCGGGATCTCGAGAATAAGTCGATCTCGATATTCATTCCCATTCATTTCAATGTCGACTTTTACCTGTTTCTCGAAGCTTCAATCAATCCTCTCAAACAAGAGACAACTCGATTCAAACTCTAAACAATTCGAAACTCAAAGTCGATAAATCAAACAATCTATACCGTCTTTCAACTCTTCGATTGGTAACTGATCTCCAAGTCCCCCAATTCCAATCTCTAATCAACTGTCAAAACATCGAGACACAGATTTGATATCAACTCGGAGTTCAAACTAAATCAAATTCGATATACAAATCAAATCGAACCAAAACCGATAACTCAAACTCGATTTCAACGGCATAACGACTATAAACTGACTATCCGAAAATACAAACCATCAAACAACAATCACAATAACTCAATCATCACCACAATCCATCAAAACAACTCAAATCCAACCTCAATCAAAATCATAATTTTCGAATTTCACCTCTAAAATCATATAAAATCCAAACTTCGTTCTTTTTCCAAACCGACTTCGAATACACGATCTATACTAGTTCAAGAATGACATACTACAATATTATCAAATTCTGACAACTCAACAAAATCGAAGTTCAAGAGATCGTAGCAAAACTTACGTCTAAATGAAGCACTCGTTGCGGTGATCGTGAATCTCAACTCGGAATGAAAATCTAACGGTCGGATCGAGCGAATCGGATCGATGAAAAGCTCAAAATGGCGTCTCCTATGGCTTTCTGTTTGGTACGTGAAGGGGGGGGGGGAAGGAGAGAGTGAGGGTGATGGGTTGAAGTGACTTGAAAGTCAACTTGCCAAAGATAATATATAAAATCCCACTTTTTGCATTTCAGTCCTTTATTTCTCCAAGTTGCAAAGTAACCCCCTGTTATATATCAAAACGATCCCCAATCACTAACAATTCTGATTATCTCGATTAAACTCAATTATAATAAAATCGGGGCATTACAATTCTCCCCCTCTAAGATTCGATTTCGTCCTCAAAATCTGACAGATCACAGACTGAACAAGAACGAAACAAACTGAAGATGAACTCACCTCAATCGAATAACTCTGGAAATCGCTGCCTCATATCGGATTCGGTCTCCCAAGTCGCTTCTTCAACTCCGTGAAGACTCCGCTGTATCTTTACCAACGGAAACGACTTGTTTCTGAGCTGCTTCTCTTTTCTGAAAGAGTGGGTGCCCGGTGAGCCAACTTGTGGCTAAGGGCTTTGATGACTCTTTGTATAAACAATCTTTTGTTTAATATTATTTACACTTTTATTAATGGCAATGACTTTATCTTTCTTCATATTGTTATATTGTGATATACTATTGTTGCTTTGATAAAGACCTTAAATATACTATAGTGTATATAAGATGTGGTAGAACATGGGGATGTCTATCATGAAACACATCTTATAGTCACTGTATATTCTAAAATGTTCCTAGTCAATTGAGCCGTCCGATAATAAGGATAAGGATCGCTCGAGTTTGAGACTAGCATTTGCGATGCAGAGTACCACGTTTCATTGGTAAGGAACATGGAGATGTTCGAAGCATGCAAATGGATATTCATACGATGAATGATCGAACTACCCTATCCGGACTTTCCAAGTGGTTATCACTTATCGAGTGGATAAAGTCCAAGGTTTTGGTTGTACACCATTAGTCCTTACTACTTGAAACATCATTGAGACTCTATATGCTAGTACTGTGCTTTGACTTGTTTATCGACTCTATTGGGGTCATCAGGTGTCGGGATTGGGTACAGTTACAACACATATAGGATTCGATGCTTTTTAGTCAAGGATTCACCACATACTTGCGAGTGTGGATATCCTATGCGATCTGAGGAGATATTAGTGTGACGAATCTCTGGCCAGAGTACATGATGTGTTTTAAGAAATGGTTTCTTAGTAACACATGCGATGTCACTATTTGATCTTCAAGATGTATTGCATAGTTATCGAATCTCGAGCGACTCTCGATATACCAATGGTTGTTGACTCGATCGGGATATATGGATGAAGGGACCGTACTGTACGCTAACCAAAATCTATTGGTTCTTGCAGGCACTATCAGTGATACCTAGGGAATCATGGGGCGATGTTGCTAGGCGCTCATACCATGATTTGAGGGGCAAGTCGGAAATCGTTGTTCCAAGTCACAAGGAGTTGTGAGCCCACGGCTAGCTGTATCCCTGAACCATTGAGGGTCACACAGAGTAATGGATTTTTAATCCCCGTTGAGATAGTTAAATTTAAAGAGTTAAATTTAATGAACAAAGAAGTTGGACTTCTTAATTATGAGTAGAGGAGTAAGATTTCCTAAAATGACATAGGGATGGACATTTTTGGAAAACACTGAATTCGGATTCCGAAAATTTTATCTTGACTTTAAAAGGTGCAGAAATGGTTTTTGTGCACATTGGTGAAATCAGTTTATCAATCGGAGTCACGATGAATTTTATATTAATTTCTGAACATGCGGGCTTTGCTTGTCGGGCTTGAACTTATGACTAATGGGCCCTAAGCTGTTAGCGGCCTACATTATAAATAATTTATTGCAGTACAGAAATTAACACAACAGAGGCATAATTTTTGAAATTAACTAGGGTTTTGAGACCTAGTCCGCCGCCCCCCCTCTCCCCTCTCTGATCGAAAAACCCAGCCTGTGAATTTTGAATTTGCAGTCTGGTTTAACGGATCAAATTCGTTAACTCTCTTCGTTGAAACTTCTGATAGATTTTCTAGTGCAATCTATCAGAGGGATTAAATATCCGTTCGTGGACCTGATTGAAGAACAGTTCGTCCATCAGTTCCAGGGATATACAACAAGAGCAGAGAAATCTGTTGGTGTCCAAAATCTCGATTCGAGATTGAAGGTAAAAATTTTATAATCGTTATTTAATTTTTACACACACAATTTAATCGTAAGATTGATACCCATTATGGAATCGTTCCATATAAAATTTTAAACTTCCGCTGCACTGGGTATCAATCCTAATTGATCTGATCGCCGCGTTCTCCAACAGTGGTATCAAAGCCATGTTGCTCAGATCAAGAGATTAAATTAATCGATTGTACAAAAATTTTTTAAGCCTCGGTTTTTGAAACAAAATAAATATTTAAAAATAAATTTTTTTTTTCAGGCAAAAACCCGGGCAGCGATTGGATCGCTGCCCGGGCGGGGGCAGCGATGGTCGCTGCCCCGGGCAGCGCACGGCGCTGCCCTTCGCAGCGCACGGCGCTGCTTAGGGCAGCGATCGTCGCTGCCCGGCCCGACCCCATCAGGGCGCGGGCAGCCCGGGAATGTCGCGGGCGGCCCGCGGAAAAAAATTAATTTTTAATTTTTAAATTAAATTTTAATATGTTAAAATTCTATTTTTGGTCCGATCGAAAATTGTTTTTGATTGGTCCACGAGGCGTCGGATCGAATTGTTCGAGTCCAAAAATTTTTAAATTGATTTTTGGATAAATTTGAATTTTTGGAAAATTTTAATATTTTATCCTTAAATTGAATTTTGAAATTAATTATTTTTGGTACAATTGATGATAAGATATGATCTTATTGATATATTGAGTAAAATATGATTTTATGTATAAAATTTGATTTTATAGATAAAATATGATTTTATTTGATAAAAAGATAAAATATGATTTTGTATATAAAATAAGATTTTATGTATGAAATACGATTTTATCCTTTTGAATTTAAATTGTCATTGCATGTTATCCAATAAATTAATTTTGAATTAAATGTTATTGGATAAGGATGATCGATTGTCATGACCAATTTTGTAGGTGTATGTTAGGAATTTACATTTGTTTTTATTGTTGTTGGTTTTATTAATGGGCCTGGTTTATGGCCCAATATGAATTGTCATATGTAATAAAAGTGGGCTTGGTTTATGGCCCGTTTCCACCCCTTAAAAATGTATCCCCTACTTGTCATTGTTATTTATTGTAAATACATTAGATTTAGTGGGAGATCAAGATTTGAAGATGGAGGTGGGCCCAGCAGACAATAAAGACAGAAGAAATGTAAATTGGAAGCTCAATGTAATAGGATTGCATTGCATACTGCATAGTACCTAGGATTGGACTAAGACTCGTGATTGGCAACCACGGGTCAATTAGAAATGGAATCGATAATCCTATATAATATGTGATATTATTGTTGTATGCATGTTTTAGACAAAATTGTGTGAATCCGGCAAGCATACAAAATTTTAAAAATGATGAGACAAATTTTCATAATTAAAATCCCTCATTTTACATATGATTTAAAATTGATATCAAGATAAATTAAGGAAATTTAAATTTGTTTAAATGTTCCTACCTTCCATCAACGATCAATGTATGAGATGCTACCCGCGGATACAGTCCGGCTCATATTATTGGGGGGGCCCGTTCGTCGGAAAGCTGTACATTGGATCGACACATGTTGTAAGTTGGGTGGAACTCTCATGGGATCGGCTCATATTATTGGGGGATCCACATGGCGACCGTCCATCACAACTTAATATTTTTGGGTCATCTTGACATGTCACAATAAACGGCGTCATATTATTGGACCCTTATTGGACATGAGGTAAAAACGTGGAGGTTGCTTTGGAAGCAATTGAGCTCTACCTTTTGAAAATTATGGTTGGCTGATATTATTCGGGACCATAGTTTGTCACTTGGACTCCATGTTCTCACTAAGGAAAACAGTTTCCCGTTTTCACTAGAGGGTAGTGAAATCGTTAAAATAGTGGGAGTGAGATTCATAAAATAAATTTCGCCTATTTTATGTCTTAGTAAATTAATTAAACAATCATTGATAATTGTGAAAGAGTGGGTGCCCAGTGAGCCAACTTGTGGCTATGGGCTTTGATGACTTTTTGTATAAACAATCTTTTGTTTAATATAATTTACACTTTTATTAATGGAAATGACTTTATCTTTCTTCATATTGTTATATTGTGATATACTATTGTTGTTTTGATAAAGACCTTGAATATACTATAGTGTATGTAAGATGTGGTAGAACATGGGGATGTCTATCATGAAACACATCTTATAGTCACTGTATATTCTAAACTGTTCCTAGTCGATTGAGCCGTCCGACAATAAGGATAAGGATCGCTCGAGTTTGAGACTAGCATTTGCGATGCAGAGTACCACATTTCATTGGTAAGGAACATGGAGATGTTCGAAGCATGCAAATGGATATTCATATGATGAATGATCGAACTACCCTATTCGGACTTTCCAAGTGGTTATCACTTATCGAGTGGATAAAGTCCGCGGTTTTGGTTGTACACCATTAGTCCTTACTACTTGAAACATCATTGAGACTCTATATGCTAGTACTGTGCTTTGACTCGTTTACCGACTCTATTGGGGTCATCAGGTGTCGGGATTGGGTACAGTTACAACACATATAGGAGTCGATGCATTGTTGTCAAGGATTCACCACATACTTGCGAGTATGGATATCCTATGCGATCTGAGAAGATGTTAGTGTGACGAATCTCTGGCCAGAGTACATGATGTGATTTAAGAAATGGTTTCTTAGTAGCACATGCGATGTCACTATTTGATCTTCAAGATGTATTGCATAGTTATCGAATCTCGAGCGACTCTCGATATACCAATGGTTGTTGATTCGATCGGGATATATGGATGAAGGGACCGTACTGTACGCTAACCAAAATCTACTGGTTCTTGTAGGCACTATCAGTGATACCTAGGGAATCATGGGGCGATGTTGCTAGGCGCTCTACCATGATTCGATGGGCAAGTCGGAAAGTGTTGTTCCGAGTCACAAGGAGTTGTGAGCCCACGGCTAGCTGTATCCCTGAACCATTGAGGGTCACACAGAGTAATGAATTTTTAATCCCCGTTGAGATAGTTAAATTTAAAGAGTTAAATTTAATGAACTAAGAAGTTGGACTTCTTAATTAAGAGTAAGGGAGTAGGATTTCCTAAAATGACATAGGGATGGACATTTTTGGAAACCACTGAATTCGGATTCAGAAAAATTTATCTTGACTTTAAAATGTGCAGAAATGGTTTCTGTGCACATTGGTAAAATCGGTTTATCAATCGGAGTCACGATGAATTTTATATTAATTTCTGAACATGCGGGCTTTGCTTGTCGGGCCTAAACTTATGACTAATGGGCCCTAAGCTGTTAGTGGCCTACATTATAAATAAGTTATTGCAGTACAGAAATTACACACAACAGGTCATAATTTGAGACAGGTTTTTCGAAAACCCTAGCCCTCACACTCATTGTGGCCGCCGCCCCCCTCCTACTCTGCCTGAGAAATTCCGGTCTGTGATTTTGAATTGCAGTCTGGAATAGCGAATCAAATTCGTTATTCTCTTCGTAGAAAACTTCTGATAGATTTTCTAGTGCAATCTATCAGAGGGATTAAACCTCTATTCGTGGACCTGATTGAAGAAACGTTCGATCATCAGTTCCAGGGAGATACAACAAGAGCAGAGAAATCTGTTGGTGTCCAGAATCTCGATTCGAGATTAAAGGTAAAAATTATATAATTGTTATTTAATTTTTACACACAAATAATTTAATCGTAAGATTTGATACCCACACTATGGAATCGTTCCATATTTAAATTTTTAAACTTCCGCTGCACCGGGTATCAATTCTGATTGATCTGAACGTCGCGTTTTCCAACAGTGGTATCAGAGCCAGGTTGCTCAGATCAAACGATTAAATTAATCGATTGTACAAAAATTTTTGAGTCTCGGTTTTTAAAACAAAATAAATATTTTTAAAATAAAATTTTTTTTCCGGGCAAAACCCGGGCAGCGATAGTCGCTGCCCCGGGCGGCGCACGGCGCCGCCCAGCGCAGCGCAGGGCAGCGCACGGCGCTGCCCATGGGCAGTGATGTGATCGCTGCCCAGGGCGGCGCCCCTAGGGGGCAGCCGGGATGCCCGGCCCGACCCCACGAGGGCGCGGGCAGCCCGGGAATGTCCCGGGCGGCCCGCGGGAAAAATTATTTTTTATTTTTTAAAATTAATTTTAATATGTTAAAATTCTATTTTTGGTCCGATCGAAAATTGTTTTTGATTGGTTCACGAGGCATCGGATCGAATTGTTCGAGTCCGAAAATTTTAAAATTGATTTTTGGATAAATTTGAATTTTTGGAAAATTTTAATATTTTATCCTTAAATTGAATTTAGAAATCAATTATTTTTGGTACAATTGATGATAAGATTTGATCTTATGGATATATTAAGTAAAATATGATTTTATCTATAAAATTGGATTCTGTAGATAAAATATGATTTTATTTGATAAAAAGATAAAATAAGATTTTGTATGTAAAATAAGATTTTATATATAAAATATGATTTTATCCCTTTTAAATTTAAATTGCCATATGCATGTTATCCAATAAATTAATTTTGAATTAAATGTTATTGAATAAGGATGATCGATTGCCATGACCAATTTTGTAGGTGTATGTTAGGAATTTACATTTGTTTTTATTGTTGTTGGTTTTATTAATGGGCCTGGTTTATGGCCCAATATGAATGTCATATGTAATAAAAGTGGGCTTGGTTTATGGCCCGTTCCCACCCCTAAAAATGTATCCCCTACTTGTCATTGTTATTTATTGTAAATACATTAGATTTAGTGGGAGATCAAGATTTGAAGATGGAGGTGGGCCCAGCAGACATAAAGACAGAAGAAATGTAAATTGGAAGCTAATGTAATAGGATTGCATTGCATACTGCATATTACCTAGGATTGGACTAAGACTCGTGATTGGCAACCACGGGTCAATTAGAAATGGAATCGATCATCCTATATAATATATGATATTATGATTGTATGCATGTTTTAGACATAATTGTGTGAATCCGGCAAGCATACAATAATTTGAAAATGATGAGACAAATTTTCATAATTAAAAATCCCTCATTTTAAATATGATTTAAAATTGATATCAAGATATATAAAGGAAATTTAAATTTGTTTAAATGTTCCTACCTTCCATCAACGATCAATGTATGAGATGCTACCCGCGGATACGGTCCGGCTCATATTATTGGGGGGGCCCGTTCGTCAAAAAGCTGTACATTGGATCGACACATGTTGTAAGTTGGGTGGAACTCCCATGGGATCGGCTCATATTATTGGGGGATCCACATGGCGACCGTCCATCACAACATAATATTGATGGGTCATCTTGACATGTCACAATAAACGACGTCATATTATTGGGCCCTTATTGGACATGAGGTAAATACATGGAGGTTGCTTTGGAAGCAATTCTACCTTTTAAAAATTATGGTTGGCTGATATTATTCGGGACCATAAGTTTGTCAATTGGACTCCATGTTCTCACTAAGGAAAAAGTTTTCCGTTTTCACTAGAGGGTAGTGAAATCGTTAAAAATAGTGGGAGTGAGATTCATAAAATTAAATTTCGCCTATTTTATGTCTTAGTAAATTGCTTAAACAATCATTGATATTTGTCTGTTTTCTTTTCAGTATTTCATAAGATGAATTCGCGTAATCCACTATTCTCGATCCTCGAACAAAACAAGTTGACTGGCGCAAACTATACGGAATGGTTCCGGAAGTTGAAGATTGTCTTGACTTCGGAGAAGATGCTCTACGTGTTAGATAAATCTCCTCCGAAGGAAGCACCAGCTGACGTAAGTCCAGAGGAATTGGCCAAACTTGATACATGGTGGGACCATGATATCAAGACCAAATGCTATATGCAAGCCTCGATGTCTGATGAACTCCAGAGGCGATTTGAGGACACCGTGAATGCTGCTGACATTCACGCTCAACTCAAGGAACTTTTTGGGGCTCAATCCAGGGCTGAAAGGATCGCTACTGTTAAGGAGCTAATGACGTGTCGCATGCGTGAAGGGACTTTGGTCCGTGATCATGGGGTACGAGTGATTTGGCTCATACAGAAGCTAGTTACCCTTGATTTGGTGTTGGAGCATGAACTCAACGTGGACTTACTGCTTCTGTCTCTTCCTTCTTCGTTTGACGGATTTGTGGTAAATTTCAATATGAACAAGATAGAGGCCTCCCTTGAAGAGATGGTCAATATGCTTGTGACATATGAATCCACATTAAAGAAGGATAAACCGGCTTTTTTGGTGGGCTCCTCTTCTTCTGCTAAGAAGGGGCCAAGTACGAAGGGTAAGAAACGTTCCGCCCCACCCAAGAAAATCGAACCCGAGAAGAAGCACAAGACAAAGGCTTCAAAAATGGAAAAATCCAAGGATGTTTGCCATTACTGTAAGAAGTCCGGTCATTGGAAGCGCAACTGCAAGGAATATCTAGAGCAGTTGGGAACTGCGAAGGGTATGTTCTATATTGAAATAAACATTTCACTTAATACTACTTCTTGGGTATTGGATACCGTATGTGGATCTCACATTTGCAATGATTTGCAGGTGATGACAAGAAGTCGCAGGCTTAGAATGGGTGAGACCCAGCTGAGGCTCGGGAATGGTTCCAGAGTTGAAGCTACAGCCATAGGAGATGTTTGTTTAATTTTGCAGAATGGTTTTAAGCTACTTTTAAGAGATGTTTTATTTGTTCCAGATTTAATTAAAAACATTATTTCTATTTCTATGCTTGATAGAGATGGTTATTCTTGCAATTTTGTGAATGGGATTTGAAATATTTACAAGAATGAATGTTTGATTGGAAATGGACAACTTGAAAACGATCTATACAACTTAAAACTAAAAGACGTTCCAATAAATTATGTTGATAAACCGGCAACAACCAACAAAAAGAAAATCGATAGTCAAAACCCGGCAAACCTTTGGCATGCTAGGCTAGGTCATATTTCCTCAAGGAGGATGAACAAGCTAGGTATGAGTATTTATATTTAATGAAATATAAGTCTGAAAATGTTCAAAGAATTCAAGGCTGAAGTAGAAAACAAGCTAGGTAAAAGTATTAAAGCACTTCGATCGGATCGAGGTGGAGAATACTTAAGTACCGAGTTTCTGGACTATCTGAAAGAGAATGGGATTCTCTCTCAGTGGACTCCTCCTATGACACCACAGCTTAATGGTGTATCGGAGCGTCGTAATCGAACTTTGTTGGACATGGTTCGATCCATGATGAGCTTCACTGAGCTTCCACCTTCGTTTTGGGGCTATGCGCTTGAAATGGCGGTATTGTTGTTGAACAACGTCCACACTAAAGCAGTGGACAAAACACCATACGAGTTATGGAATGGAAAAGCTCCTACGTATTCGTACTTAAGGATTTGGGGATGTCCTGCTTACGTGAAGCGGACAGTGGGAGATAAGTTCGATAGTCGATCCAGCTTGTGTTATTTTGTAGGGTATCCGAAGAATTCAATCGGATATTATTTCTATTATCCTGCTGAAACAAAGGTGTTTGTTTCAAGGAATGCCACCTTTTTTGAGAAGGAGTTCTTATTGGATAAGAAAGGAGAGATGATGGAACTCGAAGAAGTTCGAGAAGAACCCGAAATACAAAATAACGATCCTACACCTCAGGAACCATTGCTGGACACGCCTGTACCTAGAAGATCCGAGAGGACTTCTAGACCTCCTATTCGATATGGTCTTCTTTTTGAAGGGGATCAAGATGAACCCGACATTGGATGTGATCCAAGAAACTTCAAAGAAGCAATTTCTGATGCGGATTCAAATTTATGGCTTGAAGCTATGCAGTCAGAATTAGATTCGATGCATACAAACCAAGTTTGGTCTTTAGTAGATCCTCCCAATGGAATCGTTCCAATAAGGTGTAAATGGATCTACAAGAGAAATCTTGTGCCTGATGGTAAGGTATTGACCTACAAGGCGCGATTGGTGGCAAAAGGTTATACTCAAAGACAAGGAGTTGACTATGATGAAACCTTTTCACCTGTTGCAATGTTCAAGTCCATAAGAATCCTTATTGCCATAGCTGCATGGTATGACTATGAGATATGGCAAATGGATGTGAAGACTGCTTTTCTTAATGGAGACATTAAGGAAGAAATCTATATGAAGCAGCCTGAGGGGTTCACATCCATGGGAAGCGAGCATAAGGTATGCAAGCTTCAGAGATCAATATATGGTCTAAAACAAGCATCAAGAAGTTGGAACCAGAAATTTGATGAAACAATAAAAGATTTTGGTTTCATCAAGAACCCGGAGGAACCATGCGTGTACAAGAAAGTAGTTAAGGATGCTGTGACATTCTTAGTACTTTATGTTGATGACATCCTACTCATTGGAAATGATGTAGGGATGTTGCAGTCAACAAAGATATGGTTATCAGGTAGATTCTCGATGAAGGATTTGGGTGAGGCATCCTATATTCTTGGGATACAGATCTATAGAGATAGATCTAAGAGAATGATAGGACTCACTCAATCAACCTACATCGACACCATATTGAAACGGTTTTCAATGGATGGGTCCAAGAGAGGACATCTACCCATGTGTCATGGAGTTTCTCTATCCAAGTCTATGTGTCCCAAGACTGATGAAGAGATAGAGAATATGATACATGTACCATATGCATCAGCTATAGGTAGTATCATGTATGGGATGATATCTACCAGACCGGATGTAGCATTTGCTCTGAGTGTCACGAGCAGATATCAAGCTAATCCTGGTCAAATGCATTGGAAAGCCGTGAAGGACATTCTTAAGTACTTACGAAGGACTAAGAATATGTTCATGGTATATGGAGGAAGAGAACTGAAATTGGAAGGCTATACCGACTCTAGCTTCCAAAGTGACGTGGATGACTCGAAGTCAACCTCTGGATTTGTGTTCATGCTCAATGGCGGTGCTGTCTCTTGGAAGAGTTCCAAGCAGGACACCACAGCGGATTCCACCACTGAGGCTGAATACATTGCAGCATCAGCTGCTGCTAAAGAGGCCGTTTGGATGAGGAATTTCGTCCAAGAGTTGGGCGTCATTCCTGAATTTGTTGGTCCAGTTCCGGTGTACTGTGACAACACGGGTGCCATTGCTCAAGCAAAGGAACCAAGGTCTCATCAAAGATCCAAACATGTACTGAGAAAATACCACATCATCCGGGAGATTGTGGAAAGAGGAGACATCACTGTCGAACGAGTGGCCTCTGCAGACAATATCGCTGATCCACTTACTAAGCCCTTGCCAGGACCATTGTTTGACAAACATCGCGAAGCAATGAGTCTACGTAGTATGACTAGTTGGCTATAGGGCAAGTGGGAGATTGAAAGAGTGGGTGCCCAGTGAGCCAACTTGTGGCTATGGGCTTTGATGACTCTTTGTATAAAAAATCTTTTGTTTAATATAATTTACACTTTTATTAATGGCAATGACTTTATCTTTCTTCATATTGTTATATTGTGATATACTATTGTTGTTTTGATAAAGACCTTGAATATACTATAGTGTATGTAAGATGTGGTAGAACATGGGGATGTCTATCATGAAACACATCTGATAGTCACTGTATATTCTAAACTGTTCCTAGTCGATTGAGCCGTCCGACAATAAGGATAAGGATCGCTCGAGTTTGAGACTAGCATTTGCGATGCAGAGTACCACGTTTCATTGGTAAGGAACATGGAGATGTTCAAAGCATGCAAATGGATATTCATATGATGAATGATCGAACTACCCTATTCGGACTTTCCAAGTGGTTATCACTTATCGAGTGGATAAAGTCCGCGGTTTTGGTTGTACACCATTAGTCCTTACTACTTGAAACATCATTGAGACTCTATATGCTAGTACTGTGCTTTGACTCGTTTACCGACTCTATTGGGGTCATCAGGTGTCGGGATTGGGTACAGTTGCAACACATATAGGAGTCGATGCATTGTTGTCAAGGATTCACCACATACTTGCGAGTATGGATATCCTATGCGATCTGAGGAGATGTTAGTGTGACGAATCTCTGGACAGAGTACATGATGTGATTTAAGAAATGGTTTCTTAGTAGCACATGCGATGTCACTATTTGATCTTCAAGATGTATTGCATAGTTATCGAATCTCGAGCGACTCTCGATATACCAATGGTTGTTGATTCGATCGGGATATATGGATGAAGGGACCGTACTGTACGCTAACCAAAATCTACTGGTTCTTGTAGGCACTATCAGTGATACCTAGGAAATCATGGGGCGATGTTGCTAGGCGCTCTACCATGATTCGATGGGCAAGTTGGAAAGTGTTGTTCCGAGTCAGAAGGAGTTGTGAGCCCACGGCTAGCTGTATCCCTGAACCATTGAGGGTCACACAGAGTAATGGATTTTTAATCCCCGTTGAGATAGTTAAATTTAAAGAGTTAAATTTAATGAACTAAGGAGTTGGACTTCTTAATTAAGAGTAAGGGAGTAGGATTTCCTAAAATGACATAGGGATGGACATTTTTGGAAACCACTGAATTCGGATTCAAAAAAATTTATCTTGACTTTAAAATGTGCAGAAATGGTTTCTGTGCACATTGGTAAAATCGGTTTATCAATCGGAGTCACGATGAATTTTATATTAATTTCTGAACATGCGGGCTTTGCTTGTCGGGCCTGAACTTATGACTAATGGGCCCTAAGCTGTTAGTGGCCTACATTATAAATAAGTTATTGTAGTACAGAAATTACACACAACAGGTCATAATTTGAGACAGGTTTTTTGAAAACCCTAGCCCTCACACTCATTGTGGCCGCCGCCCCCCTCCTACTCTGCCTGAGAAATTCCGGTCTGTGATTTTGAATTGCAGTCTGGAATAGCGAATCAAATTCGTTATTCTCTTAGTAGAAAACTTCTGATAGATTTTCTAGTGCAATCTATCAGAGGGATTAAACCTCTATTCGTGGACCTGATTGAAGAAACGTTCGATCATCAGTTCCAGGGAGATACAACAAGAGCAGAGAAATCTGTTGGTGTCCAGAATCTCGATTCGAGATTAAAGGTAAAAATTATATAATTGTTATTTAATTTTTACACACAAATAATTTAATCGTAAGATTTGATACCCACACTATGGAATCGTTCCATATTTAAATTTTTAAACTTCCGCTGCACCGGGTATCAATTTTGATTGATCTGAACGCCGCGTTTTCCAACAAATTGTCTGTTTCAACTCAGTATTTCATTACAATGAATTCGTAATCCACATGTTCTCGAACAAAACAAACTTTCTGGCGCAACTATACGGAATGGTTCCATAAAGTTAAGAATGTCCTAAGAGATTTTCTAAGTGTTAGAAAAAGGCTTCTCCGAAAACAGCCCCGGCAGATGTAACTGCCGAAAGGTTGGCCGAACTAGAGAAATGGTTGGACCATGATCTCAAGGCCAAATGTTACATACAAAATTGGACAAGTCTAAACAAGTTTGCCATCACTGCAAGAAACCCGGTCATTGGAAACGTAACTACAAGAAATACCTCGAGCAGTTGCGAACTGCAAAGGGTATGTTTTACATTGAAATAAATGTTTTTCTTAATACTACTTCTTGGATATTGGATACCAGATGTAGATCTCATATTTTCAATGAGTTTCAAATGATGATAAGAAGTAATAGGCTAAGGATGGGTGAGACCCAGTCAAGGCTCGGGAATGGTTCCAGAGTTAAATCCATAGCTACGGGAAATATTTATTTAATTTTGCAGAACGGTTTTAAGTTACTTTTGATAGATGTTTTATTTGTTCCAGATTTGATTAAAAACATTATTTTTGTTTCTATGCTTGATAGAGATGGTTATTCTTGCAATTTTGTGAATGAGATTTGCAATATTTACAAGAATGAATGTTTGATTGGACATGGACAACTTGAAAACGATCTATATAACTTAAAACGAAAAGACGTTCCAATAAATTATGTTGATAAACCGGCAACAACAAACAAAAGGAAAATCGATAGCCAAAACCCGGCAAACCTTTGGCATGCTAGGCTAGGTCATATTTCCTCAAAGAGGATGAACAAGCTAGTGGGAGAGGGCATGTTTGATATGTCTGATATTAACTCTCTACCTACTTGTGAATCCTGCCTAAAAGAAAAAATGACTAAATCTCCTCTTAATGGGAAACCTGAGCGTAGTCAAAATCTGTTGGATTTGATCCATACAGATGTCTGTGGTCCATTTAGAGTTGGTACTCAATATGGCCACACCTACTTCATTACCTTTACTGATGATTATTCTAGGTATGGGTATTTATATTTAATGAAATATAAGTCTGAAGCATTTGAAAAGTTCAAAGAATTCAAGGCTGAAGTAGAAAACAAGCTAGGTAAAAGTATTAAAGCACTTTGATCGGATCGAGGTGGAGAATACTTAAGTACCGAGTTTTTGGACTATCTGAAAGAGAATGGGATTCTCTCTCAGTGGACTCCTATTATGACACCACAGCTGAATGGTGTATCGGAGCGTCGTAATTGAACTTTGTTGGACATGGTTCGATCCATGATGAGCTTCACTGAGCTTCCACCTTCGTTTTGGGGCTATGCGCTTGAAACGGCGGTGTTGTTGTTGAACAACGTCCACACCAAAGCAGTGGACAAAACACCATACGAGTTATGGAATGGCAAAGCTCCTAAGTATTCGTACTTGAGGATTTGGGGATGTCCTGCTTACGTGAAGCAGATAGTGGGAGATAAGTTGGATAGTCGATCCACCTTATGTTATTTTGTAGGGTATTCGAAGAATTCAATCGGATATTATTTCTATTATCCTGCTGAAACAAAGGTGTTTATTTCAAGGAATGCCACCTTCTTGGAGAAGGAGTTCTTATTGGATAAGAAAGGAGAGATGATGGAACTCGAAGAAATTCGAGAAGAACCCGAAATACAAAATAACGATCCTACACCTCAGGAACCATTGATAGACCCGCCTGTACCTAGAAGATCCGAGAGGACTTCTAGACCTCCTATTCGATATGGTCTTCTTCTTGAAGGGGATCAAGATGAACCCGATGTCGGATGTGATCCAAGAAACTTCAAGGAAGCAATTTCTGATGCGGATTCAAATTTATGGCTTGAAGCTATGCAGTCGGAAATAGATTCGATGCATACAAACCAAGTTTGGTCTTTAGTAGATCCTCCCGATGGAATTGTTTCAATAGGGTGTAAATGGATCTACAAGAGAAAGCTTGGGCCTGATGGTAAAGTATTGACCTTCAAGGCGCGATTGGTGGCGAAAGGTTATACTCAAAGACAAAGAGTTGAATATGATGAAACCTTTTCACCAGTTGCAATGTTCAAGTCCATAAGAATCCTTATTGCCATAGCTGCTTGGTATGACTATGAGATATGGCAAATGGATGTGAAGACTGCTTTTCTTAATGGAGACATTAAGGAAGAAATCTATATGAAGCAGCCTGAGGGGTACACATCCATGGGAAGCGATCATAAGGTATGCAAGCTTCAGAGATCAATTTATGGTCTAAAACAAGCATCAAGAAGTTGGAACCAGAAATTTGATGAAACAATAAAGGATTTTGGTTTCATAAAGAACCCGGAGGAACCATGCGTGTACAAGAAAGTAGTTAAGGATGCTGTGACATTCTTAGTACTTTATGTTGATGACATCCTACTCATTGGGAATGATGTAGGGATGTTGCAGTCAACAAAGATATGGTTATCAGGTAGATTCTCGATGAAGGATTTGGGTGAGGCATCCTATATTCTTGGGATACAGATCTATAGAGATAGATCTAAGAGAATGATAGGACTCACTCAATCAACCTACATCGACACCATATTGAAACGTTTTTCAATGGATGGGTCCAAGAGAGGACATCTACCCATGTGTCATGGAGTTTCTCTATCCAAGTCTATGTGTCCCAAGACGGAGCAAGAGATAGAGAAAATGACACATGTACCATATGCGTCAGCCATAGGTAGTATCATGTATGGGATGACATCTACCAGACCGGATGTAGCATTTGCTCTGAGTGTCACGAGCAGATATCAAGCTAATCCCGGTCAAATGCATTGAAAAGCCGTGAAGGATATTCTTAAGTACTTACGAAGGACTAAGAATATGTTCATGGTATATGGAGGAAGAGAAATAAAATTGGAAGGCTATACCGACTCTAGCTTCCAAAGTGACGTGGATGACTCGAAGTCAACCTCTGGATTTGTGTTCATGCTCAATGGCGGTGCTGTCTCTTGGAAGAGTTCGAAGCAGGACACCACAGCGGATTCCACCACTGAGGCAGAATACATTGAAGCATCAGCTGCTGCTAAAGAGGCCGTTTGGATGAGGAATTTCGTCCAAGAGTTGGGCGTCATTCCTGAAGTTGTTGGTCTAGTCCCGGTGTACTGTGACAACACGGGTGCCATTGCTCAGGCAAAGGAACCAAGGTCTCATCAAAGATCCAAACACGTACTGAGGAAATACCACATCATCTGGGAGATTGTGGAAAGAGGAGACATCACTGTCGAAAGAGTGGCCTCTGCAGACAATATCGCTGATCCACTTACTAAGCCCTTGCCAGGACCATTATTTGACAAACATCGCGAAGCAATGGGTCTACGTAGTATGACTAGTTGGCTTTAGGGCAAGTGGGAGATTGAAAGAGTGGGTGCCTGGTGAGCCAACTTGTGGCTAAGGGCTTTGATGACTCTTTGTATAAACAATCTTTTGTTTAATATTATTTACACTTTTATTAATGGCAATGACTTTATCTTTCTTCATATTGTTATATTGTGATATACTATTGTTGTTTTGATAAAGACCTTAAATATACTATAGTGTATATAAGATGTGGTAGAACATGGGGATGTCTATCATGAAACACATCTTATAGTCACTGTATATTCTAAAATGTTCCTAGTCAATTGAGCCGTCCGATAATAAGGATAAGGATCGCTCGAGTTTGAGACTAGCATTTGCGATGCAGAGTACCACGTTTCATTGGTAAGGAACATGGAGATGTTCGAAGCATGCAAATGGATATTCATACGATGAATGATCGAACTACCCTATCCGGACTTTCCAAGTGGTTATCACTTATCGAGTGGATAAAGTCCGAGGTTTTGGTTGTACTCCATTAGTCCTTACTTCTTGAAACATCATTGAGACTCTATATGCTAGTACTGTGCTTTGACTCGTTTACCGACTCTATTGGGGTCATCAGGTGTCGGGATTGGGTACAGTTACAACACATATAGGAGTCGATGCTTTATTGTCAAGGATTCACCACATACTTGCGAGTGTGGATATCCTATGCGATCTGTGGAGATATTAGTGTGACGAATCTCTGGCCAGAGTACATGATGTGTTTTAAGAAATGGTTTCTTAGTAACACATGCGATGTCACTATTTGATCTTCAAGATGTATTGCATAGTTATCGAATCTCGAGCGACTCTCGATATACCAATGGTTGTTGATTTGATCGGGATATATGGATGAAGGGACCGTACTGTACGCTAACCAAAATCTATTGGTTCTTGCAGGCACTATCAGTGATACCTAGGGAATCATGGGGCGATGTTGCTAGGCGCTCATACCATGATTCGATGGGCAAGTCGGAAATCATTGTTCCGAGTCACAAGGAGTTGTGAGCCCACGGATAGCTGTATCCCTGAACCATTGAGGGTCACACAGAGTAATGGATTTTTAATCCCCGTTGAGATAGTTAAATTTAAAGAGTTAAATTTAATGAACGAAGAAGTTGGACTTCTTAATTATGAGTAGAGGAGTAAGATTTCCTAAAATGACATAGGGATGGACATTTTTGGAAACCACTGAATTCGGATTCAGAAAAATTTATCTTGACTATAAAAGGTGCAGAAATGGTTTCTGTGCACATTGGTGAAATCGGTTTATCAATCGGAGTCACGATGAATTTTATATTAATTTCTGAACATGCGGGCTTTGCTTGTCGGGCTTGAACTTATGACTAATGGGCCCTAAGCTGTTAGTGGCCTACATTATAAATAAGTTATTGCAGTACAGAAATTAACACAACAGAGGCATAATTTTCAAAATTAACTAGGGTTTTGAGACCTAGTGGCCGCCGCCCCCCCTCTCCCCTCTCTGCTCGAAAAACCCAGCCTGTGAATTTTGAATTTGCAGTCTGGTTTAATGGATCAAATTCGTTAACTCTCTTCGTTGAAACTTCTGATAGATTTTCTAGTGCAATCTATCAGAGGTATTAAATATCCGTTCGTGGACCTGATTGAAGAACAGTTCGTCCATCAGTTCCAGGGATATACAACAAGAGCAGAGAAATCTGTTGGTGTCCAAAATCTCGATTCGAGATTGAAGGTAAAAATTTTATAATCGTTATTTAATTTTTACATACACAATTTAATCGTAAGGTTGATACCCATTATGGAATCGTTCCATATAAAATTTTAAACTTCCGCTGCACCGGGTACCAATCCTAATTGATCTGATCGCCGCGTTCTCCAACATTTTCTGTCAAGAATCTGAATCGGTCGCTCGAAGTAACTCAGAGTCTCATCAAGTTCGGCCTCGTCCGGCTGAAGAACGTGAGACGGATCCGGATGATATTTCCGTAGCATCGAAACATGAAACACATTTCCTCTCTTCCCAAATCTGACAGTGCCTCGGAAAGGAGAAATCTTCAGAAACACACGGTCTCCCTGCTCGAAACACAGTGGTCTGCGTCTGACATTCGCATACTTGGCCTGTCGATCTTGGTCTGTCTTCATTCTGACTCGGATCACCTTCACCTACTCTGCCATATCGCGAATCATATCTGGACCCAACTCAGGTGATTCTGAAATCTCATCCCAAAATAATGGAGATCTGCACTTTTTCCCGTACAAAGCTTCAAAAGGTGTCATTCCAATACTCGCCTGGAAGCTATTATTATACGAAAACTCCACTAGAGGCAAGTACTCCTGCCAACCTGATCCAATATCAAGCACTACAGCGCGAAGAATATCCTCCAAAGTCTGGATCTTATGCTCGGACTGACCGTCGGTCTGAGGGTGATACGCTGTGCTCAAGTGCAAACGAGTACCCAATGCCTCCTGCAAACTGTGCCAAAAGTGAGAAGTGAATATCGGATCTCTGTCTGATACTAACAACTTCGGCACGCCGTGCAATCTCACAACCTCTCTGACATACAATTCGGTCATCTGATCGTGATGGTATGTCATACGGTAAGGAATGAAACAAGCAGATTTCGTCAACCGATCAATCACTACCCAAATCGCATCACAACCTCTGACTGAACCGGTAGTTTCGTGACGAAGTCCATAGAGATATGATCCCACTTCCATTCCAAAATAGGCAAGCTGTGCAACAAACCACCCGGTTGTTTTCCTCTCGGCTTTCACCTGTTGACAATTCAGACAAAAGAACACAAATCTCGTGACGTCTCCCTTAAGCTGCTTCCACCAGAACTGAGTCTTCAAGTCATTATACATCTTCCGGCCTCCAGGATGAACATTGAACCAACTGCAATGCACCTCTCGAAGAATACGCTGTCTCAATTCAGAAATGTCGGGTACAACAATATGGTTATTCACAAACAAAACATCCTCCTTGACCTGAAATTCTGACTGATGACCTGATCGGACCTTTTCTATCAAACTCTGAATGCTCGGATCGGATCTTTGTGCCTCTCTGATCAACTGAAACAACTCTGGCTTGGCCTGAATTGCAAAAACTCTGATGGATCTCCTATCGGCCTCAAACTCCAAACCAGAAGTAGAACATTCTTCAATAAATTGAGAGACACCAATCGTAGAAAGAGACAAAGAACAAAGCTTCCGACTAAGAGCATCTGCAGCTGCATTCGACTTTCCAGGATAATACTTGATCTCGCAGTCGAAGTCCTTAAGAAAATCCATCCATCTCCTCTGCCTCATATTCAGCTCGGACTGAGAAAACAAGTATTTCAGGCTCTTGTGGTCAGAAAATATCTCAAACGACTCGCCATACAGGTAATGGCGCCAAGTCTTCAAAGCAAAAACGATTGCAGCTAGCTAGAGATCATGGATCGGATAACGAGTCTCGTGAGGCTTCAGCTGACTCGAAGCATAAGCTATGACGTGCTTCCTCTACATGAGAATGCATCCAAGACCACGGTGAAAAGCATCGCAGTACACAGAGAAACCTCCAGTACCTGATGGAATAGACAAGATCGGAGCGCTGGTCAATCTCTTCTTCAGCTCAATGAAACTAGCCTCACACTGTTCGGACCAAACAAACGGTGCATTATTCGGGGTCAACTGAGTAATCGGCTTTGCAATGAAAGAGAATCCCTTGATAAATCGGCGATAATACCCCACTAAACCCATGAATCTTCGGATTTCTGGCACTGATGTCGGTTTCTGCCAATTCATAACTTCTTTGCTCTTACTGGGTCCACAGATATTCCATCTTCCGATACAATGTGGCCTAAGAAAACCACTTGGTCCAACCAAAACTCGCACTTCAATAGCTTAGCATACAACTGTTCGGCTCGCAAAGTCTGCAATACGATTCTCAAATGCTTGGCATGATCAGAATGGTTCTTAGAATAGATCAGAATGTCGTCGATGAAGATGATGACGAACTCATCTAGATACCGCTGAAAGATACGATTAATCAGATCCATAAAAACTGCTGGAGCATTTGTCAAACCAAACGGCATGACTATGAATTCGAAATGCCCCTATCTGGTTCTGAAAGCTGTCTTCGGCACATCCTCATCGCGAACTCTCAGCTGATGATACCCTGATCGCAGATCTATCTTCGAATACACTGAAGAACCTTGCAGTTGATCAAAAATATCATCGATTCTAGGTAGAGGATACTTGTTCTTGACCGTCGCTTGATTCAACTGGCGGTAGTCGATACAAAGTCGCATAGAACCGTCTTTCTTCCTCACAAAAAGCACTGGTGCACCCCAAGGCGATATGCTAGGTCGGATGTATCCCTTGGCAATCAAATCTTCTAACTGTTCCTTCAATTCTTTCAACTCTAACGGAGCCATACGGTAAGGTGCTTTCGAAATAGGATGAGTACCTGATGTAAGTTCAATGCTAAATTTGATGTCTCGAATAGGCGGTAAACCAGGAATCTCGTCTGTAAAAACATCTAGAAACTCGCTAACAACCGGTATCTCAGACAACTCAGGACTAGACCTCTGAACATCCAATGCATAAATCAAGAATCCCTCTGCTCCTTTCTGTAGCAAACGAGACATGGATAACACAGAAATCAACGGAATTTTAGATCGAGAACCCTTACCGAAAATCTTCCAATCGTCTGCCGTCTCAGGTCTGAATCGAACCACTTTCTGAAAGCAATCTACTGTCGCCCTATACTTGGTCAGAGCATCAATCCCTACAATACAGTCAAAATCAGATAATCCAAGTACGATGCAGTCAATCTCAATCGAATTCCCTTCGGATTCTATTACACAATTTAGGACCATTCTCACCGAAACAATTCCTCCACCCAAAGGTGAAGTAATAGAAACAACATCAGATAATGGCTCAGCAAATAAATCATGCATCATGACAAATTTTTCATAAATAAAATAGTGAGAAGCACCCGTATCAATCAACACAAGTGCAGGATAACCAAAAATCGAACAGTTACCTGCTATCACGTCGTTCGGGGCTGCATTGGCTTGATCCTCTATCAAGGCAAACACCCTCGCCTGCTGTTGAGGTGGTTGGTTCTGATTCTGATTACCTCCCTGACGAGTCTGGTGTTGAAGTTGAAAGGAATGAACTGCAGAGCCTGATCTCTCGGGCTGAGCTGGCGGTCGAGAAGAACTGCCGCTCTGTGCTCTATCGGATCCTCGCTGAGGACAAACTCTAGCAAAGTGACCTGGCTGCTGGCAGATATTGCAACTACCAAACATGCCTCGACACTAATAACTGGGATGATATCCTCCACACTTGCTGCACGAAGCTCCAGAAAACCCAAAATTCTGTCCAGAACTGAACTGTCTAGAGCCACTGGAACTCGATGAATTGCTCCCAGACTTCTTAAATTGATTCCCCTTCGGTCTATACTGATCTCTCCTGTTTCTGCCACTGTTGCCTCCCTCAACCCTCTGAGACTGATTCGACTGCTGAGAAGGTTGGTACTAATACTGAGACTGCTGAGGCTGAAACTGAACAGGCTGATTTGGAAAAGATCTCTGTTGCTGCTGAGTAACTACCTGATTAACTCGTTGCATCAAGAATCCGGCTTCGGCTTCCTTTGCTTGATCCATAGCATCTGCGAAGTTGTTGGGTTTTCCGGTATTGACCAAGGTAAATATCTCAGGGTTCAAGCCATTGATGAAATGGTCGGCCTTGGCTTCCTCGTTATCTGCAACGTGAGGTGCAAACCTCAAGAGACTGTCAAATTTGCTCACATAGTCCTCAATGCTCAAGTTCCCTTGTTTCAGATTCGCAAATTCGGCACCCTTTTCCTTTCGATACGAGACAGGAAAGAAACGCTTGAAGAACTCGGCCTTGAACAAACTCCAAGTGATAACGGTGCCTCAATTCTCATTGGCCCTCTTGGTCGTGGTTCACCTATTCTTGGCAACACCCTGTAACTGATGACTGACTAACCTGATTCTGCGGTCATCGGTATAGTCAAGGGAATCAAAGAGCTCATCCATTTCATCTAGCCAACTTTCACAAGCAACGGAGTTCTCGGTTCCCGATAAAGTAGGCGGTCAGAAAGATCGAAACCTCTTCAGTAGAGTCTCCATCGGGGTTGCAGTTGCATCAAACTGATCCATTCCAGTACTACCCTGATCATTCTGAGGAGTTATCACTGGCGGCGGATTCTCAGTAGAAGGAGGAGTCAAAGGTGGTTGATTCCTTCTCAAAGATAGTCGAGGTGCCATCTGATATCAAGAATTAGGACACAATATCTCAGACTTATTCTCAATCTCATAACCTCGGTGTTCAAAGCTCTGCTCTGAGTACTCATGAATCTCAATGATATACGAGAACAGATAATAGTACAAGGACAAATATATATCACTTAATTCATGCTTTATAAATTAAATCACTACTCATGTAATTCAATTAATTCAAGAATCAATAAAACATGCTCGCACGTATTTAAAAATAATCATTTAAATAAATCAATCACATGCGAGAGTTCAATTCATGCGGACTCGATCTACCCCGCTCACTCTAGTTCAAATCCAAGAATCTTATCGCTCTGATACCACTTAATATGAGACCCCGTTTCTAATCTTCTAAACTCGAATAACTAATCAAAATCGAACACAATAAGCCACGAAAAACGAATCAAAAATTTTTATTATTATTTTTTTAAAAGAAGCCTCGCGCCCGCTCGAGGTCATCACCTCGCGCGCACGCAGGCTACACGAGCAGAGACTCGCGGAGTTGCTCGCGCGCGCGCGGGCAAATCTCCCGAGCCTCTTCAAACTCCTCGCGCGCGTGCGAGGTGATGCCTCGCCCGCGCGCAAGCAAAATGGGCAGAGGGGTCGAGGAGCCTGCAAAAACAACCAACAAGGCAATTCTAAACATTCCAAGTTCAAACATAATACCAATCAATATTTAGAACATGCCAAATCTAGGTTCTACCCAAAATACAATAACCAGTCGAGTTTTATAAATGAGTTCCACCGGCTCAACAAAACTAATACAATTCCAAATAGACTCGACCCTACGACACGGAGTCTCACTTCTATCAATCTGACCCCAAGCTAACCAAGACGACTCGGTCCAGCTCCTGATCCTTCTGTAGCCAAGTTACACATACAAAACAAAGACAACAGCCGGAATAATCCGATTAGAAATATAATTTCTAAGTAAAAGAGACATGCACTCAATATCAAATAAACACTTCAATCGAAATGTGTCAACATAAATCATATCATCGAAATGATATTGAATGAATGCATGAATTTAAAAGTCGAGATTATCAAGTCAGATAATCATAAAATCGATCGGTACTTGGTTGGGATCCCGGGGTCAAGTCTTCACGACAACTCACCGACGCACCCTTTCGGGGTGGAAGTCGATCAACTCGATCCCCTAGACTTCAGATCAACTATAAGAAGTATTCTGGCAATTGGACAAACTCGAAATACAAATCCACTTCAATATAGCTCCCTAAAATGTCTAATTTCAAAACGTATCGAAAGTCGGCTCAATATGAATGCAAGTGCATCAATAACTAAATCAAGTTCACGCAAGCAAATAACAAGCGGTATTTTATTTTCGGGAACTCGAGAATAAGTCGATCTCGAGTATTCATTCCCATTCATGTCAATGTCGACTTTTACCTTTTTCTCGAGGCTTCAATCAATCCTGTCAAACAAGAGACAACTCGATTCAAACTCTAAACAATTCAAAACTCAAAGTCGATAAATCAAACAATCTATACCGTCTTCCAACTCTTCGATTGGTAACCGATCTCCAAGTCCTCCAATTCCAATCTCTAATAAATTGTCAAAACATCGAGACACGGATTCGATATCAACTCGGAGTTCAAACTCAATCAAATTCGATATACAAATCAAACCGAACCAAAACCGATAACTCAAACTCGATTTCGACGGCATAACGGCTATAAACTGACTATCCGCAAATACAAACCATCAAACAAAAATCACAATAACTCAATCATCACCACAATCCATCAAAAAAACTCAAATCCAACCTCAATCAAAATCATCATTTTCGAATTTCACCTCTAAAATCATATAAAATCCAAACTTCGTTCTTTTTCCAAATCGACTTTGAATACAAGATCTATACTAGCTCAAGAACGACATACTCCAATATTATCAAATTCTGACAACTCAACAAAATCGAAGTTCAAGAGATCGTAGCAAAACTTACGTCTAAATGAAGCCTTCGTTGCGGTGATCGTGAATCTCAACTCGGAATAAAAATCTAACGGTCGGATCGAGCGAATCGGACGGATGAAAAGCTCAAAATGGCGTCTCCCATGGATTCCTGTTCGGTACGTGAAGGGGGAGGGAAGGAGAGAGTGAGGGTGATGGGTTGAAGTGACTTGAAAGTCAACTTGCCAAAGATAATATATAAAATCCCACTTTTTGCATTTCAGTCCTTTATTTTTCCAAGTTTCAAAGTATCCCCATGTTAAATATCAAAACGATCCTCAATCACTAACAATTCTTATTATCTCGATTAAAATCAATTATAATAAAATCGGGGCATTACATGGAATTTCTGTGATCATTGCAAGGCCGAAACTGTTTTGTTTGAAGCCAAACAGACATCTGTACCTGAGAATTGATGATTTTGAGTTCTATAGCAGATTTTTGAGAGATTCTTATCGTCGTGGTGCCTATTTCTCATCTAACTCCAAAAAATGCTCTTGTACCTGAACCGAATCTTTTGAGATCAGTTTGTTTGACGAGAATAAGAGATCGACCCGATGTGGGGACCTTGGGTTGCTAATCTCATTTAAAGGAAGCTAATGATTAATTAAACAATTAATCAAACAATTAAAGAATAATAAATCAAGAGCAGAATTTTTATTTTTTTTTAAAAATCTCAGAGCCTCGCTCGATCGGGCAAATTCAGCCGATCGAGCGAGCAAAATATCAAATTTTCGGGTCTGCACATATATTGGCCTCGCTCGATCCGGCAAAGTTAGCCGATCGAGCGAGCCATGAATCAAAACTCTCGGTGTTCCCATTTACTTGCCGCGCTCGATCGGGCAAAATCTACCGATCGAGCGGGCACCATGCAGCAGAAGATTTCAGCTTTCCATTCTTGCTGTCAAGTCTTGGTACAAGGTATAAATCATAATCAAACTCAATCCCAAGCATGTTATCAAATATAAAAATATGCATATACACTTGTATCAAGTCTCACATATAAAATCATGCATGTAATACATCAAATGAATAGATTAAAAGATATAAAACTACAAGCTATTCAACATAGCATAAATAACTTCAAGTCTTAAGTTCTTGCTATGTTTGATGCTATCACTATATCAAGCTTTAACTTATAAACCCGAGTCCACACTTGCTACATCTCTCTCCCGAGCTATCAATGTCGTCTCAACAAAGCTCCTGCCCCACTCGTTGCAATGCACACATACAAAACAAAGCAACAGCCCGATAAACTCTGGTGAGAAATCATTCTCAGTATAATCAACATATAAATGCGTTAAATAAATTTATATCAACTCTAAACATATCAACTCAAGAATAGAGTAAAAATAACGCATATATCGACTCAACTTCAAATCAAGACTCAATTTATATAGCGCGCTTATCTCAAGAATTGATTTTATCACTTCATTGCCATCAAGATACGTATCCGATCTTGACATGGATATCCATCTATCGTAGCCATTCCGGGCTAGAAAATAAGGTTAACCGCAACCTTGGCATAGAATCAATTCAATATAAAATCATATCAAAAGCAATAAAGATCCACTACCTGTGATGGATCGACAATAACATAAGTTCTACCTCAAGAACAATACTTAAACAAGTATGTGGTTTGTTCTGAAAAACTCAAGAATAGTTGTTATTGAGTTTCACAGTCCCTGACTCGTGATGTCGTCATTATACCTTTCATTCTCGAGTTGACGATGTTCCACATCTGGATAGGAAGTACCACAACTCATAGCAAATCTGCTGTGAGACCTCGGTTCTAAACATCTAATTAAGGAGTAAACAATAATTAAGCATCTGAGATCTAAGAACTAAAAGCAAAGCAAAGGAAAAAAAAAAAATTTAAAAGAGGGCCGTGCTCGGGCGGCCAAAAACCGCCGCTCGAGCGCGCCCTGGACATAGGCGCTACTGGTCTCGGGCTGGGGTGCGCTCGGGCTGCTAAAAATTGCAGCTCGGGCGCCCCCTACAGCAGAAACAGAACAGCAGAAAGCATGCTTGCCACTCCATCTAAATCTATTCCAATGCAATCCAAATCAACACATACATTATAAATGCAATTCCTCCGATTAATACATGAAGTTTTAGAGTTTAACAACTACTCCAAAATAGAACATGCCACGATAACAATACGGCAAATCTTGCATGTAAATACAACATAATAACGAAGTTCGATATCTAAACATGTTCTAACAATGCTAGGTAGACATGCTGACACAACTTCTAAACCGAGTCTCACTGCTACAACTTTCCCTCGGAGCTAACCTTGCCTCTTCTGACTTGATCCTGCCCCACCTGTTGCCAAGTACACATACAAAACAAAGCAACAGCCGGATAACCGGTGAGAATGATAATCACAGTAAAATCAACATATCAAATAATGGATATACAACATGCTATCAAACAACATATTCAAGTCGAAGCTAAATATATGCATGTCTTTAAACTAGGATATCGATTCTGATAAACAAGGGAGTGCTGCTCTGCTTTTGGGATCCCGAGGATGAGATCACGTAACAACTCACCGACTCTTCCAATCGAGGTGGTGCCACGTATCCCACTCCTCTAGACTTTGAGCAACCATAATGAGTATGCTAGCACTAGGCGAAATACTACAACCTAGGCCACTCAATCATAGTTCCCAAACATCTAAACAAAAAGGGCGGTTCTGCCTGCTGAAAACAAGATTGGCTCAAGATGAATGCATAACAGAAACATAACACATAAGCCATTTAACAAAAGCCAAAACAATCAAACAAAACACAAGTTTCTCATGCTAGAACAAGTATAGATGCAAGTACGTGATTTCAAAAGGGAAAATTCGAGAACCACAGTCCCAAGTATGCTATCCCGCTACAATGACTGCTTTTACCTTTCAATACAGTAGCTTCAAACTCTGGATACGCTACAAAAGAGACTGTATCAACAACTATACAATCTAACAACAACAAGGCAACGGTTCAAGGAAATGCTCTATACCGTTCTTTGTTCAAATCTCGGAAACGATCAAACAGCTGCTAACACTGGGCTTGATACCTTCAAACGGATCTGTACGGAGACAAATGAATGATCAATAACCAAGATCAACTTATAAGCCAAGTTCCAACAACTCAAAAATGGTTCAAAATCCCCAAAACTCAAACCGACGGCATAACGACTATAACTGAACAAACCGGCAACGCAGACGGCAGTTCAATACCGATAACAACTCAATTCAATGCTAATACAACAACAACAAGACAAACCCAACAAATCTCAAAACCCACATATTCGAAAATAGCTTCCAAAAATCATAACAATTCCGAACGTCGCTCTATTTCAAAATTGACAGATAATTAACGATCAGAATTCTGTCAAGAACAACTTACTCGAATCTAGAACGATTCTAACAACATCCAAAAACTAGAATGTATCGGATCGAAGAAGAACTTACGATATAACAGAGCTCTCACTGCAGTGATCAATAATCTGCCTTCAGAAATAATTTTCAACGGACGGATCTAGCCCGGGATGAAATCACAAAGCTCAAAAGCTCAAAAGTGGCATCTACAATGGAGGAGGCGTGCTTGTTGAAGGAGAAGAAAGCTTCTCCAATCAAATCCAAGTGTAGATAATATATAAAAATCAATATTTGCATTTTAGTCCCTGATATTTCCAAAATTTGCAAAAAGGACCCTGATCAAAATCAAACCGGCTCGAGAACTCTATAATCTTTGATTAACTCAAATAGACTCATTTAAGATAAAAATGGGGCATTACAATTCTCCCCCACTAAGATGAGATTTCGTCCTCGAAATCAATGAGAACCACAACTCATAAGATAGAATAAAGAACTAAAGACAGTAAGAAGAACTCACGTCATCCGAATAACTCTGGAAAACGTTGTCTCATGCTAGACTCTGTCTCCCAAGTTGCTTTCTCGAGGCCATGACGGCTCCACTGCACCTTCACTAACGGGATCGACTTGGTTCTGAGTTGCTTTTCTTTCCGATCAAGGATCTGAATCGGTCGCTCAAAGTATCTCAGAGTCTTGTCTAACTCGGCTTCGTCAGGCTGAAGGATATGAGAAGAATCTGGATGATACTTTTGCAGCATAGAGACGTGAAAAACATCGTGAATACCAGATAAAGATGGAGGAAGTGCAAGTCTGTAGGCAAGATCGCCTATCTTCTCAAGAATCTCGTACGGCCCGATGAATCTCGGAGATAACTTCCCTCTCTTACCGAATCTGACGGTGCCTCTGAACGGAGAAATCTTAAGGAAAACACGGTCTCCCTGCTCAAAACTTAGAGGTCAACGTCTGACATTTGCATACTTCGCCTGTCTATCTTGAGCTGACTTCATTCTGGTCTGAATGATCTTAACCTGCTCTGCCATATCTCTAAGCATATCCGGTCCCAAATCTGGTGACTCAGACAAGTCATCCCAAAACAATGGAGATCGGCATTTCTTACCGTACAATGCCTCAAAAGGCGCCATACCGATACTCGCTTGGAAGCTGTTGTTGTAAGAAAACTCGACAAGAGGCAACGAATTCTGCCAACTAGTGCCAAAGTCTAGCACTACCGCTCGCAGCATATCCTCTAACGTCTGGATAGTCCGCTCTGACTGTCCATCGGTTTGAGGATGATAAGCTGTACTCAGATGCAATCGAGTACCAAGTGCCCCCTGAAGACTGTGCCAGAAGTGAGAAGTGAATCTAGGATCTCTGTCTGAAACGATCGACTACGGCACACCATGCAGTCTCACAACATTGCTAACATACAACTCAGCCATCTGATCATGGTGATACGTCATCCTGTACGGAATAAAACACGCAGACTTCGTCAATCGGTCGATCACTACCCAAATGGCATCGCATCCTCGAACGGATCGTGGTAGCTTCGTGACGAAATCCATGGAAATGTGATCCCACTTCCATTCAGGAACAGATAAACTGTGCAACAGACCTCCTGGTCGCTTTCGTTCTGCTTTCACCTATTGACAATTCAAACACCGAGATACAAACCTCGCTACGTCGCTCTTCATTCTCTTCCACCAAAGCTGGTTCTTCAGATCGTTGTACATCTTACGACCTCCAGGATGAATACTAAACCGACTGCAATGAGCCTCTCGGAGAATACGCTGTCTCAACTCCGAAATATCAGGCACAACAATACGGTTATTCACATACAGTACATCATCTCTAACCTGGAATTCAGACTGATGACCCGATCTGACTTTCTCTACTGAAATCTGGATACTCGGCTGTGACTTCTGTGCTTCTCTGATTGCAACAAACAACTCCGGTTCGGCTTGAACAGCAAACACTCTGATAGTCTCCCTATCTGTTTCAAACTCTAAACCAGAAGTGCAGCAATCATCGATCAACTGAGAAACACCAGTAGTAGAAAGAGATAAAGAACAAAGCTTTCGGCTCAATGCATCTGCAACGGCATTCGACTTCCCCGGATAATACTTGATCTCACAGTCGAAATCTTTCAACAGATCTAACCACCTTCTCTGTCTCATATTCAGCTCTGCCTGAGAAAACAAGTACTTAAGACTCTTATGATCAGAAAAGATCTCGAAGGACTCACCATAAAGATATTGACGTCATATCTTCAAAGCAAAGACGATCGCAGCTAGTTCAAGATCATGGACCGGATAACGAGTCTTGTGCGGTTTCAGCTGCCTCGATGCATACGCCACCACATGCTTATGCTGCAAAAGAACACAACCCAAGCCTCGGTTAGAAGCATCACAATAGACTGTGAAACCTCCAGTACCCTTCGGAATAGAAAGAATTGGAGCACTGGTCAGTCTCCTCTTCAGATCAACAAAGCTAGCCTCACAATCTGGAGTCCAAACAAAAGGCGCATTCTTCTGAGTCAGCTGGGTAATTGGCTTGGCAATAGACGAGAAACCCTCGATGAAACGACGGTAATAACCAGCTAAACCCATGAAGCTTCGGATCTCCGGCACTGAAGTAGGTCTAGGCCAATTCATAACCGCTTCAATCTTGCTGGGATCGACAGAAATCCCATCTTCAGAAATAATATGACCGAGAAAGACAACTCGATCTAACCAGAATTCACACTTAGACAGCTTGGCAAAAAACTTCTCAACTCGCAAAATCTGCAGTACGGTCCTCAAGTGCTCTGCATGGTCAGTACGGTTCTTCGAGTAGATAAGAATATCATCGATAAAGATAATGACGAACTCATCTAAATCACGCTGAAAGATACGGTTCATCAAACCCATACAAACCGCTGGGCATTATACAAACCGAATGACATGACTATAAACTCAAAGTGACCATACCTCGTCCTGAATGCTATCTTAGGAACGTCTTCCTCTCGCACTCTCAACTGGTGATAACCTGACCTCAGATCAATCTTAGAGTAGACAGAAGAACCCTGCAGCTGATCAAACAAGTCATCTATTCTGGGTAAAGGATACCTGTTCTTAACTGTAGCCTGATTCAATTGGCGGTAGTCAATACAGAGCCACATAGAACCATCCTTCTTCCGAACAAAAAGCACCGGAGCACCCCAAGGCGATACACTAGGTCTGATGTATCCCTTGGCAATCAAATCCTCAAGTTGCTCCTTCAACTCTCTCAATTCAACAAGTGTCATACGATAAGGAGCTTTTGAAATAGGTTGAGTACCTGGCACTAAGTCAATGCTGAATTCGATTTCTCGAATAGGTGGCAAACCAGGAACATCTTCCGAGAACACATCCGCAAAATCTCTGACCACTGGTATATCGACCAAAGTTGGGCTAGATTTCAATACATCAACTGCATACACCAAAAATCCTTCTGCACCTTTCTGTAGCAAACGAGTCATAGATAACACTGAAATCAAAGGAATTCTAGATCGAGAACCCTTACCAAAGAATTTCCACTCGTCTGCCCTTTCAGGTCTGAACCGGACAACCTTCAGAAAACAATCGACTGTTGCCCTGTACTTGTTCAAAGCATCTATACCGACAATACAATCAAAATCTGATAATCCAAGCACAATACAATCGAATTCTAACAAATTCCCCTCAAAACAAAGTTCACAGTTCCTGACTAGTCTGATAGAAACAATTCCTCCACCCAAAGGTGAAGTAACAGCTACTACTGTAGGCAACAATTCAGTTGTCAAAGCATGCAATAATACGAATTTCTCAGAGATCAAAAAATGGGAAGCACCCGTATCTATCAAGACATGAGCAGAATAACCGAAAATCGAACAGTTACCTGCTATGACATCGTCAGGTGCTGCCTGAGCCTGATCCTCTGTCAATGCAAAGACTCGTGCTTGCTGTCTCGAAGGCTGATTTGCACTAGAGTTACCTCCCTGTCGGTTCTGCTGCTGAGGCCGAAAAGAGTGCACTGCAGAAGACTGCCTCTCAGGCTGAGCTGCAGGTCTAGACGAACTCCCACTCTGAGCTTTATCTTTGTTACGTTGAGGGCACACCTTAGAGAAGTGTCCCGCTTGCTGACATGTGTTACAATTGCCGAAGACTCCCACACACTGATCCGGTGAGTGTCTTCCTCCACACTTGCTGCAGTACAAGGATGAGGACCCAGAACTCGGTCCTGAACCGAATTGCTTCGAACCACTGGAACTGGACGAATTGTTTCCTTGCCTCTTGAACTGTTTACCTCTTGATTTGTACTGATCCTTTCTGTTTCCCCCACTGCTACCACCTTCGTACCTCTGCTGCTGGTTCTGATGTTGAGGTGGCTGATTCTGGTACTGAGATGGTTGGTTCTGATACTGCCTCAGCTGCTGAGGTGCCCCCTGATTACTTCTTTGCCTCCACAAGCTTGCTTCTGCTCCCTTTGCGTAATTCATGGCATCCGCAAAGTTTCTAGGCCTGTTGGTGTTAACCAACGTGAAGACATCGGGGTTCAACCCGTTGATGAACTGATCTGCCTTAGCTTCTTCATCTCCGGCAATTAGCGGTGCAAAATGCAACAGACTATCGAACTTAGCCACGTACTCTTCAATGTTCAGATTCCCTTGCTTCAGATTTGCAAACTCTGCTCCCTTATCCTTACGATACGAAATAGGGAAAAACCGCTTATAAAACTCAGATTTAAAAAGAGTCCAAGTAACCTCTGTACATCTACTCTCAAATGCTTTCTTTGTCATGATCCACCAGCTCTTAGCACCACCACGCAGCTGATGAATTACTAACCTGATTCGGCGGTCATCTGTGTAGTCAATGGAATCAAACAGCTGATCCATATCATCCAACCAACTTTCACAGTCAACTGGATTTTCTGAACCCATCAACAACGGCGGATTGAACGACTGAAACCTCTTCAGCAAGGTTTCCATAGGAGTCGCTGAAGCATCCAACTGATCAACTTCAGTGCTAGCTTGCTCAGTCGCAGGGATAACTGGCGGTGTGTTTATGTTTATCACTTGACGAGGACCCATCTGATAATCAAAGGTTAGGACACGAGATATCTCAATCGCTACAATCAGTGCCCTTACAACCGCTTGGAATACCGGATACCAGTCGATAACATAAACAGTTATATCTCAAGTAGATCATGCTTTATAAATTAAATCACATAACCATGTAATTCAATAATTCTCAATAACAAAGCATGCTCGCATGGAATTAAGTACATAGTTAAAATAATTCAAACACATGCGAGGAGCCAATACACGCAGACTCGATCTACCCGCTCACTCTAGTTCGACCAAGAATCTTAACTCTCTGATACCACTTAATGTGAGACCTCGGTTCTAAACATTTAATTAAGGAGTAAACAATAATTAAGCATCCGAGATCTAAGAACTAAAAGCAAAGCAAAGGAAAAAAAAAATTTAAAAGAGGGCCGCGCTTGGGTGGCCAAAAACCGCCGCTCGAGCGCGCCCTGGACAGAGTCGCTACTGGTCTCGGGGTGGGGTGCGCTCGGGCTGCTAAAAATTGCAGCTCGGGCGCCCCCTACAGCAGAAACAGAACAACAGAAAGCATTCTTGCAACTCCATCTAAATCTATTCCAATGCAATCCAAATCAACACATACATTATAAATGCAGTTCCTCCGAATAATACATGAAGTTCTAGAGTTTAACAACTACTTCAAAATAGAGCATGCCACGATAACAATACGGCAAAGCTTGAATGTCAATACAACATACTAACAAAGTTCGATATCTAAACATGTTCTAACAACGCTAGGTAGACATGCTGACACGACTTCTAAACCGAGTCTTACTGCTACAACTTTCCCTCGGAGCTAACCTTGCCTCTTCTGACTTGATCCTGCCCCACCTGTTGCCAAGTACACATACAAAACAAAGCAACAGCCGGATAACCGGTGAGAATGATAATCCCAGTAAAATCAACATATCAAATAATGGATATACAACATGCTATCAAACAACATATTCAAGTCGAAGCTAAATATATGCATGTCTTTAAACTAGGATATCGATTCTGATAAACAAGGGAGTGCTGCTCTGCTTTTGGGATCCCGAGGATGAGATCACGTAACAACTCACCGACTCTTCCAATCGAGGTGGTACCACGTATCCCACTCCTCTAGACTTTGAGCAACCATAATGAGTATGCTAGCACTAGGCGAAATACTACAACCTAGGCCACTCAATCATAGTTCCCAAACATCTAAACAAAAAGGGCGATTCTGCCTGCTGAAAACAAGATTGGCTCAAGATGAATGCATAACAGAAACATAACACATAAGCCATTTAACAAAAGCCAAAACAATCAAACAAAACACAAGTTCCTCATGCTAGAACAAGTGTAGATGCAAGTACGTGATTTCAAAAGGGAAAACTCGAGAACCACAGTCCCGAGTATGCTATCCCGCTACGATGACTGCTTTTACCTTTAAATACAGTAGCTTCCCACTCTCGATACGCTACAAAAGAGACTGTATCAACAACTATACAATCTAACAACAACAAGGCAACGGTTCAAGGAAATGCTCTATACCGTTCTTTGTTCAAATCTCGGAAACGATCAAACAGCTGCTAACACTGGGCATGATACCTTCAAATGGATCTGTACGGAGACAAATGAATGATCAATAACCAAGATCAACTTATAAGCCAAGTTCCAACAACTCAAAAACGGTTCAAAATCCCCAAAACTCAAACCGACGGCATAACGGCTATAACTGAACAAATCGGCAACGCAGACGGCAGTTCAATACCGATAACAACTCAATTCAATGCTAATACAACAACAACAAGACAAACCCAACAAATCTCAAAACTCACATTTTTTAAAATAGCTTCCAAAAATCATAACAATTCCGAACGTCGCTCTATTTCAAAACCGACAGATAATTAACGATCATAACTCTGTCAAGAACAACATACTCGAATCTAGAACGATTCTAACAACATCCAAAAACTAGAATGTATCGGATCGAAGAAGAACTTACGATATAACAGAGCTCTCACTGTAGTGATCGATAATCTGCCTTCAGAAATAATTTTCAACAGACGGATCGAGCCCGGGATGAAATCACAAAGCTCAAAAGCTCAAAAGTGGCATCTACAATGGAGGAGGCGTGCTTGAGGAAGGAGAAAAAGCTTCTCCAATAAAATCCAAGTGTAGATAATATATAAAAATCAATATTTGCATTTTAGTCCCTGAAATTTCCAAAATTTGCAAAAAGGACCCTGATCAAAATCAAACCGGCTCGAGAACTCTATAATCTCTGATTAACTCAAATAAAATCATTTAAGATAAAAACGGGGCGTTACATCTGCTCATTCAAATAACATTCGATCTTCAATGTAGAACAACTTCAACTATCATCATTTCTTCTTCGGTTTCTGATGAAACTTAAAATTTGTAATTATTTATATGTTAAAAAGTGTGTTTTAAAATTTAAGTTTAATTAAAATTATGAAGTTGTATTATTTTAGTGTTATGTGTTTATATTTAAATGTTTTACTAAAATGTTGTATTTTACGGTTTGCGCAGGTTTGGTAAAAATAAAATTACTCAAGCTACAGTGGTCATAATGGAGTAATCTCAAAACCTGTAGAATCACAAAAGAGGCATCTTCAACTTTGTAGAAGACAAGAAATTCCAAAAACTTCATTAAGATGATCAAAATAATAAAACATCAAAATGGAGATAGATTTACTTTTACTATGACCAGCTTGGAGTAAAAATATCATAAGTATTTCATATTTTATCCAAAAGGGGTGAATGAGTTGTCCAAACACATCTACACAAAATATCCTACGTGTTCTATGTTGAAAAGAAAGGCTGAATCGGTGGTCTAAGGCATCAAACATGCCAATTAAAGTTGGGTCATGGTATTGACATTCAAGGAGACAAGCACCCACCAACTTTACTATTTCACATTTAATGAGCCTTGGACTCTTGCTCTCATTTGGCCTATAAATAGATGTGTTGTATAAGCTTTGTAGTGTGCAAGAGTGTAGAGAATTCTTCATTTGTAAAATAAATATTGTGTGTGTGAGAATAAAAGTTTGAGTGTGCAAGTTTCTCAAGTTCAAGTATGAAATTTCTTTTATCTTTATTCTTGAGTTTCATGTTCATGGAAAGCTAAATCTTTTTATGTCAAGGTGAAAAGGTTTCATTGTTGGTCAAGTAAGATTGTCTATATTTTGTATATTCTTTTCTTTTCTATTTTTATTTTTACTAATTGATCTTTATTTGTAGGTATAATTTTGGATGATTTGTTGTTATCTATTTACATCAAATGCTTGGTACCTTGAATGTGGTTACCTTGATTTGTTGTCAAATATGATACAATAATTACTACAATAATTATATACTATAAATATATGTATCTATTTATAATAAAGTCATATATATTATTTAGACGATAGCGTGACACTGTCGGTTGTTCTAAATAATATATTGTGATTTGAACTAACATTTACTTTATCGCATCTAACTTTTACTTTATCGCAACTAACATTTACTTTTCCGCAACTAACATTTACTTTTCCGCAACTAACATTTACTTTCTCGCATCTAACTTTTACTTTTCCGCAACTAACATTTACTTTATCGCATCTAACATAAAGTCATATATTTTATTTAGACGATAGCGTGGCTCTGCCGGTTGTTCTAAATAAAATATTGTGATTTGATCTAACATTTACTTTTATGTCAATTTATATTTATGCATTTATATATATATTATGGGTACCATGTATTAAATATCGGTGGATATTAATATAGTGGGAACTATATTATATGATATACTTGTTTAAATATTTAATTGTTCTTTTTATGTTTATATTTATTCATCTATATATATATTATGGGTACCATGTATTAAATATCGGTTAATCTGATATTAATATAGTGGGAACTATATTATATGATATACTTGTTTAAATATTTCATTGTTCTTTTATGTTTATTTTTATTTTAGTTTCTTTTATTTATTTTTATTTAGCAATCTTAATTAAACCAACAATGAACCTTTGAAACCTTGACAATTTTATAATTTGTGTATTTGAAGTTTTATAATAATATTTTCATCTATAATATATTATTGCTAAAATTAAACTTACAACATCCTCTCCGTGGATCGATCTCGTACTCACGAGTATATTACTTGCAGACAACCTACACTTGGGTGAATTACAATTTAAGTTGTAGCAAGTTTTTGGCGCCGTTGCCGGGGAGGTATAAATTAAGTTTAATTTTGTTATTATGTAAATAGTATGTTGTTTTTAATTGTATGATTGTTTGGAGTCGTAAACAAAGTGGTAGACTTGTTCGAGTAACTGAAAATATTTTAAACATGGACGATAATTCTAATAATCAAGATGATAATAATAATAATAATCATCATCAAGATTATGAACAACCAAGAACACTTATGCACCATATGAATCCAATAAGAACTAGTACACCATCTTGTTTAGTTTTTCCTCCTGATGCATCTAATTTCAATTTTAAGCCACAAGTCATTCAACTTTTACCAAATTTTCATGGCTTAGATTCTGAAAATCCATATTTGCATTTAAGAGAATTTGAGGAGGTTTGCAACACTTATAATGATCAAAATTGTAGCATGGATACTGTTCGATTAAAGATTTTCCCTTTTTCCTTAAAAGATAAAGCTAAAACATGGTTGAAAAATTTGAGATCAAGTTCAATAAGATCATGGGAAGAAATGCAACAACAATTTCTAAAAAAGTTTTTTCCTTCCCATAGAACAAACTCTTTTAAAAGACAAATTACAATTTTTTCTCAAAAACAAGGGGAAACATTTTATCAATGTTGGGATAGATATAAAGAGTTACTTAATACATGCCCACATCATGGTTTTGAAATATGGAGAATAATTTCTCACTTTTATGAAGGTTTAATACCTAAAGATAGGCAAATGATAGAATTCATGTGTAATGGAACTTTTGAAGATAAAAACCCAAATGAAGCTATGGAATATTTGGAGTCATTAGCAGAAAATGCTCAAAATTGGGATAATATAGGCTCAATTGAACCACCAAGTAAAACCAATAATTCAACAAATGGGGGTGGTATTTATCATCTTAAAGATGATGTAGATATTCAAGCTAAACTTGCATCTTTAGCAAGAAAAATCGAGTCATTAGAAATGAAAAAGAGTGATCAATTAAAAAGTGTTCAAGAAATTGTTTGTCATATATGTGACACACATGATCATCTTACAAAAAATTGTCCTACTTTGCCTTCATTTAAAGAATGTCTCCATGAACAAGCCAATTATGTTAACAATTTTAAAAAACCAACATTAGATCCTTTTTCACAAACATACAATCCTGGTTGGAGAAATCATCCCAATTTTAGTTGGAGGAACGATAATAATGCACAACCTTCACAACAACCTTTTCAAAATAACCAAAGTCATCAAGGTTATGCTCCTTATATCCCACCTCCAAGAAAACATTTTGAAGATGAAATTCATGCATACATTCAAAAGCAAGAGTCTATCAATATTCAAAACATTCAATCTATGAATGATTTGAAAGAAACTCTTGCAAAATTTGCATCTGCACTTAATATTCATGAAAAAGGAAAATTTCCATCTCAACCACAACCTAATCCTAAAAATCAAAATCAAGAAAAAATTGATCAAGTAAAATCTGTTATTACTCTTAGAAGTGGTAAAATAGTTAATGATCCATATAGTGATGAAAACAAAGATCAGTCAAACTCAAAGAGTAAGGATGAAAATCTTGATACTTTCGAGAAAGATGATACTTTGAGTCCTAAGATTAAGAAAGTTGATGATAAATTATCTGAAATAATATGTGAGTCAAATAAAAATGTTCCTTTCCCTCATGCATTAGTTAATAATAAAAAACAAAAAAATTATTCTGATATTTATGAAGTTTTTAAACAAGTGAAAATAAATATTCCATTATTAGATGCTATTAAACAAGTGCCTTCTTATGCAAAGTTTTTAAAAGATTTATGTACTGTAAAAAGACAATTGCATGTAAAGAAGAAAGCATTCTTAACGGAGCAAGTAAGCTCTATTATTCAAAATAATTCTACCTTGAAATATAAAGATCCCGGTTGTCCAACAATTTCATGTATTATTGGAAAAAATAAAATTAAAAAAGCTTTGTTAGATTTGGGAGCAAGTGTGAATTTAATTCCTTATTCAGTTTATGAAAAGCTTAAGTTGGGAGATTTAAAACCTACATCTGTCACTCTTTTACTAGCCGATAGGTCAATCAAAATACCTAGAGGTATCGTAGAAGATGTGTTAGTTCAAGTCGATAAATTCATATATCCTGTGGATTTTATTGTCTTGGATACACAACCAATAGAAGTACATAACGAAATTCCAGTAATATTGGGACGTCCATTTCTAGCAACTTCAAATGCTTTAATTAATTGTCGAAATGGAATAATGAAATTGTCTTTTGGAAATATGACTTTAGAACTTAATGTGTTCAATTTATGTAAACAACCAAGTATTAATGAAGATGAAGATGATAATGCAATAGAAACAATTGTGGAAGAAAATATACACCAAGAAAACTTAAATCAACAATCTGAAGTTTGTTTAATGGAAAGTTTTGATTCAAAAAATGTTTTTAAATCAAAGTTATTTGAAGAAATTAATGAACTTGAAGAAGTAAAAGAAAATGATCATCCAAAACTTGAATTAAAACCCTTGCCAATAGAACTAAAATATGCTTTTCTTGGTGAAAATCAAACATATCCTATTGTAATATCTTCTACCCTCTTACCAAAACAAGAAGAAGATGTAATAACACTACTTAAAAAACACAAAAATGCAATTGGATGGACTTTGCAAGATATAAAAGGTATAAATCCTTTAATCTGCACACATAGAATTCACTTGGAAGAAAATGCTAAAACATATCAACAACCACAAAGAAGATTAAATCCACACATGAAAGAAGTTGTTAAAAATGAAGTTTTAAAACTATTAGATGCCGGAATTATTTATCCAATCTCGGATAGTAAATGGGTAAGTCCAACACAAGTAGTACCAAAAAAATCAGGCATCACTGTTATAAAAAATGAAAAGGGAGAATTATTACAAGCTAGGATTCCATCTAGTTGGCGTATGTGCATTGATTATAGAAAATTAAATGATGCAACTAGAAAAGATCACTTTCCGTTACCATTTTTAGATCAAATTTTAGAGAAAGTGGCAGGTAATCCTTATTATTTTTTTCTTGATGGGTATTCGGGGTATTATCAAATACCAATATCATTAGAAGATCAAGAAAAAACTACTTTCACTTGTCCGTTCGGAACTTTTGCTTTTAAAAGAATGCCATTTGGTTTATGTAATGCCCCGGCTACTTTTCAAAGATGCATGCTAAGTATTTTTAGTGACATGATTGAAGAATTTGTGGAAGTTTTTATGGATGATATAACTGTATTTGGAAACTCATTTGAAAACTGTCTTAAAAATTTGGAAGAAGTTTTAAAAAGATGTGAAGAAAAAAATCTTGTTTTAAATTGGGAAAAATGTCACTACATGGTTAAATCCGGAATTGTGTTAGGGCATGTCATATCTGAAAAAGGAATTGAAGTTGATAAAGCTAAGGTTGATGTTATTGCTAATCTACCATCACCAAACACGATCAAAGAAATTCGATCATTTTTGGGTCATGCGGGATTTTATAGAAGATTTATAAAAAATTTTAGCATAATATCGAAACCAATTTCAAATCTTTTAACAAAAGATGCACAATTTGAATGGACTCAAGAATGTGAAACTGCTTTTAAAAAAATAATTAATCTTTTAACTACATTACCTATTTTACAACCTCCTGATTGGTCTTTACCATTTGAATTAATGTGTGATGCAAGTGATTATGCTGTAGGAGCCGTGTTAGGACAAAGAAAAGAAGGTAAACCTTATGTGATCTATTATGCAAGTAGAACCTTAAATAGTGCTCAAATCAATTATTCAACAACTGAAAAAGAATTACTTTCAGTAGTGTTTGCATTAGATAAATTTCGATCCTATTTAATTGGTTCTCTACTATTGTTTACACTGATCATTCTGCCATAAAATATTTATCAAATAAACAAGATGCTAAGCCGAGATTAATAAGATGGATTTTGTTGTTACAAGAATTTGATCTTGTAATAAAAGATAAAAAAGGAAAAGAAAATGTAGTAGCCGATCATTTATCAAGAATAATTTCTGAATCATCTCAAAATGAAATACCAATAAATGAAAATTTTCCGGATGATCAACTATTTTATGCTACTACTATGCCTTGGTTTGCTAATATTGTAAATTTTCTTGTGACAAATAAAATGCCTTCTCATTGGAGTTCACAAGATAAAAATAAATTCTTGAAAGAGGTCAAAAAATTTTATTGGGATGATCCTTATTTGTTTAAGTATTGTCCTGATCAAATTTTTCGACGATGCATACCCGACAATGAGGTAAGTAGTGTCATTAAATTTTGTCATTCTGAGGCATGTGGAGGTCATTTTTCGTCAAAGAAAACAGCTGCAAAAATCTTTCAATGTGGATTTTATTGGCCTTCTTTATTCAAAGATACACATTCATTTTGCAAATCTTGTGAAAATTGTCAGAAAATGGGTTCAATTTCAAAACGAAACATGATGCCTTTAAATCCAATCATGATTATTGAAATATTTGACAGTTGGGGAATAGATTTTATGGGTCCATTTCCATTATCTTTTGGATTCACTTATATTTTAGTAGCTGTCGATTATGTTTCAAAATGGATTGAAGCAATTGCATGTAGAACTAATGATCATAAAGTTGTGATAAAATTTTTGAAAGAAAATATTTTTAGTCGATTTGGAATACCTAGAGCTATAATAAGTGATGGGGGAAGTCATTTTATAAATAAATCATTTTCTTCGTTGTTAAGAAAATATGGTATTACACATAAAGTCTCTACTCCATATCACCCTCAAACGAATGGTCAGGTTGAACTTGCAAATAAAGAAATAAAACAAATTTTGGAAAAAACAGTCAATCCAAATCAAAAAGATTGGTCTTTAAGATTAAGTGATGCATTATGGGTATATAGAACTGCATTTAAAACATCAATGGGGATGTCACCATACAGATTAGTTTTTGGAAAGCATTGTCATTTACCTGTTGAAATTGAACATAAAGCTTATTGGGCAATTAAAGCGTTTAATACTAATTTAGATGATGCATCTAAATCAAGAAAATTACAATTAAATGAACTAGAAGAATTAAGAAATGATGCATATGAAAATGCAAAGATTTATAAAGATAAAACAAAAGCATTTCATGATAAAAATATTATGAGAAAATCTTTTGAAATCGGACAAAAAGTTTTACTTTATAATTCTCGCTTGCATTTGTTTCCAGGAAAACTTAGATCGCGATGGTCTGGACCATTTATTGTTAAATTTGTCTATCCTAATGGTGCTGTTGATGTTGAAAATCCTAAAAATAATAATGTATTTAAAGTTAATGGGCAAAGACTTAAACCGTTTATAGAAAATGAAGTTCTTAATGAAGAGTTTATGCCTTTATATGATCCAACTTAATTGTTACTTATATTTTTATTTTATTTTTGCAGAAATTAGGACACTTCCCGGTTAAGTGGCGGATAACGGTACTCCGTGGCTCTTACAGTCGGTTAAATTGGTTTCCCACAATAACTGATCAAAAAAAAATATATTTCTTTATTTTCAAAATGGAAGAAGCTATCAAAGAACATGGAAAATATATTTGTTCTTCTGTTTCTAAAAAAGTTCGAAGAATGATTTATGAATGCAGACGTGAAAGATTGAGAATGCTTATGCAAAAAGGAATTCCGGAGGATATTCGTCTTATAATTGAAGCCAAGGTTCGAATAGGTGGCGAAGTTCCAAAATTCTTATATGTTCGAAATATGTCCGGACTAGGAAAAAGCACCTATGCGAAGAAAAGGAGGGCAAAAGGGTTAGATGTTTGTCATAAATGTGCCAGATGGACTTGTAACAAACGATGCAGATCTTTGGGATGTGTTTCCACAAATAGAGAAGATAAAATTGATTCCATTAAGAATGGGCTGAGTAAAGAGTCATTGGATGATATCTCATTGACTCTTGAGACGCATTTTAGTGGAGATGTACAAGGTCAACTTCTCCGTTTATGGAAACTATTCCAAGCGCAGCGTCATGGTAATGGTCTTGGGAATTTGACTAAAAAAGACCCTATTTGCCAATTTATAAGAAAATTGGATGGTAAGCCAACCCTCGACTCATAAATATTGAAGGAACACTGTGAGCCACAATCACATCACTGTTTATACGCATGCATGTTATTATTATATATATATTTTTTTTTACTATTTTTATCATTTTGTTCACATCTGTATTCCTATTTTTGTCTTATTCCTTGTTTTCCTTATAAAATCACTCAACTCTCTCTATATTTTTTAAAAGAAAAGAGAAAAAACATAACAGGATCTTCTTCACAAAAATTGAAAAATATTTGTGTCTTTTGTGGTTCTAATACTGGAAAGAATGAAATATTTGTTGATGCAGCAATTAATCTTGGAAAAAAGTTAGCAGAGAAAAAAATTCACTTGGTTTACGGAGGAGGCAATATTGGGTTAATGGGATCTATTTCAACAGCAGCTCATCTTGGAGGTAGTCAGGTTTTGGGTATTATTCCTACAGCTTTAGCTGAAGGAAATATTACAGGTGTTACGGTTGGGGAAGAGTTGAAAGTTTCATCAATGTACGAGAGAATAACTAAAATGATAGAAAATTCTGATGCTTTTATTGCCTTACCTGGTGGTTTTGGTACTTTAGAAGAAATTTTTCATGTTGTTTCTTGGGCACAACTTAATATCCATAATAAACCTGTTGGCTTGTTGAATATCAATAACTATTATGATGGTTTGTTGACTTTTCTCGATGTAGCCGTGGAACAAAATTTTATTTCAGAAAATTCACGAAGGATGCTCATCTCTGCTTCGAATGAAGACCAATTAATTGATGATCTTCAAGCTTTTGTTCATCAACCTGATTCAGCTATAACAAAGATCAATTGGTCTCAACCAACCAGTAAGAAAAGAAAACTGGATCATTGATTCAACATGTCATGAAATAGTTTGTGTTTGTTCCTCATCTTCAATAATTTCAGGTGATATCTCTTTCATCATGTACTCTTTATTTTTCTTAAAAAAAAAAAAATTAAAAACAATGTCATATTCAGGTTTGGGGGAGGGTTTATCTCTAAAAAAAAAAAAAATATTTAAAATTTAAAAAAAATATATTTCTATAATAATATTATTTTTCTTTTTCAATGGCAGAGTAAGGAGTCAAAAACTCCTGACACGCATTAGTTTTTATTTATCATCTTATCACAATAGATTAGATTTTAATATTCCGTATATATTTAAATTGCAAACTACTAAGAAAATGAAGTCTTTTTGTATAGATGTTTATTTATTCTTCTTTTTATCAATTTAATAAAAAAATATATAATTGATGGGATATAAATTATAAATAATATATAATTGTGTGTTTTCAAATACATATTTTCTAAAACTTTTATGAGTATATAATTAAAGTGATATTGATTGAATAAATAATAACATGTATAATTGAGGGAATTAATTTGTAAAAGTGCAATAGTTACTCACATAAATTTTGTGAGTGAGGGGTAAGAATTGAGAAAACAACTTATAAGCTTTTATTGATTATTAAGAAATGGTTGATTACTAGATTTAACCCATTTTGAAAAAAAGAAAAAAGAAAAAAAAAAGAAAAAAAAAGAGAAAAATGAAAATTGGCTGCAAAGTTGTTTGAAGTTTGATTGTAAAGATGTAGAGTATTAATATCTCTACTATAATTATTAATGTAATAGATTTACCTCATAAAAAAATAAAAAAATAAATAAACTTTGAAAAAAAAAATGTTACATTTTCAAAGTTTATTAGAGGTATTTGATTATGTAAAAACAATTTTGCAGCCAAGCAAAAAAACAAAAAAAAAATGGGTTTATTCTTTGTAAATCATCCTATCTTATTTTCAATATTAGGTTATTTGATTGTCTGCTTTACTGGCCATTTTCAAATAGTGTATAATTTTCTTCCAACTCCATGAGTGAAAAACAGCTATATATAAAATACTTTAACCCGAGAGAATATGAAGTTGAGACTTTTACATTAATATTCCTGATGATATACATGTTATGAAAATGATTTCTATTATCCTTTTAATTATATTATTCTCAAAGTTTTTAGAAAATATTTAAGTAAAAAAAAAAATTATATATATTTAATATTTTGATATTGTGTGAAATATATGTATAGCCCATCCAATTACATATTAATATATTGGTTGATAATGAGATTTATAAATAAAAATATGATCTCCTCATAAGTGTGTTTTTAAAATTTCAAAGTTTGCAAATTTGAATATATATATTAAGGAATAAAAATCTAACTTGTGATTTTATGATATTTTATTACTAAGGGACTAGTAATTAGCCGGTTTGGGGGTGTGATGAAACTTAAAATTTGTAATTATTTATATGTTAAAAAGTGTGTTTTAAAATTTAAGTTTAATTAAAATTATGAAGTTGTATTATTTTAGTGTTATGTGTTTATATTTAAATGTTTTACTAAAATGTTGTATTTTACGGTTTGCGCAGGTTTGGTAAAAATAAAATTACTCAAGCTACAGTGGTCATAATGGAGTAATCTCAAAACCTGTAGAATCACAAAAGAGGCATCTTCAACTTTGTAGAAGACAAGAAATTCCAAAAACTTCATTAAGATGATCAAAATAATAAAACATCAAAATGGAGATAGATTTACTTTTGCTATGACCAGCTTGGAGTAAGAATATCATAAGTATTTCATATTTTATCCAAAAGGGGTGAATGAGTTGTCCAAACACATCTACACAAAATATCCTACGTGTTCTATGTTGAAAAGAAAGGCTGAATCGGTGGTCTAAGGCATCAAACATGCCAATTAAAGTTGGGTCATGGTATTGACATTCAAGGAGACAAGCACCCACCAACTTTACTATTTCACATTTAATGAGCCTTGGACTCTTGCTCTCATTTGGCCTATAAATAGATGTGTTGTATAAGCTTTGTAGTGTGCAAGAGTGTAGAGAATTCTTCATTTGTAAAATAAATATTGTGTGTGTGAGAATAAAAGTTTGAGTGTGCAAGTTTCTCAAGTTCAAGTATGAAATTTCTTTTATCTTTATTCTTGAGTTTCATGTTCATGGAAAGCTAAATCTTTTTATGTCAAGGTGAAAAGGTTTCATTGTTGGTCAAGTAAGATTGTCTATATTTTGTATATTCTTTTCTTTTCTATTTTTATTTTTACTAATTGATCTTTATTTGTAGGTATAATTTTGGATGATTTGTTGTTATCTATTTACATCAAATGCTTGGTACCTTGAATGTGGTTACCTTGATTTGTTGTCAAATATGATACAATAATTACTACAATAATTATATACTATAAATATATGTATCTATTTATAATAAAGTCATATATATTATTTAGACGATAGCGTGACACTGTCGGTTGTTCTAAATAATATATTGTGATTTGAACTAACATTTACTTTATCGCATCTAACTTTTACTTTATCGCAACTAACATTTACTTTTCCGCAACTAACATTTACTTTTCCGCAACTAACATTTACTTTCTCGCATCTAACTTTTACTTTTCCGCAACTAACATTTACTTTATCGCATCTAACATAAAGTCATATATTTTATTTAGACGATAGCGTGGCTCTGCCGGTTGTTCTAAATAAAATATTGTGATTTGATCTAACATTTACTTTTATGTCAATTTATATTTATGCATTTATATATATATTATGGGTACCATGTATTAAATATCGGTGGATATTAATATAGTGGGAACTATATTATATGATATACTTGTTTAAATATTTAATTGTTCTTTTTATGTTTATATTTATTCATCTATATATATTATGGGTACCATGTATTAAATATCGGTTAATCTGATATTAATATAGTGGGAACTATATTATATGATATACTTGTTTAAATATTTCATTGTTCTTTTATGTTTATTTTTATTTTAGTTTCTTTTATTTATTTTTATTTAGCAATCTTAATTAAACCAACAATGAACCTTTGAAACCTTGACAATTTTATAATTTGTGTATTTGAAGTTTTATAATAATATTTTCATCTATAATATATTATTGCTAAAATTAAACTTACAACATCCTCTCCGTGGATCGATCTCGTACTCACGAGTATATTACTTGCAGACAACCTACACTTGGGTGAATTACAATTTAAGTTGTAGCAGTTTCAAGTTGAGGTTCTTGAGTCAATAGTCTCCTATTAAACTCTGAAACATATCATCAAAACATGCATATCAAACCTCATTCTATTCAATCATTTCAGAATTGAATCAAAATCATCAATATAGATTCAATCAACATCATTTCAAACTTCAACTTCTTCTTATTCGATATAACTCGGAGTCTTGAATCGTTAGCCTTCGAAACTCAACTGAAATCAAGAAATAAAAATGTCATAACATTCATAACATCTAAACAACTATCTCAACTCAGTTATAGGCTATCAAAACGATGTCAGAACATCAACCGGTGTTGTAGCGATTGAAAATCGGGAACCGACTCGGTATCGAATTCATTTCTAATCAACTCAATCATTCGTATCACTTATATCAGCTGAATTCATCATATCAGCAGCTATAATCACATGTTAATAAGTCAAAAATATGCTGAAACCATGACAAGTTCGTTTCTTAATTCATTTCCAATTCGACTGCGATATCGAACAACATACGAACTCAAAAACACAACATAGTTTCATAATCTGATCTTTGCCATATTTCGTTCTTCAAAACATGCCGAGGACACAAAATACTTACATAAAATAGAATTCCTTGTCGCAAGGATTCCAGAATATCTTTCGAAATTGAAATCGGACGAGCGGATCAAAAGTTACGGCGATTTGAAACTCAAAACGAAAAAAAATAAGAAGGTTCGGCTTCCTCTGTTTATTTCTTCACTTTTCTGAATTGTATACAACATAAGCACGTGTACATGCTGATAATCTGATTAAAAATCAGATATGTATAGCTTAATTGCAATTTAGTCTCTCAAGTCTTCATAAATTGCAATTCTGTCCTCGGCCTTCTTTTTAATTCAATTTCAATCCAAAATAATTTAAGAATATTAGAATTAAAATCGAAACCCTAAATATTCACAAATTAAATATACTCGGATTAAAATTAAATAAATTCAGATTAAATAAATAATCCCGACCTTTTGCACTTTAGCCCTCGAATCTTCGATATTTTCAAATCAACCCCTGGTCGGGTTTCATCTTCAAAATACATCTTCTTTAATTCCCAAAACATGAAATTTAATCTTAAATCCCATAAATATTCAAATCGAATATTTATTCTTTTAATTTAAGAATTCTCGGAATTTAATTCTCAAAATCCGTAAATTCTCAAATTAAATATTTTCGGCTTGGAAATTAAATCTATCATTTCCATAAATGCTCAAATCAATATTAGCCCATAATATGGAATTTAATTCTCAAATCTCATAATTAATAATTCAATATTTTCGGGCCTTACAATTCCTCCCCTCTAAGAAATGATTTCGTCCTCGAAATCGTATTCATCCAGAATATCAAATCTAATAGACTGAATGATTATCTGAAATGATTCTCACTTCAATCATCCACTCTGCATTTCGTATCTCACTTCATCTTTCAATCTCTTATCAAATTATTACTTCGAATCTGCTTCTATTCTCTTGTATTCGGTATTTATTCAGTTGTACTTTAAGTCATTGAAACGACTATGTTCTGAGCTGTTTCTTTCTTCAATCAAGGATTTGTCGACTAATTGACTTAACTCAAAATTTTTTCGACATCTATCTCAAATAATTAAATTACATCGGAAGAATCTTCTGATACTTCCTTCTCTTATTCTCATGGAACAAATCAGATCCATCATATCAAACTCAAAAGATTGAATCGTTCAATCGAATCATCAATTCCATCTGATATCTCAGTCAGTGATATTCAACTTCAGTAACGACTTGTTTCTTTCTCGATATCATTCTATGCTCTGCATAGAAGATATATCAAGTCTACACTGTTATTCTATTCATCGCTTCAAAATCAGTATTCACATTCATATTCTGAATATGTATCTCAACTTCGTTCTTTCTCAATTCTGAATCGAATGATGTTCAGGAATAACTTTTACGCTTAACAAGTCAGTTTTAGTTTCAAAAGTTATATCTATCATTCAATTACTAATTCTGGTTCATCTTCTCTGCTTTCATTCCATACAGATTCATCTTCAACATATTTGTGTCTCTCAAATAAAATCTGATCTAATATCAACAAATCATGTCTGATCTGATGTCATATACTTCAGTAGTATCATTTCAACACAAAGAAATCGGATTTCTTTTCATCATATCATCATAACATTATCTCAAAATCGATTCATTAGCTATTACAGGAATTATAATCATCAAGTGGCAACACATCAAATCAAGTAATACCGAATCAGGTATTAACGTTCTGAGAATGTTCTCAACATCTGGAAAATCAACTCAGATAATCCATCAATCGAAAAAAATGGTATAATGCAATCACATATAACCAACTCTCATAACATCAATCAATCAATCGATACCACATTCTATTGAATAAATCTAAAGTCTTAATCCTGACAATAGATTTTTATCATTCCTGTAATTTCATCATATCTCTTTCTTCTTCACAGATCTGAATCGATAGCTGTTATTCACATCTCATACAGTGTATTCTACAAATCTGATTAGTCTATTCGGATTATTTCGTAATCAGATTATGCTGTATTCACAGTTTTCAACGTATTCAGAACTGTTGATAATCGGTATCATATCACATAAAATTTCATTCTCGAAATTCAATTCATCTTCTCTGATTATTCTTCCAATTCAAGGATAACATATTGTACCTTTACCTCAAAAAGTACTCAAAGTCTTTGGATCATCTGTATTACAATTAAATAGGAAACCCAATGTTTCAATCTGAAACATTATTTTTTGGCTTACTATTCATTTTGCAACGAATCTAGTCACAATTCAATGAGTTGATCATACAGACAAATTGTCGTATCCAGTAATTTCAATCAATCTGTTCATAACTACCACCTGTTTACTTCACATAAACTGTTTCATCTTGGTAGTTTCGCAAAAAATTCTTTCAAATCACAATCTCGTAACAATTCTGGAGTTTCTAAACTATCACTGAACTCATCTAGTCAATGATTTTCAAATTCATCGAAAACTCTCTGTATGTTTAACTTCAAAAACGCACTAATTCTGTTACTTCTATTTGCTTTATCGTCTGATAAAACAATTATCGGATGAATATTAAATTCATTGTTGTGCAATTCTTCAAATTCTGATATCTCTTTTCGGAAATATCAGGCACAATCAAATAATCAATCATAATAGAATTCATTCATTCTGATCTGAGGCTTCAATTCATATCTCTATATGGCATTCTAAACTGAATTCTCATCGCTTTAGTTTACTTTCTGTGTTTCTTTCATCTTCTGAACAATTTTGGCATACTTTCAATCGCAAATCATTCCGATTGGTCATATATTCATCTGAATATTCAAACCAAAATACACAAAATCTGAAATCAATTGATAGAATGCCTGTTACATTCTTCATTTCTATTTCTCAATTGAATTCTAATAACTTGATCTCATCTCAATGTGCTTTAATCCTTCAAAATCAATTCTCACTTAATTTGGATTACAGCAATTCTGATTGTTTTAGTATCTATTTCGATACTCAAGCACATAAATTCAAAAGATCAATCAATCACGCATTCATCTCTTCTCTTCGTTCTTTTTCAATGGCAGAGTAAGGAGTCAAAAACTCCTGACACGCATTAGTTTTTATTTATCATCTTATCACAATAGATTAGATTTTAATATTCCGTATATATTTAAATTGCAAACTACTAAGAAAATGAAGTCTTTTTGTATAGATGTTTATTTATTCTTCTTTTTATCAATTTAATAAAAAAATATATAATTGATGGGATATAAATTATAAATAATATATAATTGTGTGTTTTCAAATACATATTTTCTAAAACTTTTATGAGTATATAATTAAAGTGATATTGATTGAATAAATAATAACATATATAATTGAGGGAATTAATTTGTAAAAGTGCAATAGTTACTCACATAAATTTTGTGAGTGAGGGGTAAGAATTGAGAAAACAACTTATAAGCTTTTATTGATTATTAAGAAATGGTTGATTACTAGATTTAACCCATTTTGAAAAAAAGAAAAAAGAAAAAAAAAAGAAAAAAAAAGAGAAAAATGAAAATTGGCTGCAAAGTTGTTTGAAGTTTGATTGTAAAGATGTAGAGTATTAATATCTCTACTATAATTATTAATGTAATAGATTTACCTCATAAAAAAATAAAAAAATAAATAAACTTTGAAAAAAAAAATGTTACATTTTCAAAGTTTATTGGAGGTATTTGATTATGTAAAAACAATTTTGCAGCCAAGCAAAAAAACAAAAAAAAAATGGGTTTATTCTTTGTAAATCATCCTATCTTATTTTCAATATTAGGTTATTTGATTGTCTGCTTTACTGGCCATTTTCAAATAGTGTATAATTTTCTTCCAACTCCATGAGTGAAAAACAGCTATATATAAAATACTTTAACCCGAGAGAATATGGAGTTGAGACTTTTACATTAATATTCCTGATGATATACATGTTATAAAAATGATTTCTATTATCCTTTTAATTATATTATTCTCAAATTTTTTAGAAAATATTTAAGTAAAAAAAAAATTATATATATTTAATATTTTGATATTGTGTGAAATATATGTATAGCCCATCCAATTACATATTAATATATTGGTTGATAATGAGATTTATAAATAAACATATGATCTCCTCATAAGTGTGTTTTTAAAATTTCAAAGTTTGCAAATTTGAATATATATATTAAGGAATAAAAATCTAACTTGTGATTTTATGATATTTTATTACTAAGGGACTAGTAATTAGCCGGTTTGGGGGTGTGATGAAACTTAAAATTTGTAATTATTTATATGTTAAAAAGTGTGTTTTAAAATTTAAGTTTAATTAAAATTATGAAATTGTATTATTTTAGTGTTATGTGTTTATATTTAAATGTTTTACTAAAATGTTGTATTTTACGGTTTGCGCAGGTTTGGTAAAAATAAAATTACTCAAGCTACAGTGGTCATAATGGAGTAATCTCAAAACCTGTAGAATCACAAAAGAGGCATCTTCAACTTTGTAGAAGACAAGAAATTCCAAAAACTTCATTAAGATGATCAAAATAATAAAACATCAAAATGGAGATAGATTTACTTTTGCTATGACCAGCTTGGAGTAAAAATATCATAAGTATTTCATATTTTATCCAAAAGGGGTGAATGAGTTGTCCAAACACATCTACACAAAATATCCTACGTGTTCTATGTTGAAAAGAAAGGCTGAATCGGTGGTCTAAGGCATCAAACATGCCAATTAAAGTTGGGTCATGGTATTGACATTCAAGGAGACAAGCACCCACCAACTTTACTATTTCACATTTAATGAGCCTTGGACTCTTGCTCTCATTTGGCCTATAAATAGATGTGTTGTATAAGCTTTGTAGTGTGCAAGAGTGTAGAGAATTCTTCATTTGTAAAATAAATATTGTGTGTGTGAGAATAAAAGTTTGAGTGTGCAAGTTTCTCAAGTTCAAGTATGAAATTTCTTTTATCTTTATTCTTGAGTTTCATGTTCATGGAAAGCTAAATCTTTTTATGTCAAGGTGAAAAGGTTTCATTGTTGGTCAAGTAAGATTGTCTATATTTTGTATATTCTTTTCTTTTCTATTTTTATTTTTACTAATTGATCTTTATTTGTAGGTATAATTTTGGATGATTTGTTGTTATCTATTTACATCAAATGCTTGGTACCTTGAATGTGGTTACCTTGATTTGTTGTCAAATATGATACAATAATTACTACAATAATTATATACTATAAATATATGTATCTATTTATAATAAAGTCATATATTATTTAGACGATAGCGTGACACTGTCGGTTGTTCTAAATAATATATTGTGATTTGAACTAACATTTACTTTATCGCATCTAACTTTTACTTTATCGCAACTAACATTTACTTTTCCGCAACTAACATTTACTTTTCCGCAACTAACATTTACTTTCTCGCATCTAACTTTTACTTTTCCGCAACTAACATTTACTTTATCGCATCTAACATAAAGTCATATATTTTATTTAGACGATAGCGTGGCTCTGCCGGTTGTTCTAAATAAAATATTGTGATTTGATCTAACATTTACTTTTATGTCAATTTATATTTATGCATTTATATATATATTATGGGTACCATGTATTAAATATCGGTGGATATTAATATAGTGGGAACTATATTATATGATATACTTGTTTAAATATTTAATTGTTCTTTTTATGTTTATATTTATTCATCTATATATATATTATGGGTACCATGTATTAAATATCGGTTAATCTGATATTAATATAGTGGGAACTATATTATATGATATACTTGTTTAAATATTTCATTGTTCTTTTATGTTTATTTTTATTTTAGTTTCTTTTATTTATTTTTATTTAGCAATCTTAATTAAACCAACAATGAACCTTTGAAACCTTGACAATTTTATAATTTGTGTATTTGAAGTTTTATAATAATATTTTCATCTATAATATATTATTGCTAAAATTAAACTTACAACATCCTCTCCGTGGATCGATCTCGTACTCACGAGTATATTACTTGCAGACAACCTACACTTGGGTGAATTACAATTTAAGTTGTAGCAGTTTCAAGTTGAGGTTCTTGAGTCAATAGTCTCCTATTAAACTCTGAAACATATCATCAAAACATGCATATCAAACCTCATTCTATTCAATCATTTCAGAATTGAATCAAAATCATCAATATAGATTCAATCAACATCATTTCAAACTTCAACTTCTTCTTATTCGATATAACTCGGAGTCTTGAATCGTTAGCCTTCGAAACTCAACTGAAATCAAGAAATAAAAATGCCATAACATTCATAACATCTAAACAACTATCTCAACTCAGTTATAGGCTATCAAAACGATGTCAGAACATCAACCGGTGTTGTAGCGATTGAAAATCGGGAACCGACTCGGTATCGAATTCATTTCTAATCAACTCAATCATTCGTATCACTTATATCAGCTGAATTCATCATATCAGCAGCTATAATCACATGTTAACAAGTCAAAAATATGCTGAAACCATGACAAGTTCGTTTCTTAATTCATTTCCAATTCGACTGCGATATCGAACGACATACGAACTCAAAAACACAACATAGTTTCATAATCTGATCTTTGCCATATTTCGTTCTTCAAAACATGCCGAGGACACAAAATACTTACATAAAATAGAATTCCTTGTCGCAAGGATTCCAGAATATCTTTCGAAATTGAAATCGGACGAGCGGATCAAAAGTTACGGCGATTTGAAACTCAAAACGAAAAAAAATAAGAAGGTTCGGCTTCCTCTGTTTATTTCTTCACTTTTCTGAATTGTATACAACATAAGCACGTGTACATGCTGATAATCTGATTAAAAATCAGATATGTATAGCTTAATTGCAATTTAGTCTCTCAAGTCTTCATAAATTGCAATTCTGTCCTCGGCCTTCTTTTTAATTCAATTTCAATCCAAAATAATTTAAGAATATTAGAATTAAAATCGAAACCCTAAATATTCACAAATTAAATATACTCGGATTAAAATTAAATAAATTCAGATTAAATAAATAATCCCGACCTTTTGCACTTTAGCCCTCGAATCTTCGATATTTTCAAATCAACCCCTGGTCGGGTTTCATCTTCAAAATACATCTTCTTTAATTCCCAAAACATGAAATTTAATCTTAAATCCCATAAATATTCAAATCTAATATTTATTCTTTTAATTTAAGAATTCTCGGAATTTAATTCTCAAAATCCGTAAATTCTCAAATTAAATATTTTCGGCTTGGAAATTAAATCTATCATTTCCATAAATGCTCAAATCAATATTAGCCCATAATATGGAATTTAATTCTCAAATCTCATAATTAATAATTCAATATTTTCGGGCCTTACAATTCCTCCCCTCTAAGAAATGATTTCGTCCTCGAAATCGTATTCATCCAGAATATCAAATCTAATAGACTGAATGATTATCTGAAATGATTCTCACTTCAATCATCCACTCTGCATTTCGTATCTCACTTCATCTTTCAATCTCTTATCAAATTATTACTTCGAATCTGCTTCTATTCTCTTGTATTCGGTATTTATTCAGTTGTACTTTAAGTCATTGAAACGACTATGTTCTGAGCTGTTTCTTTCTTCAATCAAGGATTTGTCGACTAATTGACTTAACTCAAAATTTTTTCGACATCTATCTCAAATAATTAAATTACATCGGAAGAATCTTCTGATACTTCCTTCTCTTATTCTCATGGAACAAATCAGATCCATCATATCAAACTGAAAAGATTGAATCGTTCAATCGAATCATCAATTCCATCTGATATCTCAGTCAGTGATATTCAACTTCAGTAACGACTTGTTTCTTTCTCGATATCATTCTATGCTCTGCATAGAAGATATATCAAGTCTACACTGTTATTCTATTCATCGCTTCAAAATCAGTATTCACATTCATATTCTGAATATGTATCTCAACTTCGTTCTTTCTCAATTCTGAATCGAATGATGTTCAGGAATAACTTTTACGCTTAACAAGTCAGTTTTAGTTTCAAAAGTTATATCTATCATTCAATTACTAATTCTGGTTCATCTTCTCTGCTTTCATTCCATACAGATTCATCTTCAACATATTTGTGTCTCTCAAATAAAATCTGATCTAATATCAACAAATCATGTCTGATCTGATGTCATATACTTCAGTAGTATCATTTCAACACAAAGAAATCGGATTTCTTTTCATCATATCATCATAACATTATCTCAAAATCGATTCATTAGCTATTACAGGAATTATAATCATCAAGTGGCAACACATCAAATCAAGTAATACCGAATCAGGTATTAACGTTCTGAGAATGTTCTCAACATCTGGAAAATCAACTCAGATAATCCATCAATCGAAAAAAATGGTATAATGCAATCACATATAACCAACTCTCAGAACATCAATCAATCAATCGATACCACATTCTATTGAATAAATCTAAAGTCTTAATCCTGACAATAGATTTTTATCATTCCTGTAATTTCATCATATCTCTTTCTTCTTCACAGATCTGAATCGATAGCTGTTATTCACATCTCATACAGTGTATTCTACAAATCTGATTAGTCTATTCGGATTATTTCGTAATCAGATTATGCTGTATTCACAGTTTTCAACGTATTCAGAACTGTTGATAATCGGTATCATATCACATAAAATTTCATTCTCGAAATTCAATTCATCTTCTCTGATTATTCTTCCAATTCAAGGATAACATATTGTACCTTTACCTCAAAAAGTACTCAAAGTCTTTGGATCATCTGTATTACAATTAAATAGGAAACCCAATGTTTCAATCTGAAACATTATTTTTTGGCTTACTATTCATTTTGCAACGAATCTAGTCACAATTCAATGAGTTGATCATACAGACAAATTGTCGTATCCAGTAATTTCAATCAATCTGTTCATAACTACCACCTGTTTACTTCACATAAACTGTTTCATCTTGGTAGTTTCGCAAAAAATTCTTTCAAATCACAATCTCGTAACAATTCTGGAGTTTCTAAACTATCACTGAACTCATCTAGTCAATGATTTTCAAATTCATCGAAAACTCTCTGTATGTTTAACTTCAAAAACGCACTAATTCTGTTACTTCTATTTGCTTTATCGTCTGATAAAACAATTATCGGATGAATATTAAATTCATTGTTGTGCAATTCTTCAAATTCTGATATCTCTTTTCGGAAATATCAGGCACAATCAAATAATCAATCATAATAGAATTCATTCATTCTGATCTGAGGCTTCAATTCATATCTCTATATGGCATTCTAAACTGAATTCTCATCGCTTTAGTTTATTTTCTGTGTTTCTTTCATCTTCTGAACAATTTTGGCATACTTTCAATCGCAAATCATTTCGATTGGTCATATATTCATCTGAATATTCAAACCATAATACACAAAATCTGAAATCAATTGATAGAATGCCTGTTACATTCTTCATTTCTATTTCTCAATTGAATTCTAATAACTTGATCTCATCTCAATGTGCTTTAATCCTTCAAAATCAATTCTCACTTAATTTGGATTACAGCAATTCTGATTGTTTTAGTATCTATTTCGATACTCAAGCACATAAATTCAAAAGATCAATCAATCACGCATTCATCTCTTCTCTTCGTTCTATTTCCCAAATCTCAATTGGAAATTCTATCAGTTACGAGTCCAAAAATATTATAATATACTGAATGTATACATCACCCAATCAGTAACTCTTGAAATTCATAATTAGGGAACTCACTTAAGTCAAGGTCATCCACAGAACAATAATATGAATGACAATATGCTAAGTGAAAATAACTCACTAGCATCTCAACTCAAGACGAGTAGATCAAACCAGACTCTATAAAAAAATAAGAGTCAATCAAAATCGATTGAGGTCGGAACCAAAACCTCGAAATCAATATCAAGAATTTCAAAAATCATGATTTTATGATGTAATAACTTCAGTAAAATCAAATAAAAGATTCATCTGTAACTGATTTTCATATCATCATCTATTTTGTAAACCTCAAAAGCAGTATTCAATTCATAAACTCACAAAATTCGCTGATAAATTCCAGTTCACAACTTAAGTAAAGTCAATACTCTTACTGAAATATATCTGCAATCTCTACTCATCGGCATATCTTTCAATTCTGGTTTAGATCATGAACATATATAATGCATCGAATATACTGATTTCGGCATATTTCTGTAATCAAACATCATATAGCAAACCAAAATCACAGAATCTTAATTCGAGATTCTATATCATCATATTCAATTGCACATTATGTTCTTACTGATCTAATTTAATTGCTTCTTATCATCAATTCTTCTACTAATCTGTATTCGATTATTGCATAATCATCTATCATGCAACATAAACAGATATTTCAATACGAACAAAAACATCTTCAGTTTTAGTTCATCGAAGCAATAGTTCCATTCTTCAGTTCAATTCACACAATCTCTTTTCTGATACAGAGGCGATCATATAATAAGCTTTCAGCTATTATGAATCTATTGCACCAATAATAGACAGGTCAAAACAAAATAAATCTTTTACCTGAAATTTCATTCTCAGGTGAAATTTCATTCTGATTCTCTGTATACTTTTGGAATAGAAATTGTAGCTAAATATATGTTTTTCTCATACACCGTAGCATCTTTACAATTTCAATCCTTTTGCTTCATCATTCAGCTTCAGTTCTATTATACAAGACTATGTCTTCATAACATACTTCAGTCATCAGCATTTATTCAAACATATTCTTCGAATTCAAGCCATAATTAAACAACTCAATCTTGAGCTTGTAGTGACCCAACCCGGATCCACTATTTAATCAGAGTTATAGTAAAAGCGCACGTAATAAAAGCTTAAAGTGTAAAGAGCGGATAATTAAAATACAACAAATCCTATCGGCAGAATACAATCGACGTTATCACAAGTGTATAAATACTGTTATACAACCAAATCGAAGGTTCAGGGTAAATAAATCCCTACCCTCTACAACTTTGTACTCTCCAAGCTCAATTCTGCTGAGAGCCGCCTGGACCGTCCAGCCTCGAACCTGCCCCACCACAAGGTACACGATACCCAAACACAGGGGCATGAGCTAGAACGCTCAATACGGAAGCAATGATATACATACAAATATGAGCATGCACATGACTTTAAAAATCAGGGTTAAATCACTTTACTCATGGCGCCTGGAATACACAGTACCGGGCAAGAGAGAGACTCTGCGTGGTACTCGTATATTCCCAAGACACAAATCCTTAGGAAGAATCGCCTCGATTGATGGAAACTGTCATGACTCACATCATACACGATGCAGTCTCCATAAAAACATATGCATGTGCTAAAAACAGTAAAACATAGCCAATACAGCACATACATCATGCATCACACACATATGTATAAATATCATGCCGGCTATCTCGGTCAGTACTTACGTACCTCTAACACTGCAGGTCAACTCCTAGAACACCCGTCTAGGTCCAAAGCCTACAAGTCTTCTCTACTGCGTCTACACATGCAAAAGTCCATGCATCACTATAAACGCTTCAAAAGCCTTAACTAAGTTATTACATACTCCTAAATATTTTTAGGAAGACAAATTATACCTTCGTCCATCGTCAGCCCGCTGGTGTAGAATCGCCTCAAAACTTAGGCACACCTCCGCTATGACGCCGGGATCTCTAGGCAACTTCCGGATTCCCAATAGGATGCCTAGAACTTCGTAGATCCAAGTAAGAAGGTTCGAAAACCAGAGGAAAGGAGGGGAATTGGTGCAGAGAATGAGGGCTCGAACCCCTTATTTATAGACGGTGATCAGAACCTCCGAACCCGGTTCAGACCGTCCAAACTTGATCGGAACCTTTGATCGCACCTTCGGAGCATCCGATCGCTCAATATTACGTCAGCCATGATGTCACCTTGCTGACGTAAACGATGATGTGTGCCCTGGTCCAGATCGGAGCTTCCGATCTTGCTGACTGAGCTTCCGATCTCGATCGGAGCCTCCGATCTTGGCACGGAGCTTCCGATCCACTTTGGATCGTTCAAACTCCTCTTCGGACTGTCCGATTTATCTTGGACTATTTAGGCATAATTTAGTAATTAATTACCTTAGTTACCTTGATTAATTGCGGGTTACTACATTCTCCCCCACTTAAGAAATTTTTTCCTCGAAATTACATCTTAAGAAAAACATAGTACGCAAAATCAATGCTCTTATTACAACTGAACAATATACATTCGATACAACAGAGTATAAAATCTTAAAACAACTCGGGGTGCTCGGCTAACATCCGACTCTCCAACTCCCAAGTAGCTTCCTCTGTACCTCTGCGTTGCCACTGTACCATCACCAACGATATGCGCTTGTTACGAAGATCCTTGTCCTTCCTGTCAAGAATCCTAAGAGGTTTCTCCACATATGACAAATCGTGGTCTAGTTGCACCTCATTCGGACGCAAGATGTGGGACTGATCCGCCACGTACTGTCTCAACAAAGACACGTAAAACACATCATGAATCTTCGAAAGATTCGGTGGCAAGGCTAGACGATAAGCCACGTCTCCAACTTTCTCGAGAATCTCGAAAGGACCAATAAATCTTGGTGACAACTTACCCTTGAGACCAAACCTCATCACCTTCCGGAAAGGTGATACACGCAAGAATACATACTGTCCTTCTTCAAAATGAAGTGGCCTGCGGTGAGTGTTCGCGTAGCTAGCTTGTCGATCCTGGGATGCCTTAATCCTGCATCGGATCAATTCTACTGCATCAGTCATCTGCTGAATCATCTGAGGAACCTCCACCTGCCGCTCACCAACCTCGTCCCAAAACAAAGGTGTACGACAACGACGTCCATAAAGAGCCTCAAATGGTGTCATGCCAATGCTGCTATGGTTGCTATTGTTATAAGCGAACTGTACCAATGGCAAATGATCGTGCCATGCTGGGCCAAAATCCATTACGGTAGCTCGAAGCATGTCCTCGAGAGTACTAATAGTTCTCTACGATTGTCCATCAGTCTCTGGATGATACGCTGTGCTCAAACTCAAAGTGGTACCAAGAGCACGAAAACTCCCCCAAAATCTTGAGGTGAAACGAGGATCTCTGTCGCTCACAATACTCAGTGGAATACCATGCAAACGGACAATCTCTTGCACATACAGCTGTGCCATCCCGTCGAAGGTGAAATCCCAGTTATATGGTAAGAAATGCGCGGATTTCGACAATCGGTCAACAACAACCCAAATCGCGTCGCAATTCCTGGAAGACATAGGCAAGTGGGTGAAAAAGTCCATCGTCACATGCTCCCACTTCCACTCAGGAATATCGAGATTGTGAAGTAGACCTCCGGGTCGACGATACTCTGCCTCGACCTGTTGACACACAAGGCATCGGGACACGAACTAATAAACGTTGTGCTTCATTCCTTTCCACCAAAATCGAGTACGTAGATCCTTGTACATCTTCATGCTGCCAGGATGTACTGAGAACCTACTATGATGAGCTTGCGATAAGATCTCATCTCTAAGTGTGGAATCGTCAGGTACAACCACACGGCCAGAAAGACACAACAAACTATCCGCCTAAAAATGAAAACCAGCTGAATTCTCACCATCAGTGAATCGGGAAAATCTCTGAATCTTGGAATCAACACCCTGTGCCTCACGAATACGTCTATACAAGGCTGGCTCAGCAAGCACAGACGCAACATGAACTCCCTGTTGTTCCTTCTTATGACGGAAAGTGAAACCCAAGGAACAACACTCTTTGACCATTCGTGACACTGCACTGGTACGAAGGGAACTCAAATAAATCTTGCGACTAAGCGCATCAGCAACCGGATTAGAAGATCCTGGATGGTAATTGATTTCGCAATCATCGTCCTTCAGCAAGTCCATCCAACGGAACTTTCGCATGTTCAACTCTGCCTGAGTGAACAGGTACTTCAAACTCTTATGATCAGTAAAAATCTGGAATCGTTCACCGTACAAATAATGATGCCATATCTTCAGATCAAAGACAATGGCTGCAAGCTCTAGATCATGTACGGGATAATTCCCCTCGTGAGTCTTTAGTTGCCTGGAGGCATAGGCAATCACATGCCCATTTTGAGTCAACACACACCCCAAACCCTGAAGTGAAGCATCGGTGTGGACTACGAAACCACCAGATCCAGTCGGGAAGGATAGTACTGGAGCAATCGTCAATCGACGTCTCAACTCACGAAAACTATCTTTGCACGCGGAAAACCACTCAAAAGAAACATCCTTTTGTGTCAACTGTATCAAAGGCCTGGCTATCTGAGAGAAATTCTCCACGAATCGACGGTAGTATCCGTCCAAACCCAAGAAACTATGAATCAGATGCTGTCGTCGGGCGCGACCAATTAAGAATAGCCTCTGTCTTGCTAGGATCCACTGATACTCCATCTCTAGAAATGACATGACCAAGGTCGGTCAATCCAGAAGTCACACTTGCTAAGCTTAGCATACAACTGATGCTCTCGCAAGGTCTGTAAAACAGTACGAAGATGAAAGGCATGCTCATCCATGCTACGTGAATACACAAGGATGTCATCGATGAACACTACAACGAACTTATCCAATAGCTCTCGGAAAACCCTGTTCATCAAATCCATGAAAACAACTGGAGCATTCTTCAGACCAAATGGCATCACTAAGAACTCATAGTGCCCATATTGAGTACGAAATGCTGTCTTCGAAACATCCTCGTTTCTAACTCGCAACTGATGATACCCAGAACGCAAGTCGATCTTGGAATAGACAGAAGTACCCTGCAATTGATCAAACAGATCGTCAATCCGCGGAAGAGGATACTTATTCTTTACTGTCACTTTGTTCAACTGACGATAGTCAATGCACAAATGCATCGAACCATCCTTCTTCTTGATGAATAGAACCGGGGCTCCCCAAGGTGAAACACTGGGTCGAATGTAGCCCTTATCAAGAAGATCCTGCAACTGCTGCTGCAACTCTCGCATCTCAGATGGAGCTAATCGGTACGGCGCTCGGGAAATCGGTGCTGTCCCTGGCGACAAGTCAATGCCAAACTCGATTTCTCGCACAGGTGGTAACCTTGGAATCTCGTCGGGAAACACATCCGGGAATTCACTGACTACTGGTATCTCCTCCATGTTCGGACCCTCTAAGGATGCATTAATCTCATAGATCAGGTAGCCTTCCCCGCCAGACTCTAAAGCACGTCGGGATTTCAGAACAAAAACCACTGGCATCGGGGGTCGCGCTCCCTCACCATAGAAATACCAAGCATCCTCAGCCTCGGGGCGAAACTATACAAATCTCTGGTAGCAATCCACTACCGCTCGATATGAAGTCAGAAGATCAATCCCAATGATACCATCAAAGTCATTCATCCCTAAAACCATCAGGTTAGCGCTCAACAGGTGTCCCTCAAATCCCAAAATACAAACAAGATGCTTAGCTAAGACTTCCTGACCCATCGGGGTCGAAACCGCTAACAAGACGTCTAAGGAAACAAAAGGTAATCTATGCCTCTTAACAAACCGAGCTGATATGAATGAATGCGAAGCACCGGTATCGATCAAAAGATAAGCAGGAAAACCTCACAAACTAAAAGTACCTGCAATCATGTTCTCACTGTCTTCCTGAGCCTGCTCCTGGTTCAGCGCAAACACCTGCCCCTGAGCACGCGGGCGCGATGACTGTCCTCTCGAAGAAGACTGAGAATGATATCGCTGCGATGGCTGCGACTGCTGATGCTGCTGCTGCTGATACTGCGGTGGCTGATAGATAGTGGTCTGAGAACCACCAACACTCCCCAAACCACTCACTGTACCAGCCAAAGTGGGACAATCTCTCTTAATGTGACCCTCCTGGCCGTACTGAAAACAAACACCAGTGATATGAGGACACGGTCTTGGGTGATGCTTCCGTTTGCACTGACGACAACAACGTGAATCACCAAAATGATGAACACCGCCAGATCCGGAAGAAGAAGAAGAAGTACCACCCTGTCTCTTAAAAGACTGGGCCCTTGGACCCAAAGAGCTAGATGGTCTGGATGCAGAAGATCCGAAAGTCATGTTCCTCTGCAGACTTTCCTCTACCTGGTGACAATTGTTCACCAAATTCTCGAAGTTCCTCTCTCTGCCCATGGCAACCAACTGATGAATGTCAGGGTTAAGGCCCTGAAGAAATAGATCGTGCATCGTCTCTGAGCTACTTGCAATATGGGGACTGAAAGAAAGAAGCTCAAATAATTTTTGCTGGTACTCATCAATGGTCATAGTACCCTATCGCAAACTCAGGAACTCACTCGCCTTCGTCTGATGCAAAGCTGGAGGAAAGTAATGTTTCTCGAAGGAAGACTTAAACTCAGCCCAAGTAGCGGTACCCCTGGCGGCAATAAACGGAGTAGAAGTAGCTCTCCACCACCTCTTCGCATTTCCCTCTAGAACAAAAGCTAAAGTCTCAATCTTCTGGGCTTCAGTACACTGATACTCCCAAAAACAACTCTCCATACGCTCCAACTAGTCCTCAGCAACTGCAGGAGCCTCGCCACCCACCAATGGCTTAGGAGCCATATGAAGAAAACGGTTCATACTAAAACGCCTATGATCCTCACGATGATGTCTACGGTGATGTCTCCTTGATGGATCACCCCAACGACCACCGCTAGCCTGACTCTCGTAATCATCATCTGCCATCTGTCAATAACAACAGACAACTCTCAAAATCTGCTTTACTAATTCCCAGTTGCAATGCGCTCTGATACCATAAATGTAGTGACCCAACCTTTATCCACTATTTAATCAGAGTTATAGTAAAAACGCACGTAATAAAAGCTTAAAGTGTAAAGAGCGGATAATTAAAATACAAAAAATCCTATCGGCAGAATACAACCGACGTTATCACAAGTGTATAAATATTGTTATACAACCAAATCGAAGGTTCAGGGTAAATAAATCCTTACCCTCTACAACTTCGCACTCTCCAAGCTCAATTCTGCTGAGAGCCGCCTGGACCGTCCAGCCTCAAACCTGCCCCGCCACAAGGTACACGATATCCAAACACAGGGGCGTGAGCTATAACGCTCAATACGGAAGCAATGATATAAATAAAAATATGAGCATGCACATGAGTTTAAAAATCAGGGTTAAATCACTTTACTCATGGAGCCTGGAATACACAATACCGGGCAAGAGAGCGACTCCGCGTGGTACTCGTATATTCCCAAGACACGAATCCTCAGGAAGAATCACCTCGACTGATGGAAACTGTCATGACTCACATCATACCCGATGCAGTCTCCGTAAAAACATATGCATGTACTAAAAACAGTAAAACATAGCCAATACAGCACATACATCATGCATCACACACATATGTATAAATATCATGCCGGCTATCTCGATCAGTACTTACGTACCTCTAACACTGCAGGTCAACTCCTAGCACACCCGTCTAGGTCCAAAGCCTACATGTCTTCTCTACTGCGTCTACACATGCAAAAGACCATGCATCACTATAAACGCTCTAAAAGCCTTAACTAAGTTATTACATACTCCTAAATATTTTTAGGAAGCCAAATTATACCTTCGTCCGTCGTCAGCTCGCTGGTGTAGAATCACCTCAAAACTTAGGCACACCTCCGCTACGACGCCGGGATCGCTAGGCAACTTTCGGATTCCCAATAAGATGCCTAGAACTCCGTAGATCCAAGTAAGAAGGTTCGAAAACCAGAGGAAAGGAGGGGAATTGGTGCACAGAATGAGGGCTCGGACCCCTTATTTATAGATAAAGATCGGAACCTCCAAACCCGGTTCGAACCATCCGAACTCGATCGGAACCTCCGATCGCACCTTCGGAGCGTCCGATCGCTCAATATTACATCAGGCATGACGTCACCTTGCTGACGTAAATGATGACGTGTGCCCTGGTCCAGATCGGAGCATCCGATCTTGCCGACGGAGCTTTCAATCTCGATTGGAGCCTCCGATCTTGGCACGGAGCTTCCGATCCACTTCGGATCATCCGAACTCCTCTTTGGACCATCCGATTTATCTTGGACTATTCAGGCATAATTTAGTAATTAATTACCTTAGTTACCTTGATTAATTGCGGGTTACTACATGCTTCTGATCATTTACAATTCAAAAAATTATAATAGGCTTGCAATCTAACAAGACATTCTTCAATACTCAAAATATTCAGCTTCTAAAAGGTAAATGTTTTTTTTTTCCTTCTCATCATTTCTATCTGTTGTGGCAAAGAATTATAAACAAAAATCATGTTCTAAGCACTTACCAACAAATTAATATACCTCTATTCTTTCATCATTTCTTCATCAAAATTCATCAGCTGATTGCTAGGTTTCAAAGTTGGTATTCAATCAATCTAATACATCATTCATCGGTATCTTTCAGGTATCTGAACGATTGATCAAGTTCTTCAGAACAACTTCTACCTGCAATACATCTATTCATTTGCTGATATTCTGTTCTGTTCAATCAGAGATACATCTTTCAGCTGAGCAATAATACAGTTATGTTCAATCTGACCATACCATTTTGTTCACTCTGGCAATACAACTCTGTCAGTCTGGGGTGCTTACATCACCCGAAGAACAATATTCTCTTTGATTCTGGGTGCTTACATCACCCGGGGAAATTCTAATAATAACATCGATAAGAATTCAAAAATTTACAAATCAGTAAATTAATCAATTTAATTTCAAAGGTAGATCAAGAGTACATGCAATTTATTAAATCATCGAATCAAATACTTCATAATCATGCAATACTATAAATGCATGTGACTCACTCTACCCCGCTCAGCTTCTATCTTAGTCCATAACCTACGCTCTGATACCACCTGTTGTGGGGACCTCGGGTTGCTAATCTCGTTTAAGGGCAGCTAATGATTTATTAAACAATTAAAGAATAATAAATCAAGAGCAAAATTTTTTTTTTTTTAAATCTTAGAGCCTCGCTCGATCGGGCAAAGTCAGCCGATCGAGCGAGCAAAATATCAAATTATCGGGTCTGCACATATATTGGCCTCGCTCGATCCGGCAAAGTTAGCCGATCGAGCGAGCCATGAATCAAAACACTCGGTGTGCCCATTTACTTGCCGCGCTCGATCGGGCAAAAGCTACCGATCTAGCGGGCACCATGCAGCAGAAGATTCCAGCTTTCCATTCTTGCTGTCAAGTCTTGGTACAAGGTATAAATCATAATCAAACTCAATCCCAAGCATGTTATCAAATATAAAAATATGCATATACACTTGTATCAAGTCTCACATATAAAATCATGCATGTATTACATCAAGTGAATAGCTTAAAAGATATAAAACTACAAGCTATTCAACATAGCATAAATAAATTCAAGTCTTAAGTTCTTGCTATGTTTGATGCTATCACTATATCAAGCTTTAACTTATAAACCCGAGTCCACACTTTCTACATCTCTCTCCCGAGCTATCAAAGTCGTCTCAACAAAGCTCCTGCCCCACTTGTTGCAATGCACACATACAAAACAAAGCAACAGCCGGAAAAACTCCGGTGAGAAATCATTCTCAGTATAATCGACATATAAATGCGTTAAATAAATTCATATCAACTCTAAACATATCAATTCAAGAATAGAGTTAAAATAACGCATATATCGACTCAACTTCAAATCAAGACTCAATTTATATAGCGCGCTTATCTCAAGAATTGATTCTTATCACTTCATTGCCATCAAGATTCGTATCCGAAAATAAGGTTAACCGCAACCTTGGCATAGAATCAATTCAATATACAATCATATCAAAAGCAATAAAAATCCACTACCTGTGATGGATCGACAATAACATAAGTTCTACCTCAAGAACAAATACTTATACAAGTATGTGGTTTGTTCGGGATAACTCAAGAATAGTCGTTCTTGAGTTTCACAGTCCCTGACTCGCGATGTCGTCATTATACCTTTCATTCTTGATTTGACAATGTTCCACTTCTGGATAGGAAGTAACACAACTCATAGCAAATCTGCTCATTCAAATAACATTCGATCTTCAAGGTAGAACAACTTCAACTATCATCATTTCTTCTTTGGTTTCAAGTTGAGGTTCTTGAGTCAATAGTCTCCTATTAAACTCTGAAACATATCATCAAAACATGCATATCAAACCTCATTCTATTCAATCATTTCAGAATTGAATCAAAATCATCAATATAGATTCAATCAACATCATTTCAAACTTCAACTTCTTCTTATTCGATATAACTCGGAGTCTTGAATTGTTAGCCTTTGAAACTCAACTGAAATGAAGAAATAAAAATGCCATAACATTCATAACATCTAAATAACTATCTCAACTCAGTTACAGGCTATCAAAACGATGTCAAAACATCAACCGATGTTGTAGCGATTGAAAATCGGGAACCGACTCGGTATCGAATTCATTTCTAATCAACTCAATCATTCGTATCACTTATATCAGCTGAATTCATCATATCTGCAGCTATAATCACATGTTAACAAGTCAAAAACATGCTGAAACCATGACAAGTTCGTTTCTTAATTCATTTCCAATCCGACTGCGATATCGAACGGCATACGAACTCAAAAACAAAACATAGTTTCATAATCTGATCTCTGCCATATTTTGTTCTTCAAAACATGCCAAGAGAACAAAATACTTACATCAAATCGAAGCCCTCATCGCAAGGATTCCAGAACATCTTTCGTAATTGAAATCGGACGAGCGGATCAAAAGTTACGGCGATTTGAAACTCAAAACGAAAAACAAATAAGAAGGTTCGGCTTCCTATGTTCATTTCTTCACTTTTCTGAATTGTATACAACATAAGCACGTGTACATGCTGATAATCTGATTAAAAATCAGATATGTATAGCTTAATTGCAATTTAGTCCCTCAAGTCTTCATAAATTGCAATTCAGTCCTCGGCCTTCTTTTTAATTCAATTTCAATCCAAAATAATTTAAAAATATTAGAATTAAAATCAAAACCCTAAATATTCCCAAATTAAATATACTCGGATTAAAATTAAATAAATTTGGATTAAATCAATAATCCCGGCCTTTTGCACTTTAGCCCTCGAATCTTTGATATTTTCAAATCAACCCCTGGTCGGGTTTCATCTTCAAAATAAATCTTCGTTAATTCTTGAAACATGGAATTTAATCTTAAATCCCATAAATATTCAAATAGAATATTTATTCTTTTAATTTAAGAATTCTCGGAATTTAATTCTCAAAATCCGTAAATTCTCAAATTAAATATTTCGGCTCAGAAATTAAATATATCATTTCCATAAATGCTCAAATCAATATTAGCCCATAATATGGAATTTTATTCTCAAATCCCATAATTAATAATTCAATATTTTCAGGCCTTACACCCGAGCTCCAGTATTTTCTTTTTTTTTTTCCTCTGTACTGATAATCTTCAGTGCATTGCATCGTCTTATCCAGATTCTGGAGGTTTTCTTATTCAAAAGAAATCTGTGATAGCTCAGTCATGGTAGCAGCTGGAGCAGTTCGAGACTCCACATCCGATTCGTGATATTGAATTGGCAGTGATCTTATTGCTTGTTAGATTGGGCATCACTGTCTCAGTGAAATTTTCGAAGTCGTTTCTGAACTGAGAAATCAGAGTATGAGTTTTGCAACCGAACTGATTTTGAGATTGGGGAGAAGATTGGATATGATGAAGAATCTGATGGTGAATTCCAGTATGATCCGAAGTAATAGAGTGCAGTGACTGAGTTTTGAACAGAACGATCTATTATTATTTTATCTACTACCGTTATTGTTTGAGCCGATGGATATGTTCTTATTTTATCTACTATCCTTGACTTCGCCGACCGATGAGTGTAGAACTTCTGTTTTAGAGTCTGGAACAGATAGGAAGTCTATCAGAATTCTTTTATCCGAACTGAACCAGAATTGATTTAGAAGATGGAAATAGCGCAGAAAACAGATTCGAATTGAAGAATTTAATGAAGAAGAGTCAGAACTGGACACAGTCTGAGTTTCAGGACAGTGACGATATCTCAGTTGTGAATAATTGTTTTTGTTGTGCCAGAGATTTTGATTGAGACAGAGTATCTTGAGAATGGCACTTTGCAGTTTTCATTATTCTTTCAGATGACCGAAAGATGTTCAGAGGATTAAGGAACCGACTGTCTGTGGTATAGTTAATTGTTTAATTGACATGAAGGTTACTTTTCTATGAATTGAAGCTATCGATTAGTCTGGAAATTGAAGCCATCTGAATTTTTTTAGACCAATGGCAAAAATCTGCTACTGTTTTCCGCACAGAATGAATTCCAGACTCGACCTGATGTTGAGAAGTTGGTCAGAAAGTATCTCAGATTTTTTTGCTATGTCGCAGTTTATCCGTGCAGAATAGAATTTTTGAATGTTCGGCATGTGGTCGCGGAGGTTTAGAACTGTGTGATTTGGAGATGATATCTGATTAGAATCGAGATATTGCTGTAGTCTGCTTCTGTTTCCGTACAGAATGAATGCCAGACACGACAATATGAATGAGATTGTTGTCAGGAGAATTTTCAGATAGTTGATTTGTCAAAGTCTGTCCTTTCAAAGAGGTCTTGAGTTAACCCTCACCTTGAACTCAGTCTTTGAGAAACTTTTGTTATTGGATTATAATTCAGCTCAGTTTATTGTCGTCAGAATGACGGACTTCCAAGAATAAGCGTTATAGACTTTAAAAGGATATGCTGAGCTGTAGTTCTTGATTTTGGCACTAGCTGGATGGATTTCTCATCTTTTGAAAAGTTTTTGTACAACAACTATCAGATGAGTATCTTGATATCAAATTTTGTAAATGAGTTGTACGAGAAGAAATGAGAATCCCAATTGAATTGGGATGATTTTCTGAGTTCCCTAACTTGGGATCAGTTTTGATTCGAGGTTTGATAGACGGATGTAGGCTTCTTGCCTAGGATGAAGACGATTTGAGAAGAAGGATGAAAGAAGTATTCGGATAGATACAGATCTCCGTACTTATGTTCAGGGAGGCCGAGTAATTCAGAGGATTCCTCCTTTTAGAGGCCGTGGCAGTTATGATAAGAGAGAGAACTGACTCGATGAACTCACGAGTTCCTTGGAGATTTTAGAGGAGATAGGTGATCTCGCCTACCGACTTTTACTCTTTTAGTTCTCCTTGTTTTCCGCTACTTTGTTCTCCCGAATTCTTTGAGTATTCTGGACGTGCTTCTCGTCTTTTGTTGCCAAATTCACAGATTTTTTTTTCTTTGATGTTGAGACCAGAATTGATAATTCACCAGTTTTTTTTGAGACGGTCGATTTAGAGTTGACCGAACATAGTAACAGCTCCTTAGCAAAACCAATTCAGATGGGTTTGTGCAGTTGAGCCGATACGGATTTGAAGAACTGGTTCAAGAAGCGGAGTTTGATTAAAACCTCAATTTCAGAGTTATTTTGAGAGAAGAATTATTTTAGCAGTTTTCAAACTTTATCTTGTTTTTATGAGATGGAACTGCTTTGATTTCGAGGACGAAACCGATTCTTAGAGGGCGAGAATTGTAAGACCCTGAAATTAATTAATTCGCGATTAGCAGAGTTGATTACTTTTCAATTTTTGAATTAGTGGAAATTAATTGAGCCGGGATTGAATAGATTTAATTTTGTACTTCAGGGACCAAGTTGCAATTATTTGGTAGACAAGTCAAAACTTTGAATTATATTATTAATATCTACCCTATCCCTTACCTCTCTCCATCACTCCTTCCTCCCCCAACCCATTACGTCGATAGAGAGAGAGACCGAGACACCATGACTTTCATTTCAAGCTTTTCTTCCGTCCGATTCGCACGATCCGACCGTTAGATTGCTGATTCGAGTTGAGATTCACGATCACCAAAACGAAGGCTTCGTTTGGACGTAAGTTTTGCTAAGATCCATGAACTTTGATTTTTGTTGGGTTATCAGAATTTGATAATTTTCGAGTATGATGTGCTTGAGCTAGCATAGATCGTGTATTCGAAGTTGGTTTGGAAAAAGAACGAAGTTTGGATTTTATATGATTTTTGGAGCATAAATTCGAAAATGGGGTTTTGAATATTGTTGAGATTTGTTGTGTTATGAAGGATTGGAGGATGATATGAGATGGTTTGAGTTGTTTGGTGATGTTGTTGATTTTTGGTTTGACTGTTTTTTTAGCCGTTATGTCGTCGAAATCGAGTTTGGACTATCGGTTGTTTTGTTTCGGTTTGATTTCCGGGTTTGATTGATTTGGTAGATTGATATCAAATCCGTATATTCTTCATTTTCAGATTTGGATTGGAGTTTTGGGTTTGTATCGAATTTGGGAGTTTAATCGAATTGAGAAGCGAAGACGATTGGAATCCTCGACGAACTTGAAAGGTAAGAAGAAGAAAATTGAATGAATGGGACGATTAACTCGAATTTGAATTAATTCGAGTGCCCAAAAGAAATCACATACTTGTATGTCATTTGAATTATTTGATTTTAACTTGAATGAGTTTAATTTCACTTGCATACATCTTGATCCGAAGATTCGATTCGTTTTGAACTTAGACGATTTAGGGAGCTATATTGAAGTAGCTTTGGATTTCGAGATTTTCCAATTGCTAGAATACTTCTTATAGTTGCTCTGAAGTCTAGGAGTTTGAGTTGAGCGACATCCACCCCGAATGGGTGTGTCGGTGAGTTGTTTGTTAAAACTTGACCCCGGGATCCCAACCGAGTACCGATTGATATTCGATTATCCGATTAGATAATCCCGAGTTTGAAGTCATGCATTGCATTTTAATGAATTTCGAGTTTAATGCTGATATGCCTTTTTGAATTGATTGACTCGTTGTTTTATATAACATGAATTGATATATGATTTGGACTTGTTTTATTTGTCTCTTTTACTGGGAATTATATTTTCACTGGATTATCCGGCTGTCGTTTTGGTTTGTATGTGTACTTGATGGCAGGTGGGGCAGGATCGAGTCAGAAGCTGCATGAATAGATCGAGTTGGAAGCGATAGAGTGAGACACCATCTAGAATTTTGTTCTTTTAGCAATCTTGATTTATAGGGTTGATGAAATTTTATGTCTTGAATCATGTATAGGAAACTCGAATTTATTTGATTTGTCGAATGACCCTATCGTCAAACTTCTTATTGTATTTTTTGGGCAGAACTTAGAATATTGTATGTTCTAAATGTTGATATATATGTGTTCTTGAGTTTAGAATTGATCGGAAATGCTCTTGGCTGTTTTTTTTTAGTGTTTCCAGGTTTCTGTCCGTTTGGCCTGCGTGCGGGCGAGGCTGGACCTCGCGCGCGCGCGGCTTGCTTGGAGGGGCTCTGGAAGTTTTGCCCGCGCATGCGCAAGCACTCCCCTCGCGCGCGCGCGAGCACTTCCGTGAGCCTCTGGACCTTTTTCCTGCGCGCGCGAGGCAATCCTTTAAAAAAAAAAATTTGATTTGATTTTTCCGCGGCTCTTCGTGATTGATTATGTTTAATTATTCGAGATTAGATGATTAGAAATGGGGTCTCACAGATTGGTTATGCATTCATCTGAATATTCAAGCCAGAATACACAGAAATCTATAATCAATTGATCGAATGCCTATCTAATTCCTCATTTCTATATCCAAAGTATTGACAAATCATACAATCAACCCATAATCTTGATAGTATTCAAATGTTTCTATCAGTTACAACCCAACAATCTTAACATAGGCTGAAATATCCATAAAAAGATCAATAATTCTCAAAATCAAAATAAATAAATCCAGATTGAGAAAATCTCTCAATCAAGGTCATCCAAAATCAAATCTTCTGGATAACAAACTCTGCTAAGTAAAAACAACTCACTTGCATTTCATATCTTAGAATGAGTGAATCAACTCAGGCTCTATGAACAAAACAAGAAGAGCCACTCAATATCAAATATTTCAAGAATCATATTTCCAATTGATATAATAGCTTCAACATAATCAAAGAAAAGACTCAACTCTAACTGCTTTTCATATCATTATATATTCTATCAATTCCCAATAACAATATTCAATTCATAACCTTAACAATTCGCTATAGAATTCCAGTTCACAACTTAAACGAAAGTCGGAAATCTCATCTGAAACATATATGCAAATTTCTAACCATTGGCATATCTAACAATTTTGGTTTCGTTCTTTGAACATATCTAGTGCATAGAATATACTTATTCCGGAACGTTTTTGTAATCAAACATACTATTAACTGAACCGAAATAAAAAGAATATGAGTTCGAGATCCCATATCATATCAGCATATTCATATGCACATTATGCTCTTGCTGATCAAGCTTAATTGCTTCTTGTAATCAATCTTCTTCAACTCGATACTTGTTTATTGCATCATCATCTATCATGCAACATAAACATATGTCTCAAGTATGATCATCAAAAACGGTAGCTCAATTCTTCAATTCAATTCACAGATTCTCTTTTCTAATACAGAGGTTCAGACATAACAAAACTTTCAGCTAATGAGATATCTCTTGCACCAATAACATAAAAAAGTTAAACAAAATAAATCTGTTACCTGCAATCTCATTTTTAGGTGCAATTTCATTCTGATCCTCTGTATACGTCTGGAACTGTGCTTCATTCGAATTTCCCCTGAATCTGATTTGCTTAGAACATATTCTAACACATCTGTCAGAACTTCTCTACACTGATTGTTAGGTTATCCCCCTCCACAATGAGTGCAATAATTACTAGTATACTCTGCATTCAGACTCAAACTAATCTGTCTCAGTCCGCTAGAGTTAAAGAACCTACTCCCATATCTTTTATCTCGTATCCACTCTGGAATGGGAATTGTAGCTGAGGTTGTGATTATCTCGCATATTGTGGCATATCTACAATTCCATTCATTCTGCCTCATCACTCAGCTTCAGTTCGTGTAGCTCTATCAATGGCTTTCATAAAATGTGTCTGTCGTTAACATTTACTCAAACATAATCTCTGGATTCAAGCCATTAATAAACAACTCATTCTTGAGCTTCTTTATCATCCACAATTCAAAGAATCGTAGTAGGCTTGACAATCTAATAGCGTATTGTGAGACCTCGGTTCTAAACAACTAATCTTGGCTTAAACAACAATTAAGCATACAAGATCCAAGACCAAAGTAAGAAAGAAAATTTTTATTTTTTTTAAAGGGGGGTGTGCTCGGGCGGGCAAAAACTGCCGCTCGGGCGCGCCCTAAACTCTAGCGCTGCTGGATTACTCGAACTGGGGTGCGCTCGGGCTGCTAAAAACTGCAGCTCGGGCGCCCCCCCTGCAGCAGAAAAAGAACAAAGCAGAAAAATCTTGGCAGCTCAAACTAAAAGTTATTCCATACATCAAACTCAAATTCATGCATTAAAAACATAACTTCTCCAGTTATTACATGAAATGCTAACGTTGATCAACTACGAACCAGTCTATAACATGCAACATAAGACTCGCATAATCGATACAACATAAACAACAAAGTTCGACATCTAAACATGTTCTAATATAACTAGATAAACATATTGACATGACTTCTAAACCGAGTCTCACTTCTACAACTTTCCCTCGGACCTAACCATGCCTCTTCCGACTTGTTCCTGCCCCACCTTTTGCCAAGTACACATACAAAACAAAGCAACAGCCGGATAATCGGTGAGAATGATAATCCCAATAAAAACAACATATCAAGTAATACAACAATAAACATGCTTTCAAGACAACAACGAAATCAATAACGATGTAATGAAATGCATGTCTTTAAACCGGGATATCAAATCTGATAACGAGGGATTGCTGCTGTGCTTTTGGGATCCCGAGGGTGAGATTACGTAACGACTCACCGACTCACCCAGTCAAGGTGGTGCCACCTATCCCACTCCTCTAGACTTTGAGCAACTATAATGAGTATGCTAGCACTAGGTGAAACAACTACGACCTAGGCCACTCAATCATAGTTCCCAAACGTCTAAAAAAAAAGGGCGGTTCTGCCCGCTGAAAACAAGATTGGCTCAAGATGAATGCATAAGAAAAACATAAAATATAGCCATATAACAAAATCTCAATCAAAACAACAAAACACAAGTTCCTCATGCTAGAATGAGTGTAGATGCAAGTATGTGATTTTAAGGGAAACTCGAGAACCAACTGTCCCGAGTATGCTATCCCGCTATCGATGTCTGCCTTTACCTTTCAATGCAGTAGTTCCAACTCTGGATAAGCTACAACAAAAGGTTTAATCAACAACTAAACAATCCAACAACAAAGGCAACGGTTCAAGGTAATCTCTTTACCGTTCTTCGTCCAATTCTCGACGACCAAATGCTGCTAACACAGGGCTTGACAACTCCAAATGAATCTGTTCAGATACAATTTAATGATCAATAACCACGATCAACTTACAAGCCAAGATCACAACTCAAAAACGGTTCGAAATCCCCAAAACTCAAACTGACGGCATAACGACTATAAACTTAACAAACCGGAAATGCAGACAGCAGTTCAATCCAGATATCAACTCATATCAAAGCCAATACAACCAAAACAAGGCAAACCCAAAAAATCTCAAAATCAATATTTTTGAAAATGGCTTCCAAAAATCATAAAAATTTCGAACGTCGCTCAAATTCAAAACCGACAGATAATAGACGATCAGAACTCTGTAGAGAACAACATAATCGAATCTAGAACGATTCTAGCAACATCCAAAAACTAGAATGTATCTGATCGTAGAAAAACTTATGATATAACAGAGCTCTCACTGCAGTGATCAATAATCTGCCTTCAGAAATAATTTCTAACAGACGGATCGAGCTCGGACTGGATTTTGAAAGCTTGAAAGCCTAAGGAGGCGTCTTCAATGGTGGAGAACCAATGGAGGAGATGAAGATAATGCAAATGAGACTAAGTCAAATCCTTTCTATGTGTAGATAATATAACAAATCCACTATTTGCGTTTTAGTCCCTGAAAAAACCATTTTTTGCAAAATAGACCCTGATCAAAATTGAGTCGGCTCGTGAACTCTGTAATCTCCGATTAACTCAAATAAACTCATTTAAGATAAAAACGGGACGTTACAATTCTCCCAACTAAGAAGAGATTTCGTCCTCGAAATCAACAAGAACCACAACTCATAAGATAGAATAAAGAACTAAAGACAGTAAGAAGAACTCACGTCATCCAAATAACTCCAGAAATTGCTGCCTCATGTCAGATTCTATCTCCCAAGTCTCTTCCTCGACGCCGTGACGGCTCCACTGCACTTTCACTAATGGGATCGACTTGGTTCTGAGTTGTTTCTCCTTCCGATCAAGGATCTGAATCGGTAGCTCAGAGTCTCGTCTAACTCGGCTTCGTCAGGCTGAAGAACATGAGAAGGATCTGGATGATACTTTCGCAGCATAGAGACGTGAAAAACGTCGTGAATACCAGATAAAGATGGAGAAAGTGCAAGACTGTAGGCAAGATCGCCTATCTTCTCGAGAATCTCGTACGGCCCGATGAATCTCGGAGATAAATTTCCTCTCTTACCAAATCTAACAGTGCCTCTGAAAGGTGAAATCTTCAGAAAGACTCGGTCTCCCTGATCAAAACTCAGAGGTCTACGCCTGACATTCGCATACTTCGCCTATCTATCTTGAGCTGACTTCATTCTGGTCTGAATGATATTAACCTGCTCTGCCATATCTCTAAGCATCTCCGGTCCCAAATCTGGTGACTCGAACAATTAATCCCAAAACAATGGATATCGGCACTTCTTACCATACAAAGCCTCAAAAGGCGCCATACCGATACTCGCTTGGAAGCTGTTGTTGTAAGAAAACTCGACAAGAGGCAAAGAATCCTGCCAACTAGTGCTAAAGTCTAGCATTACCGCTCGCAACATATCCTCTAACATCTGGATAGTCCGCTCTGACTGTCCATCAGTCTGAGGATGATACGCTGTACTCAGATGCAATCGAGTACCAAGTGCCTCCTGAAGACTGTGCCAGAAGTGCGAAGTGAATCTAGGGTCTCAGTCTGAGGATCAACTTTGGCACCCCATGCAATCTCACAACATTGCTAACATAAAACTCAGCCATCTAATCATGACGATACGTCATCCTGTATGGAATAAAACACGCAGACTTCATCAATCGGTCGATCACTACCCAAATGGCATCGCATCCTCCAACGGATCGGGGTAGCTTCGTGATGAAATTCATGGAAATGTGATCCCACTTCCATTCAGGAACAGATAGACTGTGCAACAGACCTCCTGGTCGCTTCCGTTCTGATTTTACTTGCTGACAGTTCAAACACCGAGATACAAACCTCGCAACATCGCTCTTCATTCTCTTCCACCAGAATTGGTTCTTCAGGTCGTTGTACATCTTACGACCTCCAGGATGAATACTAAACCGACTGCAATGAGCCTCTCAAAGAATACGCTGTCTCAACTCCGAAATATCAGGCACAACAATACGGTTATTCACAAACAAAACATCATCTCTAACCTGGAATTCAGACTGATGCCCAGATCTGACTTTCTCTACTGAAACCTGAATGCTCGGCTCAGACTTCTGTGCTTCTCTGATTGCAACAAACAACTCCGATTCGGCTTGAATAGCAAACACTCTGATAGTCTCCCTATCTGTTTCAAACTCTAAACAACAATCATTGATCAACTGAGAAACACCAATAGTAGAAAGAGATAAAGAACAAAGCTTTTGGCTCAAACCATCTGCAACTACATTCGACTTTCCCGGATAATACTTGATTTCACAGTCGAAATCCTTCAACATATCTAACCATCTTCTCTGTCTCATATTCAGCTCTGCCTGAGAAAGCAAGTACTTAAGACTCTTATGATCAAAAAAGATCTCGAAGGACTCACCATAAAGATAGTGACGCCAGATCTTCAAAGCAAAGACGATCGCAGCTAGTTCAAGATCATGAACCGGATAACGAGTCTCATGCGGTTTCAGCTGCCTCGATGCATACGCCACCACATGCTTATGTTGCATAAGAACACAACCCAAGCCTCGGTTAGAAGCATCATAATAGACTGTGAAACCTCCAGTACCCTTCGGAATAGAAAGAATTGGAGCACTGGTCAGTCTCCTCTTCAGATCAACAAAGCTAGCCTCACAATCTGGAGTCCAAACAAAAGGCTCATTCTTCTAAGTCAGCTGGGTAATTGGCTTGGCAATAGAAGAGAAATCCTCGATGAAACGACGGTAATAACCAGCTAAACCCATGAAGCTTCGGATCTCTGGAACTGAAGTAGGTCTAGGCCAATTCATAACTGCTTCAATCTTGCTGGGATCGACAGAAATCCCATCTTCAAAAATAATATGACCGAGAAAGACAACTCGATCTAAACAGAATTTACACTTAGACAGCTTGGAAAACAACTGCTCAACTCGCAAAATCTACAGTACGGTCCTCAAGTGCTCTGCATGGTCAGTAAGGTTCTTCGAGTAGATAAGAATATCATCGATAAAGATAATGACAAACTCATCTAAATAACGCTGAAAGATACGGTTCATCAAACCCATAAAAACCGCTGGAGCGTTAGTCAAACCGAACGGCATGACTATAAACTCAAAATGACCATACCTCGTTCTGAATGTGATCTTAGGAATGTCTTCCTCTCGCACTCTCAACTGGTGATAACCTGACCTCAGATCAATCTTAGAGTAGACAGAAGAACCCTGCAGTTGATCAAAAAGGTCATCTATTCGGGGTCAAGGATACCTGTTCTTAACTGTAGCCTGATTCAATTGGCGGTAGTCGATACAGAGCCGGATAGAACCATCCTTATTCCGAACGAAAAGTACAGGAGCACCCCAAGGAGATACACTAGGTCTGATGTTTCCCTTGGCAATCAAATCCTCAAGCTGCTCCTTCAACTCTCTCAATTCAATAAGTGCCATACGATAAGTATCTTTTGAAATAGGTTGAGTATCTGGAACTAAGTCAATACTGAATTCGATTTCTCAAATAGGTGGCAAACCAGGAACCTCTTTCGTGAACACATCAGCAAATTCTCTAACCACCGGTAAATCTACCAAAGCTGGGCTAGATTTTAGTACATCAACTGCATATACCAAAAATTCTTCTGCACCTTTCTGTAGTAAACGAGTCATAGATAACACTGAAATCAAAGGAATTCTAGATCGAGAACTCCTACCAAAGAATTTCCACTCATCTGCCATTTCAGGTCTGAACCTGACAACTTTCAGAAAACAATCGACGGTTGCCCTGTACTTGGTTAAAGCATCTATACCGACAATACAATCAAAATCTGAAAGTCCAAGCACAATACAGTCGAATTCTAGAAAATTCCCTCAAAACAGAGCTCACTATTCCTGACTAATCTGACAGAAACAATTCCTCCACCCAAAGGTGAAGTAACAGCTACTACTATAGGCAACAATTCAGTTGACAAAGCATGCAATAACAAAAATTTCTCAGAGATAAAGGAATGGGAAGCACCTGTATCTATCAAGACATGAGCAGAATAACCAAAAATTGAATAGTTACCTGCTATAACATCGTCAGGTGCTGCCTGAGCCTGATCCTCTGTCAAAGCAAAGACTCGTGTCTGCTGTCTCGGAGGCTGGTTCGCACTAGAGTTACCTCCCTGTCTGTTCTGCTGCTGAGGCTGAAAAGAGTGCACTGCAGAAGACTTCCTCTCAGGCTGAGCTGCACGTCTAGATGAACTCCCACTCTGAGCCCTATCTCTGTTACGCTGAGGGCACACCTTAGAGAAGTGTCCCAGTTGCTGACAGGTGTTACAATTGTCAAAGACTCCCACACACTGATCCGGTGAGTGTCTTCCTCCACACTTGCTACAGTACATGGATGAAGATCCAGAACTCTGTCCTGAACCGAATTGCTTCGAACCACTGGAACTAGAAGAATTGTTCCCCTGCCTCTTGAACTGTTTACCTCTTGCTTTGTACTGATCTTTTCTGTTTCCTCCACTGTTTCCACCTTCTTACCTTTGCTGCTGGTTCTGATGCTGCAGTGGCTGATTTTGATACTGAGATGGTGGGTTCTGATACTACCTCTGTTGCTGAGGTGCTACCTGGTTACCTCTTTGCCTCCACAAGCCTGCTTCTGCTCCCTTTGCGTGATTCATGGAATCCGCAAAGTTGTTAGGCCTGTTGGTATTTACCAACGTGAAGACGTCGGGGTTCAAACCATTGATGAACTGATCTGCCTTAGCTTCTTCATCTCCGGCAATTAGCGGTGCAAAACGCAACAGACTATCTAACTTAGCCACGTACTCTTCAATGTTCAGATTCCCTTGCCTCAGGTTGGCAAACTCTGCTTCCTTATCCTTGCGATACGAGATAGGGAAAAACAGCTTATAAAATTCAGATTTAAAAAGAGTCCAAGTAACTTCCGTACCTCTACTCTCCATTGCTTTCTTTGTCATGATCCATCAGCTCTTAGCAACCCCACGTAGCTGATGAATGACTAACTTGATTCTGCGGTCATCTGTGTAATCAATGGAATCGAACAGCTGATCAATATCATCCAACCAACTCTCGCAGTCAACTGGATTTTCTGAACCCATCAACAACGGCGGATTGAACGATTGAAACCTCTTCAGCAAGGTTTCCATAGGCGTTGCTGAAGCATCCAACTGATCAACTTCAGTGCTAGCTTGCTCAGTCGTAGGAATAACTGGCGGTGTGTTTCTGTTTATCACTCGACGAGGACCCATCTGATAATCAAAGGTTAGGACACGAGATATCTCTATCGCTACAATCAGTGTCCTTACAACCGCTTGGAATACCGGATACCAGTTGATAACAGAACAGATATATCTCAAGTAGATCATGCTTTATAAATTAAATCACATAACCATGTAATTCAATAATTCTCAATAATAAAGCATGCTCGCATGAAATTAAGTACACAGTTAAAATAATTCAAACACATGCGAGGAGCCAATACACGCAGACTCGATCTACCCGCTCACTCTAGTTCGACCAAGAATCTTAACTCTCTGATACCACTTAATGTGAGACCTCGGTTCTAAACAACTAATCTCGGCTTAAACAATAATTAAGCATACAAGATCCAAGACCAAAGTAAGAAAGAAATTTTTTTTTAAAGGGGGGTGCGCTCGGGCGGGCAAAAACTGCCGCTCGAGCGTGCCCTAGACTCCAGCGCTGCTGTATTACTCGAACTGGGGTGCGCTCGGGCTGCTAAAAACTGCAGCTTAGGCGCCCCCCCTACAGCAGAAATAGAACAAAGCAGAAAAAGCTTGGCAGCTCAAACTAAAACTTATTCCATACATCAAACTCAAATTCATGCATTAAAAGCATAACTTCTCCAGTTATTACATGAAATGCTAACGTTGATCAACTACGAACCAGTCTATAACATGAAACATAAGACTCGCATAATCGATACAACATAAACAACAAAGTTCGAGATCTAAACATGTTCTGATATAACTAGATAAACATATTGACACGACTTCTAAACCGAGTTTGACTTCTACAACTATCCCTCGGAGCTAACCATGCCTCTTCTGACTTGTTCCTGCCCCACCTGTTTCCAAGTACACATACAAAACAAAGCAACAGCCGGATAACCGGTGAGAATGATAATCCCAGTAAAAACAATATATCAAGTAATACAACAATAAACATGCTTTCAAGACAACAACGAAATCAATAACGATGTAATGAAATACATGTCTTTAAACCGGGATATCAAATCTGATAACAAGGGATTGCTGCTGTGCTTTTGGGATCCCGAGGGTGAGATTACGTAACGACTCACTGACTCACCCAATCGAGGTGGTGCCACGTATCCCACTCCTCTAGACTTTGAGCAACTATAATGAGTATGCTAGCACTAGGTGAAACAACTACGACCTAGGCCACTCAATCATAGTTCCCAAACGTCTAAACAAAAAGGGCGGTTCTGCCTGCTGAAAACAAGATTGTCTCAAGATGAATGCATAACAGAAACATAAAACATAGCCATATAACAAAAGCTCAATCAAAAAAACAAAACACAAGTTCCTCATGCTAGAACGAGTGTAGATGCAAGTATGTGATTTTAAGGGAAACTCGAGAACCAACTGTCCCGAGTATACTATCCCGTTATCGATGTCTGCCTTTACCTTTCAATGCAGTAGTTCAAACTCTGGATAAGCTACAACAAAAGGTTTAATCAACAACTAAACAATCCAAAAACAAAGGCAACGGTTCAAGGTAATCTCTTTACCGTTCTTCGTCCAATTCTCGACGACCAAATGCTTCTAACACAGGGCATGAAAACTCCAAACGAATCTGTTCAGATACAATTTAATGATCAATAACCACGATCAACTTACAAGCCAAGATCACAACTCAAAAACGGTTCGAAATCCCCAAAACTCAAACCGACGGCATAACGGCTATAAACTTAAGAAATCGGAAACGCAGACAGCAGTTCAATACTGATATCAACTCATATCAAAGCCAATACAACCAAAACAAGGCAAACCCAACAAATCTCAAAATCAATATTTTCGAAAATGGCTTTCAAAAATCATAACAATTCCGAACGTCGCTCAAATTCAAAACCGATAGATAATAGACGATCAGAACTCTGTAGAGAACAACATACTCGAATCTAGAACGATTCTAACAACATCCAAAAACTAGAATGTATCTGATCGTAGAAAAACTTACGATATAACAGAGCTCTCACTGCAGTGATCGATAATCTGCCTTCAGAAATAATTTCTAACGGACGGATCGAGCTCGGACTGGATTTTGAAAGCTTGAAAGCCTAAGGAGGCGTCTTCAATGGTGGAGAACCGATGGAGGAGATGAAGATAATTCAAATGAGACTAAGTCAAATCCTTTCTTAGTGTAGATAATATAACAAATCCACTATTTGCGTTTTAGTCCCTGAAAAATCCAATTTTTGCAAAATAGACCCTGATCAAAATCGAGTCGGCTCGTGAACTCTATAATCTCCGATTAACTCAAATAAACTCATTTAAGATAAAAACAGGGCGTTACACGTATTCTTCATTATTCAAATTTCTCTGCTTATGATCGGTATATTTTGCTGCTTCTTCATCTTTTCTATCTACTGCGGAAAGAACCTGTAGCACCTAAAATCCAATATATTAAATCGCATGCATTAAATTAAATAAATATTATGATTATTTTTTTTTAAGTTAATCTATTTAAAATTCTTTATCTTAATTATTTTTTAATGAAATATTAATTATTTATTTAAATGTTTTTATTGTACTAACTATTTAATTAATACTTTAATTGCTTAAGTTTAATTGCCAAAATCATTTTTATTGAGCAACTTATTTTTTTTAAATATTTTAAAGGTTTAAGTTTGCATAATTAAATGATTTTAATTATTTAGTCTATTCGTTTAAATGATCCTAACTATATCACTCATTTATTTAAAATGATTTTAGTTTATTGGATGGGTTTTTAAATGATTTTAACTGTTAAGCTTATTTAGTTAAATATTTTTGGATGGTCCAACTTATTTGTTTTAAATAACTTAAGTTTAACGGTTAGTTATTTTAAATCATTTTAAATGTCTAGCATATTTATTTCAATGCTTTTAATTGTCCAAGCCATTTTAAAGTTTTTTATTCCTCTTGTGTATTTTATTTAAATGACTTTTAAACAATCGTTTAGTTTATTTAAATTATTTTAATTTCTCTAGTTATTATTTAGATATTTTATTTAACATTGTGACATCAAATAACTAAAGTATTGATTTTAATTTTTATGTTAGTGTTTAAATTTTTTCAAATGTTTATTTGTTTTTGTGACGCCAAAGTTTCATAAATTAAAATTAATGACTAAATTAGATTTAATATTTAAATTCCTAAAAATTCATGATGATTTAAATGATTTAAGTTTCCTTATAATTTAATTGCATCAATATTTAAATTTAATTACTTGAGATACTTGAAATTTGTGACCTTCGGCTCCGGCACGCGGCAAAGGTGGGTACGGCGGGAAAATATCTTATTCTAAATTTTGTTGAGCTAAAATTCTTAAAATTTGAAAAAAATAAAAAAAGAAAATTTTATTTTTCAAATTTTCGGGTAAAGAAAATTGCGTAAGTGCATTCTTGCGCGTAATTATCAAAAATTTTCAAAATTAGCCTTTTTGGACCCGGACTAATGAAATTATATTCTTAATATTTAAATTAAAGATTTTAGATTTAGAATTTAAAAATGAGTGCAATTCTACTACTTAAAGTTTTAATATCCAAAGTAGCACTTTTACTAGTGAAAAAAAAAAAACACTTTTGTGCATACCCTACACACACCACCTACCTATACATACACTATGCATAAAATATCACACACCACAATTAACCCTAGCATTTTTGGGCCCTCTTTCAACCGCCTAATTCTTTTCCCTCTCCCATTCTCACGCTTCTTCCATTTCCTCACCCCTTCTTCATATCGGCTTTCACCATTTCTTCCTCCCTTCAACTCCGACAGCCGCCCAACCACCTAACCACCGCCGTGCTGCCCCGAGGTCCACCTTAGAAGAGCAATTCAGCTGCTGGTCGTGAATCTCAGCACCTTGGCGGCCTCTTTTTCTACTTTTGGTTGCAAGTTAAGGCAAGAAAACTCTTTCATTTTTGAAACCCAAGCATATGATATAAATTCTCTTGGCTCCCTTCTTGTTATTTCGAATTTCGGCAGAATTTTTATGTGTATTGGTGGTGTGGTGTTCGATTTTCAGTAGGTGAAGGAGTCATGGGGTTGGTTTTGTGTATTTTAAATTGCTAGCTTGCATATTAATGTTGTAGGGATGATTAACTTGCATCCAAATGAAATTTTGGTGATTTGAATGAAAAATCAGATTGTAGCATGATGTTTTCAACCCATTTCCATTTGTGTTTGATTGGTTTTAAGCCTGTCATGGTATTATGAAATTCACATTTTATTTATGCCTTGAAATGTTGCGAAATGTGTTGAAATTGTGGCGTTTGGATTGAAATTTTGGAAGGAATGGATGAGAGGAGTGGAGGGGCTGCCCATGGGATGTTTATGGGATAGACATGTGATCATTAATGTGTATTAGATGGGATTTAGGGGCTGGTTAAGGGGTAAATTGGTTGGCATAAAGATAAGTGGAGTTTGGAGTCGCCAGGTAATCGTATTGGGTTAAACATTTGAAATGAGTTAGAACCGGGCAAGAGACTAGCTCAAGGCCCTAGCTGCTCATTTAGGGGTGCTAATAATTTTCATGGATGGGTTTTTGAGGTGTTAGAACATGAGGAGTAAGTTTGGGAGGCCTTAGCCTCAAAGGTGTCAAAACAGATATTTATTGCCTTCGCATTATGCCTCTAGAAACCAGGTCTTATTTAGTTGTTATTGAGGTATGTACAGGGGATAACCTTTCTCCTCTGTTTTAAGTTGATGTTATGGTCATGTCGGTGCAAATTGGGCTTATTTCGGATAATAATCGAGTAATTTAGGTGTGTTTTAAGTTGGGTTGACGTGAGCAGATTTTTCTAACATTTAGGGGCTGTCCGGGAATTTAAATTGTTCGGGGTGTTCGGGCCATAATTAAAGGATGACTACTGATCGTAGGAGTATTTTAAGATTTGTTTGAGGTTCCGGTTTTCGGTTTGTTGAATGTTATTTTTTTTAATGAGACTCAAATACAGGGAAGCTTCTCTAAAACTTGTCTTTTTCATTCTACGACATATCATGAATATGTCTTCCTAAGAAATTAAAATACGTACTCCGACAACGAAGGCTTCGGGTGGACCGTAGTATGTGATGGATTTTTTTATCAGTGGGGGTGATGATAACAGAAACGTTGCTGGTGGCATCAAAGTTGTCTTCATATCTCAGCACCTGACCTGGAAACTCCCTCTCTTTGCTTGGGTTCCACTCCGAGGGAATCTCTAACTTGAATCCATCACCAACGTAATGTAGGCTTTCCAAATATATATATATATATATATAATCATTTGCTTGCGGCCCTCAGTTGATATATTGAGTGCCATAAATCAAGTCCTGCATCATTTTCTGCAAGCAATTCTCCAGCACCCCCTATCCTAGAGTCTATAATGATGGAGATGAAAAGTTCAATAGGAATGAAAGAATATGATACCGTGAATTAATCAATCCTTGGTTGTTGTAGGTTTTGAAAGGTGCTAATCTTCGGTTCTTTATATTTTTAAATGTTTCTAAATTGTGTTCTGGTTTTTTAAACTTTTTGTATTTTGGTTCCTAAATATTCTTTCTTTTTTATATTTTTGAGTGTGGGGATGCTTAGTTGATTGGACAGACAAATCAGAAGAAAAATATGGATGCGGCTTTCATGAAGAATCTCTATTTAGGAAAAAAGATCGATGTTGTTTCAAGTTTATCAAGATATTAGCATAGCTCTATTTTCAAATGTGCATGATTAGGATTTAAATTTTGAATATTGAGTAATTTACAATATTGAAAAATTGTATATTATATTTTATTTTCAAATTTCAAATTTTTAGCAATTTAGAATATTCAAAATTGCATTTTTTTTAATTTTATACTTGAAAAAAGACAAGGGTGAAAAACTGTTGTTAAAGGGGATTTTAAACTGATGTTAAAGGCCCTGTAGTTAAAATTACAATAAAAAAGACAACGATTTTTAACCGTTGTCTTTGAGAGAAACGACAACGGTTTTTCACCGTTGTAAAACCGTTGTCTTTGCCAGAAAAGACAACGGTTTTTAACTGTTGTCTTTGAGCGTCCCCTTTAACAACACGTCCTTTAACAACAGTTTTAAACTATCTACGACAACGGTTTTTCACCGTTGTTGTTAGCCTTTTTTCTTGTAGTGGCTCGAGTTGGATCTTCTTTGGCGTAAGTCTAAGTAATAAATAGAAAACCCTTATGCTTAGGGTGCTCACCTACACTCCAATCATCCATAAATTTTATGTCATGCTATCTTTTGAGTTTCATGTCGTTTAAATTATTCAACGCCCATTTATTCGCGTGTGTGACTTAAAATTCATTTATATTCTTTTCTCGAAGTCTTATTTAAAGAATACTTGTAAAGATAAAATTTGAAATGAGAAAATGTTAAATGAAAGGAAAGTTATAGAATGAAGTGAGTTGGTTGTGACTTGGACATGCAATGATGGGTCGGGAGATGCCCTGGTTCACTTTCCAAATGACGTGTAGTACGAGGTCGAGAGACATCTCGGTTTCCTTACCAAATGGACGTGTAGTACGAGGTCGGGAGCAATCTCGATTTCCCTACCAAATGGACGTGTAGTACGAGGTCGGGAGCAATCTCGATTTCCCTACCAATTAAAGGGCAATGTGGGGTCCGGAGAAATCTTGGCTTCCTTGCCGGCATTGTATACTATAGTCATTGATCGATCAAAATCATAGTCACAATCGAGGATCTAAATTCACAAGTAAAGGAAAAGGATAAATGAATCATGAATGTTACTTTTCATTGCATATTGAGATAGTTCCTCCTTCGGGCATGTTATTACATTTTTCGTTCATGTGAGTCCCATTGTATGTATAGTACTATTTTTAGTATGCAACATCTATTTTTAACCCTTGTTTATATAGAGTAAATCTTGCTGGGCTGTTAGGCTCACTACTATGCTTGGTGCAGGTTGTACTTTGTTGAGATCGAGGGGCATGACTCTCGAGTGGACTGCGATACGGGCACGACACATCCCTCCGACCTATGCTATTCAAACTTAAATGTTATGAAATATTTATTTTGTTATTTAGAATTTGTAAATTAAATAATTTTTAAGATTTGTTTCCTGGCCTGTAAGGATTAAATTATAAAATTTTGATGTTTGTGATGTTGAACCTTTTTCCCTGGTTTCTCTTTCAATTATTCTGGTCTAGTATTTCTGTGTTGTTTGTTGCTTTTGTTGTTTGCTGTCTGTGCCAGGTGGATTTTAAAATAAATAGATGGGTTATTGTGGGGACCTCGGGTTGCTAATCTCATCTTAGGGCAATTAATGATTAATAAAACAATTAATCAAACATTAAAAGAATAAATAAACCAAGAGCAGAATTTTTTTTTAAAATTCCCAGAGCCTCGCTCAATCGGGCAAAGTCAGCCTTTCGAGCGAGCCATAAAATCATACTCTCGGGTCTGAAACATGTTGTCTTCGCTCGATTCGATGAACTCATCCGATCGAGAGAGCTTAAAACTTTGCTCTAGGGTTCCAATTTTTTAGGGCCGCGCTCGATCGGTGAAGTTCACCCGATCGAGCGGGCACCATTTCCAGAAAAATTGCAGAACATTTCTTTGCTGCCAAAAACTTGGAACCATGGCATGAATCAACCATAAATCTGATTCCAAACATGATATAAAATCTGGGAACATACATACATACATGTACTAAAACCCTAAAATTAAATCATGTGATTCTTACATCAAACGAATAACAAAATAGACCTTAATTGTAGTGACCCTGCATGATATCACCTACTAACTGATAACTAATGGCATGCATTAAACTTAATACAGCAAAATAACTTAACAAAGTAAAACGTGCGGAAACATAACCATAATTTACATATCAGCTTAGTAACATAATCCAGGCTTAAATCTATAGTGATACAACCATATCGAAAACTTAAAAGTAAACATTATACAGCTATATCGAATCTTACTGTATAATAAACTCCTCAAGGCTCCTGCTCTCTAGTCCTTCCTTGAACTACCAGCTCCGTCCATCCTGCGACCTGCCCCATGGAATAGGGTGTCCAAGATAACAATTAGGACGTGAGCGCTAACGCCCAGTACATAGACATGAGTAAACATATGTATATAATGCATGCAACATGATGACTGGTAAAGGGTCATCCGAAAAGTCATCCCTAGTACCGGTGCCACATGAGTGCTGCCACCGCACGGATCAACCTCTGGGAGCAACCACACTCGTCTAGTACACCAGAGTAGACAGAAATGAATGCCTCCACCGTCACGGTACTCTCAGTGACAGACTATCGAGTATAGAGCTGAGCGGCTCTATAGTCAAGTATAACAAGGTATAGGCTCAATGTGTATATGCACATGACATATGAATATAGAAAGCGGTAAATCATATATCATGTCATATAATAATGCCAAATAAACGCAACATATAAACATGTATACTCGCTGACAATCTCAGTCAATGTGTACGTACCTCTAGGCTAGTTCAATTATAGTAGGATCCTAGGTTGCAAGCCTATATTCAAAAGTTCACTGTATCACTACATAAATTCTATAAGCCTTAACTAAGCTAATAAGTACTCCCAAAATTTAAATAGATTCCCGAACCATACCTTCGTCCGTAGATAGCCCTTTGGAGATGCTAGTCCATGATGACTATAACCACAACTTGGTTATTCCAGAACCTCTATTATAACCGATAGGGCCCTCAAGTGTATATCTCACACTATATAACTCAAGAAAGAAACCCGGGAATTCGTATTTAGAAATGAATCTTGGAAGCCCTATTTATAGGCAAAATTCTTGGCCAGGATCGGAACCACCGATCTCAGGATCGGAGCTTCCGATCCAGCTCACGCCTTGCATGTATGACACGCCGGGATCGGAACGTCCGATCCGACGATCTGAGCTTCCGATCTCGTCTCCGATCAAAACTTGTCAAATCTCATGGCTGAGTCATCGGGTAAAGCTGACAGCCGGAGATCGAACGTCCATTCCAGGATCGGAGCTTCCGATCTCTGTGCTTCCAATGAAGTTCTGAAGTGGCTGGGATCGGAACTTCCGATCTGGGTTCGGAGCTTCCGATCCGGCCCAAATTCAAAAGCCCAAATTCTCTTCGAAAGCCCAATTAAACTCCGGAATCGGTTAATTACTAACCCTTAATCATGTTTATCATATTATTATCTTAAAATGGAATCTGGGTTACTACATTCTCCCCACCTTTAGATATTTCGTCCGCGAAATAACATCTAAAGACAAATCAAGATAACAATATGAAACATCAAACCATATTTTATTACAACAACTGTAATTACAACTACATGGTAATAAAAAATACAAAGCAAACAACTCAAGATATTCTGCTTGCATACGACTCTCAGTTTCCCAAATTGCTTCTTCAACGCCTCGGCGCTGACATTGTACCATCACAAGTGGTATAGTCTTGTTCCGAAAAACTTTCTCCTTTCTGTCTAAGATACGGATTGGTCATTCAACAAAAGAGAGATTTGGCTCTAACTGAATATCAGTAGACTGAATCACATGAGATTCATCAGCTATATACTGTCGAAGTAACGACACATGAAAAACATTATGTATACTGGAAATATTTGGCGGTAAAGCCAAACGATATGCAACATCTCCGATCTTCTCCAGTATCTGGAAAGGTCCAATAAAACGAGGAGACAACTTGCCTTTCACGCCGAATCTCATCACCTTCCTGAAAGGTGATACTCGTAGAAACACATATTCACCAGGCTCAAACTGAAGTGGCCTGCGGCAAATATAAGCATAATTGGCTTGTCTATCTTGAGCAACTTTGATTCTATGCTTGATCAAATCTACCTTGTCTACAATCTGCTGCACAATTGAGGACCCTCGACTTGTCGTTCCCCGACTTCATCCCAGAATAACGGAGTACGACACCGTCGACCGTACAATGCCTCGAAAGGTGCCATATCAATAATACGATGATAACTGTTATTGTAAGCAAATTCGATCAAAGGTAACTGATCCTGCCAAGATAAGCCAAAATCCATGACAAAAGAACGTAGCATATCCTCCAATGTACGAATCGTCCGTTCTGACTGCCCGTCAATTTCCGAATGATATGCAATACTTAAACTCAAAGTGGTACCCAACGCCTCCTGAAAACTACCCCAGAAACGTGAGGTAAATCGCGGGTCTCTATCACTGACTATGCTCACTGGAATCCCATGTAATCGCACTATCTCCTAGACATATAAGCGTGTCATGCGATCATAAGAATACTCCCGGTTGTAAGGAATAAAGTGTGCTGATTTTGTCAAATGGTCAACAACGACCCAGATAGCATCACACTGACGTGATGTCATAGGTAAGTGGGTAAGAAAATCCATAGTTACGTGCTCCCACTTTCATTCGGAAATCTCAAGATTTTGCAATAATCCACCTGGTCGTCGATGTTCAGCCTTGACCTTTTGACAAACCAAACATCTCGAAACAAATTGATACACAATCCTCTTCATCCCTTTCCACCGGAATCTAGTTCGTAAGTCCTTATACATTTTCATGCTTTTAGGATGAACTGATAGTCGACTCCTGTGAGCTTGAGATAGAATATCGTTCCTGAGCTCCGCAACATTAGGTACAACCACTTGATTAGATAAGCACAATAAACCATCTGCCTGAAAATGAAATCTAGATGTATTAACCCCATTGGCTAAACGTGTCAAATGCTGAGTCTTAACATCAGATATCTGAGCATCTCTGATCCGAGAATAAAATGTTGGCTCAGACAAAATAGTATATAACCGAATCCCATTTCTCCCTTTCTTGTGCTTGAGCGTAAAACTCAATGAACAACACTCTTGAATCATATGAGATACTTCACTAGTCTGAAGTGCAGAAATTCTCACCTGCCGACTCAAGGCATCAGCAGTAAGATTAACAAAACCTGGATGATATTTGATTTTACAATCATAATCCTTCAGAAGATCCATCCAGCGTTTCTGTCGCATATTCAACTCTTCCTGAGTAAATAAATAATTCAAACTCTTGTGATCCATGAATATCTCAAATTTCTCGCCAAAAAGATAATGCCTCCAAATCTTGAGTGCAAATACAATGGCGGCTAACTCGAGATCATGTACTGAATAATTACTCTAATGCGTCTTCAACTGTCGAGAAGAATAGGCAATAACATGTCCATGCTGTGTCAGAACACATCCTAACCCCTGACCAGAGGCATCATTATAGACAACAAAACCTCCTGATCCAGATGGTAGAGCTAGCACAGGTGCAGTAGTAAGACATCCACGCCGCTCTTGACATGTCTTCTCACAATCCGAGGACCATATGAAGGCAACATCTTTCCGTGTAAGCTGTGTCAACGGTCTGGCCAACTGTGAAAAATTCTCGATGAACCGACGGTAATATCCAGCTAGACCCAAGAAACTACGAATCTCAGCAACCGTCGTCGGACGAGACCAATTCAACACTGCCTCTATCTTACTAGGATCAACAGATATCCCTTCATTAGAAATCACATGACCGAGAAACACTACCCGATCAATACACAATTGCATCGATCCATCTTTCTTCTTGACGAATAAAATAGGTGCTCCCCACAGAGAAACACTCGGAGGAATATATCCCTTATCAAGCAGATCCTGTAACTGCTGTTTCAATTCCCTCATCTCTGATGGGGCTATATAGGCGTAGTTCCTGGTACTAAATCAATACCAAATTCAACCTCTCGCACTGGAGGAAAACCAGGAATCTCATCAGTGAATATGTCAGGAAACTCACTGACTACCGGTAACTGATCAATACCCGTACTACTCATGGACATATCAACTGCATAGATAAGGTAGCCCTCCCCACCAGACTCCAAGACATGACATGCCTTCAGAGCCGAAACAAGTGGCATCGGAGGTTGCGCACCCTCACCATAAAAATACCAGCTATCACCCTCAGCAGGATGAAACTGTACCAGATGCTGATAACAATCTACAGTAGCATGATACAAAGTCAGCATATCTACTCCCAAATACAGTCAAAATCTGCCATCGCTAATATCATCAAATTAGCTGACAATACATTACCCTCAAACTCTAGAAGGCAACCCATCACTGAAAGAGTGGGTGCCCAGTGAGCCAACTTGTGGCTATGGGCTTTGATGACTCTTTGTATAAACAATCTTTTGTTTAATATAATTTACACTTTTATTAATGGCAATGACTTTATCTTTCTTCATATTGTTATATTATGATATACTATTGTTGTTTTGATAAAGACCTTGAATATACTATAGTGTATGTAAGATGTGGTAGAACATGGGGATGTCTATCATGAAACACATCTTATAGTCACTGTATATTCTAAACTGTTCCTAGTCGATTGAGCCGTCCGATAATAAGGATAAGGATCGCTCGAGTTTGAGACTAGCATTTGCGATGCAGAGTACCACGTTTCATTGGTAAGGAACATGGAGATGTTCGAAGCATGCAAATGGATATTCATATGATGAATGATCGAACTACCCTATCCGGACTTTCCAAGTGGTTATCACTTATCGAGTGGAAAAAGTCCGCGGTTTTGGTTGTACACCATTAGTCCTTACTACTTGAAACATCATGGAGACTCTATATGCTAGTACTGTGATTTGACTCGTTTACCGACTATATTGGGGTCATCAGGTGTCGGGATTGGGTACAGTTACTACACATATAGGAGTCGATGCATTGTTGTCAAGGATTCACCACATACTTGCGAGTGTGGATATCCTATGCGATCTGAGGAGATATTAGTGTGACAAATCTCTGGCCAGAGTACTTGATGTGTTTTAAGAAATGGTTTCTTAGTAGCACATGCGATGTCGCTATTTGATCTTCAAGATGTATTGCATAGTTATCGAATCTCGAGCGACTCTCGATATACCAATGGTTGTTGATTCGATCGGGATATATGGATGAAGGGACCGTACTGTACGCTAACCAAAATCTACTGGTTCTTGTAGGCACTATCAGTGATACCTAGGGAATTATGGGGCGATGTTGCTAGACGCTTTACCATGATTCGATGGGCAAGTCGGAAAGTGTTGTTCCGAGTCACAAGGAGTTGTGAGCCCACGGCTAGCTGTATCCCTGAACCATTGAGGGTCACACAGAGTAATGGATTTTTAATCCCCGTTGAGATAGTTAAATTTAAAGAGTTAAATTTAATGAACAAAGAAGTTGGACTTCTTAATTAAGAGTAAGGGAGTAGGATTTCCTAAAATGACATAGGGATGGACATTTTTGGAAACCACTGAATTCGGATTCAGAAAAATTTATCTTGACTTTAAAAGGTGCAGAAATGGTTTCTGTGCACATTGGTAAACTCGGTTTATCAATCGGAGTCACGATGAATTTTATATTAATTTCTGAACATGCGGGCTTTGCTTGTCGGGCCTGAACTTATGACTAATGGGCCCTAAGCTGTTAGTGGCCTGCATTATAAATAAGTTATTGCAGTACAGAAATTACACACAACAGGTCACAATTGAGTGAGGATTTTCGAAAACCCTAGCCTTCACTCTCTTAGTAGCCGTCGCCCCCCCTCCCTTTTCTGCCAAAGAAATTCCGATCTGTGATTTTGAATTGCAGTCTGGTTTAGCGAATCAAATTCATTATTCTCATCGTAGAAAACTTCTGATAGATTTTCTAGTGCAATCTATCAGAGGGATTAAACCTCTATTCGTGGACCTGATTGAAGAAACGTTCGATCATCAGTTCCAGGGAGATACAACAAGAGCAGAGAAATCTGTTTGGTGTCCATAAATCTCGATTCGATATTGAAGGTAAAAATTTAATAATTGTTATTTAATTTTTACACACATATAATTTAATCGTAAGTTTTGATACCCACACTATGGAATCGTTCCATATTTAAATTTTTAAACTTCCGCTGCACTGGGTATCAATTCTGATTGATCTGAACGCCGCATTTTTCCAACAGTGGTATCAGAGCCAGGTTGCTCAGATCAAACGATTAAATTAATCGATTGTACAAAAAATTTTTAAGCCTCGGTTTTTGAAACAAAATAAATATTTTAAAAATAAAAATTTTTTTTCCGGGCAAAACCCGGGCAGCGATCGTCGCTGCCCTAAGGGGCAGCCGGGCTGCCTGGCCTGACCCCACGGGGGCGCGAGCGGCCCGGGAATGTCCCGGGCGGCCCGCGGGAAAAATTATTTTTTTTATTTTTAAATTAATTTTAATATGTTAAAATTTTATTTTTGGTCCGATCGAAAATTGTTTTTTGATTGGTTCACGAGGCATCGGATCGAATTGTTCGAGTCCGAAAATTTTAAAATTGATTTTTGGATAAATTTGAATTTTTGGAAAATTTTAATATTTTATCCTTAAATTGAATTTTGAAATCAATTATTTTTGGTACAATTGATGATAAGATTTGATCTTATGGATATATTAAGTAAAATATGATTTTATCTATAAAATTGGATTCTGTAGATAAAATATGATTTTATTTGATAAAAAGATAAAATATGATTTTGTATGTAAAATAAGATTTTATATATAAAATATGATTTTATCCTTTTTAAATTTAAATTGCCATATGCATGTTATCCAATAAATTAATTTTGAATTAAATGTTATTGGATAAGGATGATCGATTGCCATGACCAATTTTGTAGGTGTATGTTAGAAATTTACATTTGTTTTTATTGTTGTTGGTTTTATTAATGGGCCTGGTTTATGGCCCAATATGAATGTCATATGTAATAAAAGTGGGCTTGGTTTATGGCCCGTTCCCACCCCTAAAAAAATGTATCCCCTACTTGTCATTGTTATTTATTGTAAATACATTAGATTTAGTGGGAGATCAAGATTTGAAGATGGAGGTGGGCCCAACAGACAATAAAAACAGAAGAAATGTAAATTGGAAGCTAATGTAATAGGATTGCATTGCATACTGCATATTACCTAGGATTGGACTAAGACTCGTGATTGGCAACCACGGGTCAATTAGAAATGGAATCGATCATCCTATATAATATATGATATTATGATTGTATGCATGTTTTAGACATAATTGTGTGAATCCGGCAAGCATACAATAATTTGAAAATGATGAGACAAATTTTCATAATTAAAAATCCCTCATTTTAAATATGATTTAAAATTGATATCAAGATAAATAAAAGAAATTTAAATTTGTTTAAATGTTCCTACCTTCCATCAACGATCAATGTATGAGATGCTACCCGCGGATACGGTCCGGCTCATATTATTGGGGGAGCCCGTTCGTCGGAAAGCTGTACATTGGATCGACACATGTTGTAAGTTGGGTGGAACTCCCATGGGATCGGCTCATATTATTGGGGGATCCACATGGCGACCGTCCATCACAACTTAATATTGATGGGTCATCTTGACATGTCACAATAAACGGCGTCATATTATTGGGCCCTTATTGGACATGAGGTAAATACATGGAGGTTGCTTTGGAAGCAATTGGGCTTTACCTTTTGAGAATTATGATTGGCTGATATTATTCGGGACCATAAGTTTGTCAATTGGACTCCATGTTCTTACTAAGGAAAAATTTTTCCGTTTCCACTAGAGGGTAGTGAAATCGTTAAAATAGTGGGAGTGAGATTCATAAAATAAATTTTGCCTATTTTATGTCTTAGTAAATTGCTTAAACAATCGCCGATAATTGTCTGTTTCATCTCAGTAATCCACATGTTTCTATTCTCCAACAAAACAAACTTATTGGCGCAAACAATACAGCATGATTCCATAAGTTAAGATTGTCCTAAGTTCGGAAAAGATTTTCTAAGTGTTAGAAAAGGCTTCTCCGAAAAACAGCCCCGGCTGATGGAACTGCCGAAAGGTTGGCCGAACTAGAGAAATGGTTGGACCATGATCTCAAGGCCAAATGTTACATGCAAATTAGACAAGTCTAAACAAGTTTGCCATCACTGCAAGAAACCCGGTCATTGGAAACGTAACTGCAAGGAATACCTCAAGCAGTTGCGAACTGCAAAGGGTATGTTTTACATTAAAATAAATGTTTTTCTTAATACTACTTCTTGGGTATTGGATACCAGATGTAGATCTCATATTTGCAATGAGTTGCAAATGATGACAAGAAGTAATAGGCTAAGGATGGGTGAGACCCAGTCAAGGCTCGGGAATGGTTCCAGAGATAAATCCAAAGCTATAGGAGACATTTATTTTTGCAGAACAATTTTAAGTTATTTTTAAAAGATGTTTTATTTGTTCCAGATTTAATTAAAAACATTATTTCTATTTCTATGCTTGATAGAGATGGTTATTCTTGCAATATTGTGAATGGGATTTGCAATATTTACAAGAATGAATGTTTGATTGGAAATGGACAACTTGAAAACGATCTATACAACTTAAAACTAAAAGACGTTCCAATAAATTATGTTGATAAACCGGCAACAACAAACAAAAGGAAAATCGATAGTCAAAACCCGGCAAACCTTTGGCACGCTAGGCTAGGTCATATTTCCTCAAGGAGGATGAACAAGCTAGTGGGAGAGGGCATGTTTGATATGTCTGATATTAACTCTCTACCTACTTGTGAATCCTGCCTGAAATGAAAAATGACTAAATCTCCTTTTAAAGGGAAACCTGAGCGTAGTCAAAATCTGTTGGATTTGATCCATACAGATGTTTGTGGACCATTTAGAGTTGGGACTCAACATGGCGACACCTACTTCATTACCTTTACTGATGATTATTCAAGGTATGGGTATTTATATTTAATGAAATATAAGTCTGAAGCATTTGAAAAGTTCAAAGAATTCAAGGCTGAAGTAGAAAACAAGCTAGGTAAAAGTATTAAAGCACTTTGATCGGATCTAGGTGGAGAATACTTAAGTACCGAGTTTCTGGACTATCTGAAAGAGAATGAGATTCTCTCTCAGTGGACTCCTCCTATGACACCACAGCTTAATGGTGTATCGGAGCATCGTAATCGAACTTTGTTGGACATGGTTCGATCCATGATGAGCTTCACTGAGCTTCCACCTTCGTTTTGGGGCTATGCGCTTGAAACGGCGGTATTGTTGTTGAACAACGTCCACACTAAAGCAGTGGACAAAACATCATACGGGTTATGGAATGGCAAAGCTCCTAAGTATTCGTACTTAAGGATTTGGGGATGTCCTGCTTACGTGAAGCGGACAGTGGGAGATAAGTTGGATAGTCGATCCAGCTTGTGTTATTTTGTAGGGTATCCGAAGAATTCAATCGGATATTATTTCTATTATCCTGCTGAAACAAAGGTGTTTGTTTCAAGGAATGCCACCTTCTTGGAGAAGGAGTTCTTATTGGATAAGAAAGGCGAGATGATGGAACTCGAAGAAGTTCGAGAAGAACCCGAAATACAAAATAACGATCCTACACCTCAGGAACTATTGCTGGACACGCCTGTAGCTAGAAGATCCGAGAGGACTTCTAGACCTCCTATTCGATATGGTCTTCTTCTTGAAGGGGATCAAGATGAACCCGACGCTGGATGTGATCCAAGAAACTTCAAGGAAGCAATTTCTGATGCGGATTCAAATTTATGGCTTGAAGCTATGCAGTCGGAAATAGATTCGATGCATACAAACCAAGTTTGGTCTTTAGTAGATCCTCTCGATGAAATTGTTCCAATAGGGTGTAAATGGATCTACAAGAGAAAGCTTGGGCCTGATGGTTAGGTATTGACCTACAAGGCGCGATTGGTGGCAAAAGGTTATACTCAAAGACAAGGAGTTGACTATGATGAAACCTTTTCACCAGTTGCAATGTTCAAGTCCATAAGAATCCTTATTGCCATAGCTGCATGGTATGACTATGAGATATGGCAAATGGATGTGAAGACTTATTTTCTTAATGGAGACATTAAGGAAGAAATCTATATGAAGCAGCCAGAGGGGTTCACATTCATGGGAAGCGAGCATAAGGTATGCAAGCTTCAGAGATCAACATATGGTCTAAAACAAGCATAAAGAAGTTGGAACCAGAAATTTGATGAAACAATAAAAGATTTTGGTTTCATCAAGAACCCGGAGGAACCATGCGTGTACAAGAAAGTAGTTAAGGATGTTGTGACATTCTTAGTACTTTATGTTGATGACATCCTACTCATTGGGAATGACGTAGGGATGTTGCAGTCAACAAAGATATGGTTATGAGGTAGATTTTCGATGAAGGATTTGGGTGAGGCATCCTATATTTTTGGGATACAGATCTATAGAGATAGATCTAAGAAAATGATAGGACTCACTCAATCAACCTACATCGACACCATATTGAAACGGTTTTCAATGGATGGGTCCAAGAGAGGACATCTACCATGTGTCATGGAGTTTCTCTATCCAAGTCTATGTGTCCCAAGACTGATGTAGAGATAGAGAATATGACACATGTACCATATGCGTCAGCTATAGGTAGTATCATGTATGGGATGATATCTACCAGACCGGATGTAGCATTTGCTCTGAGTGTCACGAGCAGATATCAAGCTAATCCTGGTCAAATGCATTGGAAAGCCGTGAAGGACATTCTTAAGTACTTACGAAGGACTAAGAATATGTTCATGGTATATGGAGGACGAGAACTAAAATTGGAAGGCTATACCGACTCTAGCTTCCAAAGTGACGTGGATGACTCGAAGTCAACCTCTGGATTTGTGTTCATGCTCAATGGCGGTGCTGTCTCTTGGAAGAGTTCCAAGCAGGACACCACAGCGGATTCCACCACTGAGGCTGAATACATTGCAGCATCAGCTGCTGCTAAAGAGGCCGTTTGGATGAGGAATCTCGTCCAAGAGTTGGGCGTCATTACTGAAGTTGTTGGTCCAGTCCCGGTGTACTATGACAACACGGGTGCCGTTGCTCAAGCAAAGGAACCAAGGTCTCATCAAAGATCCAAACACGTACTGAGGAAATACCACATCATCAGGGAGATTGTGGAAAGAGGAGACATCACTGTCGAACGAGTGGCCTCTGCAAAAAATATCGCTGATCCACTTACTAAGCCCTTGCCAGGACCATTATTTGACAAACATCGCGAAGCAATGGGTCTACGTAGTATGACAAGTTGGCTATAGGGCAAGTGGGAGATTGAAAGAGTGGGTGCCCAGTGAGCCAACTTGTGGCTATGGGCTTTGATGACTCTTTGTATAAACAATCTTTTGTTTAATATAATTTACACTTTTATTAATGGCAATGACTTTATCTTTCTTCATATTGTTATATTATGATATACTATTGTTGTTTTGATAAAGACCTTGGATATACTATAGTGTATGTAAGATGTGGTAGAACATGGGGATGTCTATCATGAAACACATCTTATAGTCACTGTATATTCTAAACTGTTCCTAGTCGATTGAGCCGTCTGATAATAAGGATAAGGATCGCTCGAGTTTGAGACTAGCATTTGCGATGCAGAGTACCACGTTTCATTGGTAAGGAACATGGAGATGTTCGAAGCATGCAAATGGATATTCATATGATGAATGATCGAACTACCCTATCCGGACATTCCAAGTGGTTATCACTTATCGAGTGGAAAAAGTCCGCGGTTTTGGTTGTACACCATTAGTCCTTACTACTTGAAACATCATGGAGACTCTATATGCTAGTACTGTGCTTTGACTCGTTTACCGACTCTATTGGGGTCATCAGGTGTCGGGATTGGGTACAGTTACAACACATATAGGAGTCGATGCATTGTTGTCAAGGATTCACCACATACTTGCGAGTGTGGATATCCTATGCGATCTGAGGAGATATTAGTGTGACAAATCTCTGGCCAGAGTTCTTGATGTGTTTTAAGAAATGGTTTCTTAGTAGCACATGCGATGTCGCTATTTGATCTTCAAGATGTATTGCATAGTTATCGAATCTCGAGCGACTCTCGATATACCAATGGTTGTTGATTCGATCGGGATATATGGATGAAGGGACCGTACTGTACGCTAACCAAAATCTACTGGTTCTTGTAGGCACTATCAGTGATACCTAGGGAATCATGGGGCGATGTTGCTAGACGCTTTACCATGATTCGATAGGCAAGTCGGAAAGTGTTGTTCCGAGTCACAAGGAGTTGTGAGCCCACGGCTAGCTGTATCCCTGAACTATTGAGGGTCACACAGAGTAATGGATTTTTAATCCCCGTTGAGATAGTTAAATTTAAAGAGTTAAATTTAATGAACAAAGAAGTTGGACTTCTTAATTAAGAGTAAGGGAGTAGGATTTCCTAAAATGACATAGGGATGGACATTTTTGGAAACCACTGAATTCGGATTCAGAAAAATTTATCTTGACTTTAAAAGGTGCAGAAGTGGTTTCTGTGCGCATTGGTAAACTCGGTTTATCAATCGGAGTCACGATGAATTTTATATTAATTTCTGAACATGCGGGCTTTGCTTGTCGGGCCTGAACTTATGACTAATGGGCCCTAAGCTGTTAGTGGCCTGCATTATAAATAAGTTATTGCAGTACAGAAATTACACACAACAGGTCACAATTGAGTGAGGATTTTCGAAAACCCTAGCCTTCACTCTCTTGGTAGCCGTCGCCCCCCCTCCCTTCTCTGCCTGAGAAATTCCGGTCTGTGATTTTGAATTGCAGTCTGGTTTAGAGAATCAAATTCGTTATTCTCATCGTAGAAAACTTCTGATAGATTTTCTAGTGCAATCTATCAGAGGGATTAAACCTATATTCGTGGACCTGATTGAAGAAACGTTCGATCATCAGTTCCAGGGAGATACAACAAGAGCAGAGAAATCTGTTTGGTGTCCATAAATATCGATTCGAGATTGAAGGTAAAAATTTAATAATTGTTATTTAATTTTTACACACATATAATTTAATCGTAAGTTTTGATACCCACACTATGGAATCGTTCCATATTTAAATTTTTAAACTTCCGCTGCACCGGGTATCAATTCTGATTGATCTGAACGCCGCGTTTTTTCAACAATAACTAGACGCTTAGTTACTATCTCCTGCTCCAGCGGAGTAGATACAACTAAATCCATATCTAATGATACATAAGGTAATCTATGTCTCTTAACAAAACAACTAGAAATAAAGGAATGCGATGCTCTAGTATCAATTAAAACAAGTACAGGAATGCCACATAACAAAAAGGTACATGACAACATGCGATCGCTTCCCTCAGTAGCCTGTTATTGAGACAGAGAAAATACCTGCCCTTGAGTCTGGGGATGGTGACCAGAAGAACTCTGTGGTCCTGGCTGCTATCATGGAAAAGTAGAATCCTGAGATCCAACCTGTGATCCCGATCCACTAGCAGAATCCATACGCTGAGGACAATCTCTTCGCAGATGTCCCTGCTGACCGCAAATATAACAAGCACCAGTAGCTCTCCGAAATGAAGCTGCAGGATGCTTCCCTACACAGTGACTAAAAAACTCCTCCTTCTTCTTATTTTTCCCAAAACGGAACATACCTCGTGAACCACGAGATCAAGATGAAGTAGTAGGAGTATAAGATGACGTAGGTCCAGATTGCACAACAGATTGAGCTCGAGGCTCAAAAGATCCACTACGCTGTCCTGGCATCATCAACTGTGCCCGCCTGTTGCTAGTCTCTACAAGATGGCAACGGTTCACCAAAGTCTCATAAGATACTGGGTCATCACAGACAACAACCTGTGAGTAGATATCTTGGTTCAAACCTTGTAGAAAGATATCATACTTCGACGCATCACTCTCATTAATATGAGGACTGAAAGGTAGCAGATCAAGAAATCGTTGCTGATATTGATCAATAGTCATTGATACTTGCCTTAGAGTAAGCAACTCCATCGATCGTGCTTGGCGAACAGCTGGAGGAAAATACAGTTTCTGGAACTGCTCACAAAAATCTCCCCAAGTCACTTGTCCTCTCTCAGTACGTGCCTGAGCAGCTTTGGCATCCCACCAAAAATGTGCTCGATCCTCTAGAACAAATTCTAGAACTTCCAATTTCTGATCCTCGGTGCAATCAAAAGCACGAAAAGTACTCTGGAGTTTAGACATCCAACTTCTTGCTTGTTCAGGATTCTTGCCTCCCACCAAAGGTTTCAGTCCTACTTGCATGAATTTATTGATAGTGTAGCGACGTCTACCATCATGATGACGATGTTGATCATCATGATGGTGGTGATGACGATGATGATGACCACCTCCCTGTCCAACACTACCGTGACTCTTGTCAGCCATATCCTGAAAAGAATTGCACATTAAAAATCCCAAATGCGCAAGAATTACTCAAGACTAAACTAAATCCCATGTACTAATCCCAAAATCTAAGCATGCTCTGATACCAAAAATGTAGTGACCCTGCATGGTATCACCTACTAACTGGCAACTAATAGCATGCATTAAACTTAATACAGCAAAATAACTTAACAGAGTAAAACTTGCGGAAACATAACCATAATTTACATATCAGCTTAGTGACATAATCCAGGCTTAAATCTGTAGTGATACAACCATATCAAAAACTTAAAAGTAAACATTATACAGCTATATCGAATCTTATTATATAATAAACTCCTCAAGGCTCCTGCTCTCTAGTCCTGCCTTGAACTACCAGCTCCGTCCATCCTGCGACCTGCCCCATGGAATAGGGTGTCCAAGATAACAACTAGGACGTGAGCGCTAACGCCCAGTACATAGACATGAGTAAACATATGTATATAATGCATGCAACATGATGACTGGTAAAGGGTCATCCGAAAAGTCATGCTCAGTACCGGCGCCACATGAGTGCTACCACCGCACGGATCAACCTCTGGGTGCAACCACACTCGTCTAGTACACCAGAGTAGACAGACATGAATGCCCCCGCCGTCGCGGTACTCTCAGTGACAGACTATCGAGTATAGAGCTGAGCGGCTCTATAGTCAGGTATAACAAGGTGTAGGCTCAACGTGTATATGCACATGACATATGAATATAGAAAGCGGTAAATCATATACCATGTCATATAATAATGCCAAATAAATGCAACATATAAACATGTATACTCGCTGGCAATCTCAGTCAATGTGTACGTACCTCTAGGCTAGTTCAAGTATAGTAGGATCCTAGGTTCCAAGCCTATATTCAAAAGTTCACCGTATCACTACATAAATTCTATAAGTCTTAACTAAGCTAATAAGTACTCCCAAAACTTAAATAGATTCCCGAACCATACCTTCGTCCGTAGATAGCCCTTTGGAGATGCTAGTCCTGGATGATTATAACCACAACTTGGTTATTCCAGAACCTCTATTATAACCGATAGGGCCCTCAAGTGTATATCTCACACTATGTAACTCAAGAAAGAAACTCGAGAATTTGTATTTAGAAATGAATCTGGAAAGCCCTATTTATAGGCAAAATTCCCGGCCAGGATCGGAACCACCGATCTCATGATCAGAGCTTCCAATCCAGCTCACGTCTTGCATGTATGAGACGCCGGGATCGGAACGTCCGATCCGACTATCGGAGCTTCCGATCTCGTCTCAGATCAACACTTGTCAAATCTCGTGGCTGAGTCATTGGGTAAAGCTGGCAGCCAGAGATCGGAACGTCCGTTCCAGGATCGGAGCTTCCGATCTCTGTGAAGGGGATCGGTTTACTCGTGCCCGGAAACGCAGCGGAAATATAAAAAGTTTTAATAAAAGAAATCCGAGCACTTGTGTAGTATTCAAAAACTCAAAAAACCATAGGGTGTTTAGATTTTTAAATATCAATCTCAAAGATTGATTTATGGCTCCAACCAAGTTGATAAACAACTAGGCTCTTGAAAATGGTAGACTCAATCTACAAGCTTCCAAGAGCACTCCTTGCTCAAAATGGATTCAACACTTCGAGCCTCCGAATTAGGTCCACGACTAGACGATCTAAATCCGCTCTAAATATGCACTAGAATATTTAGAGAATTTAGCATTGAGATATGATTTTCTTCACCATCAAAAATGAAAGAAAAATTTGGAGAATATTTTTGGAGAGGGTTCAGCCACTTCAAGTTGGAATGGAATGAATTGTGTAATGTGTGTATATTATATTAATGGAGAAGAATTGATTAGATACAATTAAAACCATGCATAGAACAATGCATGACTTGCATGGAAAATTGCATCCAATCTTCCAACCCTTCAAATTCCATCACACACATACATATATATATATTATATATATATATATATACACGCCTATATATATATATATATATAAATATATATATTTAAATGGTATTTTGAACTTATTTTAATTAAATATTAAACCTAAACCCATTTAAGTTTAATCAATTAATTAAATTCAACTTGAACTCATTCAAGTACACTAGTAACAATAATTATATAACACTATTTTTTTTGAGATCTACAAGACTCAATAAGTGTTTAATTATTTTTATATTCAAATGTCAACTAGTGTTAAATTAATTCAACACTTGAATTAATTAACTAAGTTCAAAATAATAGTTTAGAAAATCACCATGTTCATAAACTAATTATTTTAAGTCAACTTTTAATCTTGGAACACATTCACAAATTAAAAGTTACTTATTCCATTCATTCTCCAATTTAGAAGTCAAACTTCTAATTTATTTTACTTATAAACTCCTTTATAAGTTGTTCAACACATTGAACTTATTTTAATCTCAACGGGATCTAAAAAACTAGTACTTGTGTGACCCTCAATGGTTCATTGATACAACTAGCAGTGGGTTCACATCTCCATGTGATTCGGGATCAACAAGTCCCTTATATGAGCATACCCTATATATAGCTCCATTCTTATTGATCAACACATTGATAATAAGAACGTCAGAAAACTCAAGTCTGATAGTACCCAACCAGTCATGTAAATGTCTAGCAGCATCGCTTACATGACTCCCTAGGTATCAAATGATAGTGCCTGCAAGAACCAATCAATTATGGTTAGCGTACAGTACGGTCCCTTCAACTCATATATCCCGACCGATTCGACAACCATTGGTTTATCGAGAGTTGTCATTGAATCAATAACTATGTGTCATGCCGTAGTTGCATCAAAAAATGTAGTTCAAGAAACTCCTTTCTTAATTACACTTACTCTGATCAGAGATTTCAAGCTACATATGCATGATATAACATAGGATATCCATACCCGTAGTTAAGCGGTGAATCCCCGACTACAATGCATTTACTCCTATATGTTTCGTCACAACACCCAACATTGCCACCTGATGACCCCAGATGAGTCGGTAAACAAGTCAAAGTAAAGCACTAGCATATAGAGTCTCCATGTTGTCCCAGGTTATAAGGACTAATGGTGTACAACCATAAACTAGGACTTCTCCACTCGATAAGTGAGAACCACTTGGAAAATCCTTTAGGGAGGGTTGTTCAGTGCACTCTACAAGGAGTGCCTATTTGCATTCTTGGACATCTCCATGTCCCCTACAAATGAAACATGGTATTCACATCGCAAATACTAGTCTCAAGCTCGAGCGGCCTTTATCCTTCTTTATGGCGGCTGAATCGACTAGGAACAGTTTAGAATATACAGTATTCCAAATATGAGTTTCATGATAGTCATCACATGACCATCTCATATTCTTTCTACTATTTGTATATTCAAGGGCTTTATCTATGCAGCTTGCATGAGTATAAAGATAAAGATGTGCCAAATTAAATAATGTCAAATATTATTAAAATAAAGATTGTCATACAAGAGTTCTCTCAAGGACCATCGGTCAACACATTGGCTCGACGGGCATCTACTCTAACAATCTCCCACTTGCACTAGAGCCAACTACCCATATTCTTCAAACCCATTGATACGCGATGCTTTTCGAACAATGGTCCTGGTAAAGGCTTAGTTAGTGGATCAGCAACATTATCTGAGGAGGCGAATCTGTCTAACAAGACATCTCCTCGTTCTACAATTTTCCGGATGATGTGGTATTTTCTCAGTACATGTTTGGATTTCTGATGAGACCTTGGTTCTTTTTCCTGAGCAACGACACTAGTGTTGTCGCAGTACACCGGGACTGGATCAACTCCATTAGGAATAACGCCCAACTCTTGGACGAAATTCCTAATCCAAACAGCTTCCTTTGCAGCATCGGATGCAACAATATATTCTGCCTCAGTGGTTGAATCCGCAGTGCTATTTTTCTTGGAACTCTTCCAACAAACAGCAGAACCATTGAGCATGAATATAAAACCGGAAGTTGACTTCGAATCATCAACATCGCTTTGGAAGCTAGAGTCGGTATAGCCTTCTAATTTTAGTTCTCCACCCCCAAACTCTTTGATTGTACCATCAAATCTGAGGTTCCAGCTCCTAGATGCCTGTTTGAGACTATAGATAGATCTCTGAAGTTTGCATACTTTATGCTCACTTCCGATAGATGTGAACCCTTCAGGTTGAGACATGTAAATTTCTTCCTTAATATCCCCATTAAGAAAAGCTGTCTTCACATCCATCTATCATATTTCATAGTCATACCATGCGGCAATGGCAAGCAATATCCTTATGGACTTGAACATTGCGACTGGAGAAAAAGTTTCTTCAAAGTCAACTCTTTGCCTTTGAGTATAACCTTTTGCCACCAATCGAGCCTTGAAGGTCAGAACCTTCCCATCCGTCCCAAGCTTCCTCTTGTAAATCCATTTACACCCTATAGGAACAATTCCTTCAGGTAGATCCACAAGATTCCACACTTGGTTCGAATACATGGAATTCATCTCAGATTCCATAGCTTCAAGCCACTTGGATGAATCGACATTAGACAATGCTTCCTTGAAGGTCCTTGGATCACATCCATGGTCAGGCTCATCTTGGCCCTCTTCAAGAAGCAGACCATACCTCATAGGTGGTCTTGAGATCCTCTCAGATCTTCTAGGAGCTTGTATCTCCTCTCTTGTTTGTTCGGGTGTGGGTTCCACAATTGTGGGTGTTTCTCGAACTTCTTCGAGTTCTATCATCTCCCATTTTCTATCCAATAGAAATTCCTTCTCCAAGAAGGTTTCATTCCTAGAAACAAACACTTTGTTTCTTTGGGATGATAGAAATAATATCCAACCGAATTCCTTGGATATCCCACGAATTAGCATAAAATGGATCGAGCATCCAATTTATCTCCCACTATCTGCTTCACATAAGCAGGGCATCCCCATATTCTTAGATAAGAATACTTTGGAGATTTTCCTATCCATATCTCATATGGTGTCTTATCAACTGCTTTTGAATGGACATTGTTCAACAACAGTGCCGCTGTCTCAAGTTCATATCCCCAAAAGGATGGCGGCAACTCCGTGAACCCCATCATAGACCGAACCATGTCCATCAAAGTTCGATTACGACGTTCTGAAACACCATTCAACTGAGGTGTACCAAGAGGAGTCCACTGTGAGAGAATCTCGTTCTCCCTAAGATACTCTTGGAATTCAGTACTCAAGTACTCACCACCTCGATCCGATCGAAGTGCCTTGATGCTTTGTCCCAATTGTTTTTCTACTTCATTTCTGAATTCTTTGAACTTTTCAAAAGCTTCAGATTTGTATTTCATCAAATACACATACCCATACCTAGAGAAGTCATCGGTAAAGGTAATGAAGTAAGAATGTTCGTGCTTAGTGGTGATGCTAAGTGGACCACACACATCTGTATGGATCAAATCCAACAGTCCCTTGGCTCGCTTCACAAGGCCCTTAAAGGGAATTTTGGTCATCTTTCCTTTTAGACAGGGTTCACAAGTAGTAAGAGAATTAATATCAGACATATCAAACATGCCTTCTCCCACTAGCTTGTTCATCCTTTTAAAAGATATATGATCTAATCGAGCATGCCATAAGTGTGCTGGATTTAGAGTATCTTGTTTTCTTTTGGATGTTGTTGATATCTCTTGGACATTATACATAGGAATATCTTTTAATTTTAAATTATAGAGATCATTTTCCAATTGTCCTGTACCAATTAAACATTCATTCTTGTAAATATTGCAAACACCTTTGCCAAATAAACAAGAATATCCATCTTTATCAAGAATAGAAATGGAAACAATGTTTTTCACCAAATCTGGTACAAACAAAACATCTCTCAAACATAATTTAAAATCATTGTTCAACAATAAGTAAACATCTCCAATAGCTTTGGCTGCAACTCTTGCCCCATTGCCCATCCTTAAGAAGGTCTCACCATCTCTGAGTCTCCTACTTCTTGCCATCACCTGCAAATCATTACAGAGATGTGAGCCACAACCGGTATCCAATACCCAAGAAGAAGAGTTAAGTGAAATGTTTACTTCAATGTAGAACATACCTTTTCCAGAACCATTCTGGTCAAGATATTCCTTGCAATTACGTTTCCAATGTCCAGGTTTCTTACAGTGATGACAGACGTCATTAGTCTTGTTAGCCTTAACTGGTGTGGCTACCACAACGGGACTCGGAGCTTGCCTCTTCAAGGGCACGTTCTTTTTGGGAGCATGGAAGGAACGCTTCTTTCCCTTCCCATGTGGTCTATTCTTTGAACCAGATGAAGATCCCACATAAAGAACCGGCTTCTCTTTCTTGATTGTGGATTCAAACGTAACAAGCATGTTAACCAACTCCTCAAGGGTTGGATCTAACCTGTTCATTTTGAAATTCACCACAAAAGGATCAAATGAGCTAGGCAGTGACAAGAGCAACATTTCTGTGGTCAACTCAGTTGGTAGCACAAGATCCATGCTAACGAGTTTCTCCACGAGCCCAATCAACTTCAGACCATGCTCATGGACCGAAGCCCCATCTCGCATGCGCAAAGTGATTAGCTCCTTGACAATCGCATGTCGAAGTGGGCGTGTTTGTTCACCAAATAGTTCTTTGAGATGCAATTGAATGTCAGCAGCATGCTTTGAACTCTCAAAACGTCGCTGAAGCTCATCATTCATAGAAGCCTGCATATAACACTTGGCTTTCAAGTCATGGTCACACCAATCCTTGTAAGTCTGTAGCTCCTCAGGGCTACAATCAGTCGGAGCCGTATCAGGGGGCGACTCATCAAGTGTGTATGCAATCCTCTCCGATTTCAAGAAGATTTTCAAATTTCTTAGCCAATCGAGGTAATTTGGACCGGTCAGTAAATGTTTGTCGAGTATAGTAGATAGCGGATTGCGAATTGATGACATTGTCAAAACTTGTACAGAAAAATAATAACAGATAAATGTCAATGACTATTTTAAAATATTCAATAAGATATAAAGTGTGGACTTTAACTTCATAAATATTTACTCCCACTGTTTTTTGACATTTTTACTACCCTCTAGTAAAAAATGGGAAACTCCTTTCCTCAGTAGGTACATAAGGTCCAATTAGCCACTTACGATCCCGAATAATATCAGCCAATCATAATTTCTAAAAGGTAGTTTCCAATTGCATCTCCATGCAACCCTTACGTAAACTTTTGTCTCATGCTTGATTAGGACCCAATAAAATGTCGTCGTTCATCTTTTCGTGTCAAGCCTTACCCATCGATATCGAACCTTAATGGACGGTCGCCATGAGTTCCCCCAATAATATGAGCCAAAGTCGTGGGAGTTCCACGTAGTTCACATCAAATTTTCAATGGATGTCACAGCTTTCCGGCATCCAAAACCCCCCCAATAATATGAGCCGAGTATTGAATACGGGTAGCGTTCGCCATGCATCCATTGTCGATGGAAGACATGGAAATTATAAACACATTTATAATTCCCCTTTTCGGGCTTGATATAAATTTTGAATCTAATTCAAAATGAGGGTTTTTAATTTTGAAAAAGGTCTCATCATTAATTTTAAAGATCGCCATGTTTGATCGTATGTTTGCCGGATTCATGCAACTTTGTTATTATAAAATAATAACGCACATACTAATTAATAAGGATGATCAATCGCCCCAAAAACTATTTGGCCCGTGTGAGCCAAACACGGGCCTAGGTCCAATTCCTAGGGAATGCATGGAATGCAAATGCAACAATTACATAAGCTTCCAATATTTACATGTCTTGGATCTTCATAATTCATCATGGCCCACCATCTTCCAATCTTGAACTTCCGCTATCAAATATTTTACATGAAAATATCCATGGAAAATAGGGATACATCTCATGGGGTGGGAACGGGCCATAAACCAAGCCCACTTTGTAATTTGATAATTATTACAACCGTTCAACACAAAATATCCTAGCATACACCTAGCAAATTGGTCTTGGGCTTTTAATCATCCTTCATGCACAATATCACATATCATACACCATCAATTAATTATCTCAATAATCAATTGATCAAATATTATATATCTTGGTCCAATCACTAACCACCACAATTATAAAATAAATTAACAAAATAAACAAACACCTTTGTTCACTTTCAAATTAATTTATTTATAATTGAATTTTTTATAAATCACAATTTGCTATAAATAATCAAAGTCACACTTTAACTATTTATTTTATGAGAAAAATCACATATTATAAAGTTTAATTTTTCATAAAAATCAACTATAATATATTTAACAATTTGGGGCCTATGACACATGATATTCCAAAACACCTTTTGAAAAACTCAAGTCATCATAGTCGTCACCGAAACTCCATCGCCGGATTCCGGCCAAAAAATTTTTTTTATTAAAAATATGGCTACCCCTAGGACACCTTCGGGCAGCCTATGGGCTGCCCGAAACCATAAAAAAAATATTTATAAAAACAGCCCAAAATTGATAAATCTTGATTTTCTCATGCGGTTAGAAATTGACCTCAACATAATATCCAACAAATACTACACAAAAGAGTAACCTAGGCTCTGATACCACTGAAGGGAATCGGTTAACTCGTGCCCGGAAACGCAGCGGAAATAAAAAAATTTTTAATAAAAGAAATCCGAGCACTTGTGTAGTATTCAAAAACTCAAACAACCATAGGGTGTTTAGAATTTTACCTATCAATCTCAAAGATTGATTTATGGCTCTAACCAAGTTGATAAACAACTAGGATCTTGAAAAAGGTAGACTCAATCTACAAGCTTCCAAGAGCACTCCTTGCTCAAAATGGATTCAACACTTCGAGCCTCCGAATTAGGTCCACGACTAGACGATCTAAATCAGCTCTAAATATGCACTAGAATATTTAGAGAATTTAGCATTGTGATATGATTTTCTTCACCATCAAAAATGAAAGAAAAATTTGGAGAATATTTTTGGAGAGGGTTCGGCCAATTCAAGTTGGAATGGAATGAATTGTGTAATGTGTGTATATTATATTAATGGAGAAGAATTGATTAGATACAATTAAAACCATGCATAGAACAATGCATGACTTGCATGGAAAATTGCATCCAATCTTTCAACCCTTCAAATTCCATCACACACATACATATATATATATATATTATATATATATATATATACACGCCTATATATATATATATATAAATATATATATTTAAATGGTATTTTGAACTTATTTTAATTAAATATTAAACCAAAACCCATTTAAGTTTAATCAATTAATTAAATTCAACTTGAACTCATTCAAGTACACTAGTAACAATAATTATATAACACTATTTTATTTGAGCTCTACAAGACTCAATAGTGTTTAATTATTTTTACATTAAAATGTCAACTAGTGTTAAATTAATTCAACACTTGAATTAATTAACTAAGTTCAAAATAATAGTTTAGAAAATCACCATTTTCATAAAATAATTATTTTAAGTCAACATTTAATCTTGAAACACATTCACAAATTAAAAGTTACTTATTCGATTCGTTCTCCAATTTAGAAGTCAAACTTCTAATTTATTTTACTTATAAACTCATTTATATGTTGTTCAACACATTGAACTTATTTTAATCTCAACGGGATCTAAAAAACTAGTACTTGTGTGACCCTCAATGGTTCATTGATACAACTAGCAGTGGGTTCACATCTCCATGTGATTCGGGATCAACAAGTCTCTTATATGAGCATACCCTATATATAGCTCCATTCTTATTGATCAACACATTGATAATAAGAACGTTAGAAAACTCAAGTCTGATAGTACCCAACCAGTCATGTAAACGTCTAGCAGCATCGCTTACATGACTCCCTAGGTATCAAATGATAGTGCCTGCAAGAACCAATCAATTATGGTTAGCGTACAGTACGGTCCCTTCAACTCATATATCCCGACCGATTCGACAACCATTGGTTTATCGAGAGTTGTCATTGAATCAATAACTATGTGTAATGCCGTAGTTGCATCGAAAATGTAATTCAAGAAACTCCTTTCTTAATTACACTTACTCTGATCAGAGATTTCAAGCTACGTATGCATGATATAACATAGGATATCCATACCCGTAGGTAAGCGGTGAATTCCCGACTACAATGCATTTACTCCTATATGTTTCGTCACAACACCCAACATTGCCACCTGATGACCCCAGATGAGTCGATAAACAAGTCAAAGTGAAGCACTAGCATATAGAGTCTCCATGTTGTCTCGGGTTATAAGGACTAATGGTGTACAACCATAAACTAGGACTTATCCACTCGATAAGTGAGAACCACTTGGAAAATCCTTTAGGGAGGGTTGTTCAGTGCACTCTACAAGGAGAACCTATTTGCATGCTTGGACATCTCCATGTCCCCTACCAATGAAACATGGTACTCACATCGCAAATACTAGTCTCAAGCTCGAGCGGCCTTTATCCTTCTTTATGGCGGCTGAATCGACTAGGAACAGTTTAGAATATACAGTATTCCAAATATGAGTTTCATGATAGTCATCACATGACCATCTCATATTCTTTCTACTATTTGTATATTCAAGGGCTTTATCTATGCAGCTTGCATGGGTATAAAGATAAAGATGTGCCAAATTAAATAATGTCAAATATTATTAAAATAAAGATTGTCATACAAGAGTTCTCTTAAGGACCATTGGTCAACACATTGGCTCGATGGGCACCTACTCTAACACTCTATGCTTCCGATGAAGTTCCGAAGTGGCTGGGATCGGAACTTCCGATCTGGGTTCGGAGCTTCCGATCCAGCCCAAATTCAAAAACCCAAATTCTCTTTGGAAGCCCAATTAAACTCCGGAATCGGTTAATTACAAACCCTTAATCATGCTTATCATATTATTATCTTAAAATGGAATCTGGGTTACTACATTAATCAAGAAAGCTACATAAAGACTCAAATGTGAGCTTCAAGTCTATAAGTTTTTATCAAGTTTGATTATATCTAACTACCATTCTTTAGCTTAAACCCGAGTCCACGCTTGCTAAATCTTTCTCCCGAGCTATCAATGTCCTCTCAATCCAGCTCCTGCCCCATCTATTGTAATGCACAAATACAAAACAAAGCAACAGCCGGATAAATTCCGGTGAGAAAAAATTCCAAGTATAATCGACATATAAATGCGTTAAATAAATCATATCAACTCTAATCGTAAACGACTCAACAATAGAGTAAATAACGCATATCTTGATTAAAAATTGATTCATATATCATCGTTGCCATCAAGATTCGTATACGATCTTGACATGGATATCCATCTATCAAATTCGTTTCAGACTTGAAAATAAGATCGCCTCAGATCTTGGCATAGAATCAATTCAATATCATATCATATCATATCATCATCGTATCGACTCAAAATTAAAGATCCACTATCTGAGATAGATCAACAACATCAAAATCAAATCAAAACAATAAACAATTATGTGATTTTGGCGAGACAACTCTGTTGAGTTTCAAATCCCTGACTCGCGATGTCGTCTTATACCTTCGTATTTCCTCTATTTTGAACGCTTCAAATCTTAAACCTAGAATCAAAACATTCATATCAAACGTCATTCTATTCAATCAGTTCAAAATCAATTCAAAATCATCAATAGATATTCAATCAAAATCATTTCAAACCTTCTTCAAATATTTCTTCGGTTCAAAGTTGTCAATCTCGAGTTTGTCACATCTTATCACCGCTGAAATGAAGTAATCAAATGCTATAACCATCAGCACTAGTTACAAACATGTTCAGCTAGACTCTTCATACTCAAACTCAATCAAATTCACAAATCAACGGCGTAGCGATTCAAAATCGGTAACCGAATCGATATCAACTTCATTTCAATATTCATATCAACCATAATCATCACATATCAGCTGAATAAAATCATATTCCCAGAATATCAGAAGTATAAATTTAAGATACATGCTGTGAAAACTCATTAGAATTAATACGGCTTCATATAACTGATTCGACGTCGATACGGAAAGATATAAACCATCAAAAATCAAGATTCATGTTCAACGTCTATCTTTCCAACATACTGATTTCGAAACATTTCAGAAATCTCACAGTACTTACATCAAATCGAAGTCCTCGTTGTAAGGATTCCAGAAAACTTTTCGGAATAGAAATCGGATGATCGGATCAAAAGTTACGACGATTTAAAAATCGAAAAATCAAAGAAAAGGAAAGGCTTCGGCTCCTCTGTTCTTCATTTTCTGAATTCCATATGACATATACACGTTGACATGCTGATAATAAATGAAAATCGGATATATATTGCATAATTTGCAATTTAGTCCTAAAACTTCATAAATTACAATTCAGTCCTCGGCCCTCTTTTAATTCAATTTCAATCCTAAATAATTTAAGAATATTAGAATTTAAATCAAAACTCTAAATATTCTCAAATTAAATATACTCGGATTAAAATTAAATAAATTCGGATTAAATCAATTAATCCCGGCCTTTTGCACTTCAGCCCTTGAAACTTTGATATTTCAAATAAGTCTCTAATCGGGTTTCACCTTCGAATTAAATCATATTCATTATCGAACCTTGGAATTTAATCTTAAATTCCATAAATATTCAAATCGAATATTTAATCTTTTAATTTAAGAATTCCCGGAATTTAAACCTCAAAATCCGTAAATTCACAAATTAAATAGTTTCGGCTCGGAAATTAAATCTATAATTTCCATAACTTCTCAAATCAATATTTGCCCAAAATATGGAATTTAATTCTCACATCCCAAAATTAATAATTTAATATTTTCGGGCCTTACAATTCCTTCCCTCTAAAGAATGATTTCTTCCTCGAAATCGTATCTAATCGAAATATCAAGTCTGATAGACTAAATAATCATCTGAAGTGATTCTCACTTCAATCATATAACTCAAAACTTCGTATCTCATCTCTTCATCTCTTATCAGATTATTTCTTCTAATCTGCTTCTATTCTCTTGTTCTTTAATTAACTGAAAAGAATTCTCTCTGAGGGAATCTCCAACCCTGCGTCAAAATAGCGTGAAATGCTATTCTGACGCAGGGTTGTTTCTCCAACCCATGGATGCTACTTTAAAGTAGAGTCCACTGAATTCCCTCCCTACGTCAAATCTGACGCAGGAAGGACCCCTGCGTCAAATTTGACGCAGGGGGTTTTTACTTTATTTTTTTTAATTTTTTAATTTTTTTTATTTAATTAAAATAAAATAAAATTTTAAAAAAATAATAGTTTAATTTTTAAATAATGAATTGTAATTAAGGTATTATTTAAAAAAAATTTCTGATTATTTAAAAAATAATTAGTTTGTGTTATAGTAATTAAAAATATTTAATAATTTTTAAAATAATTAGACAATATTTAATTTCTTATAATAAAAAATTAATATATTTTGTAATTTTAGTTATATTATTGTAATTATTAATAATATAATATTAATATAATAAAAATTATATGTAATGTAATTAATTAATGCAAATGTATAAATATATATGTTTATGAATAATAAAAAGTAAGGTAAATGGAATATTTCGAGAATATTTTTTATAGAGTAAGATTTGAAGTAAGTGGGTTGGAGATGAATGTTATATTTCGTGCAGAAATTGCACTATTTTAGAATAAAGCTGCTTTAAAATAGAGTTTTGGGTTGGAGATGGCCTGAGTTGTTTCTTTCCTCAATCAAGGATCTGTCGAATATTTGACTTAACTCAGAATCCTTTCAGTATCTATTTCATCGAAATAAAGCACGTAGGAAGAATCTACTGATACTTCCTTCACTTAGATACGTGGAAAAAATCAGATCCATCATATCAAGCTGAAAAGAATAAATCTTTCAAGAAAATAATCAATTATGTCTAACATCTCAGTCAATGAAATTCAGTTTCAGTGACGACTTGTTTCTTTCTCTATATCATTCTATTCTCTGCATAGAACATATATCAAATCTACATTGTCATTCTGTTCACCGCTTCAAGATCTGTATTTACCATTCATATTCGGAATCTGTATATCAAACACTGCTCTTTCTCTATTCTGAATCGAATGATATTTCACGAATAACTTTTTCGCTTAACTAATCAGTTTCAGCTGTTAAAAGTTATATCTATCATTCAATTGTTAATTTTGTTTCTTCTTCTCTGTTATCATTTCGTATAGATTCATATTCGTAATCTTTGTGTTATATCATTCCAACACAAAGAAATCTGATTTCCTTCTCATCATATCATCAAAGTATTATCTCAATATCAATTTGATAGATTTTATCGGAATCATCATAATCAAGTGGCAATACATCAAATCATTTAATGCCGAATCAGGTATTAAAGTTCTGAGTATATCCTCAAAATCTAGAAAATCAACTCAGATAATCTATCGATCAGATAATGGTATAATGCAGTCACATATAACCAAACACTCAGAACATCAATCAATCAATGCCACAATTTGATCAAATATATCTAAAGTCTTTATCATGACAATAGATTTCAATTATTCCTGTAATTTCATCATATCATTAGCTTCGTAACAGTTAACAGCTATCTATTCATATCTGTATCACATCTTAGACAGCGTATTCTAAACATGTGATTAGTCTGTTCGGACTATTCATTAATAAAAGAATAATATGTTGTATTCACAGATTTCAATGTACTCAAAGCTTTTGATAATATGTATCATGTCAGATATAATTTATTCTTGAAATTCGATTCATCTACCCTGACTATTCTTCAATTCAAGGATAATATATTGTACTTTATAATCAAAAAGTACTTAAAGCCTTTTGATCGTCTGTATCACAATTCAATAGTAAACCTAATGTCTAAATTTGAACCAATAGTTCTTGGTTTACTGTTCATCTTGCAACAATTCTGATGACAAGTCAATGATCTGATCATACAGACAGATCCTGTTATTCAATAACTTTAATCAATCTGATCATAACTACCACCTGTTTACATCATGCATAGTGCTTCATCTTAGTAGTTTCGCAAAATATTCTTTCAAATCATGATCTCATTCCAATTTTGGAGTTTCTAAACTGCAATTGAACCAATCTAGTCAATAATTTTCAATTTTATCAAAAATTCTTTCTATACATTTAGCTTTTAAAACGTACAAATTTGGTTACATCTGTTCGCTTTATCTTCTGATAAAACAATTATTGGATAATATTAAATTTATTGTTGTGCATATCTTTCAAAATCTAATATTTCTTCTCGAAACATCAAACACAATCACATAATCAGTCACAAGAGAATTCATCCACTTTAATCTGCGACTTCAATTCATACCTCAAACTGGTACTCTTTACTGAATTCTAACTGCTTTGATTTACTTTTTGTGTTTCTTTCATCTTCTCAACAACTCTGGCTTATTTCTAATCGAAAATCATTCTGATGGGTTATATATTCGTCTGAATATTCAAACCTGAAGACACAGAACTCTGAAATCAATTGATTGAATGCCGATCTTATTCTTCATTTCTATTTCTCAATTGAATTCTAATCGCTTGAGCTCATCTCAATGTGCTTTAATCCTTCCAAATAAATTTTTACTTAGTTTAGATTACAGTAATTCTGACTGTTTTAGCTTTTATCTTGATACTTAAGCACATCAATGAAAGATCAATCAATCAAGCATTCATCTCGTCTCTTCGTTCTATTTACCAATTCTCAGCAATTCATATCATCAACCCAAAATTTTGCCGATAATTTGAATTAGAAATTCTATCAGTTACGAGCCAAAGATATCAAAATATACTGAATGTATACATCAAACAATGAATCACTCTTGAAATTCATAATCAGGGAAACTCACTCAAGTTAAGGTCATCCAAAGAACAATATTCTGAATGACAATCTGCTAAGTGAAAACAACTCACTAGTATCTCAACTCAAGACGAGTAAATCAAATCAGACTCTAACAACAAATAAGAGTCCATCAAAATCGATTGAGGTTGAATAACAAAACCTCAGAATCGATATCAAGAATTTCAAAAATCATGATTTTATGATGTAGTAACTTCAGCATAATTAAATAAAAGACTCATCTGTAACTAATTTTCATATTATCATCTATCTATAAACCTCAAAAGCAGCATTCAATTCATAAACTCATCAATTTGCGATTAAATTTCAGTTCATAACTTAAACTAACGTCGAGAATCTTACTGGAATATATCTGAAAACTTCTAACCATTGGCATATCTACCAATTCTGGTTTAGATCATGAACATATCTAGTGCATAATTTATACTTATTTCGGAACATTTTTGTAATCAAACATCATATCTATTGAACCAAAATCAAAGAATCTTAATTCTATATCCCATATCATATCAGCATATTCATATGCACATAATGTTCTTGCTGATCTAATTTAATCGCTTCTTATCATCAATCTTCTGATAATTTGTACTTGATTATTGCATCATCATGTATCATGCACATAAACATATATTTCAAGTACAAACAAAATAATGTTCAGTTTCATTTCATCGAAGCAGTAGTTCCATTCTTCAGTTCAATTCACAAATTTGTTTTTCTAATACAGAGTTTAAGATATAACAAAGCTTTCAGCTATTGTATATCTCTTGCACCAATAACATAAACATGTTAAAACAACATAAATCTGTTACCTGTAATTCTTATTCTCAGGTGCACTTTCATTCTGATCTTCTGTATACTTCTGGAACTATTTTTCATTCGAATCTTCTCAAAATCTAATTTACTTCGAACATATTCTTGCACATCTGCTTGAAATGTCTTTACATTGATTGTTAGGATATCTCCCTTCACAATGAGTGTAATAATTTCTATCATACTCTGCATTCAGACTCAAATAAATCTGTCTCGATCCGCTAGGGTTAAAGAACAAATTTCATTTCATTTTCTTCATATCTGCTCAGGAATAGAAATTATAGTTAAAGTTGTGATTATCTCACACATTGTGACATATATACAATTCTATTCCTTCTGCTTCATCATACAGCTTCAGTTCTCATAGCCCTGTCTATGCCTTTCATAAAATGTTTCAGTTGTCAACATTTACTCAGACATAATCTCCTTCAAATGAGCATCTCCTGTTTCATTGGAATACTCTTCTGTTTCTCTTCATTTCTATCTGTTGTGGAAAATAACCATTAATAAATCTCTGTTCTAAGCACTTACCAACAAATCAATATACCTCTACCCTTTTAGAATTTCTTCATCACAATCTATCAGTTGGTTGCTAGGTCTCGAAGTTGGACACAATCAATCTGATACAACATTCATCGGTATCTTTCAAGTATTTGAACAACTGATTAAGTTATTCAAGCCAACTTCTACCTGCAAAATCATCTATTCATTCACTGATATACTATTATGTTCAATCGGAGGTACTTTTTTCAGCTGAGCAATACAATTCTGTTTAGTCTGACCATACAATTCTGTTCAGTTTGGGGTGCTTACGTAACCCATGGACTCTTATAATAAAATTAGCAAGAAATTCAAAAATTTACTTACAAATCAGTACCAAATTCAGAAATTTACAAATTAGTAAATCAGGCAGTTTAATTTCACAAGTAGATCATGCTCACATGCAATTTATTAAATCATCAAATCAAGTAATGCATAATCATGCAATACTATAAATGCATGCGACTCAATCTACCCCGCTCAACTTGTATCTCAGTCCAAGAAACTTACGCTCTGATACCAACTGTTGTGGGGACCTCGGGTTGCTAATCTCATCTTAGGGCAATTAACGATTAATAAAATATTTAATCAAACATTAAAAGAATAAATAAACCAAGAGCAGATTTTTTTTTTAAAATTCCCAGAGCCTCGCTCGATCGGGCAAAGTAAGCCGATCGAGCGAGCCATAAAATCAAACTCTTGGGTTTGAACTCATCCGATCGAGCTCGCTCAAAACTTTTCTCTTGGGTTTCAATTTTTCAGGGCCGCGCTCGATCAGTGAAGTTCACCCAATCGAGCGGGCACCATTTCCAGAAAAATTGCAGAACATTTCTTTGCTGTCAAAAACTTGGAACCATGGCATGAATCAATCATAAATCTGATTCCAAACATGATATACAATCTGGGAACATACATACATACATGTAATAAAACCCTAAAATTAAATCATGCGATTCTTACATCAAATGAATAACATAATAGACCTTAATCAAGCAAGCTACACAAAGACTCAAATGTGAGCTTCAAGTCTATAAGTTTTTATCGATTTGATGCTATCTAACTACCATTCTTCAGCTTAAACCCGAGTCCACACTTGCTAAATCTCGCTCCCGAGCTATCAATGTCCTCTCAATCCAGCTCCTGCCCCATCTGTTGCAATGCACACATACAAAACAAAGTAACAACCGGATAAACTCCGGTGAGAAAACATTCCCAGTATAATCGACATATAAATGCGTTAAATAAATCATATCAACTCTAATCGTAAACGACTCAACAATAGACTAAATAACACATATATTGATTAAGAATTGATTCATATATCATCGTTGCCATCAAGATTCGTATTCGATCTTGACATGGATATCCATCTATCAAAGTCGTCTCAAACTTGAAAAAAATATCGCCTCAGATCTTGGCATAGAATCAATTCAATTTCATATCATATCATCATCGTATTGACTCAAACTTAAAGATCCACTACCTAAGATGGATCGACAACATCAAAATAAAATCAAAACAATAAACAAGTATGTGATTTTGGCTGGACAACTCAAGAAGCTTCATTTTTGAGTTTCAAATCCCTGACTTGCTATGTCGTCTTATACCTTCGTATTTCCTCTATTTTGAACGCTTCAAATCTTAAACCTTTAATCAAAACATTCATATAAAACGTCATTCTATTCAATCAGTTCAAAATCAATTCAAAATCATCAATAGATCTTCAATCAAAATCATTTCAAACCTTCTTCAAATATTTCTTCGGTTCAAAGTCGTCAATCTCGAGTTCCTCACATCTTATCACCGCTGAAATGAAGTAATCAAATGCTATAACCATCAGCACTAGTTACGAACATGTTCAGCTCGACACTCCATACTCAAACATAATCAAATTCACAAATCAACGGCGTAGTGATTCAAAATCGGTAACCGAATCGATATAAACTTCATTTCAATATTCATATCAACCATAATCATCACATATCAGCTGAATAAAATCATATTCCCAGCATATCAGAAGTATAAATTCGAGATACATGCTGTGAAAACTCATTAGAATTCATACGGCTTCATATAACTGATTCGACGTCGACATGGAAAGATATAAACCATCAAAAATCAAGATTCATGCTCAACGTCTCGCTTTCCAACATACTGATTTTGTAACATATCAGAAATCTCACAATACTTACATCAAATTGAATTCCTTGTTTCAAGGATTCCAGAAAACTTTTCGGAATAGAAATCGGACGATCGGATCAAAAGTTACGGCGATTTGAAAATCGGAAAATCAAAGAAAAGGAAAGGCTTCGGCTCCTCTGTTCTTCATTTTCTGAATTCCATATGACATATCCACGTTGACATGCTGATAATCAATTAAAATCGGATATGTATTGCATAATTTGCAATTTAGTCCCTGAAACATCGTAAATTGCAATTCAGTCCTCGGCCCTCTTTTAATTCAATTTCAATCCTAAATAATTTAAGAATATTAGAATTTAAATCAAAACTCTAAATATTCCCAAATTAAATATACTTGGATTAAAATTAAATAAATTCGGATTAAATCAATTAATCCCGGCCTTTTGCGCTTCAGCCCTTAAAAATTTGATATTTCAAATCAGTCTCTGATCGGGTTTCACCTTCGAATTAAATCATATTCATTCTCAAACCTTGGAATTTAATCTTAAATTCCATAAATATTCAAATCGAATATTCAATATTTTAATTTAAGAATTCCCAGAATTTAAATCTCAAAATCCGTAAATTCTCAAATTAAATATTTTCGGCACGGAAATTAAATCTATAATTTCCATAACATCTCAAATCAATTTTTGCCCAAAATATGGAATTTAATTCTCACATCCCATAATTAATAATTTAATATTTTTGGGCCTTACAGTTATGCCAAAATTTTTGAAATCCGTATTTTATTAAATTATTATTTAATGGAGAGCAAGTGGTCATTTCAGTTAGTATCAAAGCATGGTTCTGGTTTGAGTTGTGCCTACTGCCGGTTGCAAGAAACTCGAGAAGTCTCGCTTCAAAGTCTGTAAGTTTTTAAAGAATTTTATATGTTAGTCATACCTGAATTGATACTTTAAATGTTTTGATGTCATCCTTTTTAAAAATATTTTCAAAACTAGAAGTTTAATTTGTTTAAGTGGATAGTTTAGTGTTTATTTTTTGTTTAAAAATGTGTCTTAGTAGTTTAAAGTGTACCATTCAAATGTTTATTTTTATAGCATGCGGTTTCAAGTTAAACGGAGTTGGTGTACTAATATTCCTTTCAGTTTTGGACAGTACGTGGATGTTGTTTGAGTTATTAGGTGGTGTTAACAATATTTGGTGAGATTGTAGGAATTTGTCTGAAATATTAGACTTGCGTATTCGGAGGTATTATTTGATCTGTCCTTTGAAAGAGTGGGTGCCCAGTGAGCCAACTTGTGGCTATGGGCTTTGATGACTCTTTGTATAAACAATCTTTTGTTTAATATAATTTACACTTTTATTAATGGCAATGACTTTATCTTTCTTCATATTGTTATATTGTGATATACTATTGTTGTTTTGATAAAGACCTTGAATATACTATAGTGTATGTAAGATGTGGTAGAACATGGGGATGTCTATCATGAAACACATCTTATAGTCACTGTATATTCTAAACTGTTCCTAGTCGATTGAGCCGTCCGATAATAAGGATAAGGATCGCTTGAGTTTGAGACTAGCATTTGCGATGCAGAGTACCACGTTTCATTGGTATGGAACATGGAGATGTCCGAAGCATGCAAATGGATATTCATATGATAAATGATCGAACTACCCTATCCGGACTTTCCAAGTGGTTATCACTTATCGAGTGGATAAAGTTCGCGGTTTTGGTTGTACACCATTAGTCCTTACTACTTGAAACATCATGGAGACTCTATATGCTAGTACTGTGCTTTGACTCGTTTACCGACTCTATTGGGGTCATCAGGTGTCGGGATTGGGTACAGTTACAACACATATAGGAGTCGATGCATTGTTGTCAAGGATTCACCACATACTTGCGAGTGTGGATATCCTATGCGAGCTGAGGAGATATTAGTGTGACGAATCTCAGGCCAGAGTACTTTATGTGATTTAAGAAATGGTTTCTTAATAGCACATGCGATGTCAATAATTTGATCTTCAAGATGTATTGCATAGTTATCGAATCTTGAGCGACTCTCGATATACCAATGGTTGTTGATTCGATCGGGATATATGGATGAAGGGACCGTACTGTACGCTAACCAAAATCTACTGGTTCTTGTAGGCACTATCAGTGATACCTAGGGAATCATGGGGCGATGTTGCTAGGCGCTTTACCATGATTCGATGGGCAAGTCGGAAAGTGTTGTTCCGAGTCACAAGGAGTTGTGAGCCCACGACTAGCTGTATCCCTGAACCATTGAGGGTCACACAGAGTAATGGATTTTTAATCCCCGTTGATATAGTTAAATTTAAAGAGTTAAATTTAATGAACAAAGAAGTTGGACTTCTTAAATAAGAGTAAGGGAGTAGGATTTCCTAAAATGACATAGAGATGGACATTTTTGGAAACCACTGAATTCGGATTCATAAAAATTTATCTTGACTTTAAAATGTGCAGAAATGGTTTCTGTGCACATTGGTGAAATCGGTTTATCAATCGGAGTCACGATATATTTTATATTAATTTCTGAACATGCGGGCTTTGCTTGTCGGGCTTGAACTTATGACTAATGGGCCCTAAGCTGTTAGTGGCCTGCATTATAAATAAGTTATTGCAGTACAGAAATTACATACAACAGGTCATAATTTGAGAGACAGTTTTTCGAAAACCCTAGCTCTCTCACTCTTGTGGCCGCCGCCCCTCCCTCACTCTACCTGAGATTTTCCGGTCTGTTATTTTGAATTGCAGTCTGGATTAGCGAATCAAATTCGTTATTCTCTTCGTAGAAAACTTCTGATAGATTTTCTAGTGCAATCTATCAGAGGGATTAAACCTCTATTCGTGGACCTGATTGAAGAAAAGATTGTTCATCAGTTCCAGGGAGATACAACAAGAGCAGAGAAATCTGTTGGTGTCCAGAATCTCGATTCGAGATTAAAGGTAAAAATTATATAACAGTTATTTAATTTTTACACACACATAAATTTAATCGTAAGATTTGATACCCACACTATGGAATTGTTCCATACTTAAATTTTTAAACTTCCGCTGCACCGGGTATCAATTCAGTTGATCTGAACGCCGCGTTTTTCCAACAGTGGTATCAGAGCCAGGTTGCTCAGATCAAACGATTAAATTAATCGATTGTACAAAAATTTTTGAGTCTCGGTTTTTTAAAACAAAATAAATATTTTTTAAATAAAACTTTTTTTTTTCCGGGCAAAACCCGGGCAGCGATTGGATCGCTGCCCGGTGGGGCAGCGATGGTCGCTGCCCTAGGGGGCAGCCGGGCTGCCCGGCCCGACCCCACTGGGGTGCGGGCTGCTCGGCCCGACCCCACTGGGGTGCGGGACGGCCCGGGAATGTCCCAGGCGGCCCGCGGGAAAAATTATTTTTATTTTAAAATTAATTTTAATATGTTAAAATATTTTTGGTCCGGTCAAAAATTTTTTTTGATTGGTTCACGAGGCATCGGATCGAATTGTTCGAGTCCGAAAATTTTAAAATTGATTTTTGGATAAATTTGAATTTTGAAAAATTTTAAGATTTTATCCTTAAATTGAATTTTGAAATCAATTATTTTTGGTACAATTTATGATAAGATTTGATCTTATGGATATATTAATTAAAATATGATTTTATCTATAAAATTGGATTCTGTAGATAAAATATGATTTTATTTTATAAAAGATAAAATATGATTTTATATGTAAAATAAGATTTTATATATAAAATATGATTTTATCCTGTTTAAATTTAAATTGCCATATGCATGTTATCCAATAAATTAATTTTGAATTAAATGTTATTGGATAAGGATGATCGATTGCCATGACCAATTTTGTAGGTGTATGTTAGGAATTTACATTTGTTTTTATTGTTGTTGGTTTTATTAATGGGCCTGGTTTATGGTCCAATATGAATGTCATATGTAATAAAAGTGGGCTTGGTTTATGGCCCGTTCCCACCCCTAAAAATGTATCCCCTACTTGTCATTGTTATTTATTGTAAATACATTAGATTTAGTGGGAGATCAAGATTTGAAGATGGAGGTGGGCCCAACAGACAATAAAGACAGAAGAAATGTAAATTGGAAGCTAATGTAATAGGATTGCATTGCATACTGCATATTACCTAGGATTGGACTAAGACTCGTGATTGGCAACCACGGGTCAATTAGAAATGGAATCGATCATCCTATATAATATATGATATTATGATTGTATGCATGTTTAGACATAATTGTATGAATCCGGCAAGCATACAATAATATGAAAAAGATGAGACAAATTTTCATAATTAAAAAACCCTCATTTTAAATATGATTTAAAATTGATATCAAGATAAATAAAGGAAATTTAAATTTGTTTAAATGTTCCTACATTCCATCAACGGTCAATGTATGACATGCTACCCGCGGATACGGTCCGGCTCATAATATTGGGGGGGCCCGTTCGTCGGAAAGCTGTACATTGGATCGACACATGTTGTAAGTTGGGTGGAACTCCCATGGGATCGGCTCATATTATTGGGGGATCCACATGGCGACCGTCCATCACAACTTAATATTGATGGGTCATCTTGACATGTCACAATAAACGGCGTCATATTATTGGGCCCTTATTGGACATGAGGTAAACACATGGGGGTTGCTTTGGAAGCAATTGGGCTCTACCTTTTGAGAATTATGGTTGGCTGATATTATTCGGGACCATAAGTTTGTCAATTGGACTCCATGTTCTCATTAAGGAAAAAGTTTCCCGTTTTCACTAGAGGGTAGTGAAATCGTTAAAATAGTGGGAGTGAGATTCATAAAATTAAATTTCGCCTATTTCATGTCTTAGTAAATTGCTTAAACAATCATTGATATTTGTCTGTTTTCTTTTCAGTATTTCATAAGATGAATTCGCGTAATCCACTATTCTCGATCCTCGAACAAAACAAGTTTACTGGCGCTAACTATACGGAATGGTTCCGGAAGTTGAAGATTGTCTTGACTTCGGAGAAGATGCTCTACGTGTTAGAGAAATCTCCTCCCAAGGAAGCACCAGCTGACGTAAGTCCAGAGGAGTTGGCCAAACTTGATACATGGTGGGACCATGATATCAAGACCAAATGCTATATGTAAGCCTCGATGTCTGATGAACTCCAGAGGCGATTTGAGGACACCGTGAATGCTGCTGACATTCACGCTCAACTCAAGGAACTTTTTGGGGCTCAATCGAGGGCTGAAAGGTTCGCTACTGTTAAGGAGCTAATGACGTTTCGCATGCGTGAAGGGACTTCGGTCCGTGATCATGGGGTACGAGTGATTTGGCTCATACAGAAGTTGGTAACCCTTGATTTGGTGTTGGAGCATGAACTCAACGTGGACTTACTGCTTCTGTCTCTTCCTTCTTCGTTTGACGGATTTGTGGTAAACTTCAATATGAACAAGATAGAGGCCTCCCTTGAAGAGATGGTCAATATGCTTGTGACATATGAATCCACATTAAAGAAGGATAAATCGGTTTTCTTGGTGGGCTCCTCATCTTCTGCTAAGAAGGGGCCAAGTACGAAGGGTAAGAAACGTTCTGCCCCACCCAAGAAAGTCGAACACGAGAAGAAGCACAAGACAAAGGCTTCAAAAATGGAAAAATCCAAGGATGTTTGCCATTACTGTAAGAAGTCCGGTCATTGGAAGCGCAACTGCAAGGAATATATAGAGCAGTTGGGAACTGCGAAGGGTATGTTCTATATTGAAATAAACATTTCACTTAATACTACTTCTTGGGTATTGGATACCGGATGTGGATCTCACATTTGCAATGATTTGCAGGTGATGACATGAAGTCGCAGGCTTAGAATGGGTGAGACCCAGCTGAGGCTCGGAAATGGTTCCAGAGTTGAAGCTACAGCCATAGGAGATGTTTGTTTAATTTTGCAGAACGGTTTTAAGTTTCTTTTAAGAGATGTTTTATTTGTTCCAGATTTAATTAAAAACATTATTTCTATTTCTATGCTTGATAGAGATGGTTATTCTTGCAATTTTGTGAATGGGATTTGCAATATTTACAAGAATGAATGTTTAATTGGAAATGGACAACTTGAAAACGATCTATACAACTTAAAACTAAAAGACGTTCCAATAAATTATGTTGATAAACCGGCGACAACAAACAAAAGGAAAATCGATAGTCAAAACCCGGCAAACCTTTGGCACGCTAGACTGGGTCATATTTCCTCAAGGAGGATGAACAAGCTAGTGGGAGAGGGCATGTTTGATATGTCTGATATTAACTCTCTACCTACTTGTGAATCCTGCCTGAAAGGAAAAATGACTAAATCTCCTTTTAAGGGGAAACCTGAGCGTAGTCAAAATCTGTTGGATTTGATCCATACAGATGTTTGTGGACCATTTAGAGTTGGGACTCAATATGGTCACACCTACTTCATTACCTTTACTGATGATTATTCAAGGTATGGGTATTTATATTTAATGAAATATAAGTTTGAAGCATTTGAAAAGTTCAAAGAATTCAAGGCTGAAGTAGAAAACAAATTAGGTAAAAGTATTAAAGCACTTCGATCGGATCGAGGTGGAGAATACTTGAGTACCGAGTTTTTGGACTATCTGAAAGAGAATGAGATTCTCTCACAGTGGACTCCTCCTATGACACCACAGCTTAATGGTGTATCGGAGCGTCGTAATCGAACTTTGTTGGACATGGTTCGATCCATGATGAGCTTCACTGAGCTTCCACCTTCGTTTTGGGGCTATGCGCTTGAAACGACGGTATTGTTGTTAAACAACGTCCACACTAAAGCAGTGGACAAAACACCATACGAGTTATGGAATGGCAAAGCTCCTAAGTATTCGTACTTGAGGATTTGGGGATGTCCTGCTTACGTGAATCGGACAGTGGGAGATAAGTTGGATAGTCGATCCAGCTTATGTTATTTTGTAGGGTATCCGAAGAATTCAATCGGATATTATTTCTATTATCCTGCTGAAACAAAGGTGTTTGTTTCAAGGAATGCCACCTTCTTGGAGAAGGAGTTATTATTGGATAAGAAAGGCGAGATGATGGAACTCGAAGAAATTCGAGAAGAACCCGAAATACAAAATAACGATCCTACACCTCAGGAACCATTGCTGGACACGCCTGTACCTAGAAGATCCGAGAGGACTTCTAGACCTCCTATTCGATATGGTCTTCTTCTTGAAGGGGATCAAGATGAACACAATGTTGGATGTGATCCAAGAAACTTCAAAGAAGCAATTTCTGATGCGGATTCAAATTTATGGTTTGAAGCTATGCAGTCTGAATTAGATTCGATGCATACAAACCAAGTTTTGTCTTTAGTAGATCCTCCCGATGGAATTGTTCCAATAGGGTGTAAATGGATCTACAAGAGAAAGCTTGGGCCTGATGGTAAGGTGTTGACCTACAAGGCGCGATTGGTGGCAAAAGGTTATACTCAAAGACAAGGAGTTGACTATGATGAAACCTTTTCACCAGTTGCAATGTTCAAGTCCATAAGAATCCTTATCGCCATAGCTGCATGGTATGACTATGAGATATGGCAAATGGATGTGAAGACTGCTTTTCTTAATGGAGACATTAAGGAAGAAATCTATATGAAGCAGCCTGAGGGGTTCACATCCATGGGAAGCGAGCATAAGGTATGCAAGCTTCAGAGATCAATTTATGATCTAAAACAAGCATCAAGAAGTTGGAACCAGAAATTTGATGAATCAATAAAAGATTTTGGTTTCATCAAGAACCCGGAGGAACCATGCGTGTACAAGAAAGTAGTTAAGGATGCTGTGACATTCTTAGTACTTTATGTTGATGACATCCTACTCATTGGGAATGATGTAGGGATGTTGCAGTCAACAAAGATATGGTTATCAGGTAGATTCTCGATGAAGGATTTGGGTGAGGCATCCTACATTCTTGGGATACAGATCTATAAAGATAGATCTAAGAGAATGATAGGACTCACTCAATCAACCTACATCGACACCATATTGAAACGGTTTTCAATGGATGGGTCCAAGAGAGGACATCTACCCATGTGTCATGGAGTTTCTCTATCCAAGTCGATGTGTCCCAAGACTGATGAAGAGATAGAGAATATGACACATGTACCATATGCGTCAGCTATAGGTAGTATCATGTATGGGATGATATCTACCAGATCGGATGTAGCATTTGCTCTGAGTGTCACGAGCAGATATCAAGATAATCCCGGTCAAATGCATTGGAAAGCCGTGAAGGACATTCTTAAGTACTTACGAAGGACTAAGAATATGTTCATGGTATATGGAGGACGAGAACTAAAATTGGAAGGCTATACCGACTCTAGCTTCCAAAGTGACGTGGATGACTCGAAGTCAACCTCTGGATTTGTGTTCATGCTCAATGGCGGTGCTGTCTCTTGGAAGAGTTCCAAGCAGGACACCACGGCGGATTCCACCACTGAGGCTGAATACATTGCAGCATCAGCTGCTGCTAAAGAGGCCGTTTGGATGAGGAATTTCGTCCAAGAGTTGGGCGTCATTCCTGAATTTGTTGGTCCAGTCCCGGTGTACTGTGACAACACTGGTGCCGTTGCTCAAGCAAAGGAACCAAGGTCTCATCAAAGATCCAAACACGTACTGAGGAAATACCACATCATCCGGGAGATTGTGGAAAGAGGAGACATCACTGTCGAACGAGTGGCCTCTGCAGACATTATCGCTGATCCACTTACTAAGCCCTTGCCAGGACCATTATTTGACAAACATCGCGAAGCAATGGGTCTACGTAGTATGACTAGTTGGCTATAGGGCAAGTGGGAGATTGAAAGAGTGGGTGCCCAGTGAGCCAACTTGTGGCTATGGGCTTTGATTTCTCTTTGTATAAACAATCTTTTGTTTAATATAATTTACACTTTTATTAATGGCAATGACTTTATCTTTCTTCATATTGTTATATTGTGATATACTATTGTTGTTTTGATAAAGACCTTGAATATACTATAGTGTATGTAAGATGTGGTAGAACATGGGGATGTCTATCATGAAACACATCTTATAGTCACTGTATATTCTAAACTGTTCCTATTCGATTGAGCCGTCCGATAATAAGGATAAGGATCGATCGAGTTTGAGACTAGCATTTGTGATGCAGAGTACCACGTTTCATTGGTATGGAACATGGAGATGTTCGAAGCATGCAAATGGATATTCATATGATGAATGATCGAACTACCCTATCCGGAATTTCCAAGTGGTTATCACTTATCGAGTGGATAAAGTCCGCGGTTTTGGTTGTACACCATTAGTCCTTACTACATGAAACATCATGGAGACTCTATATGCTAGTACTGTGCTTTGACTCGTTTACCGACTCTATTGGGGTCATCAGGTGTCGGGATTGGGTACAGTTACAACACATATAGGAGTCGATGCATTGTTGTCAAGGATTCACCACATACTTGCGAGTGTGGATATCCTATGCGATCTGAGGAGATATTAGTGTGACGAATCTCTGGCCAGAGTACTTGATGTGATTTAAGAAATGGTTTCTTAGTAGCACATGCGATGTCACTAATTTGATCTTCAAGATGTATTGCATAGTTATCGAATCTTGAGCGACTCTCGATATACCAATGGTTGTTGATTCGATCGGGATATATGGATGAAGGGACCGTACTGTACGCTAACCAAAATCTACTGGTTCTTGTAGGCACTATCAGTGATACCTAGGGAATCATGGGGCGATGTTTCTAGGCGCTTTACCATGATTCGATGGGCAAGTCGGAAAGTGTTGTTCCGAGTCACAAGGAGTTGTGAGCCCACGGCTAGCTGTATCCCTGAACCATTGAGGGTCACACAGAGTAATGGATTTTTAATCCCCGTTGAGATAGTTAAATTTAAAGAGTTAAATTTAATGAACAAAGAAGTTGGACTTCTTAAATAAGAGTAAGGGAGTAGGATTTCCTAAAATGACATAGGGATGGACATTTTTGGAAACCACTGAATTCGGATTCAGAAAAATTTATCTTGACTTTAAAATGTGCAGAAATGGTTTCTTTGCACATTGGTGAAATCGGTTTATCAATCGGAGTCACGATGAATTTTATATTAATTTCAGAACATGCGGGCTTTGCTTGTCGGGCCTGAACTTATGACTAATGGGCCCTAAGGTGTTAGTGGCCTATATTATAAATAAGTTATTGCAGTACAGAAATTACACACAACAGGTCATAATTTGAGAGACAGTTTTTCGAAAACCCTAGCTCTCTCACTCTTGTGGCCGCCGCCCCTCCCTCACTCTACCTGAGATTTTCCGGTCTGTGATTTTGAATTGCAGTCTGGATTAGCGAATCAAATTCGTTATTCTCTTCGTAGAAAACTTCTGATAGATTTTCTAGTGCAATCTATCAGAGGGATTAAACCTCTATTCGTGGACCTGATTGAAGAAAAGATTGTTCATCAGTTCCAGGGAGATACAACAAGAGCAGAGAAATCTGTTGGTGTCCAGAATCTCGATTCGAGATTAAAGGTAAAAATTATATAACAGTTATTTAATTTTTACACACACATAAATTTAATCGTAATATTTGATACCCACACTATGGAATTGTTCCATACTTAAATTTTTAAACTGCCGCTGCACCGGGTATCAATTCAGTTGATCTGAACGCCGCGTTTTTCCAACATCCTTGTCATAATTTATTTTCTTAGGGATGGGATTTAGTCGGATTAAACTAAGTAAATAGTTTGATTAGAAATTGATAGATGTATTAAGTTTATGAATCAAACTCGTGTGAAGACTTGGGATGTGTACTTTGTTTTATATTATTATGGATAGTTTGAGTTTTCCTTTTGTTTTTTGGCAAATATGATTTCGAGCATTAGTGAGTCGGTTACTATGATCCTTTCAATTTTGTGAACTATTATTCCTATCATTATTTTCTTATTCTTCAAGAGTGCTTTTATTTATTGCAAAATATACTTTTGAGTAGTCGAAATTTCTTTACTTATACTTTGTTTGTAGTAGCACGTAACCAAAATCAGTGATTTAAGGGATTAATCAACGCTATTTAAATAGATTGAGTACCGGACGGATCGGAAGCTCCTATGCAGGATCGGACGTTCCGATCGAAATTGGAAGCTCTGATGCAGGATCGGAAGCTCCGATGGTATTACATCAGGCATGACGTGTGGCAGGATCGGAAGCTTCGATCACCCATATCCGAAGTCAACTAGTGATAACACGTGGCAGATAACGATGTTCGGAAGCTCCGATGGTAGGATCGGAGGTTCCGATCGATGTCTATAAATAGAAGGCCGAGGCTTCACTTTCATTTGCCAATTCCGAGAATCCCTCTCTATTCGAGGCATATTTGTGTAGTTCTAGTCTTCATAGGCTTGACCCGGGGGTTGGCAAGGCGTTCGATAATCGTAGCAGAGTTGTGCCCAAGTTCTGGAGGCATCGACATCAAAGGGCTAACGACGGACGAAGGTATAGCTTTTGCTTCCTATAAATATTTAGGAGTATGCAATAGCTTAGTTAAGGCCTTTAGAGCACTTTAATGATAGTAGTATCATTTGGCAGTGTAGAGCATGTTGGAAAACGTGTTCAGATCAATTAAGAATTGATACCCGGTGCAGCGGAAGTTTAAAATTTTATTTTATTATATGGAACAATTCCATATATGGGTATCAAAACTTTTACGATTAAATTTGTTCAAGTAAAAATAAAACACAGTTAAATTTTTACCTCGTCAAGCAAAGGCTTGATCGTGGACTCCAACAGAATTTAATTTGCTCTTCTTGTAAATCCCGGGAACCGATGACAGTCACGATCTATCTTCGGAATTAGGTCCACGAACAAAAAACAGAAACCCTCTGATTGACTGCACTAGAAATCAATCAGAAATTTTACGTAGAGAATAAACAGATATGATCTGTTAATTCGATTTGTAATTTTTCACAAAAATCACAAGTCGAATTTTCTCTTAAAAGGGATAGAGGATTTCGAAAATCCCCTTGAAAATTCTAGAGTGTATTTTCGAAAATTGCAATATACAATGTGTGTGATTTTCGAACCCAACACCACTATTTATAGATAATTTCTAGTTATAATTGTATTAGGACTCTAACTCCTTAAAGCCCACAATCCGTAACTTAAGCCCAACAAGCCAAGCCTGTTGTTATAGAAATTAATATAAAATTCATCGTGACTCCGATTGATAAACTAATTTCACCAATGTGCACAAAAACCATTTCTGCATCTTTTAGAGTCAAGATAATTTTTCTGAATCCGAATTCAGTGATTTCCAAAAATGCCCATCCCTATGTCATTTTAGGAAATCCCACTCCCTTTAGTTAAGAATTCCAACTTCTCTTTCATTAAATTTAACTCTTTAAATTTAACTATCTCTACGGGGTTTTAGTAATCCATTACTTGTGTAACCCTCAGTGGTTCAGGAATACAGCTAGCTGTGGGCTCACAACTCCTTGTGACTCGGAACAACAATTTCCGACTTACCCATCGAATCATGGTAAGAGCGCCTAGCAACATCGCCCCATGATTCCCTAGGTATTACTGATAGTGCCTGCAAGAACTAGTAGATTTTGGTTAGCATACAGTACGGTCCCTTCAACCAAATATCCCGATCGAATCAACAACCATTGGTGCATCGAGAGTCGTTCGAGATTCGATAACTATGCATAAAATCTTGAATATCTATTAGTGACATTGCATGTCTTACTAGGAACACCAAGTAACCTAAAACACATCATGTACTCTGGCCAGAGATTCGTCACACTAATATCTCCTCAGATCACATAGGATATCAACACTCGCAAGTATGTGGTGAATCCTTGACAACAAAGCATCGACTCCTATATGTGTCATAACTGTACATAATCCCGACACCTGATGACCCCAATAGAGTCGGTAAACGAGTCAAAGTACAGTACTAGCATATAGAGTCTCAATGATGTTTCAAGTAATAAGGACTAATGGTGTACAACCAAAATCGCGGACTTTATCCACTCGATAAGTGATAACCACTTGGAAAGTCCGAATAGGGTAGTTCGATCATTCATCATATGAATATCCATTTGCATGCCTTGAACATCTCTATGTTCCATACCAATGAAACGTGATACTCGGCATCGCAAATGCTAGTCTCAATCTCGAGCGATCCTTATCCTTATTTGCGGACGGCTCAATTGACTAGGAACTGTTTAGAATATACAGTGACTATAAGATGTGTTTCATGATAGCCATCCCCATGTGCTACCACATCTTACATACACTATAGCATATTCAAGGTCTTTATCAAAACAACAATAGTATATCATAATATAACAATATGAAGAAAGATAAAGTCAATGCCATTATAAAAGTGTAAATTATATTAAACAAAAGATTGTTTTACATAGAGTCATAAAAGCCCTTAGCCACAAATTGGCTAACCGGGCACCCACTCTTTCAATCTCCCACTTGCCCTAAAGCCAACTAGTCATATTACGTAATCCCATTGCTTCGCGATGTTTGTCAAATAATGGTCCTGGCAAGGGCTTAGTAAGCGGATCAGCGATATTGTCTGTAGAGGCCACTCTCTCGACATTGATGTCTCCTCTTTCCACGATCTTCCGGATGATGTGGTATTTCTTCAGTACGTGTTTGGACTTCTGATGAGACCTTGGCTCCTTTGCTGAGCAACGGCACCCGTGTTGTCACAGTACACCGGGACTGGACCAACAGCTTCAGGAATTACACCCAACTCTTGGATGAATTTCCTTATCCAAACCGCCTCTTTAGCAGCAGCTGATGCTGCAATGTATTCTACCTCAGTGGTGGAATCCGCTATGGTGTCCTGCTTGGAACTCTTCCAAGAGACAGCACCGCCATTGAGCACGAATATAAATCCAGAGGTTGATTTCGAGTCATCCACGTCACATTGGAAGCTAGAGTCGGTATAGCCTTCCAACTTCAATTTTCTCCCTCCATAAACCATGAACAAATTCTTAGTCCTTCGCAAGTACTTAAGAATATCCTTCACGGCTTTTCAATGCATTTGACCGGGATTGGCTTGGTATCTGCTCGTGATGCTCAGAGCATAGGCCACATCCGGTCTGTTAGATATCATCCCATACATGATACTACCTGTTGGTCCAGTCCCGGTCTGTCAGTCTTGGGACACATAGACTGGGATAGAGAAACTCCATGACACATAGGTAGATGTCCTCTCTTGGAATCATCCATAGAAAACCTTTTCAATATGGTGTCGATGTAGGTTGATTGAGTGAGTCCTATCATTCTTTTAGATCTTTCTCTATAGATCTGAATTCCTAGAATATAGGATGCCTCACCTAAATCCTTCATCGAGAATCTACCTGATAACCATATCTTTGTTGACTGCAACATCCCTACATCATTCCCCATGAGTAGGATGTCATCAACATAAAGTACTAAGAATGTTACCGCATTCTTAACTACTTTCTTGTACACGCATGGTTCCTCCGGGTTCTTGATAAAACCAAAATCCTTTATCGTTTCATCAAATTTCTGGTTCAAACTTCTTGATGCTTGTTTGAGACCATAGATTGATCTCTGAAGCTTGCATACCTTATGCTCGCTTCCCATGGATGCGTATCCCTCAGGATGCATCATATAGATCTCTTCCTTAATGTTTCCATTAAGAAATGCAGTCTTTACATCCATTTGCCATATCTCATAGTCATACCATGCTGCTATAGCAATAAGGATTCTTATGGACTTGAACACTGCGACTGGTGAAAAGGTTTCATCGTAGTCAACTCCTTGTCTTTGAGTATAACCTTTTGCCACCAATCGTGCCTTGTAGGTCAATACCTTTCCATCAGGCCCAAGCTTTCTCTTGTAGATCCATTTTCACCCAATTGGAACAATTCCATCGGGAGGATCTACTAAAGACCAAACTTGGTTAGAATGCATTGAGTCTATTTCCGATTGCATAGCTTCAAGCCATAAATTTGAATCCGCATCAGAAATTTCTTTCCTGAAGTTTCTTGGATCACATCCAATGTCGGGTTCACTTTGATCCCCTTCAAGAAGAAGACCATATCTAATAGAAGGCCTAGAAGTCCTCTCGAATCTCCTAGTAATAGGCGTGTCTTGTGATGATTCTTGAGGTGTAGGATCGCTATTTTGTATCTCGGGTTCTTCTCGAATTTCTTCGAGTTCCATCATCTTGCCTTTATTATCCAATAAGAACTCCTTCTCCAAGAAGGTGGCATTCCTTGGAACAAACACTTTAGTTTCAACAGGATGATAGAAATAATATCAGATTGAATTCTTCGGATACCCTACAAAATAACATAAGGTGGATCGACTATCCAACTTATCTCCCACTATCTGCTTCACGTAAGCAGGACATCCCCAAATCCTCAAGTACGAATACTTAGGAGCTTTGCCATTCCATAACTCGTATGGTGTTTTACTTACTGCTTTAGTGTGGACGTTGTTTAACAACAATACCGCGGTTTCAAGCGCGTAGCCCCAAAATGAAGGTGGGAGCTCAGTGAAGCTCATCATGGATCGAACCATGTCCAACAAAGTTAGATTGCGACGCTCCGAAACACCATTAAGCTGAGGTGTCATAGGAGGAGTCCACTGAGAGAGAATCTCATTATCTTTTAGATAGTCCAAAAACTCGGTACTTAAGTATTCTCCACCTCGATCCGATCAAAGTGCCTTAATACTTTTACCTAGTTTGTTTTCTCAGCCTTGAATTCTTTGAACCTTTCAAATGCTTCAGACTTATATTTCATTAAATATAAATACCCATACCTAGAATGATCATCAGTAAAGGTAATGAAGTAGGTGTTGCCACATTTAGTACCAATCCTAAATGGACCGCAAACATCTGTATGGATCAAATCCAACAGATTTTGACTACGCTCAGGTTTCCCTTTGAAAGGAGATTTAGTCATTTTTCCCTTTAGGCAGGACTCACAAGTAGGTAGAGAGTTAATATCAGACATATCAAACATACCCTCTCCCACTAGCTTGTTCATCCTCCTTGAAGAAATATGACCTAGCCTAGCATGCAAAAGGTTTGCCGGGTTTTGACTATCGTCCTTCCTTTTAATTGTTGTTACCGGTTTATCAACATAATTAATTGGAACGTCTTTTAATTTTAAGCTATATAGATCGTTTTCAAGTTGTCCATTTCCAATCAAACATTCATTCTTGTAAATATTGCAAATCCCATTCAGAAAATTGCAAGAAAAACCATCTCTATCAAGCATAGAAATAGATATAATGTTTTTGACCAAATCAGGAACATATAAAACATCTCTCAAAAATAACTTAAAATTGTTCTGCAAAACTAAATTAATGTCTCCTTTAGCTTTGGCTTCGACTCTAGAACCATTCCCGAGCCTTAGCTGGGTCTCACCCATACTTAGCTTATGACTTCTTGTCATCACCTGCAAATCATTGCAAATGTGAGATCCACATCCGGTATCCAATACCCAAGAAGAAGTATTAAGCGAAATATTTATTTCAATGTAAAGCATACCCTTTGCAGTTCGCAACTGTTCGAGGTATTCCTTGCAGTTACGTTTCCAATGACCGGGTTTCTTGCAGTAATGGCAAAAGTTTTCATCTTTTATCCCAATTGAAGCCTTGCCCTTCCCTTCTTATTTGGTACAATCTTCTTGGGCTGGGCAGAACGTTTCTTACCCTTTCCAGTTGGTCCTTTCTTAGAGTTAGAAGAGGAGCCAACCAAGAGTACCGGTTTATCCTTCTTTAGTGTGGCTTCATATGTGACAAGCATATTGACCATCTCTTCAAGGGTGGCCTCTATCTTGTTCATATTGAAGTTCATCACAAAACCGTCAAACGATGAAGGAAGTGATAGAAGCAACAAGTCCGCGCTAAGTTCATGCTCCAAAGTCAAGTCGAGTGTTACCAACTTTTCAATGTGCCCAATCATGTGCACCCCATGCTCACGGACCGAAGTCCCATCTCGCATGCGGCTCGTCATGAGCACTCTGAAGGTGGCATACCTCTCCGACCTTGACTGAGCTCCAAAGAGTTTCTTGAGGTTCGTGTGAATGTCAGCAGCATTCACGGCATCCTCGAATCTCCTTTGAAGCTCATCAGACATTGAAGCCTGCATGTAGCATTTGGCCTTGATATCATGGTCCCACCATAAATCAAGTTTGGCCAACTCTTCCGGACTTGTATTAGCCGGGGCTTCCTTCGGAGGCGGCTTCTCTAACACGTAGAAAGCTTTTTCCGAAGTAAGAATAATTTTCAACTTACGGAACCATTCCGTATAGTTTGCGCCAGTCAATTTGTTTTGTTCGAGAATTGAAAACAGTGGATTGCAAGAAGTCATTGTAATAGTATCCTAAAAAGGAAACAGACAATAATCAATGATTGTTTAATTAATTTAGGCGAATTTTATTTTATGAATTACATTCCAACTATTTTAAAGATTTCACTACCCTCTAGTGAAAACAGGAAATTATTTTCCTTAGTGAGAACATGGAGTCCAATTGACAAATCATGATCCCGAATAATATCAGCCAACAATAATTTTCAAAAGGTAGAGCCCAATTACTTCCAAAGTAACCCCCATGTTTTTACCTCATGTCCAATAAGGGCCCAATAATATGACGCCGTTTATTGTGACATGTCAAGATAACCCATCAATATTAAGTTGTGATGGACGGTCGCCATGAGGATCCCCCAATAATATGAGCCAATCCCATGGGAGTTCCACCCAACTTACAACATGTGTCGATCCAATGTACAGCTTTTCGACGAACGGCCCCCCCAATAATATGAGCCGGACCGTATCCGCGGGTAGCATCTCATACATTGATCGTTGATGAAAGGTAGGAATATTTAAACAATATTTAAATTCCCTTTTTATTAATCTTGATATCAATTTTAAATCATATTTAAAATGAGGGATTTTAAATTTTGAAAATTTGTCTCATCATGCAATTTATGTATGCTTGCGGGATTCATACAATTTTTTCTAAACATTCATACATCAATAATATCATATATTATTTAAGGATGATCGATCCCATTAAATAATCGACCCGTGGTTGCCAATCACGAGTCTAAGTCCAATCCTAGGTGATATGCAAGTATGCAATGCAATCCTATTACATTGTGCTTCCAATTTACATTTCTTCGGTCTTCATTGTCTGTTGGGCCCACCATTTCTTCAAATCTTTGTCTCCCACTAAGTCTAATAAATTTACAATAAATTTCGATGACAAATATGGGATACATTTTTAGGGGTTGGAACGGGCCATAAACCAGACCCACTTTTATTACATATGACAATCATATTGGGCTATAAACCAAGCCCATTAATAAACACCAACAACAATAAGACAAATGTAAATCACCTAACATACACCTAAAACATTGGTCATGGCAATCGATCATCCTTTATCCATTAATTAATTCAATAATTAAAAAATTGGATAAACATGCAAAGGCATCATAATTTAAAAGATAAAATCATATTTTATCTTATCCATCCATAAGATCATATCTTATCATCAATTGTACCAAAATAATTAATTTTATAAAATTTAATTTAACGGATAAAATTTATAAATTTTCCAAAAATTCAAATTTATCCAAAAATCAATTTTAAAATTTTCGAACTCGAACAATTCGATCCGATGCCTCGTGAACCAATCAAAAACAATTTTCGATCGGATCAAAAACTAGAATTTCAAAAAATTAAATTTTTAATTAAAAATTAAAAATAATTTTTCCGGGTTGCCCGGGACAATCCCGGGCAGCCCGCGCCCCAAAAAGGGGCCCGGGATGGGCAGCGACGATCGCTGCCCTTGGGCAGTGACGCTCGCTGCCCGATTTGCCCATTAAAATTCAATTTGAAATTTTTGTTTTGTTTCAAAAATCGAGGCTTAAAAATTTTGTACAATTGATTAATTTAATCGTTTGATCAGAGCAACTTGGCTCTGATACCACTGTTGGAAATCGGGTTCAGATCAATTAAGAATTGATACCCGGTGCAGCGGAAGTTTAAAATTTTATTTTATTATATGGAACAATTCCATATATGGGTATCAAAACTTTTACGATTAAATTTGTTTAAGTAAAAATAAAACACAGTTAAATTTTTACCTCGTCAAGCAAAGTCTTGATCGTGGACTCCAACAGAATTTAATCTGCTCTTCTTGTAAATCCCGGGAACCGATGATAGTCACGATCTATCTCCGGAATTAGGTCCACGAACGAAAAACAGAAACCCTCTGATTGACTGCACTAGAAATCAATCAGAAGTTTTACGTAGAGAATAAACAGATATGATCTGTTACTTCGATTTGTAATTTTTCACAAAAATCACAAGTCAAATTTTCTCTAAAAAGGGATAGAGGATTTCGAAAATCCCTTTGAAAATTCTAGAGTGTATTTTCGAAAATTGCAATATACAATGTGTGTGATTTTCGAACCCAACACCTCTATTTATAGATAATTTCTAGTTATAATTGTATCAGGACTCTAACTCCTTAATGTTGGAAAACGGTGTTCAGATCAATCAGAATTGATACCCGGTGCAGCGGAAGTTTTAAAATTTTATATGTAACGATTCCATATCATGGGTATCAAAACTTTACGATTAAATTGTGCATGTAAAAATTAAATAACAATTAAATTTTTACCTTAAAATCTCGAAACAAGATTATGGACACCAACAGATAACTCTGCTCTTGTAGTATATCCCAGGAACTGATGAACGAACAATTCTTCAATCAGGTCCACGAACAGAAGTTTAATCCCTCTGATAGACTGCTCTAGAAAGTCTATCAGAAGTTTCTGCGAAGAGATAGAACAGATATGATCTGCTAATTCAGACTGCAAATTTGAAATTCGCAGACTGAAAATTCTCTAAGACAGAGAGAGGGGGGGCTGCCGAATTCTCAAAACTGGAGGCTAGGGTTTTCGAAAATTTGACCTCTGTTATGTAATTTCTGTACTGCAATAACTTATTTATAATGTGGGCTGCTAACAGCTTAGGGCCCATTAGTCATAAGTTCAAGCCTGACAAGCAAAGCCCGCATGTTCAGAAATTAATATAAAATTCATCGTGATTCAGATTGATAAACCAATTTCACCAATGTGCACAGAAACCATTTCTGCATCTTTTAAAGTCAAGATAAATTTTCTGAATCCGAATTCAGTGATTTCCAAAAATGCTCATCTTTATGTCATTTTAGGAAATCTTACTCCCTCTACTCTTAAATAAGAAGTCCCACTTTTTTATTCACTAAATTTAACTCTTTAAATTTAATTATCTCAACGGGGATTAAAAATCCATTACTTGTGTGACCCTCAATGGTTCAGGGATACAGCTAGCCGTGGGCTCACAACTCCTTGCGACTCGGAACAACAATTTCCGACTTGCCCATTGAATCATGGTAAGAGCGCCTAGCAACATCGCCCCATGATTTCTTAGGTATCACTGATAGTGCCTGCAAGAACCAATAGATTTTGGTTAGCGTACAGTACAGTCCCTTCATCCATATATCCCGATCGAATCAACAACTATTGGTAAATCGAGAGTCGTTCGAGATTCGATAACTATGCAATGCATCTTGAAGATCAAATAGTGACATCGCATGTGCTACTAAGAAACCATTTCTTAAAACACATCATGTACTCTGGCCCGAGATTCGTCACACTAATATCTCCTCAGATTGCATAGAATATCCACACTAGCAAGTATGTGGTGAATCCTTGACAACAAAGCATCAACTCCTATATGTGTCGTAACTGTACCCAATCCCGACACCTGATGACCCCAATAGAGTCGGCAAACGAGTCAAAGTACAGTACTATCATATAGAGTCTCAATGATGTTTCAAGTAGTAAGGACTAATGGTGTACAACCAAAACCGCGGACTTTATCCACTCGATAAGTGATAACCACTTGGAAAGTCCGGATAGGGTAGTTCGATCATTCATCGTATGAATATCCATTTGCATGCTTTGAACATCTCTATGTTCCATACTAATGAAACGTGGTACTCGGCATCGCAAATGCTAGTCTCAATCTCGAGCGATCCTTATCCTTATTAACGGACGGCTCAATCGACTAGGAACTATTTAGAATATACAGTGACTATAAGATGTGTTTCATGATAGCCATCCCCATGTTCCACCACATCTTACATACACTATAGTATATTCAAGGTCTTCATCTAAACATCTTATAGTATGTCACAACATAATAATATGATAAAAGATAAAGTTAATGCCATTATAAAAGTGTAAATTATATTAAACAAAAGATTGTTTATACATAGAGTCATAAAAGCCCTTAGCCACAAGTTGGCTCAACGGGCACCCACTCTTTCAATCTCCCACTTGCCCTAAAGCTAACTAGTCATACTACGCAGTCCCATTGCTTCGCGATGTTTGTCAAATAATGGTCCTGGTAAGGGCTTAGTAAGTGGATCAGCGATATTGTCTGCAGAGGCCACTCTCTCGACAGTGATGTCTCCTCTTTCCACGATCTCCCGGATGATGTGGTATTTCCTCAGTACGTGTTTGGATCTTTGATGAGACCTTGGTTTCTTTTCCTGAGCAATGGCACCCGTGTTGTCACAGTACACCGGGACTGGACCAACAGCTTCAGGAATGACGCCCAACTCTTGGACGAAATTCCTCATCCAAACGGCCTCTTTAGCAGCAGCTGATGCCGCAATGTATTCTGCCTCAGTGGTGGAATCCGCTGTGGTGTCCTGCTTGGAACTCTTCCAAGAGACAGCACCACCATTGAGCATGAACACAAATCCAGAGGTTGACTTCGAGTCATCCACGTCACTTTGGAAGCAAGAGTCGGTATAGCCTTCCAATTTCAGTTCTCTTCCTCCATAAACCATGAACATATTCTTAGTCCTTCGTAAGTACTTAAGAATGTCCTTCACGGCTTTCCAATGCATTTGACCGGAATTGGCTTGATATCTGCTCGTGACACTCAGAGCAAATGCTACATCCGGTCTGGTAGATATCATCCCATACATGATACTACCTATGGCTGACGCATATGGTACATGTGTCATTTTCTCTATCTCTTCATCAGTCTTGGGACACATGGACTTGGATAGAGAAACTCCATGACACATAGGTAGATGTCCTCTCTTGGACCCATCCATTGAAAACCTTTTCAATATGGTGTCGCTGTAGGTTGATTGAGTGAGTCCTATCATTCTTTTAGATCTATCTCTATAGATCTGAATTCCTAGAATATTGGATGCCTCACCTAAATCCTTCATCGAGAATCTACCTGATAACCATATCTTTGTTGACTGCAACATCCCTACTTCATTTCCAATGAGTAGGATGTAATCAACATATAGTACTAACAATGTCACAGCATCCTTAATTACTTTCTTGTACACGCATGGTTCCTCTGGGTTCTTGTTTGAGACCATAGATTGATCTCTGAAGCTTGCATACCTTATGCTCGCTTCCCATGGTTGTGTATCCCTCAGGCTGCGTCATATAGATCTCTTCCTTAATGTTTCCATTAAGAAATGCAGTCTTTACATCCAATTGCCATATCTCATAGTCATACCATGCTGCTATGGCAATAAGAATTCTTATGGACTTGAACATTGCAACTGGTGAAAAGGTTTCATCATAGTCAACTCCTTGTCTTTAAGTATAATCTTTCGCCACCAATCGTGCCTTGTAGGTCAATACCTTACCATCAGGCCCAAGCTTTCTCTTGTAGATCCATTTACACCCTATTGGAACAATTCCATCGGGAGGATCTACTAAAGACCAAACTTGGTTTGTATGCATCAAATCTATTTCCGACTGCATAGCTTCAAGCCATAAATTTGAATCCGCATCAGAAATTGCTTCCTTGAAGTTTTTTGGATCACATCCAACGTCGGGTTCATCTTGATCCCCTTCAAGAAGAAGACCATATCAAATAGGAGGTCTAGAAGTCCTCTCAGATCTTCTAGGTATAGGCGTGTCCTCTGAAGATTCTTGAGGTATGGGATCATTATTTTGTATTTCGGGTTCTTCTCGAATTTCTTCGAGTTCCATCATCTCGCCTTTCTTATCCAATAAGAACTCCTTCTCCAAGAAGGTGGCATTCCTTGAAACAAACACTTTTGTTTCAACAGGATGATAGAAATAATATCGGATTGAATTCTTCGGATACCCTACAAAATAAAATAAGGTGGATCGACTATCCAACTTATCTCCCACTGTCTGCTTCACGTAAGCTGGACATCCCCAAATCCTCAAGTACGAATACTTAGGAGTTTTGCCATTCCATAACTCGTATGGTGTTTTATCCAGTGCTTTGGTGTGGACGTTGTTCAACAACAACACCGCCGTTTCAAGCGCGTAGCCCCAAAATGAAGGTGGAAGCTCAGTGAAGCTCATCATGGATCGAACCATGTCGAACAAAGTTCGATTACGACGCTCCGATACACCATTCAGCTGAGGTGTCATAGGAGGAGTCCACTGAGAGAGAATCCCATTCTCTTTCAGATAGTCCAAAAACTCGGTACTCAAGTATTCTCCACCTCGATCCGATCGAAGTGCTTTAATACTTTTACCTAGCTTGTTTTCTACTTCAACCTTCAATTCTTTGAACTTTTCAAATGCTTCAGACTTATATTTCATTAAATATAAATACCCATACCTTGAATAATCATCAGTAAAGGTAATGAAGTAGGTGTGGCCAAATTTAGTACCAATTCTAAATGGACCACAAACATCTGTATGGATCAAATCCAACAGATTTTGACTACGCTCAGGTTTCCCCTTGAATGGAGATTTAGTTATTTTTCCTTTCAGGCAGGATTCACAAGTAGGTAGAGAGTTAATATCAGACATATCAAACATGCCCTCTCCCACTAGCTTGTTCATCATCCTTGAGGAAATATGACCTAGCCTAGCATGCCAAAGGTTTGCCGGGTTTTGACTATCGATTTTCCTTTTGTTCGTTGTTACGAGTTTATCAACATAATTTATTGGAACGTCTTTTAATTTTAAGTTATATAGATCGTTTTCAAGTTGTCCATTTCCAATCAAACATTCATTCTTGTAAATATTGCAAATCCCATTCACAAAATTGCAAGAAAAACCATCTCTATCAAGCATAGAAACAGAAATAATGTTTTTAATCAAGTATGGAACAAATAAAACATCTCTCAAAAGTAACTTAAAATCGTTTTGCAAAATTAAATAAACATCTCCCACAGCTTTGGCTTCAACTCTAGAACCATTTCCGAGCCTCAGCTGGGTCTCACCCATTCTAAACTTGCGACTTCTTGTCATCACCTGCAAATCATTGCAAATGTGAGATCCACATCCGGTATCCAATACCCAAGAAGTAGTATTAAGTGAAACATTTATTTCAATATAAAACATACCCTTCGCAGTTCGCAACTGCTCTAGATATTCCTTGCAGTTACGTTTCCAATGACCGGGTTTCTTGCAGTAATGGCAAACATCCTTGGACTTTTCCATGTTTGAAGCCTTTGTCTTGTTCTTCTTCTCTGGTCCGGTTTTCTTGGATGGGGCAGAACATTTCTTACCCTTTGTACTTGGTCCCTTCTTAGTAGAAGAAGAGGATCCCACCAAGAGAACCGGTTTATCCTTCTTAAAGTGGCTTCATAAGTTACAAGCATATTGACCATCTCTTCAAGGGAAGCCTCTATCTTGTTCATATTGAAATTCACCACAAAACCGTCAAACGATGAAGGAAGAGAGAGAAGTAATAATTCCACATTGAGTTCATGCTCCAATAACAAATCAAGCATTACCAACTTCTGAATGAGCCAAATCACGCGTACCCCATGATCACGGACCGAAGTCCCTTCACGCATGCGACACGTCATTAACTCTTTTACAGTAGCGAACATTTCAGCTCTCGATTGAGCCCCAAAAAGTTCCTTGAGTTGTACGTGAATGTCAGCAGCATTCACGATATCCTCAAATCGCCTCTGGAGTTCATCAGACATCGAAGCTTGCATATAGCATTTGGCCTTGATATCATGGTCCCACCATTTATCAATTTTGGCCAACTCTTCCGGACTTATATCAGCTGGTGCTTCCTTCGGAGGAGATTTTTCTAACACGTAGAACATCTTTTCCGAGGTCAAGACAATCTTCAACTTACGAAACCATTCCGTATAGTTTGCGCCAGTCAGTTTATTTTGTTCGAGAATAGAGAATAGTGGATTGCGCGAATTCATCTTAATGAAATACTGAAAAAAAACAGACAATAATCAGTGATTGTTTAATTAATTTACTAATACATAAAATAGGCGAAATTTATTTTATGAATCTCACTCCCACTATTTTAACGATTTCACTACCCTCTATTGAAAACGGGAAACTGTTTTCCTTAGTGGGAACATGGAGTCCAATTGAAAAACTATGGTCCCGAATAATATCAGCCAACCATAATTTTCAAAAGGTAGAGCCCAATTGCTTCCAAAGAAACCTCCACGTTTTTACCTCATGTCCAATAATGGCCCAATAATATGACGCCGTTTATTGTGACACGTCAAGATGACCCATCAATATTAAGTTGTGATGGACGGTCGCCATGTGGATCCCCAATAATATGAGCAAATCCCATGGGAGTTCCACCCAACTTACAACATGTGTCGATCCAATGTACAGCTTTCCGACGAACGGGACCCCCCAATAATATGAGCCGGACCGTATCCGTGGGTAGCATCTTATACATTGATCGTTGATGGAAGGTAGGAACATTTAAACAATATTTAAATTTCCTTTATTTATCTTGATATCAATTTTAAATCATATTTAAAATGAGGGATTTTAATTTTGAAAATTTGTCTCATCATTTAAAATTTGTATGCTTGCGGGATTCATACAATTTAGTCTAAACATGCATACAACGATAATATCATATATTATATTTTAGGATGATCGATTCCATTACTAATCGACCCGTGGTTGCCAATCACGAGTCTAAGTACAATCCTAGGTGATATGCAAGTATGCAATGCAATCCTATTACATTGTGCTTCCAATTTACATTTCTTCAGTCTTTATTGTCTGCTGGGCCCACCTCCGTCTTCAAATCTTCATCTCCCACTAAGTATAATGTATTACAATAAATAACTATGATAAGTTGGGGATACATTTTAAGGGGTGGGAACGGGCCATAAACCAGACCCACTTTTATTACATATGACAATTCATATTAGGCCATAAACCAGGCCCATTAATAAATCCAACAACAATAAAAACAAATGTAAATTCCCTAACATACACCTTCAAAATTGGTCATGGTAATCGATCATCCTTATCCAATAATATTTAATTCAAAATTAATTTATTGGATAACATGCAATGGCAATTAAATTAAAAAGGATAAAATCATATTCCATATATAAAATCTTATTTTACATACAAAACATATTTTACCTTTTTATCAAATAAAATCATATTTTACATATAAAATCCAATTTTATACATAAAATCATATTTTACTCAATATTTCCATAAGATCATATTTTATCATCAATTGTACCAAAAATAATTAATTTCATAAAATCTGATTTAACGGATAAAATCTATAAATTTTCCAAAAATTCAAATTTATCCAAAAATCAATTTTAAAATTTTCGGACTCGAACAATTCGATCTGACGCCTCATGAACCAATCAAAAACAATTTTCGATCGGACCAAAATAGAATTTTAACATATTAAAATTTTAATTAAAAATAAAAAATTAATTTTCCCGGGCCGCCCGGGACGATCCCGGGCAGCCCGCGCCCCAAAAGGGGCTCGGGCCGGGCAGCGACGATCGCTGCCCTGGGCAGCGATGGACTCGCTGCCCTTGGGCAGCGATCCAATCGCTGCCCCGGGTTTGCCCATTAATTTTAAATTTTTAAAATTCTTTTGTTTCAAAAACCTAGGCTTAAAAATTTTTGTACAATCGATTAATTTAATCGCTTGATCTGAGCAACTTGTCTCTGATACCACTGTTGGAAAACGGTGTTCAGATCAATCAGAATTGATACCCGGTGCAGCGGAAGTTTTAAAATTTTATATGGAACGATTCCATATCATGGGTATCAAGACTTTACGATTAAATTGTGCGTGTAAAAATTAAATAACAATTAAATTTTTACCTTGAAATCTCGAAACGATATTATGGACACCAACAGATAACTCTGCTCTTGTTGTATATCCCAGGAACTGATGAACGAACAATTCTTCAATCAGGTCCACGAACAGAAGTTTAATCCCTCTGATAGACTGCACTAGAAAGTCTATCAGAAGTTTCTGCGAAGAGATAGAACAGATATGATCTGCTAATTCAGACTGCAAATTCGAAATTTGCAGACTGAAAATTCTCCAAGACAGAGAGAGGGGGGGGCGACCGAATTCTCAAAACTGGAGGCTATGGTTTTCGAAAATTTGACCTCTGTTGTGTAATTTCTGTACTGCAATAACTTATTTATAATATGGGCTGCTAACAGCTTAAGGCCCATTAGTCATAAGTTCAAGTCTGACAAGCAAAGCCCGCATGTTCAGAAATTAATATAAAATTCATCGTGACTCAGATTGATAAACCAATTTCACCAATGTGCACAGAAACCATTTCTGCATCTTTTAAAGTCAAGATAAATTTTTTGAATCCGAATTCAGTGATTTCCAAAAATGTCCATCCCTATGTCATTTTAGGAAATCTTACTCTCTCTACTCTTAAATAAGAAGTCCCACTTCTTTATTCACTAAATTTAACTCTTTAAATTTAATTATCTCAATGGGGATTAAAAATCCATTACTTGTGTGACCCTCAATGGTTCAGGGATACAGCTAGCCGTGGGCTCACAACTCCTTGCGACTTGGAACAACAATTTCCGACTTGCCCATTGAATCATGGTAAGAGCGCCTAGCAACATCGCCCCATGATTCCCTAGGTATCACTGATAGTGCCTGCAAGAACCAATAGATTTTGGTTAGCGTACAGTACGGTCCCTTCATCCATATATCCCGATCGAATCAACAACTATTGGTAAATCGAGAGTCGTTCGAGATTAGATAACTATGCAATGCATCTTGAAGATCAAATAATGACATCGCATGTGCTACTAAGAAACCATTTCTTAAAACACATCATGTACTCTGGCCAGAGATTCGTCACACTAATATCTCCTCAGATTGCATAGGATATCCACACTAGCAAGTATGTGGTGAATCCAGACAACAAAGCATCGACTCCTATATGTGTCGTAACTGTACCCAATCCCGACACCTGATGACCCCAATAGAGTCGGTAAATGAGTCAAAGTACAGTACTAGCATATAGAGTCTCAATGATAGTTCAAGTAGTAAGGACTAATGGTGTACAACCAAAACCGCGGACTTTATCCACTCGATAAGTGATAAACACTTGGAAAGTCCGGATAGGGTAATTCGATCATTCATCGTATGAATATCCATTTGCATGCTTTGAACATCTCTATGTTCCATACCAATGAAATGTGGTACTCGGCATCGCAAATGCTAGTCTCAATCTCGAGCGATCCTTATCCTTATTAACGGACGGCTCAGTCGACTAGGAACTATTTAGAATATACAGTGACTATAAGATGTGTTTAATGATAGCCATCCAACATGTGCCACCACATCTTACATATACTATAGTATATTCAAGGTCTTCATCTAAACATCTTATAGTATGTCACAACATAATAATATGATAAAAGATAAAGTAAATGTCATAATAAAAGTGTAAATTATATTAAACAAAAGATTGTTTATACATAGAGTCATAAAAGCCCTTAGCCACAAGTTGGCTCACCGTGCACCCACTCTTTCACTTAAAGCCCACATTCCATAATTTAAGCCCAACAAGCCAAGCCTGTTGTTATAGAAATTAATATAAAATTCATCGTGACTCCGATTGATAAACTGATTTCACTAATGTGCACAGAAACCATTTCTACATCTTTTAGAGTCAAGATAATTATTCTGAATCCGAATTCAGTGATTTCCAAAAATGCTCATCCCTATGTCATTTTAGGAAATCCCACTCCCTTTAGTTAAGAATTCCAACTTCTCTTTCATTAAATTTAACTCTTTAAATTTAACTATCTCTACGGGGTTTTAGTAATCCATTACTTGTGTAACCCTCAATGGTTCAGGAATACAGCTAGCCGTGGGCTCACAACTCCTTGTGAGTCGGAAAAACAATTTCCGACTTACCCATCGAATCATGGTAAGAGCGCCTAGCAACATCGCCTCATGCTTCCCTAGGTATTACTGATAGTGCCTGCAAGAACCAGTAGATTTTGGTTAGCGGACAGTACGGTACCTTCAACCAAATATCTCGATCGAATCAACAACCATTGGTGCATCGAGAGTCGTTCGAGATTCAATAACTATGCATAACATCTTGGAGATCTATTAGTGACATCGCATGTGTTACTAGGAACACCAAGTACCCTAAAACATATCATGTACTCTGGCCAGAGATTCGTCACACTAATATCTCCTCAGATCACATAGGATATCCACACTCGCAAGTATGTGGTGAATCCTTGACAACAAAGCATCGACTCCTATACGTGTCATAACTTTACCCAATCTCGACACCTGATGACCCCAATAGAGTCGGTAAACGAGTCAAAGTACAGTACTAGCATATAGAGTCTCAATGATGTTTCAAGTAATAAGGACTAATGGTGTACAACCAAAACCGTGGACTTTATCCACTCGATAAGTGATAACCACTTGGAAAGTCCGAATAGGGTAGTTCGATCATTCATCATATGAATATCCATTTGCATGCTTTGAACATCTCTATGTTCCATACCAATGAAACGTGGTACTCGGCATCGTAAATGCTAGTCTCAATCTCGAGCGATCCTTATCCTTATTTGCGGACGGCTCAATTGACTAAGAACTGTTTAGAATATATAGTGACTATAAGATGTGTTTCATGATAGCCATCCTCATGTGCTACCACATCTTACATACACTATGGTATATTCAAGGTCTTTATCAAAACAACAATAGTATATCATAATATAACAATATGAAGAAAGATAAAGTCAATTCCATTATAAAAGTGTAAATTATATTAAACAAAAGATTGTTTTACATAGAGTCATAAAAGCCCTTAGCCACAAGTTGGCTAACCGGGCACCCACTCTTTCAGAGCAGACTATAGGCGTGGACCTAGAATTGGTAGAGCTTGCACTGATTTGAGGTACGAAAGTACTGTTCGAGATATCCTGACTGAGTATGCATGTATTATGTGACACATTGGTTTATATGTCATTGATTTATGCTGCATTCATTTGCATATTGAGCTATCTCCTTCGAGATGTCTATTAGTAGAGTTGTACTCTATCCTGTTAGTGGATGGACTTCCATGGCTTTGGGTTCGATAAATCCACTGGTATTATGGTATGGGAGGCACCTCCTGAAGCGACGGCACAGCGTGCTATATACTAGGGCCCGATCTGTCTCTGTTTTCTGATCCTTGACCTCGAGTTTATAGGGAGTTCACTTTGCATGCATGTATACTCATACTCTCGTACTGAGTGTTTTATTTTCACGTCTCGTACTCTGTGTTTCTGGACACCCTATTCCATTGGGAAGGTTTGCGTTTGGATGAGGCGGGTGGATCCAAGAGGGGCTAGGCAGTTGTTGGCCAGCTGGAGCTTCGCCTAGGTTTTATTCTGTTGTTATTAGATTGATACAGCTGTTCGATATGGTTGTATAATATTTGGGTATTTACAGATTCCTTTACTTTGGATTGTATAATGTCTATGGTTTCTGCAGTTGAATTCTGATTACTTTTTTGATTAAGTTAACTGCATGACTAAGTTCTGTTTAGTAGGTGATCCAGGTAAGGGTCACTACATTTATGGTATCAGAGCATGCAAAGTATTCTTGGGATTTAGATTCTACATAAGATAACCGTTAGGTTAATTTTGTAGATGGCAGATTGTGATAACCAGAGTTCTTATGGCAGTATTGGTGGGCTTTGGGGTGATGCCGACCAGGAGCCTCGTCGGGAACGCCGCCATCGTAATCGAGATGAGGACCGTTTTAGTGTACGTCGATTCTTGCAGATGGGGCCTAAGCCCTTGGTTGGAGGTGAGTCTCCGGAGGATGCGGAGAACTGGTTAGACCGCATGGAGACGACTTTTCAAACTTTCCAATGCACCGAGGAGCAGAAGATGGAGACCCTTGGTTATCTTCTGGATGGACGTGCGCGCAGGTGGTGGAGGTTTACTTTTGCACCTTTTGTTGCGGCAAGAGGAATGGCCACCTGGGCCGAGTTCCGCACAGCTTTTCAAAAGCTATATTTTCCTCCTGCACTCCGTCAGTCGAAGGCGGGCGAGCTACTGAGTCTGTGACAGGGAGCCATGTCTATTGATGAGTATCAGCAGAAGTTCTTTGATCTGCTATCCTATTACCCCGAGATTGCTAACAGCTATGGGATAAAGTATAATCTGTTTTTTTAGGGCCTTAACCCTGAGATCCATGACCGTGTGGAGGTTGGTGATGACATGTCCTACGAGGGTTTGGTGAGCCATTGTCACCAGGCGGAGGACAGCATTTGGCGGAACAGGTCTTTCTCTCAGTCGAGACCTGCTAGTTCTTTGGGTCCCCGTGCCCAATCTTTCAGGAAGTCTGGATCTACTTCTTCTTCCTCTGGCTCTGCTGGTGTTTTCCGTTTTGGAAAGAAGGACAAGTGTGATCACTGTGGGAAGAACCATCCATCCAACAAGTGTCGTAGAGATTCAGGAGCTTGTTTCCGTTGTGGAGAGACTAGTCATATCCGGAGGGATTGTCCACTATCTGGGGGAGGCGGTTTTGGTTCTGGTTCAGGATCTGGTTCTCAGGCTACCGTTCAGCAGAGGTTGCAGGGACATCCTGCTGGGAGTTCTCATTTGAGGCCACGAGATTTTGGCCTAGTGTTTGCCCTGAGACATGATCAGGCAGTGTAAGAGAATGAGAAAGTCATCGCAGGTACATTTATGCTTTATGGTATACTTGCTCTTGTACTTATTGACACTGGTGCATCTCATTCCTTCATTTCTGCACGTTTTGTTAAGAGGCATAAGTTACCATGCATTGCACTAGACGTAGTGATGTCTGTTTCTACTCCGACGGGCCAATCTTCTTTGGCTAAGTGTCTAGTGATGGGTTGCCCTTTAGAGTTCGAGGGGAACATTCTGTTAGAGAATCTCATGGTTCTTGCGATGGACGACTTTGATTGCATTCTGGGAATAGATATGTTGATTACCTATCAAGCTTCAGTGGACTGCTAGCAGAGATTATTACGCTTTCATCCGGAGGGGAGTGATAGCTGGTTTTTCTATGGAGAGGGAGCGCGACCCCCGATGCCTTTGGTATCAGCTTTGAGAGCCTGTCGAGCTCTAGAGTATGACGGGGAAGGCTACCTTATCTATGCAGTTGATTTGTCCGCTGAGAGTATTGGGATAGAGAGTATTCCTGTTATGGATGAATTTCCAGATGTATTTCCTGATGAGATTCCGAGTTTTCCTCCTATTAGGGAAGTCGAGTTTGGCATAGAGTTGATGCCAGGTACTTCGCCTATTTCACGAGCACCGTATCGTCTGGCTCCTTCAGAGATGCGTGAGTTGAAGAATCAGCTATAGGATCTTTTGGACAAGGGGTACATTCCTCCTAGTGTATCTCCTTGGGGAGCTCCTGTTCTTTTTGTAAACAAGAAGGATGGGTCGATGCGGCTGTGCATTGACTATCGGCAGCTGAATCGAGTCACTGTGAAGAACAAGTATCCTTTGCCTCGTATTGATGACTTGTTTGATCAGCTGCAGGGCACTTCAGTTTACTCCAAGATTGACTTGAGATCTGGGTATCATTAGTTGAGAGTCCGAGATCATGACGTAACCAAGACTGCATTCCGTACTCGCTATGGGCATTACGAGTTTCTAGTGATGCCATTTGGTTTGACTAATGCACCGGCTATATTCATGGACTTGATGAACTGTGTCTTCAGGGAGTATTTGGACAAGTTTATCGTTGTATTCATTGACGACATCTTGGTGTATTCGCGTAATACGGAAGAGCATGTTTCTTACTTGCGGTTGGTACTGCAGACTCTTCGGGATGAGCAGTTATACGCCAAGCTGAGCAAGTGTGAGTTCTGGATGGATCGAGTGATCTTTCTTGGCCACATCATATCCAGAGAGGGGATTTCTGTTGATCCAAGCAAGATTGAGGCGGTGCTTAATTGGTCGCGTCCGACGACAGTTGCTGAGATCCATAGTTTTCTGGGTCTAGCAGGGTATTATCGTCGCTTTATTCAGAACTTCTCTCAGTTAGCTCGACTGTTAACGCAACTTACCCGCAAGGGTTTTGATTTCTAGTGGTCCTCCGAGTGTGAGGAGAAATTTTGTGAGCTTCGATGGCGATTGACTTCTGCGTCGGTGTTGGCATTATCGTCAGGATCTGGAGGGTATGTGGTGTACACTGATGCTTCTCTTCAGGGGTTAGATGTGTCCTGATTCAGAATGGGCATGTGATTGCATACGCTTCTAGACAGCTGAAGCTTCACGAGGACAACTACCCATTCCATGATTTGGAATTGGCAGCCATTGTGTTCGCTTTGAAGATCTCGTGTCATTATCTGTATGGCGAGAAATTTGAGATCTTCACCGACCATAAGAGTCTCAAGTATTTGTTCTCTCAGGCGGAGTTGAACATGAGGCAGAGACGTTGGATGGACTTGCTTAAGGACTATGATTGCGAGATTAAGTACCATTCGGGAGCTGCTAATCTCACCGCTGATGCATTGAGTCACAAGGTGCGACTATCCGCACTTCAGACTTGTTCGATGTCTAGTGCGATCAGTGACTGTTGTACTTTAGGATATAAATTCAAGCATAAGAAAGGTATGCAGAGTATCCAGATGTTTGCGATATTATCTGAGCCAGCGTTGTATTCGCGGATTCGAGATGCTCAGATGTCTGATTCAAAGACCCAGCGTTTAGCTCGTCTAGCTAACGAGGGTAACTCGTCTGGATTTCATTATCAGTCAGATGGTTTTCTGTGTTTGTCCGGTAGGCTTGTGATTCCGCAGGATGTAGAGTTGCGAGAGGAGATTTTGTCTCAGGCGCATCGTACTAAGTTGAGTATTCATTCTGGGTGCAACAAGATGTACAAGGATCTACGTACTCGTTTCTGGTGGAAGGGAATGAAACGCAGTGTTTATCAGTTTGTTTCGAGATGTTTGGTGTGTCAATAGGTCAAGGCAGAGCACCGACGACCTAGAGGATTGCTTCACAGTCTGCATATTCCTGAATGGAAATGGGAGTTTATCACAATGGACTTTGTGACCCATTTGCCGGTATCCCCGAGTAACTGTGATGCTATCTGGGTTGTGGTGGGCCGACTCACCAAGTCAGCGCATTTTATTTCCTATAGCCAGGAGTACAACGTGGATCGTATGGCTCGGTTGTACATTCAGGAGATCGTTCGACTTCATGAAGTGTCTGTGAGCATTGTCAGCGATCGGGAACCCAGGTTTACTTCTAGATTCTGGGAGAGTGTTCAGCGTGCGATGGGTACTACTCTCAGTTTGAGTACTGCCTATCATCCGGAGACTGATGGTCAGTCAGAGCGCACTATCCGTACTTTGGAGGATATGCTTAGAGCGTGCGTCATGGATTTTGGTTCAGCCTGGCAGGATCATTTGCCATTGATCGAGTTCGCGTACAACAACTGCTATCATACTAGTATTGGGATGGCACCTTTTGAGGTAATGTACGGGCGACGTTGTCGTACTCCACTCTTCTGGGAAGAAGTGGGGGAGAGACAGGCTTAGGGACCGGAGTTTATCCAGCAGGCGGTAGACATTGTTGATCAGATCATGAAACGGATTAAGACTGCACAGGATCGTTAGGCCAGCTATGCTAACACCAAGAGTAGGCCTTTGCAGTTCGATGTTTGGGAGAAAGTGTTTCTGAGAGTGTCACCTTTTCGCAAAATTCTCATATTTGGCCTTAAGGGCAAGTTGTCTCCTAGGTTTATAGGTCCGTTTGAGATCTTAGAAAGCATTGGCGATTTGGCTTATCGACTAGCTTTGCAACCGAATCTTACCAGTATTCACGACGTGTTTCACGTATCTTTGTTGCGACAGTATGTGGCGGATGAGTCTCATATTCTGTTGGAACACGGTCGTTCTCCGGATCGAAAAAGAAAGTGATACCCGTTGCAGCGGACGTTTAAAATTTTATATGGAACGATTCCATATGGGTATCAAATTCCTACGATTAAAATTGATAACATAAAATTTAAACAATGTAAATTTTACCTTAAAATCTCGAAACGAGATTATGGACACCAACAGATTAAACTGCTCCTGTTGTATATCCCAAGAACTGATGAACGAACATTTTTTCAATTAGGTCCACGAACAGAAGTTTAATCCCTCTGATAGACTGCACTAGAAAGTCTATCAGAAGTTTCTACGAAGAGATAGAACAGATATTATCTGTTAAATCAGACTGCAAATTTGAAATTTGCAGACTGAAATTCTCGAACACAGTAGGGGAGTGGGGCCGCCGAATTCTCTAGAGAGAGAGCTCTAGGGTTTCGAATTTTATGCCTTGTGTTGTGTCTAATTTCTGTAGTACAATAACTTATTTATAATGTGGGCTGCTAACAGCTTAGGGCCCATTAGTCATAAGTTCAAGCTTGACAACCAAAGCCCGCATGTTCAGAAATTAATATAAAATTCATCGTGACTCAGATTGATAAACCAATTTCACCAATGTGCACAGAAACCATTTCTGCATCTTTTAAAGTCAAGATAAATTTTCTGAATCCGAATTCAGTGGTTTCCAAAAATGTCCATCACTATGTCATTTTAGGAAATCTTACTCCCTCTACTTTTAAATAAGAAGTCCCACTTCTTTATTCACTAAATTTAACTCTTTAAATTTAATTATCTCAACGGGGATTAAAAATCCATTACTTGTGTGACCCTCAATGGTTCAGGGATATAGCTAGCCGTGGGCTCACAACTCCTTGTGACTCGGAACAACAATTTCCGACTTGCCCATCGAATCATGGTAAGAACGCCTAGCAACATCGCCCCATGATTCCCTAGGTATCACTGATAGTGCCTGCAAGAACCAATAGATTTTGGTTAGCGTACAGTACGGTCCCTTCATCCATATATCCCGATCGAACCAACAACCATTAGTAAATCGAGAGTTGTTCGAGATTCAATAACTATGCAATGCATCTTGAAGATCAAATAGTGACATCGCATTTGCTACTAGGAAACCAAGTAACCTAAAACACATCATGTACTCTGGCCAGAGATTCGTCACACTAAAATCTCCTCAGATTGCATAGGATATCCACACTCGCAAGTATGTGGTGAATCCTTGACAACAAAGCATCGACTCCTATATGTGTCATAACTGTACCCAAACCCGACACCTGATGACCCCAATAGAGTCGGTAAACGAGTCAAAGTTCAGTACTAGCATATAGAGTCTCAATGATGTTTCAAGTAGTAAGGACTAATGGTGTACAACCAAAACCGCGGACTTTATCCACTCGATAAGTGATAACCACTTGGAAAGTCCAGATAGGGTAGTTCGATCATTCATCATATGAATATCCATTTGCATACTTTGAACATCTCTATGTTCCATACCAATGAAACGTGGTACTCGGCATCGCAAATGCTAGTCTCAATCTCGAGCGATCCTTATCCTTATTAACGGATGGCTCAATCGACTAGGAACTGTTTAGAATATACAGTGACTATAAGATGTGTTTCAAGATAGTCATCCCCATGTGCTACCACATCTTACATACACTATAGTATATTCAAGGTCTTCATCTAAACATCTTATAATATGTCACAACATAATAATATGATAAAAGATAAAGTAAATGCTATTATAAAAGTGTAAATTATATTAAACAAAAGATTGTTTATACATAGAGTCATAAAAGCCCTTAGCCACAAGTTGGCTCACCGAGCACCCACTCTTTCAATCTCCCACTTGCCCTAAAGCCAACTAGTCATACTACATAGTCCCATTGCTTCGCGATGTTTGTCAAATAATGGTCCTGGCAAGGGCTTAGTAAGTGGATCAGCGATATTTTCTGCAGAGGCCACTCTCTCGACAGTGATGTCTCCTCTTTCCACGATCTCCCGGATGATGTGGTATTTCCACAATACGTGTTTAGATCTTCAATGAGACCTTGGTTCCTTTGCCTGAGCAACGGCACCCGTGTTGTCACAGTACACCGGAACTGGACCAACAGCTTCAGGAATAACGCCCAACTCTTGGACAAAATTTCTCATCCAAACGGCCTCTTTAGCAGCAGCTAATGCCGCAATGTATTCTGCCTCAGTGGTGGAATCCGCTGTGGTGTCCTGCTTGGAACTCTTCCAAGAGACAGCACCGCCATTGAGCATGAACACAAATCCAGAGGTTGACTTCGAGTCATCCAAATCACTTTGGAAGCTAGAGTTGGTATAGCCTTCCAATTTCAGTTCTCTTCCTCCATAAACCATGAATACATTCTTAGTTCTTCTCAAGTACTTAAGAATATCCTTCACGGCTTTCCAATGCATTTGACCGGGATTGGATTGATATCTTCTCGTTACACTCAGAGAAAATGCCACATCCAGTTTGGTAGATATCATCCCATACATGATACTCCCTATGGCTGACGCATATGGTATGTGTGTCATTTTTTCTATCTCTTCATCAGTCTTGGGAGACATAGACTTGGATAGAGAGACTCCATGACACATAGGTAGATGTACTCTCTTGGACTCATCCATTGAAAACCTTTTCAATATAGTGTCGATGTAGGTAGCTTGAGTAAGTCCTATCATTCTCTTAGATCTATCTCTATAGATCTGTATCCCTAGAATATAGGATGCCTCACCCAAATCCTTAATCGAGATTCTACCTGACAACCATATCTTTGTTGACTGCAACATCCCTACATCATTCCCAATGAGTAAAATGTCATCAACATAAAGTACTAAGAATGTCACAACATCCTTAACTACTTTCTTGTATACGCACGGTTCCTTCGGGTTCTTGATGAAACCAAAATCCTTTATTGTTTCATCAAATTTTTGGTTCCAACTTCTTGATGCTTGTTTGAGACCATAAATTGATCTCTGAAGCTTACATACCTTATACTCGCTTCCCATGGATGTGAATCCCTCAGGCTGCATCATATAGATCTCTTCCTTAATGTTTCAATTAAGGAATGCAGTCTTCACATCCATTTGTCATATCTCATAGTCATACCATGCAGCAATGGCAATAAGGGTTCTTATGGACTTGAACATTGCGACTGGTGAAAAAGTTTCATCATAGTCAACTCCTTGTCTTTGAGTATAACTTTTTGCCACCAATCGTGCCTTTTAGGTCAGTACCTTTCCATCAGGCCCAAGTTTTCACTTGTAGATCTATTTACACCCTATTGGAAAAATTCCATCGGGAGGATCTACTAAAGATCAAACTTGGTTTGTATGCATCGAATCTATTTCCGACTGCATAGCTTCAAGCCATAAATTCGAATCCGCATCAGAAATTTCTTTCTTGAAGTTTCTTGGATCACATCCAATGTCGGGTTCACTTTGATCCCCTTCAAGAAGAAGACCTTATCTAATAGGAGGCCTAGAAGTCCTCTCGGATCTTCTAGTAATAGGTGTGTCTTGTGATGATTCTTGAGGTATAGGATCGTTATTTTGTATCTCGGGTTCTTCTCGAATTTCTTCCACTTCCATCATCTTGTCTTTCTTTTCCAATAAGAACTCCTTCTCCAAGAAGGTGGCATTTCTTGAAACAAACACTTTTGTTTCAGTAGGATGATAGAAATAATATCCGATTGAAATATTCAGATACCCTACAAAATAACATAAGGTGGATCGACTATCCAACTTACCTCCCACTGTCTGCTTCACGTAAGCAGGACATCCCCAAATCCTCAAGTACGAATACTTAGGAGCTTTGACATTCCATTACTCATATGGTGTTTTGTCCACTGATTTAGTGTGGACTTTGTTCAACAACAATACCGCCGTTTCAAGAGAATAGCCCCAAAACGAAGGTGGGAGCTCAGTGAAGCTCATCATAGATCGAACCATGTCCAACAAGGTTTGATTGTGACGCTCCAAAACACCATTCAGCTGAGGTGTCATAGGAAGTGTCCACTAAGAGAGAATCTCATTCTCTTTTAGATAATCCAAGAACTCGGTACTTAAGTATTCTCCACCTCGATCTGAACGAAGTGCTTTAATACTCTTACCTAGTTTGTTTTCTACTTCAGCCTTGAATTCTTTGAACTTTTCAAATGATTCAGACTTATATTTCATCAAATATAAGTACCCATACCTGGAATAATCATCAGTAAAGGTAATGAAGTAGGTGTGACCAAATTTTGTACCAATACTAAATGGTCCGCAAACATCCGTATGGATCAAATCCAATAGATTTTGACTACGCTCAGGCTTCCCCTTGAAAGGAGATTTAGTCATTTTTCCTTTTAGGAAGGACTCACAAGTAGGTAGAGAGTTAATATCCGACATATCAAACATGCCCTATCCCACTAGCTTGTTCATCCTCCTTGAGGTAATATGACCTAGCCTAGCATGTCAAAGGTTTGCCGGTTTTTTACTATCGCTTTTCCTTTTATTTGTTGTTACCGGTTAATCAACATAATTCATTGGAATGTCTTTTAATTTTAAGTTATATAGATCGTTTTCAATTGTCCATTTCAAATCAAACATTCATTCTTGTAAATATTGCAAATCCCATTCGCAAAATTTCAAGAAAGATCTTCTCTATCAAGAATAGAAAAAGAAATAATGTTTTAATGATATCTTGGTAAAAATAAAACATCTCTCTCAAAATATAGCTTAAAATTGTTTTGCAAAATTAAACAAATGTTTTCCATAGCTTTTGGATTCAACTCTGGAACCATTCCCGAGCCTTAACTGGATCTTACCCATCCTAAGCTTACGACTTCTTGTCATCATCTGCAACTCATTGCAAATGTGAGATCTATATCTGGTATCCAATAACCAAAAATAGTATTAAGTGAAACATTTATAAAATATATCCTTTGTAGTTCATAACTACTCGATATACATTCTTTGCAGTTGCGCTTCCAGTAACCGGGTTTCTTGCAGTGATTGCAAACTTATTTAGACTTGTCCATCTTTGCATGTAACATTTGGCCTTGAGATCATGGTCCTACCATTTCTTTAGTTCGGCCAACCTTTCCGAAGTTACATCAGCCGGGGCTGTTTTCCGGAGGAGCCTTTTCTAACACTTAGAAAATCTTTTCCGAATTAGAACATTCTTAACTCATGGAACCTTTCCGTATAGTTTGCGCCAGTCAACTTGTTTTTTTCGAGAATCGAGAATAGTGGATTATGCGAATTCATTATAATGAAATACTGAAAGGAAACAGACAATAATCGATGATTGTTTAATTAATTTACTAAGACATAAAATATGGCAAAATTTTATTTTATGAATCTCATTCCCACTATTTTAACGATTTCACTACCCTCTAGTGAAAACGGGAAACTGTTTTCCTTAGTGGGAACATGGAGTCCAATTGACAAACTATAGTCCCGAATAATATCAGCCAACCATTATTTTCAAAAGGTAGATCCCAATTTCTTCCAAAGCAACCCCCATGTTTTTACCTCATGTCCAATAAGGGCCCAATAATATGACGTCGTATATTGTGACATGTCAAGATGACCCATCAATATTAAGTTATGATGGATGGTCGCCATGTGGATCCCCAATAATATGAGCCAATCCCATGGGATTTCCACCCAACTTACAACATGTGTCGATCCAATGTACAGCTTTCCGACGGACGGGCCCCCCCAATAATATGAGCCGGATCGTATCCGCGGGTAGCATCTCATACATTGATCGTTGATGGAAGGTAGAAATATTTAAACAATATTTAAATTCCTTTTTAATCTTGATATCAATTTTAAATCATATTTAAAATGAGGGATTTTTAATTTTGAAATTTTTTGTCTCATCATGCAAATTTTGTATGCTTGCGGGATTCATACAATTTAGTCTAAACATACATACAATAATAATATCATATATTATTTTAGGATGATCGATTCCATTACTAATCGACCCGTGGTTGCCAATCACGAGTCTAAGTCCAATCCTAGGTAATATGCAAGTATGCAATGCAATCCTATTGCATTGAGCTTCCAATTTACATTTCTTCGGTTTTTATTGTCTGCTAGGCCCACCTTTGTCTTAAATCTCTATCTCCCACTAAGTCTAATGAATTTACAATAAATTTCGATGACAAGCAGGGGATACATATTTAAGGGGTGGGAACGGGCCAAAAATCATGCTCAATTTTATTACATATGACAATTCATATTGGGCCATAAACCAGGCCCATTAATAAATCCAACAACAATAAAAACAAATGTAAATATCCTAACATACACCTACAAAAATGGTCATGGCAATCGATCCTCCTTATCCAATAATATTTAATTCAAAATTAATTTATTGAATAACATGCAATGGCAATTAAATTTAAATAGATAAAATCATATTTCATATATAAAATCTTATTTTACATATAAAATCTTATTTTACATATAAAATCATATTTTATCTAGTTTATCCATAAAATCATATTTTACATATAAAATCCAATTTTATACATAAAATCATATTTTATTATCAATTGTACCAAAATTAATAATTTTATAAAATCTAATTTAATGGATAAAATTTATAAATTTCCGAAAATTCAAATTAATCCAAAAATCAATTTTTAAAATTTCGGACTCAAACAATTTGATCCGATGCCTCGTGGACCAATCAAAAACAATTTTCAATCGGACCAAAAACTAAAATTTCAAAAATTTCAAAAATTCAAAAATTATATTTTAAAATTTCCAGACTGCCCGGGACAATCCCGGGCAGCCCGACCTCCACATGGGACAGGGCTGCCCACGTGGAGGTGGGCAGCGATCAAATCGCTGCCCGATTGCCCTGGAATTTAATTTAAAATTTTCGTTTTATTTTTCTGAAAAATCTAGGCCGGTACAATCGAATAAATTTTAATCGTAAAATCCGAGAACAACCTGGCTCTGATACCACTGTTGGAACACGGTCGTTCTCCGGATTGAAAAAGAAAGTGATACCCGTTGCAGCGGAAGTTTAAAATTTTATATGGAACGATTCCATATGGGTATCAAATTCCTACGATTAAAATTGATAACATAAAATTTAAACAATGTAAATTTTACCTTAAAATCTCAAAACGAGATTATGGACACCAACAGATTAAACTGCTCTTGTTGTATATCCCAGGAACTGATGAACGAACGTTTCTTCAATCAGGTCCACAAACAGAAGTTTAATCTCTCTGATAGACTACACTAGAAAGTCTATCAGAAGTTTCTACGAAGAGATAGAACAGAAATGATCTGTTAAATAAGACTGCAAATTCAAAATTTGCAGACTGAAATTCTCGAACACAGTAGGGGAGGGGGGCGGCCGAATTCTCTAGAGAGAGAGCTCTAGGGTTTAGAATTTTATGCCTTGTGTTGTGTCTAATTTCTGTACTGCAATAACTTATTTATAATGTGGGCTCCTAACAGCTTAGGGCCCATTAGTCATAAGTTCAAGCCTGACAAGCAAAGCCCGCATGTTCAGAAATTAATATAAAATTCATCGTGACTCAGATTGATAAACCAATTTCACCAATGTGCAAAGAAACCATTTCTGCATCTTTTAAAGTCAAGATAAATTTTCTGAATCCGAATTCAATGATTTCCAAAAATGTCCATCACTATGTCATTTTAGGAAATCTTACTCCCTCTACTTTTTTTAACTAAGAAGTCCCACTTCTTTATTCACTAAATTTAACTCTTTAAATTTAATTATCTCAACGGGGATTAAAAATCTATTACTTGTGTGACCCTCAATGGTTCAGGGATACAGCTAGCCGTGGGCTCACAACTCCTTGTGACTCGGAACAACAATTTCCGACTTGCCCATCGAATCATGGTAAGAGCGCCTAGCAACATCGCCCCATGATTCCCTAGGTATAACTGATAGTTCCTGCAAGAACCAATAGATTTTGGTTAGCGTACAGTACGGTCCCTTCATCCATATATCCCGATCGAATCAACAACCATTGGTAAATTGAGAGTCGTTCGAGATTTGATAACTATGCAATGCATCTTGAAGATCAAATAGTGACATCGCATGTGCTACTAGGAAACCAAGTAACCTAAAACACATCATGTACTCTGGCCAGAGATTCGTCACACTAATATCTCCTCAAATTGCAAAGGATATCCACACTCGCAAGTATGTGGTGAATCCTTGATAACAAAGGATCGACTCCTATATGTGTCGTAACTGTACCCAAACCCGACACCTGATGACCCCAATAGAGTCGGTAAACGAGTCAAAGTACAGTACTAGCATATAGAGTCTCAATGATGTTTCAAGTAGTAAGGACTAATGGTGTACAACCAAAACCGCGGACTTTATCCACTCGATAAGAGATAACTACTTGGAAAGGCCGGATAGGGTAGTTCGATCATTCATCATATGAATATCCATTTGCATGCTTTGAACATCTCTATGTTCCATACCAATGAAACGTGGTACTCGGCATCGCAAATGCTAGTCTCAATCTCGAGCGATCCTTATCCTTATTAACGGACGGCTCAATCGACTAGGAACTGTTTAGAATATACAGTGACTATAAGATTTGTTTCATGATAGCCATCCCCATGTGCTACCACATCTTACATACACTATAGTATATTCAAGGTCTTCATCTAAACATCTTATAGTATGTCACAACATAATAATATGATAAAAGATAAAGTAAATGCCATTATAAAAGTGTAAATTATATTAAATAAAAGATTGTTTATACATAGAGTCATAAAAGCCCTTAGCCACAAGTTGGCTCACTGGGCACCCACTCTTTCATATTCTGCAGTGGTCTGAGGTTCAGGTGAGCAAGGATTTGACCTATGTTGAGAAACCTATTTGTATCCTGGATCATAAGGATAAGGTTTTGCGGAACAAAGTCATTCCTCTGGTTTTAGTTCAGTGGCAGCGCCAAGGCACTGAGGAAGCTACTTGGAAGCTTGAGGACAGGATGCGTGAAGACCATCCTGAGTTGTTTTGATTTCATTCTTAAGTTGTATTCAGTTGCAAACTCTGTAAACGTTTGATTTGAATAAAGAATGTTTTTTATTTCTGTATTACATTCGGTACTTAAGATCTGATTTCGAGGACGAAATATCTTAAGTGGGGGAGAATGTAGTAGCCTGTAACCAAAATCAGTGATTTAAGGGATTAATCAACGCTAATTAAATAGATTGAGTACCGGACGGATCGGAAGCTCCGATGGAGGATCGGAAGTTCCGATCGAGATCGGAAGCTCCGATGCAAGATCGGAAGCTCCGATGGTATTACGTTAGACATGACATGTGGCAGGATCGGAAGCTTCGATCACCCCTATCCAAAGTCAACCAGTGATATTTTGACACGTGGCAGATAACGATGTTTGGAAGCTCCGATGGCAGGATCAGAGGTTCCGATGGATGCCTATAAATAGAAGGCCGAGGCTTCACTTTCATTTGCCAATTCCGAGAATCCCTCTCTATTCCAGGCATATTAGGCGTTCGATAGTCGTAGCGGAGTTGTGCCCAAGTTCTGGAGGCATCAACATCAAAGGGCTAACGACGGACGAAGGTATAGCTTTTGCTTCCTATAAATATTTAGGAGTATGCAATAGCTTAGTTAAGGCCTTTAGAGTACTTTAATGATAGTAGTATCATTTGGCAGTGTAGAGCAGACTATAGGCGTGGACCTAGAGTTGGTAGAGCTTGCACTGATTTGAGGTACGAAAGTACTATTCGAGATATCTTGACTGAGTATGCATGTATTATGTGACTGCATGGTTTATATGTCATTGATTTATGCTGCATTCATTTGCATACTGAGCTATCTCCTTCGAGATGTCTATTAGTAGGGTTGTACCCTACCCTGTTAGTGGATGGACTTCCATGGCTTTGGGTCTAGTAAATCCACTGGTATTATGGTATAGGAGCCACCTCCTGAAGCGACGGCATAGCGTGCTACATATCAGGGCCCGGTCTGTCTCTGTTATATGATCCTTGACCTCGAGTTTATAGGGAGTTCACTTTGCATGCATGTATAATCATACTCTCGTACTAAGCATTTTATGCTCACGTCTCGTACTCTGTGTTTTTGGACACCCTATTCCATGGGGCAGGTTTTCATTTGGACGAGGCGGGTGGATCCAAGAGAGGCTAGGCAGTTTTTGGCCAGTTGGAGCTTCGCCTAGGTTTTATTCTATTTTTATTAGATTGAAACAGCTGTTCGATATGGTTGAACAATATTTGGGTATTTACAGATTCCTTTACTTGGGATTATATAATGTCTATGGTTTCCGCAGTTGAATTCTGATTACTGTTTTGATTAAGTTAATTGCATGCCTAAGTTCTGTTTAGTACGTGATCCAGGTAAGGGTCACTACATTGTTCACTTATGGATTCGGATGACATTAATCAAAGTTGAATTCTGCCACTTTGGCATTTGTTGAACTTTTTAGTAAAATCTTGTTAATGTTTCATACTTTTTGAAATTTTATTCGGTACTAGAGCCACATGTTGATGTGAGTAAGATTCGTTGTCTTTCTTTTTATTAATCTACTCATGTTGTGTGACTGACATTTGATTTTAATTTTAGACCGTTGTTTTTCCTGACTATTAACTTGTGCGGACTTCTTTCGACTGAAGTCATACAGATTGCTCTTAATTGTGCTTTGATTGTTTGAGAATCATTTCATGAATGATTACGAGATCTGGATCTTGTTTGCCCATGTTCATTATTCATGGAGCCTCCATTATTATTCATTCACCCCTAGAATTCAATTATAAGTGAGTTGTTTTCACTTATCTAGATTTTTATTTTCAGGTTGTTTGTTTGTAATGCTTGCATTATTTCATTTTACATTAAGCATCATTACTTGTATGTCTGTTTCCTTTCATGATCCATCATGATGAGGATTTGGGTGGATCATAATTTCAATTATTATTTCAAATTTTTGTGTAGAGAATTGGCTCATAGCCCCTTAGTAAGCGTTTATACTGTTGGAATTTAGCATTTATACTAGATAAAATCCTAAGTTATTGTTGTGATCCTAGGAGTGGCGACTATAAATTATATCTAGTCCTAGCGAGTAGACTGCTAGGTAGTAAATTAATTGAATGGGTTGTTTCAAATTCTAAACAGGATCGTTAAGAGTAAATAGATGATTTTGGTGAGCTGAATGGGTGAACAGTTGCGAGATAAGAAATAAAGCTGTCCCTAGAATACTTTCGAGTACTTTAAATTTGCATTCTAAGACTTTGTGATTATCGACCGATATGACTAATGCACCAACTATGTGAATAGGATGCTAAATAGAACATTCAGATAGTTTTTTGGATAAGTTGTAGACTTATTTATTGGGAAAATACTAAGGTACTGGAGGATCAATTAGAAAGCCTTTTCGATCAGGTTACAACTCTTCAAGGTGTCCAATTTTATACTAAGTTCATGAATTATGAATTCAGGTTGTCATATAATAATTTGGGGATTTTTGGATTTTCAGACTTGTTGTCAAGTTGAACTAGGGATTTGAGATATGTCTTCAGGCGATACGTGAGAATTATTTAGTACTTAGAGACGATCTAGTTCCATAAGAGATTAATAGCTCTTAGTATACTTTTACTTGAAGTGTAATTATGGATTTCTTAGTCGTTGTGTCTGGGATAAAAAAGGTGGATAAATCTGTTGGGAAATTTTAAATCAAGAGTTGAACTTTTGGTAAAATCAAATATGCTAGAGATGAACATTTAAATTGGTGAGTGGATAATTGGGATCTGTTTAGTCACATATTTGGATTCTATATGTTATCGGTTATTACCTTGGGACTGAACAACAGTGCATTTTATGGTTATATTTTCTTATCAAGTATTGTGTTAGATTTTTTTTTATTATATATAAATGGGTCAGATCTATCTCATATCTTGAGGTCTAATGAGTTAGAATTGAATAGTCCTTTAGCTATCCTATTTAGAAAATTTTAGTGCTAGTCGCTAAGTATTTTTTGAACTTGTGGATTTCTTAAGATCTCAAGTTGTATATTATATGAGTTAAGTTTAATTGGAAAATAGAATTAAACATAGCTTTGTTGTTAGAAAGTTTTTAAGTTATGGTCGAGGTCGACATAAATTATTTTTGGTTATGTGGAGCAGAATTGATCAATAATAACGAAGAATTTATAAGATTAGAGAAATGTAAGTTGTGCAATAACTTAAAGGTCTAAGAATTTGTTGGTTGTAGAACTTAAGAGTTGCAATAGGATGACGTTCGTAGGTTGCAATTTAGATCAAATTAATTTGGTGCAGTGATAAAATTTAAGTTTGAATAAAATCACTCGATAGCAAATAAGAACTAGGAATTTATAGGACAGTGAGAGTTAGCCAAACCCTTGGTGATATATAGATATTAATAAGTATCAGAGTGCGCAACGAAAGCTAATTAGCGTCAACTCTTGTGGGTGCAAGGTAAGAAGATTTAGTGTTATTTTGGTCTAAGATATTCGATTCTGGTTAACAAGTTTTGAATTTCAAGGACGAAATTCCATTTAAGGAGGTAAGGAATTGTAGCATCTAAAATCCAACCTATTAAATCGCATGCATTAAATTAAATAAATATTATGATTATTACTTTTAAATTAATCGACTTAAAATTATTTATCTTAATTATTTGTAATGAAATATTAATTATTCATTTAAATGTTTTTATTGTACTAAATATTTAATTAATACTTTTAATTGCTTAAGTTTAATTGCCAAAATCATTTTTATTGCGCAACTTATTTGTTTTAAATATTTAAAGGTTTAAGTTTGCTTAATTAAATTATTTTAATTATTTAGTTTATTCGTTTAAATGATCCTAACTGTACCACTCATTTATTTAAAATGATTTAAATTTATTGGATGATTATTTAAATGATTTTAACTGTTAAGCTTATTTATTTAAATATTTTTGGATGGTCCAACTTATTTGTTTTAAATAACTTAAATTTAACGGTTAGTTATTTTAAATCATTTTAAATGCATATCTTATTTATTTAAATGATTTCAATTGTCCAAGTCATTTTAAAGATTTTTATTCCGCTTGTGTATTTTATTTAAATGACTTTTAAATAATCGTTTAGTTTATTTAAATTATTTTAATCTCTCAGGTTATTATTTAAATATTTTATTTAACATTGTGACATCAAAATAACTAAAGTATTGATTTTAATTTCTAAGTTAGTGTTTAAATTCATTCACATGTTTATTTGTTTTTGTGACGCCAAAGTTTCATAAATTAAATTTAATGACTAAATTAGCTTTAATATTGAAATTCCTAAAAATTCATGATGATTTAAATGATTTAATATTTAAATTAAAGATTTTAGATTTAGAATTTAAAAATAAGTGCAATTCTACAACTTAAAGTTTTAATATCCAAAGTAGCACTTTTACTAGTGAAAAAAAAAACACTTTTGTATATACCCTACACACACCACCTACCTATACATACACTACACTTAAAATATCACACATTATTCTCCCTCTCCCATTCTCATGCTTCTTCCATTTCCTCACCCCTTCTTCACATCGGCTTTCACCATTTCTTCCTCCCTTCAACTCCGGCCACCGCCCAACCACCTAACCACCGCCGTGAAGCCCCAAGGTCCACCTTAGAAGAGCATTTCAGCTGCTGGTCGTGAATCTCAGCACCTTGGCAGCCTCTTTTTCTTCTTTTGGTTGCAAGTTAAGGCAAGAAAACTCTTTCATTTTTGAAACCCAAGCATAGGATATAAATTCTCTTGGCTCCCTTCTTGTTATTTCGAATTTGGGCAGAATTTTTATGTGTATTGGTGGTGTGGTGTTCGATTTTCAGTAGGTAAAGGAGTCATGGGGTTGGTTTTGTGTATTTTAAATTGCTAGCTTGCATATTGATGTTGTAGGAATGATTTACTTGCATCCAAATGAAATTTTGGTGATTTGAATGAAAAATAAGATTGTAGCATGATGCTTTCAACCCATTTCCATGTGTGTTTGATTGGTTTTAAGCCTCTCATGGTATTATGCAAGTCATATTTTATTTATGCCTTGAATGTGTTGAAATTGTGGCGTTTGGATTGAAATTTTGGAAGGAATGGATGAGAGGTGTAACGCCCCGAAAATTTATTATCGAATTAATTGGCAATTAAAATAATTATTGAGTGGATAAAATAATTATTACTGTCAAATGAGTTATAGAGTGTATTCATAAAATACACGTGTCAATTAGTCAATGAGTTTGACTATTTTTGGATGTCTGGAATATTGGCATTTTGAAATAATTATTGAGATATTTAAATAAAAATAATTATTTATGACAGATAATTTAATTTAAAATAGTATTTGACAAATTTGACTTGTCATAGTCTAACTTTGACTCAATAATTAATTTGAAAAATTATGAGTCCAACTAACTGGTCAAAGTCAATAATTTCAGAAATTTGAATTAATAGATGTTGGGTGTGTGTACCGAAAATATAAGATTAGAGACTAATTTTACCATTTGAGTATAAAATAAATTGGTTCGGGTCAAGAAATTACCGAGTTGCTATAAATAGCAAAACACACACTGAAACACCATAAAGAAAACATAGATCAAAAAATTTTCTCCCAAACTTTCGAATTTACTGTAGCATCCCACGGATTTAACGTTGTCGGCCATTCGCCAAAGCTCCGATGGGAAATCTGAACGGTCACAATGTAGAGGAGATCTAGACGATTCCAAAGATACCAAGAAATCAAAGTTTGAACGGATGGATCGCCGGGAATTGTCAAAGTTTCAGACGGGAACTATTCATCATCTTCTCTGGTGAGATTTTGAGATTTTGGGCTCGATTTTGTTGGATTTAAAGGTGTTAGCTGATAGTAAATGATGTGTAGAACATTTTCTAAGCTTGTTACATATTTTTCTGGTCGAAAATTGTGCAGATCGGAGCTTGGAGTCTTTGCCGGAATTAGACTGTTTTTCTACGATCTACGGCGCGTCAAAGCTCTGTTTCGATCGTGGTTTTACAATTTTCCGGCGACCGCCGCCGTCGCCGCCATCTTCTCCAATTTCCCCGCGACCCTCGACATGTTAACCATTTTTTATCATCTCGACATGATAGATCCAAATATCCAAGTTTCGAGTTGAGATTCAAAGCCATGAAGCGGTGAGAACGCAATAAATTTTGCGAATTTTTGGTCAAAGTTTGACCAAAGTTGACTAAGGTTGAATTTTGACCATTATGTGATTTTTCGCATATCGGAAGCTAGTTGAGGATATTAAGAGGCAAAAATCAACAGTTAGGGATTTGAGTTTTCCAGAATTGAAAGGTTATGAGATTCCCAAGTCACGATCTACGAAATCGATTAAGTTTTCGTGCGTTACAAACGCAAAGACATGTTTCTATCCATTCCTACTCACCAGTTAAATCATATGTATAAGATTTTGTGCATTAAAGGTATGTTGGAGTGCATGGTATGTGGTTTAGAACAAACTCATGAAAGCATGCATTTGATTCAAGTTATGATGTATTTCTGCCATGTACTCGTTCAAGCCTGCTGATCCACGGGTTGGAGTTTGAGTTAGGGTCCTTAGGGTTGGGTTATTTTATTTTTGGGTTCGAGTAATTTAATTAGTTGTTTAAGTGGATAATTATTGGATTATGGGCTTGGTTAACTTTAATGCATAATTGAACTAATGTTAACTTAATGAGTCATTCTAAAATGATAAGGAGCCAGTATAAGAATTTATGGTCTTAAGTTAAGGAGGGTCAGTAGGTCGAATCAGTTTATGGAAAATAAATGGTCCGCAAATATATATTTAATTCATGCATGCATTTGTGGATATATATATATATATAAGTATGAATTTTATGAAAAATAATTAAATATATATTTACGGACAAATTTTCATGAAAATGACGAGATAAAGATGATTTTTAAGTTCATGCATCATGCAAGTATTTTAATGAATGATTAAGGAAATATTTTATGAAAATAAGATCATGAAGATTTTTCTATGTATGTGCATGTTGATACATGTATATGTATGATGTTGGGCATAAGATAATATTTGACAATCTACGGGATTGAAGATGGGATGCCTAGGCCCGAAGACCTTCCATATGACACGGGACTGTGGGTCAGGATACTGGGACCCGATTGCCTTTCCATACGATTATGATTATATTTGCCTACGGATCCAGGGTCAGCCTAGTGAAGGGGCCAAGAGGTGGAGATACCACCGCCACGTACGTTGGTTATTTGATTGATCAATCACTTTCACGGTCACACGACATGGATATAACCTTCAGAGCTTTTAAATTATGATATTCCCTAAATATGATGTATGATGAGCATGTTATGTTATGATCATGTATGATATCTTTTTGTTATAGCCATGAATTATTAATTTTAAGATTATGTACGTATATGATATATTCACGATATTTTATATGATATGTTCTTGCATGTGGTTTCATATTTGTTATTACTAGATAGAGCATGCTGAGCCTCTAAGCTCACTAGATTTAGATGGTGCAGGTGATTATGAGTATGATGATGATGAGGAGGTCCCTACTGGCAATGAAGGCGTATGAGTATCCAGTGCAGCTAATACACCCGTGACCGATGCTCAGTTTATGTTCAGTGGTTTTTGAGATTTAAAGCAGTTATTTCCGCACATGTTTTAATATTTTCTCTTTCACAGTTTATTGGTTTTGAAATGTTTTGTGTATTCATGAGTTTTGCGTATGCATGGATTTATGAGAGTATATTATTTAAGTTTTTATGTTACGGATCTTGCATGCAAGAATTTTAAAAAAAAATTAGTAGTAGTTTCGGGTTGTTACAAGAGGAGTGGAGGGGCTGCCAATGGGATGTTTATGGGATAGACATGTGATCATGAATGTGTATTAGATGGGCTTTAGGGGCTGGTTAAGGGGAAAATTGTTGGCATGAAGATAAGTGGAGTTTGGAGTTGCCGGGTAATCGTATTGGGTGAAACATTTGAAATGAGTTAGCACCGGGAAAGAGACTAGCTCAAGGGCCCTATCTGGTAATTTATGGGTGCTAATAATTTTCATGGATGAGTTTTTTAGGTGTTAGAGCATGAGGAGTAAGTTTGAGAGGCCTTAGCCTCAAAGGTGTCAAAACAGAATTTTATTGCCTTCGCGTTATGCCTCTAGAAACTAGGTCTGATTGAGTCGTTATTTAGTTCTGTACAGGGGATACCCTTGTTCCTCTGTTTGAAGGTGATGTTATGGTCGTGTCGGTGCAAATTGGGCTTATTTCGGATAAATATCGAGTAAGTTAGGTGTGTTTTAAGTTGGGTTGACGTGAGCAGATTTTTCTAACATTTATGGGCTGTTCGGGAATTTAAATCATTCGGGGTGTTCGGGCCATAATTAAAGGATGAATACTGATCCTAGGAGTATTTTAATATGTGTTTGAGGTTCAAGTTTGAACGGGAAGCCTTTTAGATAAGAATATGCCACATTATGGGTCGTACGGGCCGACCGCTCGAGTTGGATCTTCTTTGGCGTAAGTCTAAGTAATAAATAGAAAACCCCTTAGGCTGCTCACCTACACTCCAATCATCCATAAATTTTATGTCATGCTATCTTTTGAGTTTCATGTCGTTTAAATTATTCAATGCCCATTTATTCGCGTGTGTGACTTCAAATTCATTTATATTCTAGTCCCGAAATCTTATTTAAAGAATGCTTGTAAAGATAAAAGTGGAAATGAGAAAATGTTAAATGAAAGGAAAATTAAAGAATGAAGTGAGTTGGTTGTGAATTGGGCGTGCAATGATGGGTCGTGGGATGCCCTGGTTCACTTGCCAAATGACGTGTTGTACGAAGTCGAGAGACATCTTGGTTTCCATACCAAATGGACGTGTAGTACGAGGTCGGTAGCAATCTCGATTTCCCTACCAATTAAAGGGAAATGTGGGGTCCAAAGAAATCTTGGCTTCCTTGCCGGCATTGTATACTATAGTCATTAGTCGATCAAAATCATAGTCACAATCGAGGATCTAAATTCACAAGTAAAGGAAAAGGATAAATGAATCATGAATGTTACTTTTCATTGCATATTGAGATTGTTCCTCCTTCAAGCATGTTATTACATTTTTCTTTCATGTGAGTCCCATTGTATGTATATTATTATTTTTAGTATGCAGCATCTATTTTTAACCCTTGTTTATATAACGTAAATATTGCTTGGCTTTTAGGTTCACTACTATGCTTGGTGCAGGTTGTACTTTGTTGAGATCGAGGGGCATGACTCTCGAGTGGACTGCGATACGGGCACGGCACATCCCTCCGACCTATGTTATTCTTTCGCAGAAGTTTATTCAAACTTAAATGTTATGAAATATTTATTTTGTTATTTGACAAATGTAAATTAAATGAATTTTAAGATTTGTTTCTTGGTCTGTAAGGATTAAATTATAAAATTTTGATGTTTGTGATGTTGAACCTTTTCCCCTGATTTCTCTTTCAATTATTCTGGTCTAGTATTTCTGTGTTGTTGGTTGCTTTTGTTGTTGCTGTCTGTGCCAGGCGGATTTTAAAATAAATAAATGGGTTATGCCGAAATTTTTGAAATCCGTATTTTATTTAATTATTATTTAAAGGAGAGCGAGTGGTCATTTCAGAACCGCTAAGAAAATTCTGTTCTAAACACTTGCCAAGAATCAGTATACCTATGCTCTCTCATTATTGCTTTCTCAAAATCCACCAGCTTTTTGCTAGGTCTTGAAGTTGGTATACAATCAATATGATGTGACATTCATTTGCATATTCAAAGGATTTGAACACCTGATCAAGCTCTTCAAATCAAATTCTACCTACAATAACATCTAATTAGTTCTCTGAGATACTGTTCTGTTCAATCGGAAGTACTTCTTTCAGCTGAGCAATACAGTTGTGTTCAGTTTGGGGTGCCTACTTCACCCAAAGAACACTGTTCTATTCAATTCTGGGTGCTTACGTCACCCGGAGAAATCTTAAAACAAAATGTATAAGAAACTCAAAAATTTATAAATCAGTAAGATATGCATTTCGTTCTCAAGAGTAGATCATATTCCCAAGCAATTTATTAAATCAAGTAAAGCATAATCATGCAATATTATAAATACATGCGACTCAATCTACCCCGCTCAACTCTATCTCAATCCGAGAAACTTATGCTCTGATACCACCTGTTGTGGGGACCTCGGGTTTCCAATCTCGTCTTAGGGAAATTAACGATTAAATAACAATAATCGTACAAGGTAAAGAATAATCAAACAAAAACCCAAAGACATAAATTTTTTTTTAAAATTGAGCCTCGCTCGATTGGTTAAACATCACCGATCTAGCGAGCAGAAATTACCCACTCTCGGGTGTGAGCCAAAGATGGAATCGCTCGATCGGTGCAAATCTACCGATCGAGCGAGCTAGAATTTTCTCGAATCTGCTGCTGATTTTTGTTCTGTCAAAATAAATTCCAAACACCATCAATTCAAGTTTGGAAACATGAGAATACATCTATGAACTAGCATAAATGAGCCCAAAGCTTAATACATCCATCTCATAAATTAAAACATGAAAGATCTATACAATACAAAATCAAATAGCATAGTTTCTAACATGTTTGACAACCTCTAAAGACAACAACTTTTCTAAACCCGAGTCACCACGTGCTACATCTCTCTCTCGAGCCACCGCAGTTCTCTCTGGATAGCTTCTGCCCCACCTGTTTCCATGCACATATACAAAACAAGACAACAGCCAGATAACTCCGGTGAGAATATAATTCCCAGTATAAAAGACATATACATAACAGTTCATATCAATTCACTTTAAATACTTCAAATCAAAGTTTCAAATCAATAATTCAAATCATACTTCAAATCAAAAGATTTATATAGCGCGCTAACAAATAATTGATTCATATCAAATCTTTGCCATCAAGATTCGTATCCGATCTTGACATGGATATCCATCTATCGTAGTCATATCTGACTAGAAAATAAGGTTCATCACACCTTGGCATTGGAATCAAATCATTTTTCATATCATATCATAATCATATCAACTTCAAAGATCCACTACCTGAGATGGATCAACAACAATAACACAAGTTCTAAATCAAGAACAATCAAATAAAAAAGTATGTGATTTGTTCGGGATAACTCAAGAATCATCATTCTTGAGTATCTAAATCCCTGACTCTCGATGTCATCTTATAAATTTTTTTCGTTCTTTATTTCTTCCTTTGAATGTGTTCCAAATCTGGAAATTATCCACAAGACATGTATCAAAATCTGCTCAAGTTCAATCAAACATCAAGGTAGAAAACAACTTCAAGCTTGCTCCAAAACTCTCCCATTCGAAGATGGACTTCTCGAGTTCAATCAAATTATTATCTAATCTGAAACAAAGCATATTCAAGCTATATAGATCAGAAAAATATCCTCCTACCCCAGCAAGGTCAGAAACATAATGATTGAAACCACGCTGGAAAATCATAACAATCGCATACATGGTCCATTCTTTGATTTGGCTTCAAATTCTTTGATTCGAACTCGATATATTATACTTGAAGTTTAAACTGAAGTCATGCCATCTAAATCATCTTTCTTATATTTTAGAGTGTTGTGGTCGTCTCATCAATGTAAGTTAAATTTAAAATTTAACAACATTTTTTTGATTCATATCATTATTATATTTTTAACTTTTGTTATTTGTTTATTTTATATATATTTGTTATCTTTGGTTCTCTAATCGGTTGCTCCCCCTTGATAAAATTCCTACATCTGCCTCTGATTATTGTTTCATGGATTCATTTTTGGATTTGAATTGAATGAAATCAAAGATGAAGAAATTAATTTATTTTTTGTAGATGAAAGTAGAAGAAGTGGATTTTTGAAGGAAGAATGAAGAATATTTATAGAAGATTGAAGAATATAGCTGTTACTAGCCGTTTCGAAGTTTTTTTTTATTTTTTTTTAAATTAAATGATTTTTTTATTATTAATTTTTTAATTATAATTTTTTTTTATTTTTAATAATTTAAAAGGTCATATTAATCTGATCCAAAGACCAGATTAATATGACCATTGGATCAATGGCCATTTAAAAAAAAACAAAAAGAAAGCTGGGATCACCGCGCTGAAGGTTTCCGCTCAGGCCCATCCTGCATCATCGCACGAGGATTTTTCCTCGTGCGATATCTTCGCTGGGCTTCCTTGCCCCTTGTATATGCTCTAAAATAAAGGATAAAAATTATTATATGTAAAATAAAAAGAATATTTTGAGAATATTTTTTTGGTGTAAAAGTTGAAGTAATTGGCTTGGAGATGAATGTAGTATATGGTTCAAACATTACACTATTATAATGCAAAACTTGTACCAAATAAACTTTGTGGTTGGAGATGGCCTGAGCGTTAACCCTTTTTGGTTGGGTGGAGAATTTATTTAATTAAGAAAGGAAAGTGACAGATTGAGGAGTGAAATTTATTTTTTCGGAACTGGCGTGGGAACTAAACACTAATAAAAGTTGTTTCTATGTTGGGATTTATATTTAATTTTTCCATGATATTTTGAATTTTGTAATTTACTTTTCCGTGTATATAAAGTTGTTGGAATTACAGTATTTTGATATTGACTTAATCCAGGCTACATCACAAGATCAACTGATCCTATCGAGAGTCAAGCACAAAAAGACATAAACTGACCAAGACTCTCAAGCCAAGACAATGAGATCAACTGAGTCGATAAGCATAACAGAGGAGTATAGATCAACTGAGCATAGTTAGTAAAGAAGCAGAGTCGCTCAGCTATCAGAGCAGTTGAGCAGAGCTAAACTAATAGAATGAAGATAACTAAATTCAGTTTACTGAGCTAAACTGATTCAGTTGGACTTTACACATCCATCATATAAATTGAACAAGAGTATGAGCGATTCAAGTCAAATAAACGGAACTCTTGTGAATAAGTTTTTTCATACCAGACAAAGTGCCAAAATAAGAAACAGTCACAGTGTACTATCTTGACATATAATGTCTGCGGAAAGACAAGCCAACAAAAATGATTCAAATTCAAATAAGATGATTGCCCGTCGAATATAAATACCCATCATTGGGACACTTCAATTCATCTGACTCATAAGAAATCTCGCATACATACTCAAATAAGAGGTGAACTGAATTCCTCCAACTTACTCACTTGGTCGAGAAATTAGGCATTGCAAAGCCTATCATAAGTCGAAGAACACAAGCAAGAGCATTCAAGCATAGAAAAGATCAATTAGTTCTTAGTGTTGTTTATCAACAGGTGTTGTATCAGTATGATCAATTAAAGTGCTGCAAACCTCGTTGTAACAAGAAAAAGTCATGAACTATGTTCTTGAAGTGTTTCTAGGAGTTTTGGGATAGGCAGTGTGTAAGTCCTGGTCTTGGAGTGGGTTGTTGCAAGTCGATTGTAATAGTCAAAGTCTTTTAGAGTGAATCCTTCCAAGATAGAAGAAGGGGTGACGTAGAAGTATTTGAAATTTTCGAGCATCCATAAACAATCACCATGCAATATTACCTTTCAGTTCATCACTCACACACGCAGTCAGTCTGTGACGCCCAGAATTTTCCATAATTTGAGTTTTATGCCTTAACCTTTTTTAATATTTATAATTTTTAATTTTCGGTATTTAATTGCTTAGCTCAGTTTTAAATTTTATATTATTTAATTATTTTAAATTTTCAGTGACAGTCGCTTTTAAATTTAATTTTTCCCACGCTCTTGAGCTACTTCTTTTAAATCTCTATGAGGATTAGTATTTTAATTTTTGGACTATCAAATTCGATATTTTATTTTGATCTGAGAAAATCCTAGCGTGTAATTTGGTGCGAACTAATTTAGAAATGTGAGTTATCTCCTTAGTTTATCACTTTAAATTTTAATTGACATTTTCACCTAAATTTGGATTTAACCCTAACTTTTAAATCAAACACACCCACTAACACCAAAACACACACACTCATTTTCGCCCAACACAAACACACGCCGAGAGAAGAACGATTCCCCCTGTTCTTCATTCCCCTTTCCTTCGATTCTTCACCTAGCCCCTTCCAGCTTTGAATTTTCTTCAGAATCGCTCCATGGACAGCTAGAAAGGAAGCTCGTGATTGTTGTTCTCGGCTATTCTCCAGATTTCCTACCAGTTCTCCTCTCGGCCGCGGAATTCTTTTTCCTTTGGTTCATCGATTCTTGTTTAATCTAGCTAGGCAAGATTATGGCTCATTTATTGCAACTTATATTTGATTATTGTGTGCTGCATTGTGGTGATAATCGTTGCTCTCTCCACTTCCGATTGTAAAAAAAAAATATACGTGCTTTGTTCTTTTCCTTGTTCTCACGGTAGGGATTATTTTTTTTTACACTGGGATTTTGATTGCCGTTATCTTATTATTGCACTTATGAGATAAATGATGGAGTTAAAAGCTTTGAATGCCATTGTCTATATGCTTGTGTATTTTCGAAATTTTCCAGAAAATTTTTGGCAGCCTTGTTTGAATTCTGTCGTGTGGTTGATGGTATTGATTGGTGTGGAGATTTAGGAGCTACCACGGTTGATATGTAGTTCACGTGGTAGGAATAGATTGAGCCGGAGGTGATTAAAGATTTGGAGGGTGACTGACCGAGTTTGGCAGCAACCTAGGGAATTGTTTTGGGCTGCCGGGTTTGAGCATTTGGTGAAGGGTTATGGCGATTGTTTAGGGCTTTTGGATGAGCCTAGGGGTTGGCATTGATTCTAGGATAGTGGCTTGAGGATCGGAGGATAGTTTGGTAGGTTTTGGGTTGGTTTGAGGAAGGGTGTTGAGCAGGATATTTGTAGGCCATGCTGCTGTCCAGCTCTCTTGCGAGTTCACAGCAGGGTAAGGGGCTGTATTCGGTGAAGGGCTCGGGGCTCGTGGATACCTTATAGCACTAGGGAAGTTGACGTTTTGAACGGAATTTAATTTGGTTGAGCTTTCCCTAAGCTTTAAGCCTTGAGTCTTTAGAGGAGCAGAATTTTAGGCAAATAGATTTCTGTTTGGATGTGAGCTTTTACGTCAAGTATAGAAACGGACTCGAGTTAAGGTTACGGGACTGGAATTAACTTAAGAGATTAAGGAAGTAATGTTTCAAGCAGTATCTCATTTGGGAAAGTATCGAGTGAGTTATAAGATTGTTGGTCGAACCGCTCCTCTCACCTAAGTGCTTAAATGATGGTTTAGAATTCCACCCCTGATACCTCCCTAAATCACCATTCCAGTCATTCACCATCGAGTCCTTTGCATGTTCATTGAGTCATTATCTTCATAACTTTACATCAACATGTGCATGCTAAGTCTCAAATTCAATAAAGGAAAGAAATATTTTTGAACGATGTGAGATGGTTGTGACTACATATTCATGTGTTCGTGTGGGGCTGAAATACGTTTTGGCCTCCCTTACCAAATCATTATGGGTTTCCTTACCTTAGCATGTGTTCGTGTGGGGCCTGAGCTATTCTGGCCTCCCTTACGAATATAGGGCAAGTACGGATTGGGTTTCATCTCGACCTCTTTGTGGCATTGTGGACTATAGCCATGATCATGATCGCAATCACAGAGTCACAATTCATGGAACGGAGTTCACTCAAAATTCATATGACCATGTTCAGTACATTTTATGTTATTTAATGAGTTATTTGACTTAGGCTTGCACATGTCACATTCATGCATTTATTCTTTATACATGTACATTACTTTTAAGTTTATGGGCACTAAAGGTTATTTTATTACGCACTATTTTGAATTCTGTGTGTGCTTGTAGTTATGTAGTACTCGTTATCCCCACCCCCCCCCCCCCCCCAATGATCTTTCTGGGTCTTTTAGACTCACCCCAATTCTTCCTACTTTCAGGTGAGGATGAGTATCAGTGGACTGAGGGGCAGGATCCCCTGGGCAAGGTTCCCGAAGGCACAGGACTGTGACCGTGGCTCCATTTATTTTTCCGTTGTGTCATTTCAGTTTGAAAGTCTGTAATAAATTACATTTCAACTCTCTTGTTTTATTCGGTAGCAGGATGTGTTTCCCTGCGTAAGAACATTTGTCTTGTTTTTCTTTTTCGGTTGGTTGCCCGGTGTGGCACACTACTGGCATGTTACTTGTTTTTGATACTTGTACGATGTTTGGGAGACGTTATTTAAAATATTTTGAACTGCTGTTTGTGTTGTTGGTTTGTTCTAAAAACAAACGGGTCATGCCGAAATTTTTAGAAAATTTTAATTACTTTAAAAATCCGTTTATTATTATTTTTTAATTTATTTGAGTATTAGTAGCTAGTCGTTTCAGTTGGTATCAGAGCCTCGGTCTTGGTTGGGTCTGTGTATACTACCGGTTGCCGAAACTCAAAGGGATCTCGCCTCAAAGTTTGTAAGATTTAAGTGCAATTATTTTAATTTGTTTAAGTTCATTTCCGCGTATCCTTTTAACTTTCAAGCTTGTAAAAGTTTAAAGAAAATATTTTTCCTAAGGCATGAAACTTGATTATGGGAATTTGAACTTGCGTATAGATGGCCACTCGTCGTGGAAGTGCACTGTGAGACCTCGTTTCTAAACATCTAATCAAAGATTAAACTAACTAGCAAGCATTAAAAGTCTCGAGCACTTTTTTTTAACAGGGGCCGCGCGGCCGCGCACGGCACTCTGCCTGACGCGCGGCCGCGCCCTAGCGAGGCGAGGGCGCGCATGGCGCCCTGCCCGGGAAGAAATGGGCTGCGCGATGCGCTGCACCTGCTGCTAAAAACAATTCCAACGTACGACCAAAGCTCGGGGGAGTGAAACAATCCTCGCTCTAACAACAAAATCATGCATTGGTACAAAATTCCAGCAACAAGGTATTCAAATACATAAAAAGTGTAGAACATGCATCAATTCTAAGTTCCACGATCCAAAATACAATACGATACAATTTCAAATACAAATTCGACTTCTACAAAAACAAGGCCTCACTCTATCAACTCATCCACCTAGCCATGCGATCTCTGACTCGGTCCTACCCCACCTATTGCCAAGCACACATACAAAGACAAAACAACAGCCGGATAATTCGTTGAGAATAATATTCCCAGTAAAAGAGACTAGCATGCAATATCAAATAAGCATTTCAAATCGAAATACATCAACTTCCAGATATTCAAATATCAACCATGCAATTTCAAGACAAATAAAAATGAAATGCATGTCTTTAAAACTCTTGGATTATCAAGTCCGGATAATCACAACATTGCTTTTTTTGCTTTTGGGTTCCCGAGGATGAGATCACGTAAACAACTCACCGACTCTCCCGATCGAGGTGGTGTCACGTATCTCCATCCTCTAGACTTTGGTGCGACTATAAGGAGTATGCTAGCACTAGATGAAACGGCTACACCCAAGCCACTCACAATATGGCCCCCAAAACGTCTAACATAAAAGGGTCGTCCTGCCCGCCAAAATCAAGGATTCTAAGCTGTAGATGAATGCAATGCAAACATAACTCAATCAAATAAATTTGAGTAAAAGCAAATAACATGCAAGTATGTGATTCTTCGAAACACTCGAATTAAGTCGGATTCGAGTCACTCGTTCCATTCCAGTCTAAGTAATCTTATACCTGTTCTCAAACGTCGATGCTCCAAACCTGGAAACAACAATGATTCCTCAATCAAGATTCCATCAAACTTTCTCAATCGAATAAAGAAATCGATACTATACCGACTATAATCTTCAAAGCGATTCAACTCCTGAAATCTCACAATTCAACGGCCTTCGAATGAATCTGTACGGAGGTAAGAGAAGATCAAGAATGACGATCGGTCAGTCGAAATCAGATAGTAGATAAAATAAGAACAGTTCAAAATTCATACAATTCCTCAGATAAAGATTCGCAGTCAGAAATCTCATACAATCTAATCCTCTTCTCTGTCCCCAAATCAGTTCCGTCTGCGAAAACAATTACTCCAACTCTTAAGATTAGAAAAGATCACGAAAATTTCCTCATAAGACACTAGATAACAGATCTTCTAATCAATAAGATCGCTACGAGCTCAAAGTCCAGATTCAGACATTGAGTCTCGAGCGTCTTCCGCTGTCTCGATGTCTAGACTAGAGCACGATTCCTCTGAATAATAATACATCCCAAGATCTCGATAAGAAGAATACCAAGTACTGAAAGATCATTAGCATCGAAATCAGTATATCAGAGCACTGGTCGACAAAAATTCCATCACCAAATCATAAAATCGAGGAAGAAAACTCGATCCAAACAGAATTCAGACATCGAAGAATAGCATACAACTGTTCTGCACAAAATCTGCTATAAATTCCTCAAAAGCTCTGAAAGATCAGTACAATTCTTATTCCAACAGATAAGAAATCATCGATAAGAATTCATAGCTTCCACTAAAACTTCTGAAAGATCCCGTTAATGGAAGATTAACAACACTAATTGAGTGTTCGTCAATTCAAACGACTCAACAAAAGTTAAGGAGCACGATAAACACTAAACAAATTCTTCAATAAGAAGGCAAGAGACTCGCCAGTATTATCATTTAATTAGAGTAGGAAACCAAAGTCGAATGTTACCTGATCTGCTAATATCGGGTGCAGCCTAAGTCTACGGATCCTCAGACAGAGCAAAAACTTGTGCCTACTGTCTGGGAGGCTGATTCGCATACTGATTACCTTCCTGCCTAATCTGCTGCTGAGGTTGGAAAGAGTGGACAGTAGGTGTAAGGTCCAAATCCACTAAACTCACTTACGATGATTTTAAAATAATTTTTATGATTTTATGTCATAAATTGTTTAAGTTATGATTTCATGATTATGTTTATTTTACGTTTAACAATTTGATTAAGTAAATAATTTCAGGTTGAGTTTGATTCTAGACTCTCGGGACGAGGCTAACTTACGAACGAAGTGTTAGAACGTATTTTCACGAGTATTTTAAGTATAATATTGATATACTTTGAATAAAAGAGTTGGGAGATAGTATTTTTATCAGTCGAGTCAAGGAAGAGTGGTAGACTTTATTTTAATTAGTCACCACGATGCGAATTAAGTGTTGAAAGCAACACTCTTCTATCACGTTCCCCACTTATTTATGGACTTGTCTCCCCATGATTGTCCTCCTTCACACCTACCTTCTTCTTCTTTCTTTTATTTTCATTTTATTCTCTTCTTCTCTGAACACTACACGGTTCCTTCAAGAAATTTCAAAGTTAAACTTCAATCTTGCTCCTCTTCGTGGTTAGTTCGTCTCCGAAGTTCCGGATCAACTCCTCCTCCATTCAAGGCAAGTTTTTAAAGAATTTTAAACCACCATTCAAGATATATCTATTTTGATAAGAAATGATGTGTGTTGATGAGTTTAAGCATGATTTTAAAGATTTGAGAAGCATAAAAGCATGAAGTTTATGATATCATGATATGTAAGTCGTTCTTGTGAAATTCTTGATAAATAATGTGTGATGATAGATTCTTATTGTTTAGAGTTGATAAAGGACTACTTTTGAAGGTGTGTGTTGAATTTTGAAGTCTTGAGTTAGTTTGAGTTAAAACTTTGAAATGTTGCATGTGCTGAATTGTTTCGGATTAGCGGCACTTGTTACTTTTTTTTACGATTTTAACTAGTGTACTTATCCAAATGATATGAGAACAATTTTATTGGAAGGATAGCTTATTTATCTACAACTTTCGTGTTTTGAGTTTTCTTAAAATCATTTTGAAAGATTGACCAAAATTTCCTTGAAGTGTGTCAAATGTTTTGAATTTCTGGCAGTACCACATCTCGGGAGAATAAGCATAAACTTTTACTGAAAATTCTATTTTAGGTGAGGTTTTCAGCATTCGAAAGCCAAGATCAAGATCTACAACTTTCATGTTTACCACGTTTTCATATTCTGAATTAAGAATAGAGTTTTGGAGCGAGCAAGATGAACCAGTTGCGCAGGTCAGGCGCGCCCGCGCCTAGAAGTTGAGCGGGCGCCCCTTTCATTCGAAATTTATGATTTTTATATTTTATTTTAGGGTCCTAAATTCATGGTTATGATTTTTTAAGGCTTCTAAAATATATTGAAGAGTTTCTATGCAAAATATTTCAAGTTTTAAGTTAAGAACGACAAGAACGACTTACGTGGATCGATTACGTTATGTGGTGCATGTACATGTCTAAGTTTCTTTCATGAAACCTATGTTCAATATGAAAGTATGATTTTTATCATTTATTACATGCACGAATTTATCGAGTAAAGCTTTATGTTCATGAAACAAAAGTTAAGATGGAAATTATGATGTTTCAATGATGCTTCATGATGGATGAAATGATATGTTGATGAAATGAAAATGATGAAGCATGAATGAATAATGCTATGTTGAATTATGAAAATATAATATGTTGATGCATGAAAATATTTTGATGTCTTATGTGTCTTTGTGGTGGCAATACGGGAACAGTGCTCTGGTTTGGGCTCCGGAGTAGCCCTCCCAAATATGGCTCAATGTACGGGGTTAGGTCCTCCGGGATGAGCTCCGAAGGAGCCGCCGAAAAGGAATGAACGAAAGTTATGAGGCGTAATGCCATATGATTGTTGATCAACAAGAAAAGATGAATGTTCCCATTATGACGGTTGCCACAATTTCGCATAATTCGTCACCAAATGATAAGTTTATGTTATGTTATGTTACGTTTAATTGATAATTGAAATCTCATGATTTTTACTGCATACTCTTGTTGAGTTTTTAGACTCACTATACTTGAATGGTGCAGGTAATGAGGATGACATTTATGCATATGTTGACGAGTTTAATGTCGGACATGAAGAAGAGCAAGGAGTCGGACCGGCGGGCGATGCATGAGTGTGTTATGTGTTGAGTGTGATATGCTATGTCTTGAGCTATTTGCAACTTTATGATGTATTTTAAGGTTGTAAACAAGTTTTATAAATTTTAAGGTTTGGATTTGGTTTGTAAACTATTCTGAAATGTTTTAAGTAAGGTTTGATGTATGCATACATCTTTAAAAAAAAAAAAAAAATTTCTTTTCCGCGTTCTATAAGGTTATGTTAGTTTTGTAACATCTTCATCGGTTGAGGGTGTTACAGTAGGTGCTTGCTGCTGAGGCTGAGCTGTCTGTCTCGAAGAACTTCCACTCTGAGCTTGCTTAGGGACACGCTGAGGACACGTTCTTGCAAAGTGCCCCGCCTGGTTATAGATATGAATGCTTCCAAAAATACCTCTACACTGATCACTGGAGTGACGCCCTCCGCAATTGGCACAAGACATGCCTGACTGACCCGAACTTTGTCCCGATACATACTGCCTCGAGCCACTAGAGCTCGAAGAACTGCCTCCATGCTTCTTAAACTGCTTCCCCCTCGGAAGATAGTAATCCTTCCTATTACCTCCACTGCTACCACCTTCAGAACTCGGTGGTTGATTTTGAATCTGAAAATATTGATTCTGGAATTGGGACGGTTGGTTCTGATAATGAGAAGGTTGTGCTTGGAAGTGTCCTTGCTGCTGCTGAGGCACAAACTGAGCTCCTCTCTGTCTTCACAAACCTGCTTCAACTCCTTTTGCATGATTCATGGCATCCGCAAAATTATCTGGCCCAGCATTGTTTACCAGTGTGAAGATATCAGGGTTCAGACCATTAATGAACTGGTCGGCTTTAGCTTCTTCATTGTCGGCAATGTGCGGTGCAAAACGCAACAAGCTATCAAACTTGGCTACGTACTCCTCAATGTTCAAATTCCCTTGCCTCAGATTTTCAAACTCGGCTCCCTTGTCCTTTTGGTACAAAATTGGGAAAAATCGCTTATAAAACTCAGACTTAAATAGATTCTAGTTAATAGCTGTACCTCGGTTCTCCATGGATCTCTTCGTCGCTATCCACCAGTTCTTAGCAACACCACGAAGCTGATGAATGACCAACCTAGTTCTGCGGTCATCAGAATAGTCAAGGGAATCAAACAACTGATCAACGTAATCCAGCCAACTCTTACAGTCAACTGGATTCTCTGTACCCAACAACAACGGTGGATTAAACGACTGGAACCTCTTCAGCAAGGTCTCCATCGGCGTTGCTGTGGCATCCAATTGATCGAATTCAGTACTAGCTTGCTCAGTCGTAGGAATAACTGGCGGTGGGTTCCTATTAATAACACGTCGAGGACCTATCTGATAATCAAAGGTTAGGATACAAGATACCTCAATCTCTGCACTTCGGTGCCCCTTACAACCTCTCAGAATTCGGAAACCAGTTGATAACAAAACAGTTATATCTCAAGTAGATCATGCTTTATAATTTAAATCACATAGTCATGTAATTCAATCAATTCTCAATTAATAAAGCATGCTCGCATGGTATTTAAATAAATCAAATTTAAATAATTCAATCACATGCGAGAATTCAATTCATGTGGACTCGATCTACCCTGCTCACTTCTAAATTCAGTCCAAGAATCTTAGGTCTCTGATACCACTTAATGTGAGATCTAGTTTCTAAACATCTAATCAAAAAGTAAACTAACAAGCAAGCATTAAAAGTCGAGAGAATTTTTTTTAACAAGGGCCGCGCGGCCGCGCACTGTGAAAGAGTGGGTGCCCAGTAAGCCAACTTGTGGCTATGGGCTTTGATGACTCTTTGTATAAACGATCTTTTGTTTAATATAATTTACACTTTTATTAATGGCAATGACTTTATCTTTCTTCATATTGTTATATTATGATATACTATTGTTGTTTTGATAAAGACCTTGAATATACTATAGTGTATGTATGATGTGGTAGAACATGGGGATGTCTATCATGAAACACATCTTATAGTCGCTGTATATTCTAAACTGTTCCTAGTCGATTGAGCCGTCCGATAATAAGGATAAGGATCGCTCGAGTTTGAGACTAGCATTTGCGATGCAGAGTACCACGTTTCATTGGTAGGGAACATGGAGATGTTCGAAGCATGCAAATGGATATTCATATGATGAATGATCGAACTACCCTATCCGGACTTTCCAAGTGGTTATCACTTATCGAGTGGATAAAGTCCGCGGTTTTGGTTGTACACCATTAGTCCTTACTACTTGAAACATCATGGAGACTCTATATGCTAGTACTGTGCTTTGACTCGTTTACCGACTCTATTGGGGTCATCAGGTGTCGGGATTAGGTACAGTTACAACACATATAAGAGTCGATGCATTGTTGTCAAGGATTCACCACATACTTGCGAGTGTGGATATCCTATGCGATCTGAGGAGATGTTAGTGTGACGAATCTCTGGCCAGAGTATTTGATGTGATTTAAGAAATGGTTTCTTAGTAGCACATGCGATGTCACTAATTTGATCTTCAAGATGTATTGCATAGTTATCGAATCTTGAGCGACTCTCGATATACCAATGGTTGTTGATTCGATCGGGATATATGGATGAAGGGACCGTACTGTACGCTAACCAAAATCTACTGGTTCTTGTAGGCACTATCAGTGATACCTAGGGAATCATGGGGCGATGTTGCTAGGCGCTTTACCATGATTCGTTGGGCAAGTCGGAAATTGTTGTTCCGAGTCACAAGGAGTTGTGAGCCCACGGCTAGCTGTATCCCTGAACCATTGAGGGTCACACAGTGTAATGGTTTTTTAATCCCCATTGAGATGGTTAAATTTAAAGAGTTAAATTTAATGAACAAAGAAGTTGGACTTCTTAATTAAGAGTAAGGGAGTAGGATTTCCTAAAATGACATAGGGATGGACATTTTTGGAAACCACTGAATTCGGATTCAGGAAAATTTATCTTGACTTTAAAATGTGCAGAAATGGTTTCTGTGCACGTTGGTGAAATCGGTTTATCAATCGGAGTCACGATGAATTTTATATTAATTTTTGAACATGCAGGCTTTGCTTGTCGGGCCTCAACTTATGACTAATGGGCCCTAAGCTGTTAGTGGCCTGCATTATAAATAAGTTATTGCAGTACAGAAATTACACACAACTGGTCATAATTGAGACAGGATTTTTCGAAAACCCTAGCCTCTTCTCTCTCAAAGTGGCCGAACACCCTCCCTTCTGTGTCAGAGATTTTCCGGTCTGTAATTTTGAATTGCAGTCAGGATTAATGAATCAAATTCGTTATTCTCTTCGCAGAAAACTTCTGATAGATTTTCTAGTGCAATCTATCATAGGGATTAAACCTCCATTCGTGGACCTGATTGAAGGAAAGATTATTCATCAGTTCCAGGGAGAGACAACAAGAGCAGAGAAATCTGTTGGAGTCCAGAATCTCGATTCGAGATTAAAGGTAAAAATTATATAATTGTTATTTAATTTTTACACACACAAATAATTTAATCGTAAGGTTGATACCCACACTATGGAATTGTTCCATATTAAAATTTTAAACTTCCGCTGCACCGGGTATCAATCGTGATTGATCTGAATGCCGCGTTTTTTCCAACAGTGGTATCAGAGCCAGGTTGCTCAGATCAAACGATTAAATTAATCGATTGTACAAAAATTTTTGAGTCTCGGTTTTTTAAAACAAAATAAATATTTTAAATAAAATTTTTTTTTTTCCGGGCAAAACCCGGGCAGCGATTGGATCGCTGCCCCGGGCGGCGCACGGCGCCGCCCAGGGCAGCGATTGTCGCTGCCCTAGGGGGCAGCCGGGCTGCCCCGGCCCGACCCCACGGGGGTGCGGGCCGGCCCGGGAGTGTCCCGGGCGGCCCGCGGGAAAAATTATTTTTATTTTAAAATTAATTTTAATATGTTAAAATTTTATTTTTGGTTCGGTCAAAAATTGTTTTTGATTGGTTCACGAGGCTTCGGATCGAATTGTTCGAGTCCGAAAATTTTAAAATTGATTTTTGGATAAATTTGAATTTTTGGAAAATTTTAATATTTTATCCTTAAATTGAATTTTGAAATCAATTATTTTTGGTACAATTGATGATAAGATTTGATCTTATGGATATATTAAGTAAAATATGATTTTATCTATAAAATTGGATTCTGTAGATAAAATATGATTTTATTTAATAAAAGGTAAAATATGATTTTATATGTAAAATATGATTTTATATATAAAATATGATTTTATCCTGTTTAAATTTAAATTGCCATATGCATGATATCCAATAAATTAATTTTTATTTAAATATTATTGGATAAGGATGATCGATTGTCATGACCAATTTTGTAGGTGTATGTTAGGAATTTACATTTGTTTTTATTGTTGTTGGTTTTATTAATGGGCCTGGTTTATGGCCCAATATGAATGTCATATGTAATAAAAGTGGGCTTGGTTTATGGCCCGTTCCCACCCCTAAAAATGTATCCCCTACTTGTCATTGTTATTTATTGTAAATACATTAGATTTAGTGGGAGATCAAGATTTGAAGATGAAGGTGGGCCCAGCAGACAATAAAGACAGAAAAAATGTAAATTGGAAGCAAATGTAATAGGATTGCATTGCATACTGCATATTACCTAGGATTGGACTAAGACTCGTGATTGGCAACCACGGGTCAATTAGAAATGAAATCGATCATCCTATATAATATATGATATTATGATTGTATGCATGTTTTAGACATAATTGTATGAATCCGGCAAGCATACAATAATTTGAAAAATGATGAGACAAATTTTCATAATTAAAATCCCTCATTTTAAATATGATTTAAAATTGATATCAAGATAAATAAAGGAAATTTAAATTTGTTTAAATGTTTCTACCTTCCACCAACAATCAATGTATGAGATGCTACCCGCGGATACGGTCTGGCTCATATTATTGGGGGGGGCCGTCCGTCGGAAAGCTGTACATTGGATCGACACATGTTGTAAGTTGGGTGGAACTCCCATGGGATCGGCTCATATTATTGAGGGATCCACATGGCGACCGTCCATCACAACTTAATATTGATGGGTCATCTTGACATGTCACTATAAACGGCGTCATATTATTGGGCCCTTATTGGACATGAGGTTAACACATGGGGGTTGCTTTGGAAGCAATTGGGCTCTACCTTTTGAGAATTATGGTTGGCTGATATTATTCGGGACCATAAGTTTGTCAATTGGACTCCATGTTCTCACTAAGGAAAAAGTTTCCCGTTTTCACTAAAGGGTAGTGAAATCGTTAAAATAGTGGGAGTGAGATTCATAAAATTAAATTTCGCCTATTTTATGTCTTAGTAAATTGCTTAAACAATCATTGATATTTGTCTGTTTTCTTTTCAGTATTTCATAAGATGAATTCGCGTAATCCATTATTCTCGATCCTCGAACAAAACAAGTTGACTGGCGCAAACTATACGGAATGGTTCCGGAAGTTGAAGATTGTCTTGACTTCGGAGAAGATGCTCTACGTGTTAGAGAAATCTCCTCCAAAGGAAGCACCAGCTGACGTAAGTCCAGAGGAGTTGGCCAAACTTGATGCATGGTGGGACCATGACATCAAGACCAAATGCTATATGCAAGCCTCGATGTCTGATGAACTCCAGAGGCGATTTGAGGACACCGTGAATGCTGCTGACATTCACGCTCAACTCAAGGAACTTTTTGGGGCTCAATCGAGGGCTGAAAGGTTCGCTACTGTTAAGGAGCTGATGACGTGTCGCATGCGTGAAGGGACTTCGGTCCGTGATCATGGGGTACGAGTGATTTGGCTCCTACAGAAGTTGGAAACCCTTGATTTGGTGTTGGAGCATGAACTCAACGTGGATTTACTGCTTCTGTCTCTTCCTTCTTCGTTTGACGGATTTGTGGTAAATTTCAATATAAACAAGATAGAGGCCACCCTTGAAGAGATGGTCAATATGCTTGTGACATATGAATCCACATTAAAGAAGGATAAACCAGCTTTCTTGGTGGGCTCCTCATCTTCTGCTAAGAAGGGGCCAAGTATGAAGGGTAAGAAACGTTCTGCCCCACCCAAGAAAGTCGAGCCCGAGAAGAAGCACAAGACAAAGGCTTCAAAAATGGAAAAATCCAAGGATGTTTGCCATTACTGCAAGAAGCCCGGTCATTGGAAGCGCAACTGCAAGGAATATCTATAGCAGTTGGGAACTGCGAAGGGTATGTTCTATATTGAAATAAACATTTCACTTAATACTACTTCTTGGGTATTGGATACCGGATGTGGATCTCACATTTGCAATGATTTGCAGGTGATGACAAGAAGTCGCAGGCTTAGAATGGGTGAGACCCAGCTGAGGCTCGGGAATGGTTCCAGAGTTGAAGCTACAGCCATAGGAGATGTTTGTTTAATTTTGCAGAACGGTTTTAAGTTATTTTTAAGAGATGTTTTATTTGTTCCGGATTTAATTAAAAACATTATTTCTGTTTCTATGCTAGATAGAGATGGTTATTCTTGCAATTTTGTGAATGGGATTTGCAATATTTACAAGAATGAATGTTTGATTGGAAATGGACAACTTGAAAACGATCTATACAACTTAAAACTAAAAGACGTTCCAATAAATTATGTTGATAAACCGGCGACAACAAACAAAAGGAAAATCGATAGTCAAAACCCGGCAAAACCTTTGGCACGCTAGACTGGGTCATATTTCCTCAAGGAGGATGAACAAGCTAGTGGGAGAGGGCATGTTTGATATGTCTGATATTAACTCTCTACCTACTTGTGAATCCTGCCTGAAAGGAAAAATGACTAAATCTCCTTTTAAGGGAAAACCTGAGCGTAGTCAGAATCTGTTGGATTTGATCCATACAGATGTTTGTGGACCATTTAGAGTTGGGACTCAACATGGCCACACCTACTTCTTTACCTTTACTGGTGATTATTCTAGGTATGGGTATTTATATTTAATGAAATATAAGTCTGAAGCATTTGAAAGGTTCAAAGAATTCAAGGCTGAAGTAGAAAACAAACTAGGTAAAAGTATTAAAGCACTTCGATCGGATCGAGGTGGAGAATACTTGAGTACCGAGTTTTTGGACTATCTAAAAGAGAATGGGATTCTCTCTCAGTGGACTCCTCCTATGACACCACAGCTTAATGGTGTATCGGAGCGTCGTAATCGAACTTTGTTGGACATGGTTCGATCTATGATGAGCTTCACTGAGCTTCCACCTTCGTTTTGGGGCTATGCGCTTGAAACGGCGGTATTGTTGTTGAACAACGTCCACACTAAAGCATTGGACAAAACACCATACGAGTTATGGAATGGCAAAGCTCCTAAGTATTCGTACTTGAGGATTTGGGGATGTCCTGCTTACGTGAAGCGGACAGTGGGAGAAAATTTGGATAGTCGATCCAGCTTATGTTATTTTGTGGGGTATCCGAAGAATTCAATCGGATATTATTTTTATTATCCTGCTGAAACAAAGGTGTTTGTTTCAAGGAATGCCTGTACCTAGAAGATCCGAGAGGACTTCTAGACCTCCTGTTTGATATGGTCTTCTTCTTGAAGGGGATCAAGATGAACCCGATGTTGGATGTGATCCAAGAAACTTCAAGGAAGCAATTTCTGATGCGGATTCAAATTTATGGCTTGAAGCTATGCAGTCTGAATTAGATTCGATGCATACAAACCAAGTTTGGTCTTTAGTAGATCCTCCCGATGGAATTGTTCCAATAGGGTGTAAATGGATCTACAAGAGAAAGCTTGGACCTGATGGTAAGGTATTGACCTACAAGGCGCGATTGGTGGCAAAAGGTTATACTCAAAGACAAGGAGTTGACTATGATGAAACTTTTTCACCAGTTGCAATGTTCAAGTCCATAAGAATCCTTATTGCCATAGCTGCATGGTATGACTATGAGATATGGCAAATGGATGTGAAGACTGCTTTTCTTAATGGAGACATTAAGGAAGAAATCTATATGAAGCAGCCTGAGGGGTTCACATCCATGGGAAGCGAGCATAAGGTATGCAAGCTTCAGAGATCAATTTATGGTCTAAAACAAGCATCAAGAAGTTGGAACCAGAAATTTGATGAAACAATAAAAGATTTTGGTTTCATCAAGAACCCGGAGGAACCATGCGTGTACAAGAAAGTAGTTAAGGATGCTGTGACATTCTTAGTACTTTATGTTGATGACATCCTACTCATTGGGAATGATGTAGGGATGTTGCAGTCAACAAAGATATGGTTATCAGGTAGATTCTCGATGAAGGATTTGGGTGAGGCATCCTACATTCTTGGGATACATATCTATAGAGATAGATCTAAGAGAATGATAGGACTCACTCAATCAACCTACATCGACACCATATTGAAACGGTTTTCAATGGATGGGTCCAAGAGAGGACATCTACCCATGTGTCATGGAGTTTCTTTATCCAAGTCTATGTGTCCCAAGACTGATGCAGAGATAGAGAATATGACACATGTACCATATGCGTCAGCTATAGGTAGTATCATGTATGGGATGATATCTACAAGACCGGATGTAGAATTTGCTCTGAGTGTCACGAGCAGATATCAGGCTAATCCTGGTCAAATGCATTGGAAAGCCGTGAAGGACATTCTTAAGTACTTACGAAGGACTAAGAATATGTTCATGGTATATGGAGGACGAGAACTGAAATTGGAAGGCTATACCGACTCTAGCTTCCAAAGTGACGTGGATGACTCGAAGTCAACCTCTGGATTTGTGTTCATGCTCAATGGCGGTGTTGTCTCTTGGAAGAGTTTTAAGCAGGACACCACAACGGATTCCACCACTGAGGCTGAATACATTGCAGCATCAGCTGCTGCTAAAGAGGCCGTTTGGATGAGGAATTTCGTCCAAGAGTTGGGCGTCATTCCTGAATTTGTTGGTCTAGTCCCGGTGTACTGTGACAACACGGGTGCCGTTGCTCAAGCAAAGGAACCAAGGTCTCATCAAAGATCCAAACACGTACTGAGGAAATACCACATCATCCGGGAGATTGTGGAAAGAGGAGACATCACTGTCGAACGAGTGGCCTCTGCAGACAATATCGCTGATCCACTTACTAAGCCCCTGCCAGGACCATTGTTTGACAAACATCGCGAAGCAATGGGTCTACGTAGTATGACTAGTTGGCTATAGGGCAAGTGGGAGATTGAAAGAGTGGGTGCCCAGTGAGCCAACTTGTGGCTATGTGCTTTGATGACTCTTTGTATAAACGATCTTTTGTTTAATATAATTTACACTTTTATTAATGGCAATGACTTTATCTTTCTTCTTATTGTTATATTATGATATACTATTGTTGTTTTGATAAAGACCTTGAATATACTATAGTGTATGTAAGATGTGGTAGAACATGGGGATGTCTATCATGAAACACATCTTATAGTCACTGTATATTCTAAACTGTTCCTAGTCGATTGAGCCGTCCGATAATAAGGATAAGGATCGCTCGAGTTTGAGACTAGCATTTGCGATGCAGAGTACCACGTTTCATTGGTAGGGAACATGGAGATGTTTGAAGCATGCAAATGGATATTCATATGATGAATGATCGAACTACCCTATCCGGACTTTCCAAGTGGTTATCACTTATCGAGTGGATAAAGTCCGCGGTTTTGGTTGTACACCATTAGTCCTTACTACTTGAAACATCATGGAGACTCTATATGCTAGTACTGTGCTTTGACTCGTTTACCAACTCTATTGGGGTCATCAGGTGTCGGGATTGGGTACAGTTACAACACATATAGGAGTCGATGCATTGTTGTCAAGGATTCACCACATACTTGCAAGTGTGGATATCCTATGCGATCTGAGGAGATGTTAGTGTGACGAATCTCTGGCCAGAGTACTTGATGTGATTTAAGAAATGGTTTCTTAGTAGCACATGCGATGTCACTAATTTGATCTTCAAGATGTATTGCATAGTTATCGAATCTTGAGCGACTCTCGATATACCAATGGTTGTTGATTCGATCGGGATATATGGATGAAGGGACCGTACTGTACGCTAACCAAAATCTACTGGTTCTTGTAGGCACTATCAGTGATACCTAGGGAATCATGGGGCGATGTTGCTAGGCGCTTTACCATGATTCGTTGGGCAAGTCGGAAATTGTTGTTTTGAGTCACAAGGAGTTGTGAGCCCACGGCTAGCTGTATCCCTGAACCATTGAGGGTCACACAGTGTAATGGTTTTTTAATCCCCGTTGAGATAGTTAAATTTAAAGAGTTAAATTTAATGAACAAAGAAGTTGGACTTCTTAATTAAGAGTAAGGGAGTAGGATTTCCTAAAATGACATAGGGATGGACATTTTTGGAAACCACTGAATTCGGATTCAGGAAAATTTATCTTGACTTTAAAATGTGCAGAAATGGTTTCTGTGCACGTTGGTGAAATCGGTTTATCAATCGAAGTCACGATGAATTGTATATTAATTTCTGAACATGCGGACTTTGCTTGTCGGGCCTCAACTTATGACTAATGGGCCCTAAGCTGTTAGTGGCCTGCATTATAAATAAGTTATTGCAGTACAGAAATTACACACAACTGGTCATAATTGAGACAGGATTTTTCGAAAACCCTAGCCTCTTCTCTCTCAAAGTGGCCGAACAACCTCCCTTCTCTATCAGAGATTTTCCGGTCTGTAATTTTGAATTGCAGTCAGGATTAACGAATCAAATTCGTTATTCTCTTCGCAGAAAACTTCTGATAGATTTTCTAGTGCAATCTATCAGAGGGATTAAACCTCCATTCGTGGACCTGATTGAAGGAAAGATTATTCATCAGTTCCAGGGAGAGACAACAAGAGCAGAGAAATCTGTTGGAGTCCAGAATCTCGATTCGAGATTAAAGGTAAAAATTATATAATTGTTATTTAATTTTTACACACACAAATAATTTAATCGTAAGGTTGATACCCACACTATGGAATTGTTCCATATTAAAATTTTAAATTTCCGCTGCACCGGGTATCAATCGTGATTGATCTGAACGCCGCGTTTTTTCCAACACACTGCGCTCTGCCCGACGCGCGGCCGCGCATGGCGCCCTGCCCGGGAAGAAACGGGTTGCGCGACGCGCTCCACCTGCTGCTAAAAACAATTTCAATGTACGACCAAAGCTCGGGGGAGTGAAACAATCATCGCTCTAACAACAAAATCATGCATTGGTACAAAATTCCAGCAACAAGGTATTAAAATACATTAAAAGTGTAGAACATGCATCAATTCTAAGTTCCACGATCCAAAATACAATACGATACAAGTTCAAATACAAATTCGACTTCTACAACAACAAGGTCTCACTCTATCAACTCATCCACCTAGCCATGCAATCTCTGACTTGGTCCTGCCCCACCTGTTGCCAAGCACACATACAAAGACAAGACAACAGCCGGATAATCCGATAAGAATAATATTCCCAGTAAAAGAGACTAGCATGCAATATCAAATAAGCATTTCAAATCAAAATACATCAACTTTCAGATATTCAAATATCAACCATGCAATTTCAAGACAAATCAAAATGAAATGCATGTCTTTAAAACTCTAGGATTATCAAGTCCGGATAATCACAACATTGCTGCTTTTGCTTTTGGGATCCCGAGGATGAGATCACGTAAACAACTCACCGACTCTCCTGATTGAGGTGGTGCCACGTATCTCCATCCTCTAGACTTTGGTGCGACAATAAGGAGTATGCTAACACTAGGTGAAATGGCTACACCCAAGCCACTCACAATATGGCCCCCAAAACGTCTAACATAAAAGGGTCGTCCTGCCCGCCAAAATAAAGGATTCTTAGCTCAAGATGAATGCAATGCAAACATAACTCAATCAACTTAATTCGAGTAAAAGCAAATAACATGCAAGTATGTGATTTTTTGGAACACTCGAATCAAGTCGGATTCGAGTCACTCGTTCCATTCCAGGCTAAGTCATCTTATACCTGTTCTCAAACGTCGATGCTCCAAACCTGGAAACAACAACGATTCCTCAATCAAGATTCCATCAAACTTTCTCAATCGAATAAAGAAATCGATACTATACCGGCTATAATCTTCAAAGAGATTCAACTCCTGAAATCTCACAATTCAACGGACTTCGAACGAATCTGTACGGAGGTAAGAGAAGATCAACAATGACGATCAAACTCAATAGCCAAATATCATCGACTCAAAATGGTTCAAAATCCCAATTTCAAACCGGTGGCATAACGGCTATATTCTAATCAAACCGGAATCGCAGACAGCATCATAAAAACAATATCAACTCAATACAATGCCCAAACAAAAACAAAAGCTCAAACCCAACAAATCTAAAAATCCTCATTTTCGAAAATGGCTTCCAAAAATCATAACAAATCCGAACGACGCTCTATTTCAAAACCAACAAAGAATAAACGATCAGAACTCTGCCAAGATCAACATACTCGAATCTCAATCGATTCTAACAACATCCAAAAAATAGAATGCATCTGATCGTAGAAAAACTTACGATAGAACGAAGCTCTTGTAGCCGTGATCGCTAATCTGCCTTCAGAATTAAATTCCAACGGACGGATCGAGCTCAGACTGAAATCTGGAAAGCTTGGAAGTCTCTTGGGCGTCTTCAATGGAGGAGGGAGACATTGGAGGGGATGAAGAAGTGAAAGAATGGGTCAACTTATACTTAAATATCTATTTAAGTCCAAAATTGCGTTTTAGTCCCTCAAATTTCCAAAATTTGCAAAAAGGACCTTGATAAAAAATAAGTCAGCTCTTGAACTCTGCAATCTCTGATTATCTCAAATAAAGTCAATTAAGATAAAATCGGGGCGTTACATGCACTGCATCCGCCACCACCTCCTCCACCTCCACCGCCACCTCCACCAGCTGCAGATGTTGGGATGCAGGTGCTAGCGAGCTTAGCCCGTATCCTAGAGCGACATGTGGACGCTCCGAGGCCTAGGCTTGGGACTATTTACGAGCAGTCCAGGAAGATGAATCCAAAGGACTTTGCTGGCAACATTGATCCACTGGTAGCGGAGGGATGGATCCGTTCGCTTGAGGTGATCTTCCGCTATATGCAGTTGGGAGATCCGGATCGAGTCCGTTGTGCTGTCTTTCATCTCCAGGATGATGCTGCCCTCTGGTGGGAGGGAGTGGAGAAGACAGTAGACACGGCTACCCTGACTTGGGCTGAGTTCAGGAGACTTTTCTTTGAAAAGTATTTCACGGCTGATGTGAGAGCCCGTTTGAAGACGGAGTTTTTGAGCCTGCGAGAGGGAGACTTATCAGTGGCTGAGTTTGTGGTGAAATTTGAGCGATGTTTCCACTTTGTGCCTCTGATTGGGTACGATGAGGCGGAGAAGCTCCAACACTTCATTGTTGGGCTACGACCCACTATCCGACGAGATGTACTCATGGCGGAGCCAGCTGACTATGCTTCGGCGCTCAGACGAGATTTGAGGTCTGAGCAGACTTTGAGGGACATAGCGCTGAGGCGCAGAGTAAGAGGCCACTACCATCTCATGGTCCACAGCAGCAGCATGGGAAGAGGCCATTCACTGGGCCTCAGTATCAGCAGGGACCCATTAGACCTCAGGGGCATCTAGCCAATAGGCCCCAGGGACATCATGTTCAGTGACCCCAGGGTCAGCAGGCACCGAGACCCGCTCCTCCCAAGACTGGGGAGAAGCCTGTATGCCCGAAATGTCATCATGCTCATCATGGACAGTGTCTGGCAGGTGCCGGAGTTTGCTATCGATGCAAGCATCCTGGACACATGGTTTCGGATTGTCCTTTGCGCGCCATGCCAACTCAGGGGAGAGTGTTTGTGATGCAGGCCAAGGAGGCTGATCCTGATACCACGCTCGTCATAGGTAATATTTAGATCTTTTGGATTAAGGGTGATTTAATTGATTCGTAGATGAAATTTTTGATTTTGATCTTTTCTTTTTTGGAATGAGAACTTGTTTTAGGTTGCATGCTTCGTGTTAATTGGTCGTGCTGAAATAGATAATTCTGAGTATGGAAGTTGTTGGCTTAGAATGAACCTAAGTAGGACTTGTCTTATTTGCTTTCAATCTTTCCGTGGTTGTAATCACATTTAATGCAGGTAGAATTTTAGTAGCTGGTGTGGCCACTAGAGCCTTATTAGACTTAGGGGCTACCCATTCTTTCATATCGGAGGCTTTTACCCGCAAGCGGAGCATTGAGTGCGAGGATCTGATTGGTGGATTCACAGTGACCATCCCATCAGGGGAAAACTATCCACTAGGAGAATGGTGAAGAATCTTGAACTTCTGTTGCAAGGGCAACCAGTAGTTGCAGACTTGATAGTGTTGCCCATGCCTGAGTTTGACTTGATTCTCGGGATGGATTGGATGACGAAGAATGCAGTGGTGATCGACTTTTAGCTGAGTTCACTGTTGGTCAGACCAGAGGGAGAAGAACCGTTTCAGTTTGAGGCTACTAGGGGTTCGAGGAAGACACTGATCATATCTTTTATGCAAGCTAAGCAGATGGTGCATGAAGGATGTGAGGCGTTCTTAGCCAGCTTATCTTTGACAGAGTTGCCTCCACGTCCAGATATTTCAGATGTGGACATTGTCAGGGATTTTGAGAACGTTTTCGCAGACGATGTTGTGGGCATTCCGCCTAATAGAGAAGTGTAGTTCTCTATCAACTTAGTACCCGATACTATGCCAATTTCTAAGGCACCGTACAGATTGGATCCTACGTAAATGAGGGAGTTAAAAGAGAAAATTCAAGAGTTGCTTGATAAGGGTTTCATACGCCTTAGTTTCTCTCCATGGGGTGCACCGGTCCTTTTTGTGAAGAAGAAGGACGTAAGCTTAAGGCTGTGCATAGACTATCGAGAGTTTAATAGGGTGACAGTGAAGAAGAAGTACCCACTAGTTAGGATTGAGGACCTCTTTGATCAGTTTCAAGGAGCCTCAGTATTTTCGAAGATTGACCTTCGATCCGGTTATCATCAGCTGAGGGTGAAAGAATCGGATGTGTTCAAGACAGCTTTTAGGACTCGTTACGGTCACTACGAGTTCCTTGTGATGCCGTTTGGGTTGATGAATGCGTCAGCGGTATTCATGGATTTATGAACCGCGTATTCCATCCTTTCTTGGACCAATTTGTCATCGTCTTCATTGACGATATACTTATATATTCCAAGGATAGAGAGGAGAATTCGCAGCATTTGAGGACTGTTCTAAAGGTACTCCGGGAACGGAAACTATTTGCTAAGTTCGACAAATGCGAGTTTTGGTTGGAGAGAGTAGCATTCTTGGGCCATGTCATTTACGAGATAAGTGTTGAGGTAGACCCCTCCAAAGTTCAAGCAGTGAAGGAGTGGTCAGTACCCAGAAACGCATAGGAGATTCGCAGTTTTCTGGGATTGGCTGGTTACTACAGGAAGTTTATCAAGGGCTTTTCATCAATTGCATTTCCCTTGACAGCATTAACCAAGAAGAATGCTAGGTTTGTTTGGAGTTCCGAGTGTCAAAGGAGCTTTGATGTATTAAAGGAAGATCTTACGACAACACCAGTATTGGCTATGCCATCTGGGCAAGGTCACTTTGTGGTTTACACTGATGCTTCCAAGTTGGGATTGGGAGCAGTTCTTATGCAGCGTGATAGGGTTATTGCTTTTGCTTCTAGGCAGTTGAAGGAGCATGAGAAGAATTATCCTACACATGATCTGGAGTTAGCGGCAGTAGTGTTCGCTCTCAAGATTTGGAGACACTATCTCTATGGAGAGAAGTGTAAGATACTCACCGACCATAAGAGCCTCAAGTACTTCTTCACCCATAAGGAGTTGAATATGAGGCAACGGGGATGACTAGAGTTGGTGAAGGATTATGATTGTGAGATCGGTTACCACCCGGGTAAGGCTAATGTGGGTGCAGATGCATTGAGCCGGAAGACGGCATTGATTCCTTCCATGTCAGTGGCTAGACCATTGCAGGATGAGATTCAGAGATTTAGATTGGAGTTCTATGCCGAGGGTAGGAATCCTAGATTGTCAGCCTTGTCAGTGCAGACCACATTGTTTGACCGTATCAAAGTTGCTCAAGCAGATGATGAACAGCTGAGAAAGTGGAGACAGAGAGCTGAGGAGAAAGACAGTGGGTTGTATTCTATAGTAGATGGGATTGTGAAGTTCAGAGATCGGTTTTGGGTTCCTGCAAGTGACTCTCTGTGAGCTACTATCATGGCAGAGGCGCACACATCACCGTACTCTATCCACCCAGGTAGTACGAAGATGTATTGGGACCTTCAACGGTTGTATTGGTGGTCGGGCATGAAGTGTGACATTGCCCAATTTGTGTCAGAATGCCTGACATGCCAGCAGGTCAAGGCAGAGCACAGAGACCTGCAGGATTACTTAAGTCACTCCTTATTCCAGAGTGGAAATGGGAGAACATTACCATGGATTTCGTTGTTGGTTTGCCGAGGACAATGAGGAATTCGAATGCTATTTGTGTTATAGTAGACCGACTCACAAAGTCGGCACAATTCTTGCTAGTGAGGACGACCTTCACGGTGACGCTGTATGCAGAGTTGTATATCCTAGAGATAGTCAGACTACATGATATCCCTGTTTTCATAGTGTCTGATAGAGATCCGCGGTTTACTTCAACTTTTTGGAAGAGTCTTCACGCAGCTATGGGGACGAAGCTTTTGTATAGCATTGCCTTTCACCCGCAGACGGATGGACAGTCCGAGAGGGTGATTCAGATCCTAGAGGATCTTTTGAGAGCTTGTGCCATTGACTTTCAAGACAGTTGGGAGTCAAGACTACCATTGGTGGAATTTGCTTATAACAACAGCTTTCAAGCCACCATTGGTATGGCGCCTTACGAGGCACTCTATGGGAGACCGTGTAGATCTCCGATATTGTGGATCGAGACTGGGGAGAGGTCAGAGTTGGGACCAGAGATTGTTCAACAGACCGCCGAAGTTGTAGCCAAGATCCGTGACAGGATGAGAACTGCACAGAGCCGGCAGAAGAGTTATGCTGATCACAGGAGGAGAGACTTGGAGTTCTCGGTGGGAGATCATGTGTTCATCCGAGTTGCACCCTTGAAGGGAGTTATGAGGTTTGGAAAGAAAGGAAAATTGGCACCGAGGTTCATAGGACCCTTCGAGATTTTGGATAGGGTAGGGGCATTGTCTTATAGGGTGGCCTTGCTGCCTAACCTTGATGGGGTCCATAATGTCTTCCACGTGTCGATGCTGAGGAAGTACATCTCGAACCCATCCCATGTGCTCAGTTTGGAACCCCTTCAGCTATCTCCTCACATGACCTATGAGGAGAGGCCCATCCGGATTTTGGATAGACAGGAGAGAAGACTCCGTAACAAGTCGATTCCAATGATCAAGGTGAGATGGCAGAACCATTCGGATGAAGAGGCCACTTGGGAAGCAGAAGCAGATATCAGAGCTCGCTATTCGGAACTATTTGGTGAGTCTCGAATTTCGAGGACGAAATTCTGTATTAGGGAGGGAGGAACTGGGATGCCTAGAATTTTCCATAATTTGAGTTTTATGCCTTAACCTGTTTTAATATTTATAATTTTTAATTTTCGGTATTTAATTTCTTAGCTCAGTTTTAAATTTTATATTATTTAATTAATTTAAATTTTCAGTGACAGTCGCTTTTAAATTTAATTTTTCCCGCGCTCTTGAGCTTCTTCTTTTAAATCTCTGCAAGGATTAGTATTTTAATTTTCAAACTATCAAATTCTATCTTTTATTTTGATCTGAGAAAATCCTAGCGTGTAATTTGGTGCGAACTAATTTAAAAATGTGAGTTATCTCCATAGTTTAACACTTTAAATTTTAATTGAAATTTTCACCTAGGTTTAGATTTAACCCTAACTTTTAAATCACACACACCTACTAACACCTAAACACACACACTCATTTTCGCCCAACACACACACACGCCGAGAGAAGAACGATTCCCCCTGTTCTTTATTCCCCTTTCCTTTGATTCTTCACCTAGCCCCTTCTAGCTTCGAATTTTCTTCAGAATCGCTCCATGGACAGCTAAAAAGGAAGCTCGTGATTGTTGTTCTCGGCTATTCTCCATATTTCCTACCAGTTCTCCTCTCGGCCACGGCATTCTTTTTCCTTTGGTTCATCGATTCTTGTTTAATCTAGCTAGGCAAGATTGTGGCTCATTTCTTGCAACTTATATTTGATTATTGTGTGCTACATTGTGGTGATAATATTTGCTCTATCCAATTCCGATTGTAAAAAAAATATACGTGCCATGTTCTTTTCCTTGTTCTCATGGCTGGGATTATTTTTTTTACACTGGGATTTTGATTGCCGTTAGCTTATTATTGCACTTATGAGATAAATGATGGAGTTAAAATCTTGAATGCCATTGTCTATATGCTTCTGTATTTTCGAAATTTTCCAAAAAAAATTTGGCAGCCTTGTTTGAATTCTGTCGTGTGGTTGATGGTATTGATTGGTGTGGAGATTTAGGAGCTACCACGGTTGATATGTAGTTCACGTGGTAGCAATAGATTGAGCCGGAGGTGATTAAAGATTTGGAGGGTGAATGACCGAGTTTGGCAGCAACCTGGGGAATTGTTTTGGGCTGCCGGGTTTGAGAATTTGGTGAGGGGTTATGGCGATTGTTTAGGGGTTTTGGATGAGCCTAGGGGTTAGCATTGACGCTAGGATAGTGGCTTGAGGATCGGAGGACAGTTTGGTAGGTTTTGGGTTGGTTTGAGGAAGGGTGTTTAGCAAGATATTTGTAGGCCATACTGCTTTCCACCTCTCTTGCGAGTTCACAGCAGGGTTGGTGGATACCTTATAGCGCTAGGGAAGTTGACGCTTTTAACGGAATTTAATTTGGTTGAGCTTTCCCTAAGCTTTAAGCCTTGAGTCTTTAGAGGAGCAGAATTTTAGGCAAATATTTTTGTTTGGATGTGAGCTTTTAAGTCAAGTATAGAAAAGGACTCGGGTTAAGGGTACGGAACTTGAATTAACTTAAGAGATTATGGAAGTGTTGTTTCAAGCAGTATCTCTTTTGGGAAAGTATCGAGTGAGTTATAAGATTGTAGGGCGAACCGCTCCTCTCACCTAAGTGCTTAAATCATGGTTTAGAATTTCACCCCTTGTACCTCCCTAAATCACCATTCCAGTCATTCACCATCGAGTCCTTTGCATGTTCATTGAGTCATTATCTTCATAACTTTACATCAACATGTGCATGCTAAGTCTCAAATTCAATAAAGGAAAGAAATATTTCTGAACGAAGTGAGATGGTTGTTACTACATATTCATGTGTTCGTGTGGGGCTGAAAGACGTTTTCGCCTCCCTTACCAAATCATTATGGGTTTCCTTACCTTAGCATGTGTTCGTGTGGAGCCGGAGCTATTCTGGTCTCCCTTACCAATATAGGGCAAGTACGGGTTGGGTTTCATATCAACCTCCTTGCGGCATTGTGCACTATAGCCATGATCATGATCGCAATCACAAAGTCACAATTCATGAATCGGAGTTCACTCAAAATTCATATGACCATGTTCAGTACATTTTATGCTATTTAATGAGTTATTTGACTTAGGCTTGCACATGTCACATTCATGCATTTATTCTTTACACCTGTTCGTTACCTTTAAGTTCGGGGGCACTAACGGTTATTTTATTACGCACTATTTTGAATTTTGTGTGTACTTTTAGGAGCTACCACGGTTGATATGTAGTTCACGTGGTAGCAATAGATTGAGCCGGAGGTGATTAAAGATTTGGAGGGTGAATGACCGAGTTTGGCAGCAACCTGGGGAATTGTTTTGGGCTGCCGGGTTTGAGAATTTGGTGAGGGGTTATGGCGATTGTTTAGGGGTTTTGGATGAGCCTAGGGGTTAGCATTGAAGCTAGGATAGTGGCTTGAGGATCGGAGGACAGTTTGGTAGGTTTTGGGTTGGTTTGAGGAAGGGTGTTTAGCAAGATATTTGTAGGCCATACTGCTTTCCACCTCTCTTGCAAGTTCACAGCAGGGTTGGTGGATACCTTATAGCGCTAGGGAAGTTGACGCTTTTAACGGAATTTAATTTGGTTGAGCTTTCCCTAAGCTTTAAGCCTTGAGTCTTTAGAGGAGCAGAATTTTAGGCAAATATTTTTGTTTGGATGTGAGCTTTTAAGTCAAGTATAGAAAAGGACTCGGGTTAAGGGTACGGAACTTGAATTAACTTAAGAGATTATGGAAGTGTTGTTTCAAGCAGTATCTCTTTTGGGCAAGTATCGAGTGAGTTATAAGATTGTAGGGCGAACCGCTCCTCTCACCTAAGTGCTTAAATCATGGTTTAGAATTTCACCCCTTGTACCTCCCTAAATCACCATTCCAGTCATTCACCATCGAGTCCTTTGCATGTTCATTGAGTCATTATCTTCATAACTTTACATCAACATGTGCATGCTAAGTCTCAAATTCAATAAAGGAAAGAAATATTTCTGAACGAAGTGAGATGGTTGTTACTACATATTCATGTGTTCGTGTGGGGCTGAAAGACGTTTTCGCCTCCCTTACCAAATCATTATGGGTTTCCTTACCTTAGCATGTGTTCGTGTGGAGCCGGAGCTATTCTGGTCTCCCTTACCAATATAGGGCAAGTACGGGTTGGGTTTCATATCAACCTCCTTGCGGCATTGTGCACTATAGCCATGATCATGATCGCAATCACAAAGTCACAATTCATGAATCGGAGTTCACTCAAAATTCATATGACCATGTTCAGTACATTTTATGCTATTTAATGAGTTATTTGACTTAGGCTTGCACATGTCACATTCATGCATTTATTCTTTACACCTGTTCGTTACCTTTAAGTTCAAGGGCACTAACGGTTATTTTATTACGCACTATTTTGAATTTTGTGTGTACTTGTAGTTATGTAGTACTCGTTAACCCCCCCCCCCCCCCCAATGATCTTGCTGGGTTTTTTAGACTCACCCCACTTCTTTGTACTTTCAGGTGAGGACGAGTATCAGTGGACTAAGGGGCAGGATCCCCTGAGCGAGGTTCCCGGAGGTGCAGGCCTGTGACCGTGGCTCCATTTATTTTTCCGTTGTGACATTTCAGTTTGAGAGTCTGTAATAAATTACATTTCTACTCTCTTGTTTTATTCGGTAGCAGGATGCGTTTCCCTGCGTAACAACATTTGTCTTGTTTTGATTTTTTGGGTTGGTTGCCCGGTGTGGCACACTACTAGCATGTTACTTGTTTTTTATACTTGTACGATGTCTGGGAGACGTTATTTAAAATATTTTGAACTGCTGTTTTTGTTGTTAGTTTGTTCTAAAAACAAACGGGTCATGCTGAAATTTTTAAAAAATTTTAATTACTTTAAAAATCCGTGTATTATTTTTTTTTATTTATTTGAGTATTAATAGCTAGTCGTTTCATAGTCCATCATATCTCTAGTTCAATCTACAAGTTTGCATTATTCCACACAAAGTAAATTGTTTGAAAATTAGTATAGACACATGAGAAGAAAAAGATTCAGTTGACTAACTCCAACTAAATCAATTTAAGGAGTTTTTCTAGGGTCAACTACTACAGTGTTTTCAGGACCTAAGTTTACTCATCAGTTGAGCATTACTCAATCAGCAATCACCGATCCCATCAAAGTGGTATCGAAGTAGTCTACACAACCTAATCGATCCTAGCAAGTGGTATCAAGGATAGGTTCTTCATGTTTCTGAACTTATCAATATGGACGCACTCAGAGTCATGGCCAAAAGGTTTTGGTTCACAACCTTTGAAAACTGCAATGCCAAAACTGCAAACACTTGTTCTACAGTTAAGAATATTTTGCAGCATGAGGAAGTCACAGAATAAGAAAGCATGAGTCCACCAATCGAATTTATTGAGGAACCATGTTGTTCAAATGAACCCGCAAAAAATTATAAGGAAAACTGCATCATGGCTCATGAAGATCAATCATCCAGCGAAGAACAAACCCCTGAACAACCCTCCACAAACGGACAAGTATTTTATTTAACTCTAATAAATTTACACGAGAGGAGTTAGCCGAAGCATTGCATGACATGGAAAATGAGTACCAGAGACTGTGCTTAGCATTCGAAAAAGTTAAAGCTAAGCAGAATGACTTTCCAGAGTGTTCAACTGAACCTGACTGGAAATTTCAGTTGAGAATATCAATCTAGAGGCAAAGAATTTCAAGCTTAGGACGGAGAATGATAAGATACAAGTTGAAATCAGAAAATCTGAGGATGACTAAACTAATTCAAACATGGAATAAGTCTTTAGTTTTGTTGACAGAATTGCATGAGTCACAAAAACCAATAGGAGACAAAACTGGTATCGGGCATAGAGATAAGGATTGCAGACCAACTGAGAACAGTACTCAACCTAAACTGAATATGTGCAAAGGAAAATATATCCACATTGTCAAGTCCAGTTTAGGATGTGAACAAATTAATCCTACCCAAGAGAATGATGAAAATGTTGAGGCTTGGAACAGTTTCCGAAAGTTTGGAATTGGATATGTGCAGGAGAATTCTTGTACGAAGCAAGACTGCAAGCTCATTCAAGCTAAATACACCTTCGTAATGGAGCGCCACAACCGTAGATCTTACAGGAGGCTTGATCTAAGGAAGAACAGTAGAGCTAATAAAGAAGGAAGGGTGAAAACTCACACTACCCCACTAACATATTCTTGAACACATCATCTACCTCACAACAAGCATTGTGCATATAACTCATACTCAAATGCATATAGTTTATCTGAAAATCACACAAAGCACAAATCGCGAACTTTGTGGGATCCATCTTGTAATCAACGATTAAGTTAATACAAGTATGGATTCTTAAATTTCTAATCAATAGAGGACCCACGAAAAATGGGTACCATGGTTGAGTTTGATTTTGTGTCTACAGGAGAAAAAGAGCTAAAGAAATCATGGGATCAGTTTGGAACAGAAAGCTAAACTAGTAGTTCATCCCAAACTATAGTGTAGATAAACTAAGAAGAAATCATCTTAGTCAAACTAAAGTTGACCAAATGAAAACATTAGTTCAGGATAAAACTGAATCAAAGAGGAACGTTAGTCTACCTCTTACTAAATACAAGAAGACATCAACTGAATGCATCATCAGACTAAGCTCTCACTCCCTTATTTATTTATAACATTTATCAGTGTTTTATCCTTGCACCATTAATATGTTGAGTATCTTTGCTTCATTAATTTGTTATTAGCAATAAACTGCAATTATATTAGTTCATAAATAGTAAGAACAACATAGTAGATAGAAACAAAAAATTTTTTTATAGATTCTTAAGGGTAATACAAATTTCTACTTCTACACCCATAATCCAACAACCCATTGAGTGATACAACTCAGCAGTTGCAACCTCATGATAGGCTGGGGAGGCGGTGATTCTATTTAGTATTTGAAGCTCCTTTAGAAGCTTCAATAGAGAAATTTATTCATGATTGAAGACATTCTCGTACTTAGTTTCACCAATTATTTGCTTGTACTTCCCCAATATCTTATCCTCATAACGAGGAAGTGGAAATTGAGTCCCTTGTAGAGCCTTGATTTTTTTCCTCTAAAGCATTCACCTTGGCTTCAACTCCATCTTCATAGAACTTCAGTTGTGCTTCCATGTCTATTTATTTTGCCGAATTATAGCTAAACGGAAGCATGCGAATGTTCCTTTTATAGAAAATGATATGATAACAAAAATTAATTTTACACTCACAACTCTCCATTAATGTTTTAGGGAATATGAAGAGACAACATGACTCCCAACACACATGTTCACAAATAATCAGCTCATAAAGGAAATAGAAAAAGTGTTGCAGAAGTCAACTGATAATGCAAACGTCTTAAAGATATGTCAGTGGATGAGATCAACTGATTCCATTTAGTTCACTAGAACCAAATATATCATGAATTTAGGGGGAACATCAGTACTCATGAAGGCAATAAAAATAGCAGCTGTTCACAACAGTAAATTAAAACGAAGCAAACCCCAACAAGAAATTTCAATTGATGAGATCAACTGATCTCATCAAATCTTGCGGATTCTACTTGAACATATCATTTATTAAGGGAAACAATTGTGCTCAAAGTACAGTAGTCATATGCAGATATTTTAAAGCAGTTCATGACATACTTAAAGAAATTTCCAGCAGATAAATCTTCACTCAAATCCATCAAACATCAAAATGAAAAGATCATCATTTATGACCTGACAAGAAGAATCGAAGAGTTGTTGATCAAATCAGAAAAGAAGAAAGAGGGACAAAACTGTCAAAGAGGATATGGTGAAAAGACTCTGTCAACATCAAAAGAAGAGAGAGAGAGAAATTCTAGTCGATTATGTCAATATCAAAAAGGGGGAAATTTTTGAAATTAAAGTATTTTGATATTGACTTAATCCAGGCTACATCACAAGATCAACTGATCCTATCGAGAGTCAAGCACAAAAAGACATAAACTGACCAAGACTCTCAAGCCAATACAATGATATCAACTAAGTCGATCAGCATAACAGAGGCGTAGAGATCAACTTAGCACAGTTAGTAAAGAAGCAGTGTCACTCAGCTATCAGAGCAGTTGAGAAAAGATAAACTGATAGAATGAAGATAATTGGATTCAGCTTACTGAGCTAAACTGAATCAGTTGGACTTTACTCATCCGTCATATAAACTGATCAAGAGTCTGAGCGATTCAAGTCAAATAAACGGAACTCTTGTGGATAAGTTTTTTTCGTACTAGACAAAGAGCCAAAAGAAGAAACAGTCACAGTGTACTATCTTGACAGAGAATGTCTGCGGAAAAGACAAGCCAACGGAAATGATTTGAATTCAAATCAGATGATTGTCTGCCAAGTATAAATACCCATCATTGAGACACTTCAATTCATCCAACTCATAAGAAATCTTAAAAACATGTTGCTAAATTTTTACCCGCAAGTGCACGATGTCAAGTTTTAATATATAGTGAGTAAAGTATCGTTCCCACTAGGAGTAATATGAAATTATCTAGTACTTGTAATTAAAATAGTCCTAATTTTATTTAGAAAATCAATAATGAAGATATTTGCAGTAAAATAAAATAATCACTGAATTTTTATAGCATGAACACAACTTTCAAAAAAATTTCAATCAGAGGAAAAATGGTCTAGAGGTTTTGATTTCACCTGTTTTCGACAAAAACTACTCTTAATTAAATTATTTTCATGATCTTCTATTCAATTAACAGCCAAGAACACTTAATTATATTATTTCCCTCTACCGAGCAACAAATAATGTGTATCAACTAAAATTCAATTTCAATATCCCTATTAAAAATTTAGTCTTAGTGATATGTGTAAAACGATGTTCTTCCTATGGCTTCATTAACGTTATATACTCTCCCGAGCTATATAAACAATTAACGTGTATTTTCTATTGGTCCTATTCAAAATCCCCTCTCCCGAGTGCCGGATTCCAAATAAATATTACAATTCAATTATTGATCAAGTAATTGAAACAAAAATCAATACTAGAAAAACAATTAATCTACTAAAATTCAATCCAAAAATATCAAAAAGATGAAGAAGCACCAGGCTACATCAACCTCTAAACTAATAAAAATTTAGTTCATAATCAAAATATTGCAAAAACAATTCATGTTCATGAAACTAGACATCAAATCAAAGTTAAATGAGAAAAGATAAAGAAACAAAATCCAAAGATGTGATGCCGTGTCCGGATAGCGCGATCTTCTTCCTTGTTCTAGATTTTCTCTTCAAGTTTGCACTGATTTTTCCTTCAAGCTTCTCTCTCGATCGTGCGTGTGATTCTCCTCCGATTTGCGGCTGCTTTCCCCTATTGTGTGCTCTTGAAAGTTCCTTTTATATGTGCTCCAAATCCAATAAATAAAAGTCCAAGAAGATCCACAAGTTTCCTTCCCGAAAAACAAAAAAAATTGACTTTCGCGATTGCGCGGGCGCGCATGAGAAGACGGGCGCCCGCGCATATGATTTTGTCCTCATTTTCTTCAAAATTGCTCAGACGGCGCGGCCCGCGCACAGCTCTTGGGTCTGAAATTATGCATCATGCGACAGTTTTTAAAAAATCATATCTCACAATCTAACCTTCGGATTGAGCTGAAATTTTGACAAAAGCTTCAAAACATCTTAAACTTTATTATGAACGGTGGATATTCTATTTAAAATTTCAATAATTCCCAGTAAATGTTTTAAGTTGCTGCTCCGTATTTCATCCTTCCGCTTCTTCTTGCTACTTTTGCGTCAATCCTTGCAACTCACAAAAACAACAACAAATATGTATAAAATCCACTCGATACATCACAAAAGTCATGTCAAATCATATATAAATTAAGTGCATAAAATGCACTTATCAAATTCCCCCAAACATAAACTTTTGCTAGTCCCGAGCAAAACAATAATGAGCAATATAGTCGGCCTCCAAATTTTTACATTTCAAGATTCAATACACATGTCCGCTAATTTTCTCAAGAGTTCTCGTGTGTGTGTGATTTTCCAATCTTGTCTATCCTCCTCGCTTTCGATACACTAGTGCAACAAGTTTGTTTCATAGATTCATCAACTCCGCCTCTAGTTTCAAAACACTCTCCATCAAGTTCAACTTATACTAACTAAGATCAAAAGGAATTTTAAAGTTAAATCATAGTTTTTCGTAAAATTGCCGGATTTTGCACCTAGTTTTATTTTATTTAGCCCCAATAATTACCCACAGACTTAGCTATAACTAAAGATAGGATTCAAATTTCAGTCCCCTCGTCTATAGCCCGGATGGAGCATCAACCCCATTGTTTTCTGCAAACTTAGCCATGGATTGGTGATTAGGATTTCAATCCCTTTCCAGGCTCGGATGGAGTTGTTAAATTTTCTATGTTGCTTTGGCAACTTTTTAGCTTTTAATAATTTTTTTTTATTGCCTAAATCATTTCTAAGCTTGTAGAAGTCTACCTCGGTTTCAAGTATAAATCACCAAAGTTAAGAATCAAATCATCCAATTCACTCACAAAATCACAATGTTTTTCTAATCACCATGGTCTAAACAATCAAGGCATAGTGCATATTTTGTGAGAACTCAAGATTAAATATAGCTAACATTGACCTTTTTCAGCACAAAAAATTATTTTCATCATAGGCCAACACAAGTACACATCATGCCTTTAACTCAAACTAACTCATAAAAATTTTAATCAAAAATTTTAAACAACACCCCCCCCCCCCCACCAAACTTAAAATGTGCATTGTCCTCAATGTACAAAAAATAAAGTAAAATAAGGACACATACCTTGGGCACCGAGCGTCAATACTCGACATCATCTTAATCACTCAAAGCTCTTCATGTAGGGGTGGCGCCTAAACTTTCAGCGCTTCACCTTTTTACCTACACAACTCAAAATTATTATTTATGTCTAGTCTCAACATGCACAAAAAAAAATAAATATAATAAAAAGGAAAACAACTAAAAGAAACTAAAAATAAAGAAAATAAAAATAATAGCTTGGGTAGCCTCCCAAGAAGCATTTAGTTTATAGTCCATAGCCCGACTATATTCTGATTCTAGCCCGGTTCCACTTTGTTGGATGTCATTCCCTTCTCTTTCACACTCCAAACATATTCAACAACCCTTTTGATCGTTGATTTTTTTTTCTTCTTCTTCTTTTTTAGCACCGACGGATCCTTCTCTATTGGCATTTCTATAGCACTAACATCTGCACGACAGCTTTCCATCTTCTTTGATTCTTCAATCATGAGCACCTTCTCCGTGGATGTATTGTTAGCCTCTTTGAACACATTAAAAATCACTTTCTCCCAATCAACTCCCATCGGCAGCTCTCTTTTCTTAACATCAATCTTGGCTTCAGCAGTAGCCAAGAACGGTCTCCCAAAAATCAAAGGCATATTTCCGTCCTCCTCCATATCTAACACAACAAAATCCGCAGGAAAAATAAATTTATCTACTTTTACCAGAACATCATCAATGATTCCACGCGGATATTTGATAGATCTATTAGCTAGCTGCAATGCAATCGTCGTGGGCTACACCTCTCCAAGTTCTAAACTCCTGAAAATAGACAATTGCATTAAGTTAATGCTAGCTCCTAAATCACAAAGTGCTTTATTAAAATTATAAAAACCAATAATTCAAGGAGTCGTAAAACTCTTGGATCTTTTAATTTCTTTCGTAGCTTCTTTTGCAGGATAGCACTGCACTCTTCAGTCAAGTTCACAGTCTTGAACTCCTCCAACTTCTGCTTCTTAGACATTACCTCTTTCAAGAATTTAGCATAATTCGGCATTTGCATCAAAGCATCGGCGAACGGAATATTGATGTGAAGTTTCTTGAAAATCTATCCAAATCCTCCTTCTTGAATCTCTGAGGATATGGAAGCTTCGGCTTAAACATAGGTTTCTCTTCAGGCTCATCCTTCAACTCCATATGCTCTTTCTCACTAACTTCAACCTCTTCAACTTTCTTCTCCTCCTTCTCCACTTCAAATTTTGACTCATTGACTCCAACCTCTTTTCCGCTTCTCAACTCGATGGCTTTACAATATTCTAATGGATTTACCTCAGTATTACTTGGAAACTGACCTCTGTTGTGATCTTTCAATGCATATGCCAACTGCCCAATTTTTATTACATATATTTCATCATGGAGCCCATATTGACCATATGTGTCTCCAAGCTATCGAGATGATTTTCAGTTCTCGTCATCCTCTTACCATATTCAGTGACAAAATTACTTACAACATCTTCTAACGAAGGATTCCCTTCTCCCTCGATAGCCTCCATAACCTCTTTGGTTGATGTAATGAGCTTGTTCAGGAGGGTGAAGTTCCTCGATGGCAACCGACATACCTGCTTGATCTGCAACACTCACCTTGTTCACTGCAGCTACTTGTGTCGTCAGTGCAGATAATTGGGCAGAGATGGAAGTGAGAGGATCAACTGCATATGCTCCAACAAATTTCTTGACTCCCATACATTCAGACGGCCATTGGAAACTATTGATAGTCATCTGCTCCAGCATGTCATAGGCCTGTACAGGGTCCTTAGCAAAGATGGTTCCTTCAGCAGAGTCCACAAACATCCTCGTAGGCGCATTCAATCCATTGTAGATCCACTCAATTTGGTCTCAATCTACAAAATTGTGGTTAGGAAAACGTCTTAATAAATCTTTGTACCTTTCCCAAGTTTCATATAATTGTTTTGAATCATGCTGATGAAAGGTGTTGATCTCAATCTTCAGCTGGGTGGACTTGGCAGGTGGAAAGTACTTTGCAAGAAACTTGATTGCCATTTCCTCCCATGTATTAATACTGCCCAACGGCAATGTTTGTAACCAAATTCTAGCTTGGTCCCTGAGAGAAAAAGGAAACAAGAGTAAACGTATAATATCCTCAGAAACACCATTCATCTTTACTGTATATGTTATCTCCAATAAATTCCACAGGTGTAGATGAGGATCAGTTGTGGCGCTTCCATTGAATTGGTTCTGCTGAACCATGTTGATCAAGTCCGGCTTCAGCTCGAAATTATTTGCATTGATAGTCCCTCGAGCGATTCCAGAATAGTGAGCCTGGATCGTTGGCCGAAAGTGATCTCTGATTAGCACCAAGGGAGCTTGATTTTCTACAGCCATATTTTTTTGTTCTTTTTCTCTCCTTTCTCTTCTCAAATCACGTGTTGTTTGTTCGATTTCTGAATCAAAAAATAAAGAATTCGCGCTTTGAGATCTTCTCATAAACTGCTATGAAGAACAAAGAGAAATCAATATGTAACTTAAAATAAAATAAAATAAACTCTAAATTAAAATCTAGACTAATTGGTAACAAGACTAAAATAAAATAAAAAATTACTCCCCAGCAACGGTGCCAAAAACTTGTTGCAAAATTTGTGTCCGCAAGTGCACGGTGTCAAGTTTTAATATATAGTGTGTAAAGTATCTTTTCACAAGGAGTAATATGAAATTATCTAGTACTTGTAATTAAAATAGTCCTAATATTATTTAAAAAATCAATAATGAAGAGATTTTCAAAAAAATAAATAATCACTGAATTTTTATAGCACGAACAAAACATTCAAAGAATTGTCAATCAGAGGAAAAATGGTCTAGAGGTTTTGATTTCACATGTTTTCAACAATAACTACTCCTAATTAAATTATTTTCATGAATTCTATTCAATTAATAGTCAAGAACACTTAATTATATTATTTATCTCTCCCGAGCAACAAATAATATGTATCAACTAAGATTCAATTCCAATATTCCTATTAAAAATCTAGTCTTAGTGATATGTGAAAAACGATGTTTTTCCTAAGGCTTCATTAACGTTATATACTCTCCCGAGCTATATAAACAATTAACGGTGTGTTTTCTATTGGTCCTATTCAAAATCCCCTCTCCCGAGTGCCGGATTCCAAATAAATATTACAATTCAATTATTGATCAATTAATTGAAACGACAATCAATACTAGAAAACTAATTAATCTACTAGAATTCAATCCAAAAATATTAAAAAGTTGTAGAAGCGTCTCAACCAGGCTACATCAACCTATAAACTAATAAAAATTTAGTTCATAATCAAAATATTGCAAAAACAATTCATGTTCATGATACTAGACATCAAATCAAAGTTTAATCAGAAAATATAAAGAAAACAAATCCAACGATGCGATGTCGTGTCTGGATAACGCGATCTTCTTCCTTGTTCCAGATTTCCTCTTCAAGTTTGCGCAGATTTTTCCTTCAAGTTTCTCTCTTGATCGTGCGTGTGATTCTCCTCCGATGTGCTGCTGTTTCCCCATCTTGTGTGCTCTTGAAAGTTCCTTTTATATGTGCTCCAAATCCAATAAATAAAAATCCAAGAAGATCCACAAGTTTCCTTCCCGAAAAACTAAAAAAAATGACTTTCGCGATGGCGCGGGCACGCTTGAGAAGAGAGGCACCCGCGCATATGATTTTGTCCTCATTTTCTTCAAAATTTCTCAGACGGCGCGCCTGCGCATGTAGATAGGCACGCCCGCGCACATCTCTCAGGTCTGAAATTCTACATCGCGCGTCAATTTTCAAAAAATCATATCTCACAATCTAACCGTCGGATTGAGCTGATTTTGACAGCAGCTTCAAAACATCCTAACTTTATTATGAACGGTGGAGATTGTATTTAAATGCCTCAATAATTCCCAGTAATGTTTTGAAGTTTCTGCTCCGTATTTCACTCTTCCGCTTCTTCTTGCTACTTTTGCTCCAATCCTTACAACTCACAAAAACAACAAAAAATATGCATAAAATCTACTCGATACATCACAAAATTCAAGTCAAATCATATATAAATTAAGTACATAAAATGCACTTATCAAGCATACATACTCAAATCAGAGGTAAACTAAATTCCTCCAATTTACTCACTTGATCGAGAAAGCAGGCATTGCAAAGTCTATCATAAGAGTCAAAGAACACAAGCAAGAGCATTCAAGTAGAGAAAATATCAATTAGTGTGAAGTGTTGTTTATCAACAGGTTTTGTATCAGTGTGATCAGTTGAGGTGCTGCAAACCTCGTTGTAACAAGAAGCAATCGTGAACATAGTTCTTGAAGAGTTTCTAAGAGTTCTGGGATAGGCAGTGTGTGTAAGTCCTAGTCTTGGAGTGGGTTTTTGCAAGTCGATTGTAATAGTCAAAGTTTTCTAGAGTGAATCATTTCGAGATGGAAGAAAGGGTGACGTAGGAGTATTTGTGTAACGCCCCAAAATTATATTAATTGAGTTTATTTGAGGTATTTGGAGATTATAAATTTCGAGGGCCGAATTGATATTTTTTCAGGGTCTATTTTGGAATTTTTGAAATTTTGGGGACTAAATTGCAAATTTTAAAAAGTTGACTTAGTTTTTAATTATTGGAAGCGTGACTAGGCTCTCCATTATTCTCCTTCTCCTCTCCCAAATCGTGCACCACCATTTAAGATAAGAAACGTTTTCTCCAAGCTTTTAATATTCGGTTTTTGCTCGATCCGTGCGGCAAAAATTAAATCTGAAGGCATATTCGCGATCACGGCATCGAAGGCTTCGTTCTATCGTAAGTTTTTCTTTGATCAAATGTTATTCATTTTTCAGATGTAGTTGGAATCGAATGATTTTTGGATATGTTGTGTATGAGCTAGCATATATCATTTATTCGAAGTCGGATCGGAAATGTAACGTCGTTCAGATTTGTTATGAATTTTTAGGATAAATTTGAGAATTTGGGTTTTGGGATTTGTTGGTCTTGTGTTGATTTGGACGAATTGTGATTTTTATGAGTTTTTTTATATTGTTATGTTGCTATCTGTGGTTTTTGATTTTTCAAATTATAGTGGTTATGCCATCGGTTTTAATTTTCATAATTTGGGGAGTTTGATTGAATTTTGGATTTTATTTGGGGTTGATTGGTTTTTATTAATTTCTTTTGTAGTAGCCCGTAACCAAAATCAGTAATTAAGAAATTCATCATAATTACTTGGGAAGAGTTCGGAAGCTCCGATGGTATTACGTCAGGCATGACGTGTGGCAAGATCGGAAGCTCCGATCACCCCTATCCGAAGTCAACAAGTGATATTTTGACACGTGGCAGATCAGGATCTTCGGAAGCTCCGATGGCAGGATCGAACGTTCCGATCGAGGTTCGGACAATCCGATCGAGGATCGGAGGCTCCGATCGTTGTCTATAAATAGGAAGGATGAGATTCATATTTAGACGCACCAATCACCTCTTCTCTCTCGATTCCTTAGCCTTCTAGCTCAGATCTAGGGAATTCTAGGCGTCCCATCGGGAATCCGGAAGTGGCATAGCGATCTAGGCGTTGTAGCGGAGCGGTGGCCTAGTTTTGAGGCACTCGACAGCAAAGGGCTAACGACGGATGAAGGTATAGCTTTTGCTTTCTAAAAATATTTAGGAGTATGCTTTAGCTTAGTTAAGGCTTTTAGAGTGCTATAATGATAGTAGTATCATTTGGCAGTATAGCGCGGATTATAGGCGTGGACCTAGGGCTGATAGCACTTGCCTAGTACTTGAGGTACGAAAGTACTATTCGAGATATCCTGACTGAGTATGCATGTATTATGTGACTGCATGATTTATATATCATTGATTTATGCTGCATTCATTTGCATACTGAGCTATCTCCTTCGAGATGTCTGTTAGTAGGGTTTTTCCCTATCCTGTTAGTGGTTGGACTTCCATCGATTTGGGTCCAGCATATCCACTGGTATTATGGTATGGGAGCCACCTCCTGAAGCGACGGCACAGCGTGCTACATACCAGGGCCCGGTTTGTCTCTGTTATCTGATCCTTGACCTCGAGTTTATAGGGAGTTCACTTTGCATGCATGTATACTCATACTCTCGTACTGAGCGTTTTATGCTCACGTCTCGTACTCTGTGTTTCTGGACACCCTATTCCATGGGGCAGGTTTGCGATTGGACGAGGCGGGTTGATCCAAGAGGGGCTAGGCAGTGGTTGGCCAACTGGAGCTTCGTCTAGGTTTTATTTTTGTTGTTTTGGATGATACAGCTATTCGATTTGGTTGTATAATATTTGTAAAATTACAGATTCCTTTCCTTGGGATTGTTTATGTTTATGGTTTCCGCAAGATTATTCTGATATCTATTTTATTAAGTTAGTTGCATGCCTAAGTTCTGTTTAGTAGGTGATCCGGGTAAGGGTCACTACATTTATGGTATCAGAGCATGCAAAAGTATTTTTGGGATTTAGTCTCATCATGAGGTATTTTTGTAGATGACAAACTACGATGATGAGAGTAGCCACGGAAGTGGAGGCGGTCGTTGGGGCGATGCCGACCGAGAGCGTCGTCGAGAACGGCATCATCGTCATCATGACGACGAGCGTTTCACTGTGCGTCGATTCTTAGCTATGGGTCCTAAGCCCTTAGTTGAAGGTGAGCCTCCGGAGGAAGCTGAGAACTGGTTGGAATGCATGGAGATGACCTTTCAGACATTGCACTGCACCGAGGATCAAAAGATGGAGACACTGGGCTATCTTCTAGAGGGACGTGCTCGCAGGTGGTGGAGGATTACTTCTGCACCATTGGTTTCGGCTAGAGGAGTGGTCACATGGGCCGAGTTTCGTACAGCTTTCTATAAGATGTATTTCCCTCCTGCTCTCCGACAGGCAAATTCAGGTGAGCTTCTGAGTCTGCGTCAGGGAGCCATGAGTATCGAGGAGTATCAGCAAAAGTTTCTCGATCTGTTATCTTATTGTTCGGAGATTGCTGACAGCTCCCATATGAAGTATAACATGTTCCTTCGGGGCCTTAACCCTGATATCCATGATCGTGTGGTGGTTGGCGACGACATGTCCTACGAGGGTTTAGTGAGCCGTTGTCACCAAGCGGAGTACATAATTCGGCGGAACAGGTCTTTCTCTCAGTCGAGACCTGCTAGTTCTTTGGGTCCCCGTGCCCAATCTTTCAAGAAGTCTGGATCTACTTCTTCTTCCTCTGGCTCTGCTGGTGTTGTTCGTTTCGGTAGGAAGGACAAGTGTGATCACTGTGGGAAGAACCATCCATCCGATAAGTGCCGTAGAGCTTCTGGAGCTTGTTTTTGTTGCGGCAAGGTGGGTCACATCCAGAGGGATTGTCCACTATCTGGGGGAGGCGGTTTTGGTTCTGGTTCAGGATCTGGTTCTCAGGCCACCGTTCAGCAGAGGTCGCAGGGACAGCCTGCTGGGATTTCTCATTTGAGGCCACGAGCTTCTGGCCAGGTGTTTTCCTTGCGACATGATCAGGCAGTGGAGGAGAATGAGAAAGTTATCGCAGGTACATTTCTGCTTTATGGTATACCTTCTCTTGTACTTATTGACACTGGTGCATCTCATTCCTTCATTTCTGCACGTTTTGTTAAGAGGCATAAATTATCATGCATTGCACTAGACGTAGTGATGTATGTTTCTACTCCGACGGGCCAATCTGTTTTGGCTAAGCGTCTAGTGATGAGTTGCCCTTTAGAGTTCGAAGGGAACATTCTGTTAGCGAATCTCATGGTCCTGGCGATGGACGACTTTGATTGCATTCTAGGAATAGATATGTTGACTACCTATCGAGCTTCAGTGGACTGCTATCAGAGATTAGTACGCTTTCATCCGGAGGGGAGTGAGAGCTGGTTTTTCTATGGAGAGGGAGCGCGACCCCCGATGCCTTTGGTATCAGCTTTGAGAGCCTGTCGAGCTCTAGAGTCTGGCAGGGAAGGCTACCTTATCTATGCAGTTGATTTGTCCGCTGAGAGCATTGGGATAGAGAGTATTCCTGTTGTGGATGAATTTCCAGATGTTTTTCCTGATGAGATTCTGGGTTTTCCTCCTGTTAGGGAAGTCGAGTTTGGCATAGAGTTGATGCCGGGTACTTCGCCTATTTCTCGAGCACCGTATCGTCTGGCTCCGTCAGAGATGTGTGAGATGAAGAATCAGCTGCATGATCTTTTGGACAAGGGGTACATTCATCCTAGTGTATCTCCTTGGGGAGCTCCTGTTCTCTTCGTGAAGAAGAAGGATGGGTCGATGCGGCTGTGCATTGACTATCGGCAGCTGAATCGAGTCACTGTGAAGAAAAAGTATCAGTTGCCTCATATTGATGACTTGTTTGATCAGCTGCAGGGCACGTCAGTTTACTCCAAGATTGACTTGAGATCTGGGTATCATCAGTTGAGAGTCCGTGATCAGGACGTAGCCAAGACTACATTTCGTACTCGTTATGGGCATTACGAGTTCCTAGTGATGCCATTTGGTTTGACTAATGCGCCGGCTATATTCATGGATCTGATGAACCGTGTCTTCAAGGAGTATTTGGACAAGTTTGTCGTGGTCTCATTGACGACATCTTGGTGTATTCGCGTAATACGGAAGAGCATGTTTCTCACTTGCGGTTGGTATTGCATACTCTTCGGGATGAGCAGTTGTACGCCAAGTTGAGCAAGTGTGAGTTCTGGATGGATCGAGTGGTCTTTCTTGGCCATATCATATCCAGGGAGGGGATTTCTATTGATCCAAGCAAGATTGAAGTGGTACTTAATTGGTCGCGTCCGACGACAGTTGCTGAGATCCGTAGTTTTCTGGGTCTAGCAGGGTATTATCGTCGCTTCATTCTGAACTTCTCTCAGTTAGCTCGACCTTTGACGCAGCTTACCCGCAAGGGTGTGGACTTCAAGTGGTCCTCCGAGTGTGAGGAGAATTTCTGTGAGCTTCGACGGCGGTTGACTTCTGCGCCGGTGTTGGCATTACCGTCAGGATCTGGAGGGTATGTGGTATACACTGATGCTTCTCTTTAGGGGTTAGGTTGTGTTCTGACTCAGAATGGGCATGTGATCGCATACGCTTCTAGACAGCTAAAGCTTCACGAGGACAACTACCCAGTCCATGATTTGGAGTTAGCATCCATTGTGTTCGCTTTGAAGATCTGGCGTCATTATTTCTATGACGAGAAATTTGAGATCTTCATCGACCATAAAAGTCTCAAGTATTTGTTCACTCAGGCGGAGTTGAACATGAGGCAGATACGTTGGATGGACTTGCTTAAGGACTATGATTGCGTGATTAAGTACCATCCGGGAGCTGCTAATCTCACCGTTGATGCTTTGAGTCACAAGGTGCGACTATCTGCACTTCAGACTTGTTTGATGTCTAGTGCGATCAGTGACTGTTGTACTTCAGGATATACCTTCAACCATAAGAAAGGTATGCAGAGTATCCAGATGTTTGCGATACTATCTGAGCCAACTTTGTATTCGCGGATTTGAGATGCTCAGATGTCTGATTCGAAGACCCAATGTTTAGCTCGTCTAGCTAACGACGGTAGCTCGTCTGGATTTCATTATCAGTCAGATGGCTTTCTGTGTTTGTTTGGTAGGCTTGTGATTCCGCAGGATGAAGAATTGCGAGAGGAGATTTTTTCTCAGGCGCATCGCTCTAAGTTGAGTATTCATCCTGGGAGCAACAAGATGTACAAGGATCTACGTACTCGTTTCTGGTGGAAGGGAATGAAACGTAGTGTTTATCAGTTTGTTTTGAGATGTTGGTGTGTCAATAGGTCAAGGCAGAGCACCGACGACCTGGAGGATTGCTTCACAGTCTGCCTATTCTTGAATTGAAATGGAAGTTTATCACAATGGACTTTGTGACCCATTTGCCGGTATCCCCGAGGAACTGTGATGCTATCTGGGTTGTGGTGGACCGACTTACCAAGTCAGCGCATCTCATTGCCTATAGCCGAGAGTACTCTGTGGATCGCATGGCATGGATGTACATTCAAGAGATCGTTCGACTTCATGGAGTGCCTGTGAGCATTGTCAGCGATCGGGACCCCAGGTTTACTTCTAGGTTCTGAGGGAGTGTTCAGCGTGCGATGGGCACCACTCTCAGTTTGAGTACCGCCTATCATTCGGAGACCGATGGATAGTCAGAGCGCAGTATCCGTACTTTGGAGGATATGCTTAGAGCGTGCTTCATGGATTTTGGTCCAACCTGGCAGGATCATTTGCCATTGATCGATTTCGCGTACAACAACATCTATCATACTAGTATTGGGATGGCACCTTTTGAGGCGTTGTACGGGCAACGTTGTCGTACTCCACTCTTCTGAGAAGAAGTAGGGGAGAGACAAGCTGAGGGACCGGAGTTTATCCAGCAGGCGATAGACATTGTTGATCAGATCAAGAAACGGATTAAGACTGCACAGGATCGTCAGGCCAGCTATGCTAATACCAAGCGTAGGCCTTTGCAGTTCGATGTCAGGGAGAAAGTGTTTCTGAGAGTGTCACATTTCCGCAAAATTCTCAGATTTGGCCTTAAGGGAAAGTTGTCTCCCAGGTATATCGATCCGTTTGAGATCTTGGAGAGAATTGGTCTGAGGTTCAGGTGAACAAGGATTTGACCTATGTTTATGAACCTATTCGTATCCTGGATTATAAGGATAAGGTTTTGCGGAACAAAGTCATTCCTTTGGTTTTAGTTCAGTGGCAGCGCCGAGGCACTGAGGAAGCTACTTGGGAGCTTGAGGACAGGATGCGTGAAGACCATCCTGAGTTTTTTTGATTCATTCTTTAGTTGTATTCAGTTGCAAAATCTGTAAATGTTTGATTTGAATAAAGAATGTTTCTGATCTCTGTATTACATTCAGTACTTAAGATCTGATTTCGAGGACGAAATATCTTAAGTGGGGGAGAATGTAGTAGCCCGTAACCAAAATCAGTAATTAAGGAATTAATCATAATTACTTGGGAAGAGTTCGGAAGCTTCGAAGGTGAGTTCAGAAGCTCCAAGGTGAGTTCGGAAGCTCCGAACAGGATTGGAAGCTCCGATGCAGGATCGGAAGCTCCGATGTTCTTACGTCAGGCATGACGTGTGGCAAGATCGGAAGCTCCGATCACCCCTATCCGAAGTCAACAAGTGATATTTTGACACGTGGCAGATCAGGATTTTCGGAAGCTCCGATGGCAGGATCGGACATTCCGATCGAGGTTCGGACAATCCGATCGAAGATCGGAGGCTCCGATCGTTGTCTATAAATAGGAAGGCCGAGATTAAGATTTAGACGCACCAATCACCTCTTCTCTCTCGATTCCTTAGCCTTCTAGCTCAGATCTAGGGAATTCTAGGCGTCCCATCGGGAATCCGGAAGTGGCATAGCGATCCAGGCGTCGTAGCGGAGCGGTGGCCTAGTTTTGAGGCACTCGACAGCAAAGGGCTAACAACAGACGAAGGTATAACTTTTGCTTCCTAAAAATATTTAGTAGTATGATTTAGCTTAGTTAAGGCTTTTAGAGCGCTATAATGATAGTAGTATCATTTGGCAGTGTAGCGCGGATTATAGGCGTGGACCTAGGGCTGATAGCACTTGCCTAGTATTTGAGGTACGAAAGTACTGTTCGAGATATCCAGACTAAGTATGCATGTATTATGTGATTGCATGATTTATATGTCATTGATTTATGCTGCATTCATTTGCATACTGAGCTATCTCCTTCGAGTTGTCTGTTGGTAGGGTTTTTTCCTATCCTGTTAGTGGTTGGACTTCCATCGATTTGGGTTCGGCATATCCACTGGTATTATGGTATGGGAGCCACCTCCTGAAGCGACGGCACAGCGTGCTACATACCAGAGCCCGGTCTGTCTTTGTTATCTGATCCTTGACCTCGAGTTTATAGGGAGTTCACTTTGCATGCATGTATACTCATACTCTCGTACTGAGCGTTTTATACTCACGTCTCGTACTCTGTGTTTCTGGACACCCTATTCCATGGGGCAGGTTTGCGATTGGACAAGGCAGGTTGATCCAAGAGGGGCTAGGCAGTGGTTGGCCAGCTGGAGCTTCGTCTAGGTTTTATTTCTATTGTTTTGGATGATACAGCTATTCGATTTGGTTGTATAATATTTGTAAAATTATAGATTCCTTTCCTTGGGATTGTTTATGTTTATGGTTTCCGCAAGATTATTCTGATATCTGTTTTATTAACTTAATTGCATGCCTAAGTTCTGTTTAGTAGGTGATCCGGGTAAGGGTCACTACATCTTTTTATCTACGTACAGATTGAACTGAAGAAGATTGAGTTCAGAGTTCGCAGAATTGGAAGCGTCGAAGAATTGATCGAGAATTGGTAACGAGTTTACCTTAATCGTTGAATTACAATTGAATGGAATTTGGATTGGAAATTCTTATTCTTGTAGCTTGTCGAGATTTCAGATCCATCGAATCGTGGAAAAAGGTAATAGTTGACATCGAATTGAAAAGGGACTAATACTCGAGTTTAGACTGATTCTCGAGTTCCTAAATCACATACATGAATGATTACCTTTTATTCTTGATTAAATTCATTGAGTTTAATTACTTGAATGTATTAAGATTTCATTTGCATTCATACTAAGCCCGAACGATTGATTTAAAAGGGGCTAAGTCGCTCAAGTTTTTATTAGACGTTTTGGGGACTATAATCGAGTGGCATTGGTCGTCGAGTTACTCCATTAGACTGAGGCTCCTTATAGTTGTTCCAAGGTCTAGAGGATTGAGATATGCATCATCCACCTCGATTGGGAGAGTCGGTGAGTTGTTGTGATATCTTGACCTCGGGATCCCAAAAGAAGAAACCAGATTCTTTGATTATCCGAGTCGATAATCTTGTTTTAAAGACATGCATTGCATTTTATTGCATTTCGAATTGAGTTGCTGATATACTACTTGAAATTGCTTGTCTTATTGTTACATATATCATGATTTGATATATTATGTGGAATTACTTGTTGTGTCTCTTTTACTGGGAATGTTATTTTCACCGGATTATTCGGCTTTTGTCTTGTCTTTGTATGTGTTCTTGGCAACAGGTGGGGCAGGTTCGAGTCAGAGGCGACTTGGTTAGCATTGACATTGAGGAATAAAAGTGGGACTTCGGTTTAGAGTCGAATAGATAGTCGAACTTGTTGTTTTGAAGTTTTAATAATTGTATTGAAGCATGTTTTAGAACTTGTAGTATGTTAACTTTGATTAATTGTTGTTCAAACTCTTTTTATTGCAATTTTTTATTGTTGTATCGTATTAGATTTATTCCAATTTGAGAACGAGAAATAGAGGAAGAAATTGGAAAATATGGCCATGAAATTTGTAGGGCTTGCGCGGGCGCGCGATCGGAATGTGCGGGCGCGCAGCCTGAAGCGAAGGTCATGCGCGAGCGTGCATCCTGGTGCGATTCTCTTGCGCGGGCGTGCCTTGTTAAAGAGTTGATGCCCCGCTATCCAACTTGTGGCTAAGGACTTTGAGAGTCTCTTTTTGTAAACAATCTTTGTTTAATATAATATACGTTCTTTAAATGGCGTTCACTTTATCTTATTATTATATAATGATATACTATTGTTATTTTTATAAAGACCTTGAATATACTAAAGTAAGATGAGATAGTGAATATAGAGAGATCACTATCATGAAACACATCTTATGTTCACTGTATATTCTAAACAGTTCCTAGTCAATTGAGCCGTCCACAAATAAGGATAAGGATCGCTCGAGATTGAGACTAGCATTTGCGATGCCAAGTACCACGTTTCATTGGTATGGAACATAGAGATGTTTGAAGCATGCAAATGGATATTCATATGATGAATGATCAAACTACCCTATTCGGACTTTCCAAATGGTTATCACTTATCGAGTGGATATAGTCCGCGGTTTTGGTTGTACACCATTAGTCCTTATTACTTGAAACATCATTGAGACTCTATATGCTAGTACTGTGCTTTGACTCGTTTACCGACTCTATTAGGATCATCAGGTGTCGGGATTGGGTACAGTTACGACACATATAGGAGTCGATGCTTTGTTGTCAAGAAATCACCGCACACTTGCGAGTGTGGATATCCTATGCAATCTGAGGAGATATTATGTAACGAATCTCTGGCCAGAGTACATGATGTATTTTAGGTTACTTGGTTTCCTAGTAGCACATGCGATGTCACTATTTGATCTTCAAGATGCATTGCATAGTTATCGAATCTCGAACGACTCTCGATGTACCAATGGTTGTTGATTCGATCGGGATATATGGATGAAGGGACCGTACTGTACGCTAACAAAAATCTACTGGTTCTTGCAGGCACTATCAGTGATACCTAGGGAATCATGGGGCGATGTTGCTAGGCGCTCTTACCATGATTCGATGGGCAAGTCGGAAATGGTTGTTCCGAGTCACAAGGAGTTGTGAGCCCACGGCTAGCTGTATCCCTGAACCATTGAGGGTCACACAAGTAATGGATTTCTAATCCCCGTTGAGATAATTAAATTTAAAAATTTAAATTTAGTGGATAAAGAAGTAGGACTTCTTATTTAAAAGTAGAGGGAGTAAGATTTCCTAAAATGACATATTGATGGACATTTTTGGAAATCACTGAATTCGGATTCAGAAAATTTGTCTTGACTTTAAAAGATGCAGAAATGGTTTCTGTGCACAATGGTGAAATTGGTTTATCAATCTGAGTCACGATGAATTTCATATTAATTTCTGAACATGCGGGCTTTGCTTGTCAGAATTGAACTTATGACTAATGGGCCCTAAGCTGTTAGCATCCCACATTATAAATAAGTTATTGCAGTACAGAAATTGACACAACACAGGCATAATTTTCGAAAACCTATAGCCTCCTCTCTTATGGTTTTCGGCCGCCCCTCTCCCCTACTATGTTCGAAAATTCAGTCTGCAAATTTCTGAATTTGCAGTCTGATTTAATAGATCAAATCTGTTATTTATCTTTGTAGAAACTTCTGATAGAATTTCTAGTGCAGCCTATCAGAGGGATTAAACTTCTGTTCGTGGACCTGATTGAAGAAACATTCGTTCATCAGTTTTTGGGATATACAACAAGAGCAGTTTAATCTGTTGGTGTCCATAATCTCGCTTCGAGATTTTAAGGTAAAATTTACATTGTTTAAATTTTATGTTATCAATTTTAATCGTAGGAATTTATATGGAATCGTTCCATATAAAAATTTTAAAACTTCCGCTGCACCGGGTATCACTTTCTTTTTCGATCCGGAGAACGACCGTGTTCCAACATTGGTATCAGAGCCAGGTTGTTCTCGGATTTTACGATTAAAATTTATTTGATTGTACCGGCCTCGATTTTTTAGAAAAATAAAACGAAAATTTTAAATTAAATTCCATGGCAATCGGGCAGCGACTTGATCGCTGCCCACGGGAAGCGATTGACTGCCCACCTCCACGTGGGCAGCCCTGTCCCACGTGGAGGCCAGGCTGCCCGGGATTGTCCCTGGCAGTCCGAAAATTTTAAAATTTAATTTTTTTGATTTTTTGAAATTTTTGAAATTTCAGTTTTTGGTCCGATTGAAAATTTTTTTGATTTGTCCACGAGGCATCGGATCAAATTGTTTGAGTCCGAAATTTTAAAAAAATTGATTTTTGGATAAATTTGAATTTTTGAAAAATTTATAAATTTTATCCATTAAATTAGATTTTATAAAATTAATAATTTTGGTACGATTGATAATAAAATATGATTTTATGTTTAAAATTGGATTTTATATGTAAAATATGATTTTATGGATAAACTAGATAAAATATGATTTTATATATAAAATAAGATTTTATGTATGAAATATGATTTTATCTATTTAAATTTATTGTCATTGCATGATATCCAATAAATTAATTTTGAATTAAATATTATTGGATAAGGATGATCGATTGTCATGACCAATGTTATAGGTGTATGTTAGGTTGTTTACATTTGGTTTTAATTATTGTTGTTGGATTTATTAATGGGCCTGATTTATGGCCCAATATGAATTGTCATATGTAATAAAAGTGGGTCTGGTTTATGGCCCGTTCCCAGCCCTTAAATATGTATCCCCTGCTTGTCATCGAAATTTATTGTAAATTTATTAGACTTAGTGGGAGATAAAGATTTGAAGACAAAGGTAGGCCCAGCAGACAATAAAGACCGAAGAAATGTAAATTGGAAGCTCAATGTAATAGGATTGCATTGCATACTTGCATATTACCTAGGATTGGACTTAGACTCGTGATTGGCAACCACGGGTCGATTAGTAATGGAATCGATCATCCTAAAATAATATATGATATTATTATTGTATGCATGTTTAGACTAAATTGTATGAATCCCGCAAGCATATAAATTTTGAATGATGAGACAAATTTTTTGAAATTAAAATCCCTCATTTTAAATATGATTTAAAATTGATATCAAGATAAACAAAAGGGCATTTAAATATTGTTTAAATGTTCCTACCTTCCATCAACGATCAATGTATGAGATGCTACCCGCGGATACGGTCCGGCTCATATTATTGGGGGGGCCCGTTCGTCGGAAAGCTGTACATTGGATCGACACATGTTGTAAGTTGGGTGGAACTCTTATGGGATTGGCTCATATTATTGGGGATCCACATGGCGACCGTCCATCACAACTTAATATTGATGGGTCATCTTGACGTGTCACAATAAATGGCATCATATTATTGGGCCCTTATTGGACATGAGGTAAAAACATGGAGGTTTCTTTGGAAGCAATTGGGCTCTACCATTTGAAAATTATGGTTGGCTGATATTATTCGGGACTATAGTTTGTCAATTGGACTCCATGTTCCCACTAAAGAAAATGTTTCTCGTTTTCACTATAGGGTAGTGAAATCGTTAAAATAGTGGGAGTGAGATTCAGAAAATAAAATTTGCCATATTTTATGTCTTAGTATATTAATTAAACAAATCACTGATTATTGTCTGTTTATTTTCACTATTTCATTAAGATGAATTTGCGCAATCCAATATTCTCTATTCTCGAACAAAACAAACTGACTGGCGCAAACTATACGGAATGGTTCCGTAAGTTGAAGATTGTCTTGACCTCGGAGAAGATGTTCTACGTGTTAGAAAAATCTCCTCCGAAGGAAGCACTAGCTGATATAAGTCTGGAAGAGTTGGCCAAACTTGATAAATGGTGGTACCATGATATCAAGGCCAAATGCTATATGCAAGCTTCGATGTCTGATGAACTCCAGAGGCAATTTGAGGATACCGTGAATGCTGCTAACATTCACGTACAACTCAAGGAACTTTTTGGGGCTCAATCGAGAGCTGAAAGGTTCGCTACTATAAAAGAGTTAATGACGTGTCGCATGCGTGAAGGGACTTCGGTCCGTGATCATGGGGTACGCGTGATTTGGCTCATTCAGAAGTTGGTAACACTTGAATTGGTATTAGAGCATGAACTCAATGTGGACTTATTACTTCTCTCTCTTCCTTCATTGTTTGATGGTTTTGTGGTGAATTTCAATATGAACAAGATAGAGGCCTCCCTTGAAAAGATGGTCAATATGCTTGTAACTTATGAAGCCACTTTAAAGAAGAATAAACCGGTTCTCTTGGTAGGCTCCTCTTCGTCTGCTAAGAAGGGGCCAAGTATAAAGGGTAAGAAATGTTCTGCCCCATCCAAGTAAACCGGACCCGAGAAAAAAAAACAATACAAAGGCTTCAAACGTGGAAAAATCCAAGGATGTTTGCCATCACTGCAAGAAACCCGGTCATTGGAAACGTAACTGCAAGGAATATCTCGAGCAGTTGCGAACTTCGAAGGGTATGTTTTATATTGAAATAAATGTTTTACTTAATACTACTTCTTGGGTATTGGATACCGGATGTGGATCTCACATTTGCAATGATTTGCAGGTGATGACAAGAGGTCGCAAGCTTAGGATGGGTGATACCCAGCTGAGGCTCGGAAATGGTTCTCGAGTTGAAGCCAAAGCTGTGGGAGACTGATAAGTGCATTTTGTGCACTTAATTTGTATATGGTTTTACTTGACTTTTGGAATTTATTGGTAGATATTGCGTGAAATTGTTGTTGTTTTTGTGGTTGTAGGAAGTTATGGATTTTGATGTGTTCAAGTGGAAATAAACTTACAAGATGGAAGTCTACAAGGAAATTCAAGAGTTGGAAAATTGAAGAAAAAAAAGCTGAGTTCGAGCAAGAGGCGCGCCCGCCCTATCCTTAGGCGCGCCCGCGCTTTTAATGAAGAGTTCGAGATACAGAGTCGAGCTAGAAGCGCGCCCGCGCTGAACCTAGGCACGCCCGCGCCGTCGATGAAATTTTTAAAGTATGTTTTGCGAGTTGAGAGGGCGCCCGCCCTGTTCTAGGCGCGCCCGCGCCGTCGTCTGATTGGAATTTTAGAGTCCGATTGTTTATGGAAACTTGGGGGATATCTTTGGTATTTTTTTGGACGATTGTTAGGTCATATTTAAGGGATTTTTCGGAGTCATAGTAGGGATCGATCAGCCACCAATACACACAATATTCGAGAGAGCACTTCTGTGATTTTTTTGGAGTTGAAGAACTGAAGATTGCTTGGAACGAAGACGAAGACTTTTCGACCGGACACGGAAGAAAGAATACGGCTTTGTTTCTTCTTTTTAATTTCTTTTTATTGTTGAATTATGTTTGAGATATTAAACATGATTTGGTTTTTATTGAATTCGAGCATGAACTAAACTTTTCTAGTCTAGAGGTTGACGTAGTTTGGTTGAGACCTATTCATGAATCTTTGATTTTAATGAATTGAATTTCTATAGATTAATTGTGTTTCTAGAATTGAATGTCTTCTTAATTTATTGGCCATAAATTGAGTTGTTATATTTACTTAGAATCATTGCTCGGGAGAGGGGATTTTGAGTAGGATCAATAGGAACTACACTGTTAATTGTTTATATAGCTCGAGAGAGTATATAGCTTTAATAGAACCTTTAAGGAACATCATTTTACACATATCACTACATCTAGATTTTTAATAGGGATATTAAAATCGAATTGTAAGTTGATACACTCTATTTATTGCTCGGGAGAGGGAAATAGAATACTCTAAGTGTTTTTGGTTATTAATCGAAGGAAATTCATAAAATAGATTAATTAGGATTGAATATTGTCGAGACCAAGTGAAATCAAAACCTCTGGACTATTTTTCTCTGATTGATAATTCTTAAAAATTTGTGTGTGCCTGTGAGCTGAATAATTTCTATTTATTTATTTTAGTTATTTTGCAAAACTCTTGAAGTTTGATTTTCTAGATAAAATTAAGACTATTTTAATTACAAGTATTGAATCTTTTCATTTTACTCCTTGTGGGATCGACACTCTTTCTTTCACTATACTAAAACTTGACACTCGTATGCTTGCGAGGAAAATTCACAAGAAGTTTTTGGCGCCGTTGCCGGGGAGTAATTTTGATTATTTTTAATCTTGTTACCATTTAGTCGAAGTTTTAATTTAGAGTTTTTTTCTTATTGTAATTTAAGTACTAATAAATTGCTATTGTTCGTAATTGCAGTTTATGCAAAGATCTCAAAGTGCGAATTATTTGCTCTTTGATCCAGAGATTGAACGAACTGCAAGAGCTTTGAGAAAAGCTAGGAGAGAAGAACAATTAAACATGGTTGAAGAAGATGTCAAGGAATTGCCTTTGGTGCCAATTAGAGATCATTTCAGGCCAACGATCCAGGCTCACTATTCTGGAATCGCTAGAGGGACAATAAATGCCAACAACTTCGAGTTGAAGCCGGCCTTAATCAACATGGTTCAGCATAACCAATTCAATGGAACTGCCACAGCTGATCCTCATTTACACTTGCGCACTTTTCTAGAGATTACTGATACTATTAAAATAAATGGTGTTTCTGAGGATACAATACGCTTACGTTTGTTTCCTTTTTCTCTTAGGGACAAAGCACGGAGTTGGCTGCAGGCATTGCCACTAGGACGCATAACAACTTGGGAGGGCATGGCTATGAAATTCTTAGAGAAATTCTTTCCATCATCCAAGGCAACCCAGCTAAAGATTGAGATCAGTACCTTACAATAGCATGATTCTGAACAGCTATATGAGGCATGGGAAAGGTACAAATATTTGTTAAGGCGTTGTCCTAATCATAATATTGCAGATTGGGAAGAAATAGAGTTTTTCTACAATGGATTAAATACGCATACAAGAATGTCGGTGGACTCTGCTGGTGGAGGTACTATATTTGCCAAGGACCCCGTTCAAGCTTATGATATGCTGGAACAGATGACTATCAATAGTTATCAATGGCCATCTGAACGTACGGGAGTCAAGAGGGGAGTGTACAGTGTGGATCCTCTTACATCCATTACTACACAGTTATCTGCGTTGAGTACACAAGTGGCTTCTCTGAACAAGGTAAATATCGCAGAACCTGCAGGTGTGTCGGTTGCCATAGATGAATCTCATCCACCTGAGGAAGCTCAATATATCAATCCCAGAGGCTATGGAACTATCAAGGTAACCCTCCTCCTAATACTTATCATCCTGGTTTACGTAACCATGAAAACTTTTCTTATGCCAACAACAAGAATGTGCTGAACCCCCCTCCGGGATTCAATACAAATCAAGGGGAAGGTAAAGCATCGTTGGAGGATGTGGTGTCTACATTTTTTACTGAATCTAACAAGCGGATGTCAAGAACTGAAACTCGAATGGATAGCATGGAGACACACATGTGTAGTTTGGGAGCTATGATGAAATCCATGGAGACACAGATTGGACAACTTGCAAATGCTTTGAAGGATCAAAACAGAGGACAGTTTCCCAGCAATACTGAAGTAAATCCAAAAGAGCAGTGCAAAGCAGTTGAGTTGAGAAGTGGGAAGAAGTTAGAAGAGAAAGAGCAGAGCAAAGCAAAAGAAAGTGAAGAACCAGTGACTGAAGAAATTGTGATTGAAGAGCCCAAGAAGGAAGCTGAATCTAAACCGATGTACAAGCCACAACTTCCTTATCCACAGCGGTTTAAGAAGAAGGCACTTGATGAGAAATTTTCCAAGTTTCTAGATATCTTCAAGAAGATACACATCAATATTCCATTTGCAGATGCCTTGGAACAAATGCCTAATTATGCAAAATTCATCAAAGATGTAATGTCTAACAAGAGGAGATTGCAAGACAACGAAGTGGTGAATTTGACAGAAGAATGTAGCGCAATCCTGCAGAAAAAATTGCCACAAAAGTTGAAAGATCCAGGGAGTTTTACTATCCCTTGTTTTATTGGTGGTTCTAAGGTAAATAGAGCTTTATGTGATTTAGGAGCCAGTATAAATTTAATGTCTTTTTCTGTTTACAGGACTTTGGAGCTTGGAGAAGTCAGGGCGACCACCATCACATTACAGCTGGCGGATCGGAGTATCACATACCCACGGGGTATTGTGGAGGAGGTTTTGGTAAAGGTCGATAAGTTCATATTTCCAGCAGATTTCGTGATTTTGGACATGGATGAAGATGAAGAAACTCCCTTAATTTTTGGGAGACCTTTTCTAGCTACTGCACGCGCATTGATCGATGTACACAAGGGAGAACTCACACTTCGAGTTGGTGGTGAAGCAGTGATTTTTAATATTTATCACACCATGAGGGGCCCAAATGAGGTAAGTACATGTAAGAGCATTGAAATTATTGATTCTTATAACTCTTTTTCATGTGTAAAAAGTACGGATCCGCTCGAACGATGTTTGGTGGCAGACGAGATGGTTGAGAAGGAAGAGGATTGGGAGTTACATGAACAAAAAGTATTCCTAGACAGCGCTCCGAAAGAAAAAATGGTAAGGTCTAAGGAATCTGAAACTTTGGAAAATAGTGCACCAGAGGTATCTCCTGAAACTCATGATCTGAAAGCATTGTCTACGCACTTATGTTATGAATTTCTTGGTGAAAATTCTACTTGTCCTGTTATTATATCTGCGCATTTGTCTGCTGTAGAAAAAATAAGCTGTTGAGAGTTCTGAGAAATTTTAAAACCGCTATAGGATGGTCAATTTCTAACATTAAGGGTATTAGTCCAACAATTTGCATGCATAAAATTTTGATGGAAGAGTCGTATACTCCTTATGTTGATCATCAGAGAAGGTTGAATCCCGCCATGAAAGAGGTAGTTAAGAAAGAGGTTTTAAAGCTGTTGAATGCGGGAGTGATTTATGCTATTTCTGACAGTAGTTGGGTATCTCCTGTTCAAGTGGTGCCTAAGAAGGGTGGGATTACTGTGGTTAAGAACGAGAATAATGAGTTAATCCCCACACGTACAGTACTGGCTGGCGAGTTTGTATAGATTATGGGAAGTTGAATAAAGCTACTCGTAAAGATCATTTTCCACTTCCTTTTCTTGATCAAATGCTTGATAGACTTGCTGGTTATTGCTATTAATTTTTCTTAGATGGTTATTCAGGCTATAATCAAATTGCTATAACACCGGAAGATCAGGAGAAGACTACCTTTACGTGTCCCTATGGCACGTTTGCTTTCAGGAGGATGCCGTTTGGACTGTGTAATGCACCTGCAAATTTTCAGAGGTGTATGATGGCAATTTTTGCAGATATGGTGGAGGACGTGATGGAAGTGTTTATGGATGAATTTTCAGTATTTGGTTCCTCTTTTGATCATTGCTTGCATAATCTGTCTCTTGTTTTGCAGAGGTGCCAAGAAAAGAATTTAGTTCTTAACTGGGAAAAATGTCACTTCATGGTTCAAGAGGGCATTGTCCTTGGACATAAAGTATCATCCAATGGATTAGAGGTGGATCGAGCCAAAGTGGTTGCAATAGAGAAGCTTCCACCTCCGAAGAATATCAAGGGCATCAGAAGTTTTTTAGGCCATGCAGGGTTTTATCGGCGTTTCATCAAGGATTTTTCTAAAATCACAAAATCTCTGTGTAATTTACTTGAAAAAGATTCTACATTCATTTTTGATAATGATTGTTTGCAGGCATTTGAAAAGATCAAGACGGCATTGACCACAGCACCCATCATGATTGTGCCAGAGTGGAAGGAGCCCATTGAGCTTATGTGTGATGCTAGTGACTAGGGCGCGGTATTAGGCCAAAGGAGAGATAAGATTTTCAGAGCTATATATTACGCCAGTCGCACCATGGACGCCGCACAGCAAAACTACACTACCACTGAAAAAGAGATGCTTGCAGTAGTCTTTGCTTTTGATAAATTTCGTCCATATTTAATTGGTACTAAAGTAGTTGTTTTTACTGACCATGCAGCAATTCGCTACTTGTTTGCAAAAAAGGATGCCAAGCCACGCTTGATAAGGTGGATTCTACTTTTACAAGAGTTTGATTTTGAGATCAAGGACAAGAAGGGTAGTGAAAATCAAGTTGCTGATCACTTGTCAAGATTGGAGCTAGAAGACGTGAAGGAGGAGGAGAGCATAAAGGAATTGTTTCCGGATGAACAAATCTTTGAGGTAAGTTCCTTTATTCCATGGTTTGCTAATATTGCAAATTTCTTGTCTTGTGGTGCTATGCCTCCAGAGTTGAATAGACATCAAAAGAAGAAGTTTTTCCATGACATTAAGTTCTACTTGTGGGATGATCCTTATGTTTTCAAACGTTGTGCCGATCAAGTGATTCGGAGATGTGTGGCGGGACAAGAGGCAAATGAAATCTTGGAGCAATGCCATTCCTCCCCCTATGGAGGACATTTTGGACCCACCCGCACTGCTGCTAAGGTATTACAATCTGGTTTTTATTGGCCTACGTTGTTTAAAGATAGTTATACCTTGGTGAAATCATGTGATAAGTGTCAAAGAACGGGAAATATTTCAAGAAGGCATGAATTACCCCTCACAAATATTTTAGAAGTAGAATTATTTGATGTGTGGGGTATTGATTTTATGGGTCCCTTTCCCCCTTCTTTTGGGTACACTTATATTTTGTTAGCAGTTGATTACGTTTCGAAATGGGTGGAAGCCATTTCCACCTCGACTAATGACGCTCGTGTTGTAGTTAAATTTTTGCAAAAGAATATCTTCACGCGGTTTGGAACTCCACGAGCAATAATCAGTGATGAAGGTACGCATTTCTGCAATAAGATTTTTAATACCTTGCTCGCGAAATATGATGTCAGGCATAAGGTGGCGTGCGCATACCATCCTCAAACCAATGGCCAGGCGGAGATCTCTAACCGGGAAATTAAGCAAATCTTGGAGAAAACGGTTAAGACAAATCGAAAAGATTGGGCAATCAAGCTAGATGATGCCATTTGGGCCTACCGCACTGCATTCAAAACCCCCATTTAGATGTCTCCCTTCAGGCTGGTTTTTGGTAAGGCATGTCATTTACCGTTGGAGTTAGAGCACAAGGCGTTTTGGGCTATCAAGAAGCTAAACATGGATCTCAAAGCATCCGGAGAGTTGCGGAAACTACAGTTGAATGAATTGGATGAATTCCGGAGTGAAGCATATGAGAATGCCAAGATCTAAAAAGAGAAAACAAAGAAGTGGCATGATAAAGTTATTGTGCATAGGGAATTCGAAAAGGGTCAGAGAGTTTTGCTATTTAACTCTCGGTTGAAATTATTTCCAGGAAAGTTGAAATCGCGATGGTCAGGGCCGTTTCTCGTTGAGACTGTGTATCCACATGGTGCCATTGAATTGCGATGTACAGATGGAAGAGTTTTCAAGGTCAATGGGCAGAGAGTCAAGCACTACTTTGGCAATGAAGTACCACCCGCATCCAGCGCATTGCTTAATGATCCCAACTAAAGAATGGTGCACGTCGGGCTGATGACTTTAAAACAAGCGCTTTTTGGGAGGCAACCCAAATTTATTTTTTTTTTTTAGTTTTTGTCTTTGCTTTCTCGTTTTAATTTTTGTTCTTTAGTTTTTACTGTTAATTTTGTTGTTTTGGAATTAATTAATTTGTTTTTTTTTTTTGATTTTTTCAGAATTTTGGATGCAAATCTGGTGAAGGCGCGCCCGCGCCTCTCCTGCAGTGAATTTTTCGAGCTCAAGGCGCGCTCGCCCCGTCTTCAGCGCGCCCGCCTCGGCCCTGCTATTTCACAAACGAGCAAGAGGCGCGCCCGCCCCGTCACCAATCTCTTCTATCTAACCTACTATTTTCTTTCCTTTCTCCCAAATCTTTTCCCTAATTTCTTGTCCACTTTCCTACTCACGAATTCTTCCCCTCTTTTCTTGTTATATCGGCTAGTGTCTCTCATCATCTCCAAATCCCCCCCAATCTAATTTCTTTCTTCCTCTCTTTGACGCGGGACGGTCGAACCACTTTTATCCGGGGCACGCCTATTTTAATGTTTGGAGGATTGGAGATTGGGGAAGCTTTTGATTATCCACTCTTCTTGAACTCATATGGAGTAAGTCATTCTTTTGATACTTCTACAATTGTTTTGGGTGGTGAGTATTTCACAAAATTCTACTCGTGCGATTCGTGGGTCTTGATCTATTAATTGATTAATCGATCTTTGAAGTGTGAAGTCTATTGGATTGTTGCGGAAGCGGTTGTTGTTGTGTGTGGATTGTGGAGTAGATTTAAATTTGGGGAAGTTGTGATTGTGGTAAATTGGTTATTTGTGCGTGTCGTGTGGTGCCTACTAAGTGTTTGATTCATGGCCCCAAAGAAGAAGCAAAAATCTGTTGCATCCTCTTCTCATGCTAATCCAGAGCATGAGCCGCAGCGTTTCTGGAATGAGAGTGCCGAACAGCATTATCAAAATTGTCTAGGCAAAACGATATTACCGGAGCGTGGGTTTGACACGACATTAGGGTTTGGGAACGATGAGTTTTTGCATACAATTGGTAGGGCTGTGAATGGGCGTCAATGGTTAAATTTTGTTAAGCCACCGCAGGATGCAGTCGTCCCAATCGTTCGTGAATTTTATGCAAACTTGAAAGTAAAGCACATGCAGTTGAAAGTGCTTGTCCGAGGCCAGCTGGTGCCTTTTGATGCTCACACTATTAACACCTTGTACAACCTTCTACCAGTATTTCACGATGAGTATGCGGAGTACCGAGCGAATGAAGTGGATTACGCAGTGATTCTGAGCCGTATTTGTGTTCCGGGTGCGGAATGGCGCATGGGCCGTGATCATCAGCCTTCTAAGTTGAAGAAGACCGAGCTAATTCCTGATGCTAAGCTATGGTACAACTTTGTGTGTGCTCGTCTTAAACCGACTGACCACGAGCATGAGGTGACACGAGAACGAGCGATTCTTGTTTATTGTATTTTGGAGGGCAAAGCAATCGACTTGGGACAGATTTGTCAAGAAACTATTTAGGGTGTGGCGGCAGGTAAGACGACAGGCGGGTTTGCTTTGCCCGCACTTATCACTGATCTTTGTGAAGTGACTGGAGTTGAGTGGGGCCAAAATGAAGAATTGTTGAAAGCTACTGCTCCTATTGCTTGTCATACTCCTTTTCGCATGATACCGGCTTCTGAGCACCGAACTCGCGCTGAGAGGCGAGATTTTAATGAGCGAGCAGCTGCACGAAGCGGCCCTGCACCCCGACCTCAAGCACCCCCTTTTGCGCCCGATCGTGTTGCTATTCTGGAGGATGAATTGAGAGCACACCGTCAAGAGTTTCGGACATTTCAGCAGACTACTGGTGTCTTTATGGACTACATGATGGATTTTACAGATGCTTTGAGACATCAGTTTCCACAGGCTGCTAGTTCGGCTCATCCATTTCCTCTGTATCCACAGTGGCCACCCACTTTTGGCCCTTCTGATCCGTCCCCTGATGATGCTGCTGATGATGGCGACGACCACTGATGGTCGTCGTTTGTGGTACATGTCCTTTATGCTTTTTTGTTTTAATTCCTTGAGGACAACGAATGTACTAAGTTTGGGGGAGTTGTGTCAATTCTGACTTTTATTGTTTTTATTTAGTTGCTTTTGGTTTTGTTTTTTTTTATTTTAGTTGTTTGGTTCTTAGGAGTTGTGTTGTGTTGGTGCGTGGCTACATTTGACAAATTTTTGAAAAATTTATGTAGTTGTGTTGATATGGATTGATGACCAATGATGTTAATTTTGTTTGTTTTGTAACTGAAGTCCATGACTACCTGCTTAGCTGACAAAATTTTGAAATAAATGGAATCAAGTGAACAATTGAACTCCTATATATTCTGTGATTTTGCTTGAATCTGAATCTTGAGATAGACAAACATAAAAAGGATTGAGGCATTGTTTGGATGTTTTTTTTGGGCCTTGAATTTGATTGAATCAGTGCATCCTTAGTTGCCCATTTGAGCTTACACGCATATTTGTACTTAGAGGTACGATAATTCTGAAACTACTTGTGAAAATCATCGTTTACTGCTGATGATTATCCCTTTCTGCACTGATTGAGATTTGTATGATTTAATTGTGGATTGAGACTTGTCTAGAACTAGTTCGGACACCCCTTGAGACGAAATACGGGCAAAACTGTGATTAGGAATGATTTAGGCGATTTTTCTGAATTCGTTTGAGCCTTTCAAGCTACCTTGTAATGAATTTTATCCCTAGTACCTTGTTTGAGACTAATTGAAAATCGAGTGGCATGCGTGTAAACATGTGATTAAACCCCCATTCGTCATTATTTCAAGGTCCTACATTGACTACCTGAATAGCCTAAACACTAATTCCTACCTTTAAGGGAGTAATTTGAATGCTAAAATGTTGTATGCTCCTAGCCTTATTTGTGAAAAAAGGATTGGTGTGGTGGATGAATTGAAAAGATGAAAAGAGGTAGTAGAAAAAAAAGTTGAAAAATGTGGTTGAAAAAGTTGTGAAAAAGAAGAGAACGTGAAAAAGTTGAAATTTTAATGAAGTGAATTGAAATAGAAGTGAATTGTGAAAGAAAAGGAGTTGAAATTAGAATTGAGTTTGAGCATAAATGTGAATTACTCCTTATTTGAATTCTTTTCCTTCATTTGTAGCCATGAGCCAGGCCTTGCATTATAAGCTTATTAAGTCCTATTGACCGAGTCACAGTTGCCCAATATAATAGTGGAAAGGGGTTCCGAGAATTTAGCCTATGGACTGTTGATTGAAATTTAAATGATTATGAATTCTTAATCGAAATATGCACACACTATGTTCTTTGAATTAAACCAATTGAGTGTCGTTGTGATGGTATATCCTTAAATTTGATCCTGTTTTACCATGAAAGTCCTCATGATTTGTGAATGTTTGAATTGAGTTAAGAGAAGAGTATTTTGAAACGTGAGTTGCGAAGTTTATGAGTTTATGAGGTTGAAGTACTTTTCTGAACATCTTACTTTTCAAGTGTTAGTAGGGCAGAGATTATTGAATTTAAATTGTTTTGAAATTCCATACTGAGGTCATTAATCCATAGTCATTCTTGATGGTTATTGTTCTTGCAATTGAGTGGAGTTTGAGTTAGTTTTGCTCGAGACGAACAAAAGTTCAAGTTTGGGGGAATTTGATAAGTGCATTTTGTGCAATTAATTTGTATATGGTTTTACTTGACTTTTGGAATTTATTGGTAGATATTGCGTGAAATTGTTGTTGTTTTTGTGGTTGTAGGAAGTTATGGATTTTGATGTGTTCAAGTGGAAATAAACTTACAAGATGGAAGTCTACAAGGAAATTCAAGAGTTGGAAAATTGAAGAAAAAAAAGCTGAGTTCGAGCAAGAGGCGCGTCCGCCCTATCCTTAGGCGCGTCCGCGCAGTTAATGAAGAGTTCGAGATACAGAGTCAAGCTAGAGGCGCGCCCGCGCTGACCCTAGGCGCGCCCGCGCCGTCGATGAAATTTTTAAAGTATGTTTTGCGAGTTGAGAGGGCGCCCGCCCTGTTCTAGGCGCGCCCGCGCCGTCGTCTGATTGGAATTTTAGAGTCTGATTGTTTATGGAAACTTGGGGGATATCTTTGGTATTTTTTTAGAAGATTGTTAGGTCATATTTAAGGGATTTTTCGGAGTCATAGTAGGGATCGATCAGCCACCAATACACACAATATTCGAGAGAGCACTTCTGTGAGTTTTTTGGAGTTGAAGAACTGAAGATTGCTTGGAACGAAGACGAAGACTTTTCGACCAGACACGGAAGAAAGACTACGAATTTGTTTCTTCTTTTTAGTTTCTTTTGATTGTTGAATTATGTTTGAGATATTAAACATGATTTGGTTTTTGTTGAATTCGAGCATGAACTAAACGTTTCTAGTCTAGAGGTTGACATAGCTTGGTTGAGACCTATTCATGAATCTTTGATTTTAATGAATTGAATTTCTATAGATTAATTGTGTTTCTAGAATTGAATTTCTTTTTAATTTATTGGCCATAAATTGAGTTGTTATATTTACTTAGAATCATTGCTCGGGAGAGGGGATTTTGAGTAGGATCAATAGGAACTACACTGTTAATTGTTTATATAGCTCGAGAGAGTATATAGCTTTAATAGAACCTTTAAGGAACATCATTTTACACATATCACTACATCTAGATTTTTAATAGGGATATTGAAATCGAATTGTAAGTTGATACACTCTATTTATTGCTCGGGAGAGGGAAATAGAATACTCTAAGTGTTTTTGGTTATTAATCGAAGGAAATTCATAAAATAGATTAATTAGGATTGAATATTGTCGAGACCAAGTGAAATCAAAACCTCTGGACTATTTTTCTCTGATTGATAATTCCTAAAAATTTGTGTGTGTGTGTGAGCTGAATAATTTCTATTTATTTATTTTAGTTATTCTGCAAAACTCTTGAAGTTTGATTTTCTAGATAAAATTAAGACTATTTTAATTACAAGTATTGAATCTTTTCATTTTACTCCTTGTGGGATCGACACTCTTTCTTTCACTATACTAAAACTTGACACTCGTACGCTTGCGAGGAAAATTCACAACAGAGACATTTGTTTAATTTTGTAGAATGATTTTAAGTTATTTTTTAGAGATGTTTTTATGTGCCAGATTTGGTTAAAAACATTATTTCTATTTCTATGCTTGATAGAGATGGTTTTTCTTGCAATTTTGTGAATGGGATTTGCAATATTTACAAGAATGAATGTTTAATTGGATGTGGACAACTTGAAAACGGTCTATATAACTTAAAATTAAAAGACGTTCCAATTAATTATGTTGATAAACCGGTAACAACAAATAAAAGGAAAATTGATAATCAAAACCCGGCAAACCTTTGGCATGCTAGGCTAGGTCATGTTTCCTCAAGGAGGATGAACAAGCTAGTGGGAGAGGGCATGTTTGATATGTCTGATATTAACTCTCTACCTACTTGTGAGTCCTGCCTGAAAGGAAAAATGACTAAATCTCCTTTCAAAGGAAAACCTGAGCGTAGTCAAAATCTATTGGATTTGATCCATACAGATGTTTGCGGACCATTTAGTATTTGTACAAAATTTGGTCACACCTACTTCATTACCTTTACTGATGATTATTCTAGGTATGGGTAATTATATTTGATGAAATATAAGTCTGAATCATTTGAAAAGTTCAAAGAATTCAAGGTTGAAGTAGAAAACAAACTAGGTAAGAGTATTAAAGCACTTCGATCAGATCGAGGTGGAGAATACTTAAGTACCGAGTTCTTGGATTATCTAAAAGAGAATGAGATTCTCTCTCAGTGGACTCCTCCTATGACACCTCAACTGAATGGTGTTTCGGAGCGTCGCAATTGAACCTTGTTGGACATGGTTCGATCTATGATGAGCTTCACTAAGCTCCCACCTTCGTTTTGGGGCTATGCTCTTGAAACGGCGGTATTGTTATTGAACAACATCCACACTAAAGCAGTGTACAAAACACCATACGAGTTATGGAATGGCAAAGCTCCTAAGTATTCGTACTCGAGGATTTGGGGATGTCCTGCTTATGTGAAGCAGACAGTGAGAGATAAGTTGGATAGTCGATCCACCTTATGTTATTTTGTAGGGTATCCAAAGAATTCAATCGGATATTATTTCTATCATCCTACTGAAACAAAAGTGTTTGTTTCAAGGAATGCCACCTTCTTGGAGAAGGAGTTCTTATTGGATAATAAAGGCAAGATGATGGAACTCGAAGAAATTCGAGAAGAACCCGAGATACAAAATAACGATCCTATACCTCAAGAATCATCACAAGACACGCTTATTACTAGAAGATCCGAGAGGACTTCTAGGCCTCCTATTAGATATGGTCTTCTTCTTGAAGGGGATCAAAGTGAACCCGACATTGGATGTGATCCAAGAAACTTCAAGGAAGCAATTTCTGATGCGGATTCGAATTTATGGCTTGAAGCTATGCAGTCGAAAATAGATTCGATGCATACAAACCAAGTTTGGTCTTTAGTAAATCCTCCCGATGGAATTGTTCCAATAGGGTGTAAATGAATATACAAGAGAAAACTTGGGCCTGATAGAAAGGTACTGACCTACAAGGCACGATTGGTTGCAAAAGGTTACACTCAAAGACAAGGTGTTGACTATGATGAAATTTTTTCTCCAGTCGCAATGTTCAAGTCCATAAGAATCCTTATTGCCATTGCTGCATGGTATGACTATGAGATATGGCAAATGGATGTGAAGACTTCATTCCTTAATGGAAACATTAAGGAAGAGATCTATATGATGCAGCCCGAGGGATTCACATCCATGGGAAGCGAGAATAAGGTATGTAAGCTTCAGAGATCGATCTATGGTCTCAAACAGGCATCAAGAAGTTGGAACCAGAAATTTGATGAAACAATAAAGGACTTGATTTCATCAAGAACCCGGAGGAACCGTGCGTGTACAAGAAAGAACTTAAGGATTCTGTGACATTCTTAGTACTTTATGTTGATGACATCTTACTCATTGGAAATGATGCAGGGATGTTGCAGTCAACAAAGATATGGTTGTCAGGTAGATTCTCGATGAAGGATTTGGGTGAGGCGTCCTATATTCTAGGGATACAGATCTATAGAGATAGATCTAAGAGAATGATAGGACTTACTCAAACTACCTACATCGACACTATATTAAAAAGGTTTTCAATGGATGAGTCCAAGAGAGAAAATCTACCTATGTGTCATGGAGTATCTCTATCCAAGTCTATGTGTCCCAAGACTGACTAAGAGATAGAGAAAATGACACACATACCATATGCGTCAGCCATAGGGAGTATCATGTATGGGATGATATCTACCAGACCGGATGTGGCATTTGCTCTGAGTGTCACGAGCAGATATCAAGCCAATCCCGGTCAAATGCATTGGAAAATCGTGAAGGATATTCTTAAGTACTTAAGAAGAACTAAGAATGTATTCATGGTTTATGGAGGAAGAGATCTGAAATTGGAAGGCTATACCAAATCTAGCTTCCAAAGTGACGTGGATGACTCGAAGTCAACCTTTGGATTTGTGTTCATGCTCAATGGCGGTGCTGTTTCTTGAAAGAGTTCCAAACAGGACACCACAGCGGATTCCACCACTGAGGCAGAATACATTGCGGTATCAGCCGCTGCTAAAGAGGTCATTTGGATGAGGAATTTCGTCCAAGAGTTGGGCATTATTCCTGAAGCTGTTGGTCCAGTCCCGGTGTACTGTGACAACACGGGTGCCGTTGCTCAGGCAAAGGAACCAAGGTCTCATCAAAGATCCAAACATGTACTGAGGAAATACCACATCATCCGAGATCGTGGAAAGAGGAGACATCACTGTCGAGAGAGTGGCCTCTGCAGACAATATCGCTGATCCACTTACTAAGCCCTTGCCAGGACCATTATTTGACAAACATCGCGAAGCAATGGGACTACGTAATATGACTAGTTGGCTTTAGGGCAAGTGGGAGATTGAAAGAGTTGATGCCCCGCTAGCCAACTTGTGGCTAAGGGCTTTAAGAGTCTCTTTTTGTAAACAATCTTTGTTTAATATAATATACGTTCTTTAAATGGCGTTCACTTTATCTTATTATTATATAATGATATACTATTGTTATTTTGATAAAGACCTTGAATATACTAAAGTAAGATGAGATAGTGAATATAGAGAGATCACTGTCATGAAAAACATCTTATGTTCACTGTATATTCTAAACAGTTCCTAGTCAATTGAGCCATCCACAAATAAGGATAAGGATCGCTCGAGATTAAGACTAGCATTTGCGATGCCGAGTACCACGTTTCATTGGTATGGAACATAGAGATGTTCGAAGCATGCAAATGGATATTCATGTGATAAATGATCGAACTACCCTATTCGAACTTTTCAAGTGGTTATCACTTATCGAGTGGATATAGTCCGCGGTTTTGGTTGTACACCATTAGACCTTATTACTTGAAACATCATTGAGACTCTATATGCTAGTACTGTGCTTTGACTCGTTTACCGACTCTATTAGGGTCATCAGGTGTCGGGATTGGGTACAGTTATGATATATATAGGAGTCGATGCTTTGTTGTCAAGGATTCACCGCACACTTGCGAGTGTGGATATCCTATGCAATCTGAGGAGATATTAGTGTGACGAATCTCTGGCCAGAGTACATGATGTGTTTTAGGTTACTTGGTTTCCTAGTAGCACATGCGATGTCACTATTTGATCTTCAAGATGCATTGCATAGTTATCGAATCTCGAACGACTCTCGATGTACCAATGGTTGTTGATTCAATCGGGATATATGTATGAAGGGACCGTACTGTACACTAACCAAAATCTACTGGTTCTTGCAGGCACTATCAATGATACCTAGGGAATCATGGGGCGATGTTGCTAGGCGCTCTTACCATGATTCGATGGGCAAGTCGGAAATGGTTGTTCCGAGTCACAAGGAGTTGTGAGCCCACGGCTAGCTATATCCCTGAACCATTAAGGGTCACACAAGTAATGAATTTCTAATCTTCGTTGAGATAATTAAATTTAAAGAGTTAAATTTAGTGGATAAAGAAGTAGGACTTCTTATTTAAAAGTAGAGGGAGTAAGATTTCCTAAAATGACTTATTGATGGACATTTTTGGAAACCACTGAATTCGGATTCAGAAAATTTTTCTTGACTTTAAAAGATGCAGAAATGGTTTCTGTGCACATTGGTGAAAATGGTTTATCAATCTAAGTCACGATGAATTTTATATTAATTTCTGAACATGCGGGCTTTGCTTGTCAGGCTTGAACTTATGACTAATGTGCCCTAAGCTATTAGCAGCCCACATTATAAATAAGTTATTGCAGTACAAAAATTGACACAACACAGGCATAATTTTCAAAAACCTAGAGCCTCCTCTCTTAGGGTTTTCGGCCGCCCCTCTCCCTACTGTGTTCGAAAATTCAGTCTGCAAATTTCTGAATTTGCAGTCTGATTTGACAGATCAAATCTGTTATTTCTCTTCGTAGAAACTTCTGATAGACTTTCTAGTGCAGTCTATCAGATGGATTAAACTTCTGTTCGTGGACCTGATTGAAGAAATGTTCGTTCATCAGTTTCTGGGATATACAACAAGAGCAGTTGAATCTGTTGGTGTCCATAATCTCGCTTCGAGATTTTAAGGTAAAATTTACGTTGTTTAAATTTTATGTTATCAATTTTAATCGTAGAAATTTGATACCCATATGAAATCATTCCATATAAAAATTTTAAAACTTCCGCTGCACCGGGTATCACTTTCTTTTTCGATCCGGAGAACGACCGTGTTCCAACACCTTGTTTAGGCGCGGGCGCGCGTCCTTTTTTTAAAAAAAAATTCTTGAATCATTTTGAGCTTTTGAGCTTGATGTTTGTTGTTTTATTCTTGTTTAGATGTTTAGAACGAGGTCTCACATTAAGTTGTATTAGAGAGATAAGTTCTTGGACTATATTAGAAGTGAGCAGGGTAGATCGAGTCCGCATGATTTGAATTCTCGCATGTGATTGAATTTTTTTAAATGATTATTTAAATTTCATGCAAGCATGATTTATTATTTCATGAATTATTTGAATTACATGATTTGTGATTTAAATGACGAAGCATGATTATTTGTTAAATAGTAAAGCATGAGATATATTACAAATGCGGATTTGAATATTCCTGAGATGTAATGAAATTGCTGAACAGAGATTATGGACACGAGATTATTGAAATTGAGATACGTGTGTCCTAATTCTCTTGAATATGAAATATTTTCCTCGATGAATTTTGAACAGGAAACATTCAACAGCGAACCCCGATCGAACAGATTGTTCTGCGACTGAAAAAAAAAAGATGTTACTCCGATGCCGATGGAAGCCTTGTTGATGAGGTTTCAGAATTTTCAACCACCGACTCTGAGGAGTACCAAGAATGCTGTGGAGTGTGAGAATTGGTTAGAAGAATTCGATCAGTTTTTTGATTCTCGTGAATACACCGATGACCGTCGAATTCGGTTAGTTGTGTACCAACTTCAGGGGATTGCCAAAGGTTAGGTAGATTTCAAGGAAGAGAGCCTTAGAGAATCTAGGTTCATTTATTTCTTGGAATCTGTTTAAAACTGAATTTCATTGGTAGATCCCGTTCCAGAAGTCAACCGGATATAGAGTAAGTACCACTAGGGATCATCTGCAATTGAGAGGAAAACAATTCAAGAACTCTGGGAGCAGTTCTTCTAGATCCTGCAGAATGAAACAGTTTGGTTCAAGATAGAGTTCTGGATCTTACGGTATATCTTGCAGCAATTGTGGAGGTCGACACCTCAGTGATCATTGTCTTGGAATTTATGAAGCTTCAATATCTACCATTAGACAGGTTACTATTCTAGGAGATGTCCTCAGCGTAATACCGTTGGATCTCGGACTGGAACTTCTTTTAGACCGATAGTTCAGTCGAAGAGGCAAGCTTCTGTGGTTCACTCATTTCAGTCGCCGCATCAAAATCAACTAGGAGGTTATCCGAACATGAGTCAACCTCTGATACAACATACATTGGTCTTTGATCTTAACGAGGATCCGCAGACTCAGGCTGCACCCGATGATGACATAGCAGGTAACCGTTTGATTTTGGTTTTTCTCTACTCTTTTTAATGATAGATATTGGTGAGTCCCTTATATTCTTATTGAAGAATCTGTTTAATGTTTTTCTTGCCTCTGAGCTTTTGAATTCAGTAGTTGCTATTCTTCGCCTTTGAGATAAGGGATGGCTTACGGTAGGGTTACTCCGAATTTTGAACTTTTATTGGATGGGAATGAGATTGAACTGGGCAGTGTTGTACTTCGGTTATCAGATTTGATTGTATTTTCTATTCAACTGCTTTAACTAAGTACATGGCAACGGTGAAATATTTTCAGAAAGTTGTCAGATTCAGATCCGAGTCGATAGACGAGTGGAAATCCTCCGGTAAGAATTATCGATTCAAGGATTCTTTGATATTTTTTCTGTCGAATGACCGTTTGTTACAGAGAGGTGCAGAAGGATTCTCGATATTTACAGTTGATGTCCTGGAATTCAGCCCGTATTGTTTGATGTACCCGAGGTTTAGAGTTTGCTGACGTTGTTCTGGATGAGATTCCCGATTTTCCTCCGATTCATGAGGTTAGTTTCAGCATCGACTTGAGATTAGACAGCATCAGCTGAGAGTTCGAAAGAAAGAGGTATTGAAGACCGGACTCGGAACGAGGTATAGCCGCTTTGATTTTATAGTCGTACCGTTTGAATTGAAAACTCTTCTGCAGTGTTTGTAGATCGTATGAACTGAATCTATCAGAAGTATTTAGCGGAATTCATGATTATTCTTATCGATGATTTTCTTACCTTTTCGGAGAGTCATACTGACCAGTCAGAGCATTTGAGAGTCGTTTGCAGATTTTGCGTGCCGAGCAGTTGTATGCTATTCTATCGAAGTGCAAATTTTGATAGGATCGAGGTGTCTTTCTCGATCATATTTATCTCTGGAGATGAAATTTTTGTTGGTCACCGCAAGACCGAAGCTCTTATGAATTGATCCAGATCGACATCTGTATCTGAGTTTTGAAGATTTATGAGTTTCTATAGCAGATTTATCGAGAAATTCTTATCGTTTGTAAAGCCGATTACTCAGCTATCTTCGAAGAATGTGCTTTTTGTCTGGACTAAATAATATGAGGCCAGTTTTATTGATCTGAAGAAGTGATTGACCAGCGCTCCGGTATTCTATATTCCTTCAGATATTGATGATCTTTCGGTACTTTTCAATTCTTCTTATCGAGATTTGGGATATATTCTTATTCAAAGGAAGCACATGATAGCTTAGGCATCGAGACTGTTGATTTCGTACGAGACTCGATATCCGATTCATGATCTTGAATTGTCAGCAATCTTATTTCTTGGAAGAAATGGCATCACTTTATTTACGAGGAGATTTTCAAAATCTTTTCTGATCTTAGAAGTTGAAGTATTGGTTTTCGCATTCCGAACTGAATATGAGACGGAGGAGAGAGTTAGATTTTCTGAAGGATTTTGACTGTGAAAGCTGGTTCTATCCGGGAAATCGAATGCAGCAGTTGATGCTCTGAGCCGAAATATATGTTCTTTATTTTATCTACTATCGATATTTCTCTTTTGATCGATGATTATTGCACTTTCTGATTTAGAATTGGAAGAAGATATGAGATATATCAGAATTTTACTATCAAGCCGAATCGGAGTTGAGTTTGAAAATCAAAAGAGCACAGAAATCTGATTCGATTATTTAGAGTTCGATGGAGAAAAGTCAGATCTGGACATCAGTTTGATTTTCAGGTAAGTGATGATGCTTTATTTGTGAATAAGAATATTGTTGTGCCAGATGTTTCCAATTTGAGAAAACGTACCTTGTGAGCGGCACATTGCATTCGATTCAGAATTCTTTCAGATGGCCAAAAGATATTCAACTATTTGAAGAGTCAGATCTAGTGGGAGCAGATGACGAGCGATGTTACGAGGTATGTTTTTTTCGATGATTCTGAACTGTCAGCAGTTGAAGACAGAGAGAGAACGACTCGATTGGTTGTTGAACAGATTATCTGTTTCAGAGTAAATGGGGATCACATTTCGACATATTTGGTCACAAAGCTACGATAACTCTGAGATTGAGATGTTATATGAGTATGATTGACCGATTGATGGAATCTACTACTGTATTCCTTGAAGAATGACTTTCAGACATGATCATATGGCCGAGATTTATGTCGGAAAGATTGTAAGGTTGTTTGGTCTGTCGTATTCTATCGTTTCAGACCGAGATCCTTGATTCACTCTTCAAATTCTAACTCAGTTTTTCTTGAGGTCTTTGATATTCGATTACATCTGAGTACAGCTTTAATCCTCAGAACGACGGACAGCTAGAGCGGACGATTCAAACTTTATAGGATATGTCATGAGTTGTAGTGCTCGACTTAGCACTAGTTGGAAGAATTCTTAATTCTTGTCGAGATTTCGTACAACGACAGCAATCAGACGAGTATCTTGATGGCACCTTTCGAAGCGTTGTATGATAGGAGATGAAAATATCTTTCATTCTGAGATGATTTTCTGTGTCACCTGAGTTGGGACCAGATTTCATTCGAATTATGACCAAGCAGATGCAGGTTATTCTGACAAGAATGAAGAAGACTCTTGATATACAGACGTAGTATACGAATTTCAAACGCAGATCTCTGTATTTTGATCAGGGAGACCAAATATTTATAAAGATTTTTCCTTTCAGAGGCTTTGTCAGATATGAGAAGTGAGAGTAGTAGTCTCTGAGATTGATCGATTCTCATTGGGATTCTGAAGAAGATAGGCGATCTTGCCTTTAGACGTGCATTTGTTTTGTCTCTTTCTCGTATTCACAGTGTGTTTCCGTATTTTTGTTGTTGAATATCACCAGACCCTTGTTGCTGAATTACCCGGCCAGATTTATTATTTTCCTTAGTTGATGAGACGCCGAATTTCTTGAGACAATCGATTCAGAGTTTCGACCGTAATTAGGAGCAGCTACGAAACAAACCGATTTAGTTTGTGATAGTGCAGTGCAGTGCAGCCGATATGGATTTGAAAAAGAGATTTGGGAGACAGAGTCCGATTTGAGACAACGGTTTCTGGTCTTATTCCTGGAAGGTGAATTTTTATTGCAGTTTTGACAGTATCTCTTACCTTTTGTGGTTGAACCACATTCGATTTCGAGGACAAAATCAATTCTTAGAGAGAGAGAATTGTAACGCCCCAAAATTATCTTAATTGAGTTTATTAGAGGTATTTGGATATTATAAATTTAGAGTTGTGATTTGAGGCTATTGGGTTGTCTGAGTTGTGGAGTGGAGTACGTTTGATGCAATGAAATTCTATATCATTGTATTAGTGCCTACCAAGTGTTTGTTGAATTGCTTGGGTTATATTTGAACGTGGTTGCTGTAATTGTTGGGAGTTTATTGCATTATTTGAGGCATTTGATTTGAATTGAGTTGAATTATTGAGTTACAATGCCACCGAAAACCAAAGGGAAATGAGCAATTTCTTCGTCCTCTGCTGCTTCATATGATAGACACAGATTTTGGAATGCCACAGCAGAGGAGTATTGTTTTGATGTAATAGAGCGAGGGATGCACAAAGAAAGAGGAATGAGTTTGAGAGAGCATAGTGCGCCGGCGTTAATTGAAGCTAAGAGAAGAGGTTGGGTGTAACGACCCACTGTATCAAGACGGGTCTTTTCAGCGTGCTTTTGTCCTTACTCACACGCACCCTGAGAAACATCCCAGGGGGTCACCCATCCTATAATTTTCCCAAGTCAAGCACGCTTAACTGTTGGAAAACTGGCGTTCAGATCAATCACGATTGATACCCGGTGCAGCGGAAGTTTAAAATTTTTATTATTATGGAACAATTCCATAGTGTGGGTATCAACCGTTCAACGATTAAATTATAAGTGTGTGTAAAATTTAAATAACAATTATTAAATTTTACCTTCAATCTCGAAGCGAGATTATTGGACTCCAACAGATTTCTCTGCTCTTGTTGTCTCTCCCTGGAACCGATGAACTCCTTCAATCAGGTCCACGAATGGGGTTTAAATCCCTCTGATAGATTGCACTAGAAAATCTATCAGAAGTTTATCTGCGAAGAGATTAAACGAATCTGATTCGTTATTCCTGACTGCAATTAAAAATCACAGACCGGAAAATTCTCTGACAGAGAGGGAGGGGTCGGCCGAATAGTTATGAGAGAGAGCTAGGGTTTCGAAATTTTGCTCTCAAAATTATGACCAGTTGTTTTTTAATTTCTGTACTGTAATAACTTATTTATAATGCAGGCCACTAATACCTTAGGGCCCATTAGTCATAAGTTGAGGCCCGACAAGCAAAGCCCGCATGTTCAGAAATCAATATAAAATTCATCGTGACTCCGATTGATAAACCGATTTTACCAATGTGCACAGAAACCATTTCTGCACATTTTAAAGTCAAGATAAATTTTCCTGAATCCGAATTCAGTGGTTTCCAAAAATGTACATCCCTATGTCATTTTAGGAAATCCTACTCCCTTACTCTTATTTAAGAAGTCCAACTTCTTTATTCATTAAATTTAACTCTTTAAATTTAACTATCTCAACGGGGATTAAAAACTCCATTACACTGTGTGACCCTCAATGGTTCAGGGATACAGCTAGCCGTGGGCTCACAACTCCTTGTGACTCGGAACAACGATTTCCGACTTGCCCAACGAATCATGGTAAAGCGCCTAGCAACATCGCCCCATGATTCCCTAGGTATCACTGATAGTGCCTACAAGAACCAGTAGATTTTGGTTCGCGTACAGTACGGTCCCTTCATCCATATATCCCGATCGAATCAACAACCATTGGTATATCGAGAGTCGCTCAAGATTCGATAACTATGCAATACATCTTGAAGATCAAATTAGTGACATCGCATGTGCTACTAAGAAATCATTTCTTAAATCACATCAAGTACTCTGGCCAGAGATTCGTCACACTAATATCTCCTCAGATCGCATAGGATATCCACACTCGCAAGTATGTGGTGAATCCTTGACAACAATGCATCGACTCCTATATGTGTTGTAACTGTACCCAATCCCGACACCTGATGACCCCCATAGAGTCGGTAAACGAGTCAAAGCACAGTACTAGCATATAGAGTCTCCATGATGTTTCAAGTAGTAAGGACTAATGGTGTACAACCAAAACCGCGGACTTTATCCACTCGATAAGTGATAACCACTTGGAAAGTCCGGATAGGGTAGTTCGATTATTCATCCTATGAATATCCATTTGCATGCTTCGAACATCTCCATGTTCCCTACCAATGAAACGTGGTACTCCGCATCGCAAATGCTAGTCTCAAACTCGAGCGATCCTTATCCTTATTATCGGACGGCTCAATCGACTAGGAACAGTTTAGAATATACAGTGACTATAAGATGTATTTCATGATAGACATCCCCATGTTCTACCACATCTTACATACACTATAGTATATTCAAGGTCTTTATCAAAACAACAATAGTATATCACAATATATCAATATGAAGAAAGATAAAGTCATTGCCATTAATAAAAGTGTAAATTATATTAAACAAAAGATCGTTTGTACAAAGAGTCATCAAAGCCCATAGCCACAAGTTGGCTCACTGGGCACCCACTCTTTCATTAACTTTGGAGTTCTTATGTGATGAGCTTCCGAAAAAAAGATGCACCTTCTTGATATGAGTTGTACATATCAAATCTTTTGTACCTCTCATTCCGGTGTGGGATCGGTTCATTCATGTCACCCGTCGCCCATTCTTTGGTGGGGTTTCCATCTTTCAGGTATTAACCACCCATATTGCGGACCATGTACCGCCCTAGGACGTTTTGGCTCCGGGTGTCACATGCCCACCAGCTTCCGCTTGGTTCGTCCCCGAACCACACCGTACTGGGAGAGGTCAGGCTCTGATACCATTTGTAACGACCCACTGTATCAAGACGGGTCTTTTCAGTGTGCTTTTGTCCTCACTCACACGCACCCTGTAAAACTTCCCAGGGGGTCACCCATCCTATAATTTCCCTAAGTCAAACACGCTTAACTTTGGAGTTCTTATGTGATGAGCTTCCGAAAAGAAGATGCACCTTCTTGATATGAGTTGTACATATCAAATCTTTTGTACCTCTCATTCCGGTGTGGGATCGGTTCATTCATGTCACCCGTCGCCCATTCTTTGGTGGGGTTTCCATCTTTCAGGTATTAACCACCCATATTGCGGACCATGTACCGCCCTAGGACGTTTTGGCTCCGGGTGTCACATTGGGAGACATTTGTTAGGAGTCCACCAGATGCTGTTATATCATTGATTCATGAGTTTTATGCAAATTTGATGGTCAAAGACGTGAATCTGAAAGTTCGAGTTCGAGGGAAATTGGTGCCTTTTGATAAGAGTACAATTAACCGTCTCTATGAAATGCCGGATTTGGACATTGCAGATGATGAGTATGAGGTATTCAAGAATCAGTCATATCCAGATAACATTGTACTTCAGACCTTGTGTGAGGATGGGGTGGAATGGAAGAGGAATGCGAAGGATGAAGTTGTTACATGTCCATCCATATTTCTTCGATGAGAAGCGAATAATTGGCATGAGTTTGTGGCTGCCAGGATGTTGCCATCTGGGCATACATCCGATGTGACTAAGGTTAGAGCTGGACTTGTGTACTGCATTGTGACAGTGAAATCCGTTGATGCGGGGAGAGTAATTCAGGAGTCTATTATTGCTGCAGTTAGGGGTTCCTCGACTATCAGTTTACCCCACTCGTCTTTGATTACTCAACTTTGCCGGTTAGCTGGTGTTGTGTGGGATGATACGGAGCAGATTCTTCCAATTCGAGGTCCTATAAGAATTACTGGAGCATTGAGACGGGACAAGAAGAAGAAAGCAGCCAGTACTTCTGAACAGGCAGCTGAACCACCGCAACCCTCGGAGCCACTACCACACTTTGAGCCAGCACCTTCCCATTTGGAAGGACCCATGTCACTACCGACGCATCCGGCCACTGAGTATTCTACTCGTGATGATTCTACGGCCGTGCTTACTCAGATGAAGAAGCAGTGGAAGATGATGCGAGCACATATGACATATATGCATGACTTCACTGCCGCTCTTGCCCAGAATTATCCGCCCACTGTTGTGCCTTACCCAACTCCTCCGCAGTGGTCTTCTGATGATACTGCTGCTGCACCTTCGTTCCATGGAGATGATGATGATGACGCCGATTCCTGATGCTCGGTGTCGAAGGTATGAGTCTTTTGTTCTTTTTATTGATTTTTAATCATTAGGGACAATGATTACATTAAGTTTGGGGGGAGAATTAGTTTTTGATTTAGTGATTTAGTTGTTTGGTTGATAGTTGAGTAGTTGAATTTTATTGTGTGCTTTATAGATAAAATTTTTAATTGTTGTTTTTGTTGAGTTGAGTTGAATTGAGTTGAGAAAGAAATGGATGCATGGCCAATGAAAAATATTTTTATGCTGTAACTGAAATCCATGATTGTCTACCTGTCTGACAAATATTTTTGAAAAAATGGAACCAATTGGATGAACAATTTCCTATATACTCTGTGATTAATGCTTGAATCTGATTTTTGAGATATACAGACATAGATATGATTGAGGCATTGTTTGAAATTTTTGGGCCTAATTTTCATTGAAATAATTTTATTCTTAGTTTCCCATTTGAGCTACACTTGTATATTAGTACATTGAGGTACGAGAAAATTCTGAATTTGTTGTGAAAATCATCTTTAACTGCTGATGATTATTTTTTTTCTGCACTGATTGAATTTGTATGATTTAATTGTGGATTGAGACTTCTCTAGAACTAGTTCAAACACTCTTCGAGGCGAAATACGGGCAAAACTGAGATTAGGAATGATTTAGGCGATTTTTCTGAATTCATTTGAGCCTTTCAAGCTACCTATTACTATTTTATCCCTAGTACCTTGTTTGAGCTTTATTGAAAATCGAATGGCATGCGTGTAAACGTGTGATTATACCCCCATTCGTAATTATTTCAAGGTCCTACATTGACTACCTGAATTGCCTATACACTATTTCCTACCTTTAAGGGAGTAATTTGAATGCTAAAATGTTTTATACTCCTAGTTTTATTTGTGAGAAAAAGGATTGGTGTGGTGGATGAATTGAAAAGATGAAAAAAAGGTAGTAGAAAAAAAAAAGAGTTGAAAAATGTGGTTGAAAAAGTTGTGAAAGAAAGAAAAAATTTGTGAGAGAGTTGTGAAAAAGTTGAGAAATGAAATGAAGGAAGAAAGAATGTGAAATTGTGAATAAAAAAGGAGTCGTAATTGAGTTTGATAATGATAAATTACTCCTTATTTTGAATTTTTATGCTTTATTTGTAGCCGTGAGCCAGACCTTACATTATAAGCTGAATAAGTCCTATTGACCGAGTCTCAGTTGCCCAATATACTAGTGGAGAAGAGTTGCGAGAATTTAGCTTATGGACTGTTGATTGATGCTTTTAATGATTATGAATTTTTATCTAAACACGCACACACTATTATTCTTTGCATTTACCTATTTGTGAGTGTTTTTTATTAATATCCTATATTTGATCCTATGCTATCCTTGAAAAGTCCTCATGATCTATGAATGTTTGAATTGAATTTGGATAATGGTGTTTTGAACTTGAGTTGTGGAGATTGTGAGTTTATGCGGTTATTATTTTGTGATTGGCTAAAACTTTTAAGTGTTAGTAGGTTGGATATGATTGGATTTGATATTTTTGAAATCATTGTTGAGGCCATTGTTCCATAATATTTCTTGACTATTCTTATTGTTTTTTTTTTATAGAATGAGTTTTTGGAATTTAATAGTTTTGCTCGGGACTAGCAAAAGTCTAAGTTTGGGGGTATTTGATAAGTGTATTTTATACACTTAATTTATATATGCTTTTAATTGTTAATTTCTTGTTTCGAGCAGATTTATGTGAGTATTTTGTTGTTTTTGTGTTTGTAGGAAATTATAGAATTTATGTGGAAAAGGAGGAAAAACGAGAAAAATGAGATTTGAGAGAAAAGAATTAAAGAGTAAAAGGGAAGAAAAAAGAAGAAAAGTAAAGAAACGTACAGACATAAGAAGAGGAATAGGGATGGGCTTCTCTATTGGGCCTAAGTTTAGCGCTTGATGAAGCGCTAAAGAATGGAAGAGAAAGAGCTAACGCGCAAGAGCTATATGCGGGCGCGTGATTTCTGGAGCGGGCGCTTGTCGCTAAATTCTGAACTTGGAAATTTTTATTCGGAAGGAAACTTCTATATTTTGTGGGCTTTTGAGTGGGCTTTTGAGATGCGATATAAAAGGGAATTTTTCATCTGATGAAAGGGGAGCCTCCACACACGTACAGAGAGAAATCAGAGGTTTGATCGTGTGATTTTCCTGAGGATTTTTGGAAGCTTAACTTGAAGAACGAAGACGGAGTTTGATCGGCCGGACACGGCGTCGACGACGGATTTGATTTCTTACTTTTATTTTATTCTGAATATGTTTGAATTTATGAATTATTGTTTTATTCAGAATTTTATTATGAACTAATTTTTTAGAGTCTAGAGGTCGGATGGAACCTAGTGTAGACACTTTCTTGAATTCTTGATTTTATTGAATTGAATTTCTTATAGATTAATTGTTTTTTCTAGAATTAATTGTCTTTTCAATTATTTGATCAATAATTGATTTGTAATATTTATTTGAAATCTGGCACTCGGGAGAGGAGATTTTGAATAGGACCATTGGAAAATACACTGTTAATTGTTTATATCGCTCGGGAGAGTGTATAATTTTAACAGAGCTTTTAAAGAGAACATAGTTTTGAATTGATCATTGCAAGTATATTCTTAATAGGGATATTGGAATTGAATTGTAGTTGATATATTTTATTCGACACTCGGGAGAGGGAATAATACACGTAAGTGTTCTTGGCTATTAATTCTTTGAAATTCATGAAGATTTTTTAATTAGGATTGATTGTTGTTGAAACCAAGTGAAATCTATACCTCTAGACCATTTTCTCTGATTGATTATTCCTGAAAGTTGTTTGCGTGCTATCTAAAACCAACTGATTATTTATTTTAATTGAAAAATTCTTGATTATTGATTTTCTAGATAAAGTTTGGACTATTCTAATTACAAGCACTATTATTTTCATTTTAATCCCTGAGGGATCGATACTTGATTTTATCACTATATTAAAACTTGACACTCGTACGCTTGCGAGGAAATTTTACAACAAGTTTTTGGCGCCGTTGCCGGGGAGTAAATTTTGATTATTTTTTAGTCTTGTTACCAATTAGTCTAGATTTTAATTTAGAGTTTTTTTTTATTTTAAGTTACTAATTAATTTTTTATCTTTTAATTGCAGTCTATGCAACGATCTCAAAGTGCTAATTCTCTACTGTTTGATCCGGAGATCGAGCGTACTGCACGTGCTTTAAGACGAGCTAGAAGAGAAGAACTTGAAAGAATGGCTGAACAAGAAGCAAACCAAGCTCCCCTAGTGCCTATTAAAGATCACTTCAGACCGACGATCCAGGCTCATTATTCTGGAATCGCTCGATGAACTATCAATGCAAACAATTTTGAGCTGAAGCCTGCATTGATCAACATGGTTCAACAGAACCAATTTAATGGGAGCGCCACTGCCGATCCTTCTCTACACCTACGCACCTTTTTGGAGATAACCGATACGGTAAAAATAAATGGTGTATCTGAGGATATTATTCGCTTACGCTTGTTTCCGTTTTCTCTCAGGGATCAAGCCAGAAGTTGGTTGCAATCACTGCCGCTTGGAAGCATCACTACTTGGGAGGGGATGGCAGAAAAATTTCTTGCGAAATATTTTCCACCTACCAAAACCACCCAATTGAAGATTGAGATCAGTACTTTCAGGCAGATGGACTCTGAACAGTTTTACGAGGCGTGGGAAAGGTATAAAGAATTACTAAGACATTGTCCTAACCACAATTTTGCAGATTGGGAACAGATTGAGTGGTTTTACAACGGACTGAATGCGCCTACGAGAATGAATGTGGACTCAGCGGCTGGAGGTACTATATTTGCGAAGGATCATGTTCAGGCTTATGATATGTTGAAGGAGATGACGGTCAATAGTTTCCAATGGCCATCTGAGCGTATAGGAGTCAAGAAGCCGGCTGGAGTTTATGCAGTGGATCCTCTCACGTCCATCACTGCTCAATTATCTGCACTGACTATACAGGTAGCTTCTTTGAATAAAATTAATGTTGTAGATTCAACTGGAGTTGAAGGATCACCGGCTATAGAGCAAGTCAATTATATAAATCCAAATGGCTACCGAGGATATGGAGGCTATAGAGGTAACCCTGTCCCAAATACTTATCATCCTAGCTTGCGTAATCATGAAAATTTTTCGTATGCTAACAATAAAAATGTGCTGAATCCTTCGGGATTCAATACAAACAAGGATGAGGGTAAGCAGTCGTTGGAGGATGTGGTTAGTACTTTTGTGCAGGAATCAGGTAAGAGGATGGCGAGAACTGAGTCTCGACTTGATAGTTTGGAGACGCACATGGCCAACATGGGCGCAGTGTTGCAATCCATGGAAACCAGCATAGGGCAGTTGGCGAACGCACTGAAGGACAACAATCGCGGTCAGTTCCCTAGTAATACTGAGGTGAATCCCAAGGAGCAGTGCAATGCCATCGAAGTGCGGAGTGCCAAAGACGTTGGAGTCCAAATTCCTACTGTTGCAGATAAGAAACTTGAGGAAAAAGTAGAGGAGAACGAGAAGAAGCTTGAATCTGAGCCAAAACCAATGTACAAGCCTTCACTTCCATACCCGCAAAAGTTCAAGAAGAAAGCATTGGACAAGCAATTTTCCAAGTTCTTGGAGACTTTTAAGAAGATTCACATCAACATTCCCTTTGCTGAAGCTTTGGAGCAAATGCCGAATTATGCGAAGTTCATCACGGAGGTTATGTCCAAGAAGAGGAGGCTGCTTGAGAACGAGGTAGTGAATTTAACAGAAGAGTGCAGTGCGGTGCTCCAAAATAAGATGCCAAAAAAGCTTAAGGATCCAGGGAGTTTTACTATTCCTTGCACTATTGGCTCTTCTTATTTTAATAATGCACTTTGCGATTTAGGAGCTAGCATTAATCTCATGCCTTTGTCTGTTTTCAGGAGCTTAGGACTTGGTGAGGTGAAGCCCACCATGATCGCGTTGTAGTTGGCTGATCGATCTATCACATATCCGTTTGGAATCATTGAAGATGTTTTGGTAAAAGTAGATAAATTTATTTTTCCAGCGGATTTTGTTGTGTTAGATATGGCGGAGGATGCAAACATGCCCCTTATATTGGGGAGACCTTTCTTGGCCACTGCCGATGCCAAGATAGAGGTGAAGAGAGGTGCATTGTCGATGGGTGTGGACGGTGAGAGTGTAATTTTTAATATATTCATGAAGTCATCTAACACCCCTGTTGAAAAATTATGCTTGATAGAGCCGGTTATGAAGTTGGAGGGTCGTTCAAGAGCCGACATTGCGGTTGATTCATCGAATGAGAGAGCGCCAAAACCACCCAAGAAGGCCACGAGAAAAGCAAAATTTAAAAGGCGGTTCGTGGAATTTATTTGGCGAGTGAAAGAGAAAGGGAAGAATTAATCCGGTGAAAGTCGGGCTGACGACTGTAAACCAAGCGCTTTTTAGGAGGCCACCCAAAATTTTTATTTTATTTTTTATTTTTTTTATTTTTTTTATTTAAGTTCCTGCTTTAATTTTTATGTTTATTTTTGCTCATTAGTTAATTTTATGATTTTTGAATTATTGTTGATAATTTTGGAGGCCAAATTTTTAAAATTGTTGAATTATTTTTCAGGATTTTGGTCTTCTTGCAGCGCATTATGGGCGCTCGCCCAAGATTGGAGGCGTCCGCTCAAGATTTGGGAGTTGAAATCAGAGGCTTATGCGCGCCCCCCTCCACTCTACGCACTGAAGCTACACGAACAGCGCTACGCCTTGCGCCATCGCACTACTGAATAGCGCCTCACCATGCGCTATCGCCCTCTATACCAGCGCAAGAAGCATGCGCTATCGCGCACTCCAGCAGCGCAAGTACTATGCGCTATCGCGCTCTCTAACCGCGCTTCCACATGCGCTATCGCGCTACTTTACCACCACATAAGCGCTATCGCGCTCTTCACTAGCGCAACATCAAGCGCTAACGCGCGATTGAACAGCGCTATTGCGCACGCATTACTTCAGGAGTTTAAAAGTCCACTCCAGAGTCTACTCCTCCCAGACTTAAATCACGACCCCTCGTTCGAGTCCATCTTTAAATCTCACGCACTGGCATGATCATTGTAAATCTTCTACTCAACAAAATATCATCATCTCAAGGATTGTGATCTTAATTACAAGGCAGAGATTCTCAGAATTGGTCTTGCTCCATCTACGCTTGTTTCTGGGAATTTGAAGAATTTGGAAAATGCATTCGTGAACGGTACAAAAGCTGAAAGTTTATCTCTTACATTTGATTTTTTAATAAATGTTGTGATTTGAGGCTATTGGGTTGTCTGAGTTGTGGAGTGGAGTACGTTTGATGCAATGAAATTCTACATTGTATTAGTGCCTACCAAGTGTTTGTTGAATTGCTTGGGTTATATTTGAACGTGGTTTCTGGAATTGTTGGGAGTTTATTGCATTATTTGAGGCATTTGATTTGAATTGAGTTGAATTATTGAGTTACAATGCCACCGAAAACCAAAGGGAAAGGAGCAATTTCTTCGTCCTCTGCTGCTTCATATGATAGACACAGATTTTGGAATGCCACAGCAGAGGAGTATTGTTTTGATGTAATGGAGCGAGGGATGCACAAAGAAAGAGGAATGAGTTTGAGAGAGCATAGTGCGCCGGCGTTAATTGAAGCTAAGAGAAGATGTTGGGAGACATTTGTTAGGAGTCCACCAGATGCTGTTATATCATTGATTCATGAGTTTTATGCAAATTTGATGGTCAAAGACGTGAATCTGAAAGTTCGAGTTCGAGGGAAATTGGTGCCTTTTGATAAGAGTACAATTAACCGTCTCTATGAAATGCCGGATTTGGACATTGCAGATGATGAGTATGAGGTATTCAAGAATCAGTCATATCCAGATAACATTGTACTTCAGACCTTGTGTGAGGATGGGGCGGAATGGAAGAGGAATGCGAAGGATGAAGTTGTTACATTTCCATCCATATTTCTTCGATGAGAAGCTAATAATTGGCATGAGTTTGTGGCTGCCAGGATGTTGCCATCTGGGCATACATCCGATGTGACTAAGGTTAGAGCTGGACTTGTGTACTACATTGTGACAGGGAAATCCGTTGATGCGGGGTGAGTAATTCAGGAGTCTATTATTGCTGCAGTTAGGGGTTCCTCGACTATCAGTTTACCTCACTCGTCCTTGATTACTCAACGTTGCCGGTTAGCTGGTGTTGTGTGGGATGATACGGAGCAGATTCTTCCAATTCAAGGTCCTATAAGAATTACTGGTGCATTGAGACGGGACAAGAAGAAGAAAGCAGCCAGTACTTTTGAACAGGCAGCTGAACCACCGCAACCCTCGGAGCCACTACCACACTTTGAGCCAGAGCCTTCCCATTTGGAAGGACCCATGTCACTACCGACGCATCCGGCCACTGAGTATTCTACTCATGATGATTCTACGGCCGTGCTTACTCAGATGAAGAAGCAGTGGAAGATGATGCGAGCACATATGACATATATGCATGACTTCACTGCCGCTCTTGCCCAGAATTATCCGCCCACTGTTGTGCCTTACCCAGCTCCTCCGCAGTGGTCTTCTGATGATACTGCTGCTGCACCTTTATTCCATGGAGATGATGATGATGACGTCGAGTCCTGATGCTCGGTGTCGAAGGTATGAGTCCCTTGTTCTTTTTATTGATTTTTAATCATTAGGGACAATGATTACATTAAGCTTGGGGGGAGAATTAGTTTTTGATTTAGTGATTTAGTTGTTTGGTTGATAGTTGAGTAGTTGAATTTTATTGTGTGCTTTATAGATAAAATTTTTAATTGTTGTTTTTGTTGAGTTGAGTTGAATTGAGTTGAGAAAGAAATGGATGCATGGCCAATGAAAAATATTTTTATGCTGTAACTGAAATCCATGATTGTCTACCTGTCTGAAAAATATTTTTGAAAAAATGGAACCAATTGGATGAACAATTTCCTATATACTCTGTAATTAATGCTTGAATCTGATTTTACATAGATATGATTGAGGCATTGTTTGAAATTTTTGGGCCTAATTTTCATTGAAATAATTTTATCCTTAGTTGCCCATTTGAGCTACACTTGTATATTAGTACATTGAGGTACGAGAAAATTCTGAATTTGTTGTGAAAATCATCTTTAACTGCTGATGATTATTTTTTTTCTGCACTGATTGAATTTGTATGATTTAATTGTGGATTGAGACTTGTCTAGAACTAGTTCAAACACTCTTCGAGGCGAAATACGGGCAAAACTGAGATTAGGAATGATTTAGACGATTTTTCTGAATTCATTTGAGCCTTTCAAGCTACCTATTACTATTTTATCCCTAGTACCTTGTTTGAGCTTTATTGAAAATTGAATGGCATGCGTGTAATCGTGTGATTATACCCCCATTCGTAATTATTTCAAGGTCCTACATTGACTACCTGAATTGCCTATATACTATTTCCTACCTTTAAGGGAGTAATTTGAATGCTAAAATGTTTTATACTCCTAGTTTTATTTGTGAGAAAAAGGATTGGTGTGGTGGATGAATTGAAAAGATGAAAAAAAGGTAGTAGAAAAAAAAAGAGTTGAAAAATGTGGTTGAAAAAGTTGTGAAAGAAAGAAAAAATTTGTGAGAGAGTTGTGAAAAAGTTGAGAAATGAAATGAAGAAGAAAGAATATGAAATTGTGAATAAAAAAGGAGTCGTAATTGAGTTTGATAATGATAAATTACTCCTTATTTAGAATTCTTATGCTTTATTTGTAGCCGTGAGCCAGGCCTTACATTATAAGCTGAATAAGTCCTATTGACCGAGTCTCAGTTGCCCAATATACTAGTGGAGAAGAGTTGCGAGAATTTAGCTTATGGACTGTTGATTGATGCTTTTAATGATTATGAATTTTGATCTAAACACGCACACACTATTATTCTTTGCATTTAACTATTTGTGAGTGTTTTTGAAATCTGGCACTCGGGAGAGGAGATTTTGAATAGGACCATTGGAAAATACACTGTTAATTGTTTATATCGCTCGGAAGAGTGTATAATTTTAACAGAGCTTTTAAAGAGAACATAGTTTTGAATTGATCATTGCAAGTAGATTCTTAATAGGGATATTGAAATTGAATTGTAGTTGATATATTTTATTCGACACTCGGGAGAGGGAATAATATACGTAAGTGTTCTTGGCTATTAATTCTTTGAAATTCATGAAGATTAATTAATTAGGATTGATTGTTGTTGAAACCAGGTGAAATCTATACCTCTAGACCATTTTCTCTGATTGATTATTCCTGAAAGTTGTTTGCGTGCTATCTAAAATCAACTGATTATTTATTTTAATTGCAAAATTCTTGATTATTGATTTTCTAGATAAAGTTTGGACTATTCTAATTACAAGCACTATTATTTTCATTTTACTCCCTGAGGGATCGATACTTGATTTTATCACTATATTAAAACTTGACACTCGTACGCTTGCGAGGAAATTTTACTACAAGTTTTTGGCGCCGTTGCCGGGGAGTAAATTTTGATTATTTTTTAGTCTTGTTACTAATTAGTCTAGATTTTAATTTAGAGTTTTTTTTTATTTTAAGTTACTAATTAATTTTTTATCTTTTAATTGCAGTCTATGCAACGATCTCAAAGTGCTAATTCTCTACTGTTTGATCCGGAGATCGAGCGTACTGCACGTGCTTTAAGACGAGCTAGAAGAGAAGAACATGAAAGAATGGCTGAACAAGAAGCAAACCAAGCTCCCCTAGTGCCTATTAAAGATCACTTCAGACCGACGATCCAGGCTCATTATTCTGGAATCGCTCGAGGAACTATCAATGCAAACAATTTTGAGCTGAAGCCTGCATTGATCAACATGGTTCAACAGAACCAATTTAATGGGAGCGCCACTGCCGATCCTTATCTACACCTACGCACCTTTTTGGAGATAACCGATACGGTAAAAATAAATGGTGTATCTGAGGATATTATTCTCTTACGCTTGTTTCCGTTTTCTCTCAGGGATCAAGCCAAAAGTTGGTTGCAATCACTGCCGTTTGGAAGCATCACTACTTGGGAGGGGATGGCAGAAAAATTTCTTGCGAAATATTTTCCACCTGCCAATACCACCCAATTGAAGATTGAGATCAGTACTTTCAGGCAGATGGACTCTGAACAGCTTTACGAGGCGTGGGAAAGGTATAAAGAATTACTTAGACGTTGTCCTAACCATAATTTTGCAGATTGGGAACAGATTGAGTGGTTTTACAACGGACTGAATGCGCCTACGAGAATGAATGTGGACTCAGCGGCTGGAGGTACTATATTTGCGAAGGATCATGTTCAGGCTTATGATACGTTGGAGGAGATGACGGTCAATATTTTCCAATGGCCATCTGAGCGTATAGGAGTCAAGAAGCCGGCTGGAGTGTATGCAGTGGATCCTCTCACGTCCATCACTGCTCAATTATCTGCACTGAATACACAGGTAGCTTCTTTGAATAAAATTAATGTTGCAGATTCAACTGGAGTTGAAGGATCACCGACTATAGAGCAAGTCAATTATATAAATCCAAATGGCTACCGAGGATATGGAGGCTATAGAGGTAACCCTGTCCCAAATACTTATCATCCTAGCTTGCGTAATCATGAAAATTTTTCGTATGCTAACAATAAAAATGTGCTGAATCCTTCGGGATTCAATACAAACAAGGATGAGGGTAAGCAGTCGTTGGAGGATGTGGTTAGTACTTTTCAGCAAGAATCAGGTAAGAGGATGGCGAGAACTGAGTCTCGACTTGATAGTTTGGAGACGCACATGGCCAACATGGGCGCAGTGTTGCAATCCATGGAAACCACCATAGGGCAGTTGGCGAACGCACTGAAGGACAACAATCGCGGTCAGTTCCCTAGTAATACTGAGGTGAATCCCAAGGAGCAGTGCAATGCCATCGAAGTGCGGAGTGCCAAAGACGTTGGAGTCCAAATTCCTACTGTTGCAGATAAGAAACTTGAGGAAAAAGTAGAGGAGAACGAGAAGGAGCTTGAATCTGAGCCAAAACCAATGTACAAGCCTTCACTTCCATACCCGCAAAAGTTCAAGAAGAAAGCATTGGACAAGCAATTTTCCAAGTTCTTGGAGATTTTTAAGAAGATTCACATCAACATTCCCTTTGCTGAAGCTTTGGAGCAAATGCCGAATTATGCGAAGTTCATCACGGAGGTTATGTCCAAGAAGAGGAGGCTGCTAGAGAACGAGGTAGTGAATTTAACAGAAGAGTGCAGTGCGGTGCTCCAAAAGAAGATGCTACAAAAGCTTAAGGATCCAGGGAGTTTTACTATTCCTTGCACTATTGGCTCTTCTTATTTTAATAATGCACTTTGTGATTTAGGAGCTAGCATTAATCTCATGCCTTTGTCTGTTTTCAGGAGCTTAGGACTTGGTGAGGTGAAGCCCACCATGATCGCGTTGCAGTTGGCTGATCGATCTATCACATATACTCGCTTGGAATCATTGAAGATGTTTTGGTAAAAGTAGATAAATTTATTTTTCCAGCGGATTTTGTTGTGTTAGATATGGAGGAGGATGCAAACATGCCCCTTATATTGGGGAGACCTTTCTTGGCCACTGCCGATGCCAAGATAGAGGTGAAGAGAGGTGCATTGTCGATGGGTGTGGACGGTGAAAGTGTAATTTTTAATATATTCATGAAGTCATCTAACACCCCTGTTGAAAAATTATTCTTGATAGAGCCGGTTATGAAGTTGGAGGGTCGTTCAAGAGCCGACATTGCGGTTGATTCATCGAATGAGAGAGCGCCAAAACCACCCAAGAAGGCCACGAAAAAAGCAAAATTTAAAAGGCGGTTCGTGGAATTTATTTGGCGAGTGAAAGAGAAAGGGGAGAATTAATCCGGTGAAAGTCGGGCTGACGACTGTAAACCAAGCGCTTTTTGGGAGGCCACCCAAAATTTTTATTTTATTTTTTATTTTTTTATTTTTTTTATTTAAATTTCTGCTTTAATTTTTATGTTTATTTTTGCTCATTAGTTAATTTTATGATTTTTGAATTACTGTTGATAATTTTGGAGGCCAAATTTTTAAAATTGTTGAATTATTTTTCAGGATTTTGGTCTTCTTGCAGCGCATTATGGGCGCTCGCCCAAGATTGGAGGCATCCGCTCAAGATTTGGGAGTTGAAATCAGAGGCTTATGCGCGCCCACCTCCACTCTACGCACTAAAGCTACACGAACAGCGCTATGCCTTGCGCCATCGCACTACTGAATATCGCCTCACCATGCGCTATCGCCCTCTATACCAGCGCAAGAAGCATGCGCTATCGCGCACTCCAGCAGCGCAAGCACTATGCGCAATCGCGCTCACCAACCGCGCTTCCACATGCGCTATCGCGCTACTTTACCACCACATAAGCGTTATCGCGCTCTTCACTAGCGCAACATCAAGCGCTAACGCGCGATTGAACAGCGCTATCGCGCACGCATTACTTCAGGATTTTAAAAGTCCACTCCAGAGTCTACTCCTCCCAGACTTAAATCACGACCCCTCGTTCGAGTCCATCTTTAAATCTCACGCACTGGCATGATCATTGTAAATCTTCTACTCAACAAAATATCATCATCTCAAGGATTGTGATCTTAATTACAAGGCAGAGATTCTCAGAATTGGTCTTGCTCCATCTACGCTTGTTTCTGGGAATTCGCTTGTTTCTGGGAATTTGAAGAATTTGGAAAATGCATTCGTGAACGGTACAAAAGCTGAAAGTTTATCTCTTACATTTGATTTTTTGATAAATGTTGTGATTTGAGGCTATTGGGTTGTCTGAGTTGTGGAGTGCAGTATGTTTGATGCAATGACATTCTATATCATTGTATTAGTGCCTACCAAGTGTTTGTTGAATTGCTTGGGTTATATTTGACCGTGGTTGCTGGAATTGTTGGGAGTTTATTGCATTATTTGAGGCATTTGATTTGAATTGAGTTGAATTATTGAGTTACAATTCCACCGAAAACCAAAGGGAAAGGAGCAATTTCTTCGTCCTCTGCTGCTTCATATGATAGACACAGATTTTGGAATGCCACAGCAGAGGAGTATTGTTTTGATGTAATGGAGCGAGGGATGCACAAAGAAAGAGGAATGAGTTTGAGAGAGCATAGTGCGCCGGCGTTAATTGAAGTTAAGAGAAGAGGTTGGGAGACATTTGTTAGGAGTCCACCAGATGCTGTTATATCATTGATTAATGAGTTTTATGCAAATTTGATGGTCAAAGACGTGAATCTGAAAGTTCGAGTTCGAGGAAAATTGGTGCCTTTTGATAAGAGTACAATTAACCATCTCTATGAAATGTCGGATTTGGACATTGCAGATGATGAGTATGAGGTATTCAAGAATCAGTCATATCCAGATAACATTGTACTTCAGACCTTGTGTGAGCATGGGGCGGAATGGAAGAGGAATGCGAAGGATGAAGTTGTTACATTTCCATCCATATTTCTTCGACGAGAAGCGAATAATTGGCATGAGTTTGTGGCTGCCAGGATGTTGCCATCTGGGCATACATCCGATGTGACTAAGGTTAGAGCTGGACTTGTGTACTGCATTGTGACAGGGAAATCCGTTGATGCGGGGAGAGTAATTCAGGAGTCTATTATTGCTGCAGTTAGGGGTTCCTCGACTATCAGTTTACCCCACTCGTCTTTGATTACTCAACTTTGCCGGTTAGCTGGTGTTGTGTGGGATGATACGGAGCAGATTCTTCCAATTCGAAGTCCTATAAGAATTACTGGTGCATTGAGACGGGACAAGAAGAAGAAAGCAGCCAGTACTTCTGAACAGGCAGCTGAACCACCGCAACCCTCGGAGCCACTTCCACACTTTAAGCCAGCACCTTCCCATTTGGAAGGACCCATGTCACTACCGACGCATCCGGCCACTGAGTATTCTACTCGTGATGATTCTACGGCCGTGCTTACTCAGATGAAGAAGCAGTGGAAGATGATGCGAGCACATATGACATATATGCATGACTTCACTGCCGCTCTTGCCCAGAATTATCCGCCCACTGTTGTGCCTTACCCTGCTCCTCCGCAGTGGTCTTCTGATGATACTGCTGCTGCACCTTCGTTCCATGGAGATGATGATGATGACGCCGAGTCCTGATGCTCGGTGTCGAAGGTATGAGTCCCTTGTTCTTTTTATTGATTTTTAATCATTAGGGACAATGATTACATTAAGTTTGGGGGGAGAATTAGTTTTTGATTTAGTGATTTAGTTGTTTGGTTGATAGTTGAGTAGTTGAATTTTATTGTGTGCTTTATAGATAAAATTTTTAATTGTTGTTTTTGTTGAGTTGAGTTGAATTGAGTTTCGAAAGAAATGGATGCATGACCAATGAAAAATATTTTTATGCTATAACTGAAATCCATGATTGTCTACCTGTCTGACAAATATTTTTGAAAAAATGGAACCAATTGGATGAACAATTTCCTATATACTCTGTGATTAATGCTTGAATCTGATTTTTGAGACATACAGACATAGATATGATTGAGGCATTGTTTGAAATTTTTGGGCCTAATTTTCATTGAAATAATTTTATCCTTAGTTGCCCATTTGAGCTACACTTGTATATTAGTACATTGAGGTACGAGAAAATTCTGAATTTGTTGTGAAAATCATCTTTAACTGCTGATGATTATTTTTTTCTGCAGTGATTGAATTTGTATGATTTAATTGTGGATTGAGACTTGTCTAGAACTAGTTCAAACACTCTTCGAGGCGAAATACGGGCAAAACTGAGATTAGGAATGATTTAGGCGATTTTTCTGAATTCATTTGAGCCTTTCAAGCTACCTATTACTATTTTATCCCTAGTACCTTGTTTGAGCTTTATTGAAAATCGAATGGCATGCGTGTAAACGTGTGATTATACCCCCATTCGTAATTATTTCAAGGTCCTACATTGACTACCTGAATTGCCTATACACTATTTCCTACCTTTAAGAGAGTAATTTGAATGCTAAAATGTTTTATACTCCTAGTTTTATTTGTGAGAAAAAGGATTGGTGTGGTGGATGAATTGAAAAGATGAAAAAAAGATAGTAGAAAAAAAAAGAGTTGAAAAATGTGGTTGAAAAAGTTGTGAAAGAAAGAAAAAATTTGTGAGAGAGTTGTGAAAAAGTTGAGAAATGAAATGAAGGAAGAAAGAATGTGAAATTGTGAATAAAAAAGGAGTCGTAATTGAGTTTGATAATGATAAATTACTCCTTATTTTGAATTTTTATCCTTTATTTGTAGCCGTGAGCCAGTCCTTACATTATAAGCTGAATAAGTCCTATTGACCGAGTCTCAGTTGCCCAATATACTAGTGGAGAAGAGTTGCGAGAATTTAGCTTATGGACTGTTGATTGATGCTTTTAATGATTATGAATTTTGATCTAAACACGCACACACTATTATTCTTTGAATTTACCTATTTGTGAGTGTTTTTGATTAATATCCTATATTTGATCCTATGCTATCCTTGAAAAGTCCTCATGATCTATGAATGTTTGAATTGAATTTGGATAATGGTGTTTTGAACTTGAGTTGTGGAGATTGTGAGTTTATGCGGTTATTATTTTGTGATTGGCTAAAACTTTTAAGTGTTAGTAGGTTGGATATGATTGGATTTGATATTTTTGAAATCATTGTTGAGGACATTGTTCCATAATATTTCTTGACTATTCTTGTTGGTTTTTTTTTTATATAATGAGTTTTTCGAATTTAATAGTTTTGCTCGGGACTAGCAAAAGTCTAAGTTTGGGGGTATTTGATAAGTGTATTTTATACACTTAATTTATATATGTTTTTAATTGTTAATTGCTTGTTTCGAGCAGATTTATGTGGGTATTTTGTTGTTTTTGTGTTTGTAGGAAATTATAGAATTTATGTGGAAAAGGAGGAAAAATGAGATTTGAGAGAAAAGAATTAAAAGAGTAAAAGGGAAGAAGAAAGAAGAAAAGTAAAGAAACGTACAGACATAAGAAGAGGAATAGGGATGGGCTTCTCTATTGGGCCTAAGTTTAGCGCTTGATGAAGCGCTAAAGAATGGAAGAGAAAGAGCTAACGCGCAAGACACATTTGAAGGTGAAAAGATTGAGAACAGTATCCTATACGCGGGCGCGTGATTTCTGGAGCGGGCGCTTGTCGCTAAATTCTGAACTTGGAAATTTTTATTCGGAAGGAAACTTCTATATTTTGTGGGCTTTTGAGTGGGCTTTTGAGATGCGATATAAAAGGGAATTTTTCATTTGATGAAAGGGGAGCCGCCACACACGTACAGAGAGAAATCAGAGGTTTGATCGTGTGATTTTTCTGAGGATTTCTGGAAGCTTAACTTGAAGAACGAAGACGAAGTTTGATCGACCGGACATGGCGTCGACGACGGATTTGATTTCTTACTTTTATTTTATTCTGAATATGTTTGAATTTATGAATTATTGTTTTATTCAGAATTTTTTTATGAACTAATTTTTTAGAGTCTAGAGGTCGGATGGAACCTGGTGTAGACACATTCTTAATTATTGAATTGAATTTCTTATCGATTAATTGTTTTTTTCTAAAATTGATTGTCTTTTCAATTATCTGATCAATAATTGATTTGTAATATTTATTTGAAATCTGGCACTCGGGAGAGGAGATTTTGAATAGGACCATTGGAAAATACACTGTTAATTGTTTATATCCCTCGGGAGAGTGTATAATTTTAACAGAGCTTTTAAAGAGAACATAGTTTTGAATTGATCATTGCGAGTAGATTCTTAATAGGGATATTGGAATTGAATTGAAGTTGATATATTTTATTCGACACTCGGGAGAGGGAATAATACACGTAAGTGTTCTTGGCTATTAATTCTTTGAAATTCATTAAGATTAATTAATTAGGATTGATTGTTGTTGAAACCAGGTGAAATCTATAACCTCTAGACCATTTTCTCTGATTGATTATTCCTGAAAGTTGTTTGCGTGCTATCTAAAATCAACTGATTATTTATTTTAATTGCAAAATTATTGATTATTGATTTTCTAGATAAAGTTTGGACTATTCTAATTACAAGCACTATTATTTTCATTTTACTCCCTGAGGGATCGATACTTGATTTTATCACTATATTAAAACTTGACACTCGTACGCTTGCGAGGAAATTTTACAAGAAGTTTTTTTTTTAGTCTTGTTACCAATTAGTCTAGATTTTAATTTAGAGTTTTTTTTTATTTTAAGTTTCTAATTAATTTTTTATCTTTTAATTGCAGTCTATGAAACGATCTCAAAGTGCTAATTCTCTACTGTTTGATCCAGAGATCGAGCATACTACACGTGCTTTAAGACGAGCTAGAAGAGAAGAACATGAAAGAATGGCTGAACAAGAAGCAAACCAAGCTCCCTTAGTGCCTATTAAAGATCACTTCAGACCGACGATCCAGGCTCATTATTCTGGAATCGCTCGAGGAACTATCAATGCAAACAATTTTGAGCTGAAGCCTGCATTGATCAACATGGTTCAACAGAACCAATTTAATGGGAGCGCCACTGCCGATCCTTATCTACACCTACGCACCTTTTTGGAGATAACCGATACGGTAAAAATAAATGGTGTATCTGAGGATATTATTTGCTTACGCTTGTTTTCGTTTTCTCTCAGGGATCAAGCCAGAAGTTGGTTGCTATCACTGCCGCTTGGAAGCATCACTACTTGGGAGGGGATGGCAGAAAAATTTCTTGCGAAATATTTTCCACCTGCCAAAACCACCCAATTGAAGATTGAGATCAGTACTTTCAGGCAGATGGACTCTGAACAGCTTTACGAGGCGTGGGAAAGGTATAAAGAATTACTTAGACGTTGTCCTAACCACAATTTTGCAGATTGGGAACAGATTGAGTGGTTTTACAACGGACTGAATGCGCCTACGAGAATGAATGTGGACTCAGCGGCTGGAGGTACTATATTTGCGAAGGATCATGTTCAGGCTTATGTTATGTTGGAGGAGATGACGGTCAATATTTTCCAATGGCCATCTGAGCGTATAGGAGTCAAGAAGCCGGCTGGAGTGTATGCAGTGGATCCTCTCACGTCCATCACTGCTCAATTATCTGCACTGACTACACAGGTAGCTTCTTTGAATAAAATTAATGTTGCAGATTCAACTGGAGTTGAAGGATCACCGGCTATAGAGCAAGTCAATTATATAAATCCAAATGGCTACCGAGGATATGGAGGCTATAGAGGTAACCCTGTCCCAAATACTTATCATCCTAGCTTGCGTAATCATGAAAATTTTTCGTATGCTAACAATAAAAATGTGCTGAATCCTTCGGGATTCAATACAAACAAGGATGAGGGTAAGCAGTCGTTGGAGGATGTGGTTAGTACTTTTGTGCAGGAATCAGGTAAGAGGATGGCGAGAACTGAGTCTCGACTTGATAGTTTGGAGACTCACATGGCCAACATGGGCGCAGTGTTGCAATCCATGGAAACCAGCATAGGGCAGTTGGCGAACGCACTGAAGGACAACAATCGCGGTCAGTTCCCTAGTAATACTGAGGTGAATCCCAAGGAGCAGTGCAATGCCATCGAAGTGCGGAGTGCCAAAGACGTTGGAGTCCAAATTCCTACTGTTGCAGATAAGAAACTTGAGGAAAAAGTAGAGGAGAACGAGAAGGAGCTTGAATCTGAGCCAAAACCAATGTACAAGCCTTCACTTCCATACCCGCAAAAGTTCAAGAAGAAAGCATTGGACAAGCAATTTTCCAAGTTCTTGGAGATTTTTAAGAAGATTCACATCAACATTCCCTTTGCTGAAGCTTTGGAGCAAATGCCGAATTATGCGAAGTTCATCAAGGAGGTGATGTCCAAGAAGAGGAGGCTGCTAGAGAACGAGGTAGTGAATTTAACAGAAGAGTGCAGTGCGGTGCTCCAAAAAAAGATGCCACAAAAGCTTAAGGATCAGGGAGTTTTACTATTCCTTGCACTATTGGCTCTTCTTATTTTAATAATGCACTTTGTGATTTAGGAGCTAGCATTAATCTCATGCCTTTGTCTGTTTTCAGGAGCTTAGGACTTGGTGAGGTGAAGCCCACCATGATCGCGTTGTAGTTGGCTGATCGATCTATCACATATCCGTTTGGAATCATTGAAGATGTTTTGGTAAAAGTAGATAAATTTATTTTTCCAGCGGATTTTGTTGTGTTAGATATGGAGGAGGATGCAAACATGCCCCTTATATTGGGGAGACCTTTCTTGGCCACTGCCGATGCCAAGATAGAGGTGAAGAGAGGTGCATTGTCGATGGGTGTGGACGGTGAGAGTGTAATTTTTAATATATTCATGAAGTCATCTAACACCCCTGTTGAAAAATTATGCTTGATAGAGCCGGTTATGAAGTTGGAGGGTCGTTCAAGAGCCGACATTGCGGTTGATTCATCGAATGAGAGAGCGCCAAAACCACCCAAGAAGGCCACAAAAAAAGCAAAATTTAAAAGGCGGTTCGTGGAATTTATTTGGCGAGTGAAAGAGAAAGGGAAGAATTAATCCGGTGAAAGTCGGGCTGACGACTGTAAACCAAGCGCTTTTTGGGAGGCCACCCAAAATTTTTATTTTATTTTTTATTTTTTTTATTTTTTTTATTTAAGTTCCTGCTTTAATTTTTATGTTTATTTTTGCTCATTAGTTAATTTTATGATTTTTGAATTATTGTTGATAATTTTGGAGGCCAAATTTTTAAAATTGTTGAATTATTTTTCAGGATTTTGATCATCTTGCAGCGCATTATGGGCGCTCGCCCAAGATTGGAGGCGTCCGCTCAAGATTTGGGAGTTGAAATCAGAGGCTTATGCGCGCCCACCTCCACTCTACGCACTGAAGCTACACGAACAGCGCTACGCCTTGCGCCATCGCACTACTGAATAGCGCCTCACCATGCGCTATCGCCCTCTATACCAGCGAAAGAAGCATGCGCTATCGCGCACTCCAGCAGCGCAAGTACTATGCGCTATCGCGCTCTCTAACCGCGCTTCCACATGCGCTATCGCGCTACTTTACCACCACATAAGCGCTATCGCGCTCTTCACTAGCGCAACATCAAGCGCTAACGCGCGATTGAACAGCGCTATCGCGCACGCATTACTTCAGGAGTTTAAAAGTCCACTCCAGAGTCTACTCCTCCCAGACTTAAATCACGACCCCTCGTTCGAGTCCATCTTTAAATCTCACGCACTGGCATGATCATTGTAAATCTACTACTCAACAAAATATCATCATCTCAAGGATTGTGATCTTAATTACAAGGCAGAGATTCTCAGAATTGGTCTTGCTCGATCTACGCTTGTTTCTGGGAATTCGATTGTTTCTGGGAATTTGAAGAATTTGGAAAATGCATTCGTGAACGATACAAAAGCTGAAAGTTTATCTCTTACATTTGATTTTTTGATAAATGTTGTGATTTGAGGCTATTGGGTTGTCTGAGTTGTGGAGTGGAGTACGTTTGATGCAATGAAATTCTATATCATTGTATTAGTGCCTACCAAGTGTTTGTTGAATTGCTTGGGTTATATTTGAATGTGGTTGCTGGAATTGTTGGGAGTTTATTGCATTATTTGAGGCATTTGATTTGAATTGAGTTGAAATTATTGAGTTACAATGCCACCGAAAACCAAAGGGACAGGAGCAATTTCTTCGTCCTCTGCTGCTTCATATGATAGACACAGATTTTGGAATGCCACAGCAGAGGAGTATTGTTTTGATGTAATGGAGCGAGGGATGCACAAAGAAAGAGGAATGAGTTTGAGAGAGCATAGTGCGCAGGCGTTAATTGAAGCTAAGAGAAGAGGTTGGGAGACATTTGTTAGGAGTCCACCAGATGCTGTTATATCATTGATTCATGTGTTTTATGCAAATTTGATGGTCAAAGACGTGAATCTGAAAGTTCGAGTTCGAGGGAAATTGGTGCCTTTTGATAAGAGTACAATTAACCGTCTCTATGAAATGCCGGATTTGGACATTGCAGATGATGACTATGAGTTATTCAAGAATCAGTCATATCCAGATAACATTGTACTTCAGACCTTGTGTGAGGATGGGGCGGAATGGAAGAGGAATGCAAAGGATGAAGTTGTTACATTTCCATCCATATTTCTTCGACGAGAAGCGAATAATTGGCATGAGTTTGTGGCTGCCAGGATGTTGCTATCTGGGCATACATCCGATGTGACTAAGGTTAGAGCTGGACTTGTGTACTGCATTGTGACAGGGAAATCCGTTGATGCGGGGAGAGTAATTCAGGAGTCATTTATTGCTGCAGTTAGGGGTTCCTCGACTATCAGTTTACCCCACTCGTCTTTGATTACTCAACTTTGACGGTTAGCTGGTGTTGTGTGGGATGATACGGAGCAGATTCTTCCAATTTGAGGTCCTATAAGAATTACTGGTGCATTGAGATGGGACAAGAAGAAGAAAGCAGTCAGTACTTCTGAACACGCAGCTGAACCACCGCAACCCTCGGAGCCACTACCACACTTTGAGCCAGCACCTTCCCATTTGGAAGGACCCATGTCACTACCGACGCATCCGGCCACTGAGTATTCTACTCGTGATGATTCTACGGCCGTGCTTACTCAGATGAAGAAGCAGTGGAAGATGATGCGAGCACATATGACATATATGCATGACTTCACTGCCGCTCTTGCCCAGAATTATCCGCCCACTGTTGTGCCTTACCCAGCTCCTCCGCAGTGGTCTTCTATTGATACTGCTGCTGCACCTTCATTCCATGGAGATGATGATGATGATGCCGAGTCCTGATGCTCGGTGTCGAAGGTATGAGTCCCTTGTTCTTTTTATTGATTTTTAATCATTAGGGACAATGATTACATTAAGTTTGGGGGGAGAATTAGTTTTTGATTTAGTGATTTAGTTGTTTGGTTGATAGTTGAGTAGTTGAATTTTATTGTGTGCTTTATAGATAAAATTTTTAATTGTTGTTTTTGTTGAGTTGAGTTGAATTGAGTTGAGAAAGAAATGGATGCATGGCCAATGAAAAATATTTTTATGCTGTAACTGAAATCCATGATTGTCTACCTGTCTGACAAATATTTTTGAAAAAATGGAACCAATTGGATGAACAATTTCCTATATACTCTATGATTAATGCTTGAATCTGATTTTTGAGACATACAGACATAGATATGATTGAGACATTGTTTGAAATTTTTGGGCCTAATTTTCATTGAAATAATTTTATCCTTAGTTGCCCATTTGAGCTACACTTGTATATTAGTACATTGAGGTACGAGAAAATTCTGAATTTGTTGTGAAAATCATCTTTAACTACTGATGATTATTTTTTTTCTGCACTGATTGAATTTGTATGATTTAATTGTGGATTGAGACTTGTCTAGAACTAGTTCAAACACTTTTTGAGGCAAAATACGGGCAAAACTGAGATTAGGAATGATTTAGGCGATTTTTTTGAATTCATTTGAGCCTTTCAAGCTACCTATTACTATTTTATCCCTAGTACCTTGTTTGAGCTTTATTGAAAATCGAATGGCATGCGTGTAAACGTATGATTATACCCCCATTCGTAATTATTTCAAGGTCCTACATTGACTACCTGAATTGCCTATACACTATTTCCTACCTTTAAGGGAGTAATTTGAATGCTAAAATGTTTTATACTCCTAGTTTTATTTGTGAGAAAAAGGATTGGTGTGGTGGATGAATTGAAAAGATAAAAAAAAGGTAGTAGAAAAAAAAAGAGTTGAAAAATGTGGTTGAAAAAGTTGTGAAAGAAAGAAAAAATTTGTGAGAGAGTTGTGAAAAAATTGAGAAATAAAATGAAGGAAGAAAGAATGTGAAATTGTGAATAAAAAAGGAGTCGTAATTGAGTTTGATAATGATAAATTACTCCTTATTTTGAATTCTTATCCTTTATTTGTAGCCGTGAGCCAGGCCTTACATTATAAGCTGAATAAGTCCTATTGACCGAGTCTCAGTTGCCCAATATACTAGTGGAGAAGAGTTGCGAGAATTTAGCTTATGGACTGTTGATTGATGCTTTTAATGATTATGAATTTTGATCTAAACACGCACACACTATTATTCTTTGCATTTACCTATTTGTGAGTGTTTTTTATTAATATCCTATATTTGATCCTATGCTATCCTTGAAAAGTCCTCATGATCTATGAATGTTTGAATTGAATTTGGATAATGGTGTTTTGAACTTGATTTGTGGAGATTGTGAGTTTATGCGGTTATTATTTTGTGATTGACTAAAACTTTTAAGTGTTAGTAGGTTGGATATGATTGGATTTGATATTTTTGAAATCATTGTTTAGGCCATTGTTCCATAATATTTCTTGACTTTTCTTGTTGGTTTTTTTTTTATAGAATGAGTTTTTGGAATTTAATAGTTTTTCTCGGGACTAGCAAAAGTCTAAGTTTGAGGGTATTTGATAAGTGTATTTTATACACTTAATTTATATATGTTTTTAATTGTTAATTGCTTGTTTCGAGCAGATTTATGTGGGTATTTTGTTGTTTTTGTGTTTGTAGGAAATTATAGAATTTATGTGGAAAAGGAGGAAAAATGAGAAAAATGAGATTTGAGAGAAAAGAATTAAAAGAGTAAAAGGAAAGAAGAAAGAAGAAAAGTAAAGAAACGTACAGACATAAGAAGAGGAATAGGGATGGGCTTCTCTATTGGGCCTAAGTTTAGCGCTTGATGAAGCGCTAAAGAATGGAAGAGAAAGAGCTAACGCGCAAGACACATTTGAAGGTGAAAAGATTGAGAACAGTATCCTATACGCGGGCGCGTGATTTCTGGAGCGGACGCTTGTCGCTAAATTCTGAACTTGGAAATTTTTATTCGGAAGAAAACTTCTATATTTTGTGGGCTTTTGAGTGGGCTTTTGAGATGCGATATAAAAGGGAATTTTTCATCTGATGAAAGGGGAGCCGCCACACACGTACAGAGAGAAATCAGAGGTTTGATCGTGTGATTTTCCTGAGGATTTCTGGAAGCTTAACTTGAAGAACGAAGACGAAGTTTGATCGACCGGACACGTCGTCGACGACGGATTTGATTTCTTACTTTTATTTTATTCTGAATATGTTTGAATTTATGAATTATTGTTTTATTCAGAATTTTATTATGAACTAATTTTTTAGAGTCTATAGGTCGGATGGAACCTGGTGTAGACACTTTCTTGAATTCTTGATTTTATTGAATTGAATTTCTTATAGATTAATTGTTTTTTTCTAGAATTGATTGTATTTTCAATTATCTGATCAATAATTGATTTGTAATATTTATTTAAATCTGGCACTCGGGAGAGGAGATTTTGAATAGGACCATTGGAAAATACACTGTTAATTGTTTATATCGCTCGGGAGAGTGTATAATTTTAACAGAGCTTTTAAAGAGAACATAGTTTTGAATTGATCATTGCAAGTAGATTCTTAATAGGGATATTGGAATTGAATTGTAGTTGATATATTTTATTCGACACTCGGGAGAGGGAATAATACACGTAAGTGTTCTTGGCTATTAATTCTTTGAAATTCATGAAGATTAATTAATTAGGATTGATTGTTGTTGAAACCAGGCGAAATCTACCTCTAGACCATTTTCTCTGATTGATTATTCCTGAAAGTTGTTTGCGTGCTATCTAAAATAAACTGATTATTTATTTTAATTGCAAAATTCTTGATTATTGATTTTCTAGATAAAGTTTGGACTATTCTAATTACAAGCACTATTATTTTCATTTTACTCCCTGAGGGATCGATACTTGATTTTATCACTATATTAAAACTTGACACTCGTACGCTTGCGAGGAAATTTTACAACAAGTTTTTGGCGCAGTTGCCGGGGAGTAAATTTTGATTATTTTTTAGTCTTGTTACTAATTAGTCTAGATTTTAATTTAGAGTTTTTTTTTATTTTAAGTTACTAATTAATTTTTTATCTTTTAATTGCAGTCTATGCAACGATCTCAAAGTGCTAATTCTCTACTGTTTGATCCGGAGATCGAGCGTACTGCACGTGCTTTAAGACGAGCTAGAAGAGAAGAACTTGAAAGAATGGCTGAACAAGAAGCAAACCAAGCTCCCCTAGTGCCTATTAAAGATCACTTCAGACCGACGATCCAGGCTCATTATTCTGGAATCGCTCGAGGAACTATCAATGCAAACAATTTTGAGCTGAAGCCTGCATTGATCAACATGGTTCAACAGAACCAATTTAATGGGAGCGCCACTGCCGATCCTTATCTACACCTACGCACCTTTTCGGAGATAACCGATACGGTAAAAATAAATGGTGTATCTGAGGATATTATTCTCTTACGCTTGTTTCCATTTTCTCTCAGGGATCAAGCCAGAAGTTGGTTGCAATCACTGCCGCTTGGAAGCATCACTACTTGGGAGGGGATGGCAGAAAAATTTCTTGCGAAATATTTTCCACCTGCCAAAACCACCCAATTGAAGATTGAGATCAGTACTTTCAGACAGATGGACTCTCAACAGCTTTACGAGGCATGGGAAAGGTATAAAGAATTACTTAGACGTTGTCCTAACCACAATTTTGCAGATTGGGAACAGATTGAGTGGTTTTACAACGGACTGAATGCGCCTACGAGAATGAATGTGGACTCAGCGGCTAGAGGTACTATATTTGAGAAGGATCATGTTCAGGCTTATGATATGTTGGAGGAGATGACGGTCAATAGTTTCCAATGGCCATCTGAGCGTATAGGAGTCAAGAAGCCGGCTGGAGTGTATGCAGTGGATCCTCTCACGTCCATCACTGCTCAATTATCTGCACTGACTACACAGGTAGCTTCTTTGAATAAAATTAATGTTGTAGATTCAACTGGAGTTGAAGGATCACCGGCTATAGAGCAAGTCAATTATATAAATCCAAATGGCTACCGAGGATATGGAGGCTATAGAGGTAACCCTGTCCCAAATACTTATCATCCTAGCTTGCGTAATCATGAAAATTTTTCGTATGCTAACAATAAAAATGTGCTGAATCCTTCGGGATTCAATACAAACAAGGATGAGGGTAAGCAGTCGTTGGAGGATGTGGTTAGTACTTATATGCATGAATCAGGTAAGAGGACGGCGAGAACTGAGTCTCGACTTGATAGTTTGGAGACGCACATGGCCAACATGGGCGCAGTGTTGCAATCCATGGAAACCAGCATAGGGCAGTTGGCAAACACACTGAAGGACAACAATCGCGGTCAGTTCCCTAGTAATACTGAGGTGAATCCCAAGGAGCAGTGCAATGCCATCGAAGTGCGGAGTGCCAAAGACGTTGGAGTCCAAATTCCTACTGTTGCAGATAAGAAACTTGAGGAAAAAGTAGAGGAGAACGAGAAGGAGCTTGAATCTGAGCCAAAACCAATGTACAAGCCTTCACTTCCATACCCGCAAAAGTTCAAGAAGAAAGCATTGGACAAGCAATTTTCCAAGTTCTTGGAGATTTTTAAGAAGATTCACATCAACATTCCCTTTGCTGAAGCTTTGGAGCAAATGCCGAATTATGCGAAGTTCATCAAGGAGGTGATGTCCAAGAAGAGGAGGCTGCTAGAGAACGAGGTAGTGAATTTAACAGAAGAGTGCAGTGCGGTGCTCCAAAAGAAGATGCCACAAAAGCTTAAGGATCCAGGGAGTTTTACTATTCCTTGCACTATTGGCTCTTCTTATTTTAATAATGCACTTTGCGATTTAGGAGCTAGCATTAATCTCATGCCTTTGTCTGTTTTCAGGAGTTTAGGACTTGGTGAGGTGAAGCCCACCATGATCGCGTTGCAGTTGGCTGATCGATCTATCATATATCCGCTTGGAATCATTAAAGATGTTTTGGTAAAAGTAGATAAATTTATTTTTCCAGCGGATTTTGTTGTGTTAGATATGGAGGAGGATGCAAAAATGCCCCTTATATTGGGTAGACCTTTCTTGGCCACTGCCGATGCCAAGATAGAGGTGAAGAGAGGTGCATTGTCGATGGGTGTGGACGGTGAGAGTGTAATTTTTAATATATTCATGAAGTCATCTAACACCCCTGTTGAAAAATTATGCTTGATAGAGCCGGTTATGAAGTTGGAGGGTCGTTCAAGAGCCGACATTGCGGTTGATTCATCAAATGAGAGAGCGCCAAAACCACCCAAGAAGGCCACGAAAAAAGCAAAATTTAAAAGGTGGTTCGTGGAATTTATTTGGCGAGTGAAAGAGAAAGGGAAGAATTAATCCGATGAAAGTCGGGCTGACGACTGTAAACCAAGCGCTTTTTGGGAGGCCACCCAAAATTTTTATTTTATTTTTTATTTTTTTTATTTTTTTTATTTAAATTTCTGCTTTAATTTTTATGTTTATTTTTGCTCATTAGTTAATTTTATGATTTTTGAATTATTGTTGATAATTTTGGAGGCCAAATTTTTAAAATTGTTGAATTATTTTTCAGAATTTTGGTCTTCTTGCAGCGCATTATGGGCGCTCGCCCAAGATTGGAGGCGTCCGCTCAAGATTTGGGAGTTGAAATCAAAGGCTTATGCGCGCCCACCTCCACTCTACGCACTGAAGCTACACGAACAGCGCTACGCATTGCGCCATCGCACTACTGAATAGCGCCTCACCATGCGCTATCGCCCTCTATACCAGCGCAAGAAGTATGCGCTATCGCGCACTCCAGCAGCGCAAGCACTATGCGCTATCGCGCTCTCTAACCGCGCTTCCACATGCGCTATCGCGCTACTTTACCACCACATAAGCGCTATCGCGCTCTTCACTAGTGCAACATCAAGCGCTAACGTGCGATTGAACAGCGCTATCGCGCACGCATTACTTCAGGAGTTTAAAAGTCCACTCCAGAGTCTACTCCTCCCAGACTTAAATCACGACCCCTCGTTCGAGTCCATCTTTAAATCTCACGCACTGGCATGATCATTGTAAATCTTCTACTCAACAAAATATCATCATCTCAAGGATTGTGATCTTAATTACAAGGCAGAGATTCTCAGAATTGGTCTTGCTCCATCTACGCTTGTTTCTGGGAATTCGCTTGTTTCTGGGAATTTGAAGAATTTGGAAAATGCATTCGTGAACGGTACAAAAGCTGAAAGTTTATCTCTTACATTTGATTTTTTGATAAATGTTGTGATTTGAGGCTATTGGGTTGTCTGAGTTGTGGAGTGGAGTACGTTTGATGCAATGAAATTCTATATCATTGTATTAGTTCCTACGAAATGTTTGTTGAATTGCTTGGGTTATATTTGAACGTGGTTGCTGGAATTGTTGGGAGTTTATTGCATTATTTGAGGCATTTGATTTGAATTGAGTTGAATTATTGAGTTACAATGCCATCGAAAACCAAAGGGAACGGAGCAATTTATTCGTCCTCTGCTGCTTCATATGATAGACACAGATTTTGGAATGCCACAGCAAAGGAGTATTGTTTCGATGTAATGGAGCGAGGGATGCACAAATAAAGAGGAATGAGTTTGAGAGAGCATAGTGCGCCGGCATTAATTGAAGCTAAGAGAAGAGGTTGGGAGACATTTGTTAGGAGTCCACCAGATGCTGTTATATCATTGATTCATGAGTTTTATGCAAATTTGATGGTCAAAGACGTGAATCTGAAAGTTTGAGTTCGAGGGAAATTGGTGCCTTTTGATAATAGTACAATTAACCGTCTCTATGAAATGCCGGATTTGGACATTGCAGATGATGAGTATGAGGTATTCAAGAATCAGTCATATCCAGATAACATTGTACTTCAGACCTTGTGTGAGGATGGGGCGGAATGGAAGAGGAATGCAAAGGATGAAGTTGTTACATTTCCATCCATATTTCTTCGACGAGAAGCGAATAATTGGCATGAGTTTGTGGCTGCCATGATGTTGCCATCTGGGCATACATCTGATGTGACTAAGGTTAGAGCTGGACTTGTGTACTGCATTGTGACAGGGAAATCCGTTGATGCGGGGAGAGTAATTCAGGAGTCTATTATTGCTGCAGTTAGGGGTTCCTCGACTATCAGTTTACCCCACTCGTCTTTGATTACTCAACGTTGTCAGTTAGCTGGTGTTGTGTGGTATGATACGGAGCAGATTCTTCCAATTCGAGGTCCTATAAGAATTACTGGTGCATTGAGATGGGACAAGAAGAAGAAAGCAGCCAGTACTTCTGAACAGGCAGCTGAACCACCGCAACCCTCGGAGCCACTACCACACTTTGAGCCAGCACCTTCCCATTTGGAAGGACCCATGTCACTACCGACGTATCCGGCCACTGAGTATTCTACTCGTGATGATTCTACGGTCGTGCTTACTCAGATGAAGAAGCAGTGGAAGATGATGCGAGCACATATGACATATATGCATGACTTCACTGCCGCTCTTGCCCAGAATTATCCGCCCACTGTTGTGCCTTACCCAGCTCTTCCGCAGTGGTCTTCTGATGATACTGCTGCTGCATTCATTCCATGGAGATGATGATGATGACGCCGAGTCCTGATGCTCGGTGTCAAAGGTATGAGTCCCTTGTTCTTTTTATTGATTTTTAATTATTAGGGACAATGATTACATTAAGTTTGGGGGGAGAATTAGTTTTTGATTTAGTGATTTAGTTGTTTGGTTGATAGTTGAGTAGTTGAATTTTATTGTGTGCTTTATAGATAAAATTTTTAATTGTTGTTTTTGTTGAGTTGAGTTGAATTGAGTTGAGAAAGAAATGGATACATGGCCAATGAAAAATATTTTTATGCTGTAACTGAAATCCATGATTGTCTACCTGTCTGACAAATACTTTTGAAAAAATGGAACCAATTGGATGAACAATTTCCTATATACTCTGTGATTAATGCTTGAATCTGATTTTTGAGACATACAGACATAGATATGATTGAGGCATTGTTTGAAATTTTTGGGCCTAATTTTCATTGAAATAATTTTATCCTTAGTTGCCCATTTGAGCTACACTTGTATATTAGTACATTGAGGTACGAGAAAATTCTGAATTTGTTGTGAAAATCATCTTTAACTGCTGATGATTATTTTTTTCTGCACTGATTGAATTTGTATGATTTAATTGTGGATTGAGACTTGTCTAGAACTAGTTCAAACACTTTTCGAGGTGAAATACGGGCAAAACTGAGATTAGGAATGATTTAGGCGATTTTTCTGAATTCATTTGAGCCTTTCAAGCTACCTATTACTATTTTATCCCTAGTACCTTGTTTGAGCTTTATTGAAAATCGAATGGCATGCGTGTAAATGTGTGATTATACCCCCATTCGTAATTATTTCAAGGTCCTACATTGACTACCTGAATTACCTATACACTATTTCCTACCTTTAAGGGAGTAATTTGAATGCTAAAATGTTTTATACTCCTAGTTTTATTTGTGAGAAAAAGGATTGGTGTGGTGGATGAATTCAAAAGATGAAAAAAGGTAGTAGGAAAAAGAAAGAGTTGAAAAATGTGGTTGAAAAAGTTGTGAAAGAAAGAAAAAATTTGTGAGAGAGTTGTGAAAAAGTTGAGAAATGAAATGAAGGAAGAAAGAATGTGAAATTGTGAATAAAAAAGGAGTCGTAATTGAGTTTGATAATGATAAATTACTCCTTATTTTGAATTTTTATCCTTTATTTGTAGCCGTGAGTCAGGCCTTACATTATAAGCTGAATAAGTCCTATTGACCGAGTCTCAGTTGCCCAATATACTAGTGGAGAAGAGTTGCGAGAATTTAGCTTATGGACTGTTGATTGATGCTTTTAATGATTATGAATTTTGATCTAAACACGCACACACTATTATTCTTTGCATTTACCTATTTGTGAGTGTTTTTGATTAATATCCTATATTTGATCCTATGCTATCCTTGAAAAGTCCTCATGATCTATGAATGTTTTAATTGAATTTGGATAATGGTGTTTTGAACTTGAGTTGTGGAGATTGTGAGTTTATGCGGTTATTATTTTGTGATTGGCTAAAACTTTTAAGTGTTAGTAGGTTAGATATGATTGGATTTGATATTTTTGAAATCATTGTTGAGGCCATTGTTCCATAATATTTCTTGACTTTTCTTGTTGGTTTTTTTTTTATAGAATGAGTTTTTGGAATTTAATAGTTTTTCTCGGGACTAGCAAAAATCTAAGTTTGGAGGTATTTGATAAGTGTATTTTATACACTTAATTTATATATGTTTTTAATTGTTAATTGCTTGTTTCGAGCAGATTTATGTGGGTATTTTGTTGTTTTTGTGTTTGTAGGAAATTATAGAATTTATGTGGAAAAGGAGGAAAAATGAGAAAAATGAGATTTGAGAGAAAAGAATTAAAAGAGTAAAAGGGAAGAAGAAAGAAGAAAAGTAAAGAAACGTACAGACATAAGAAGAGGAATAGGGATTGGCTTCTCTATTGGGCCTAAGTTTAGCGCTTGATGAAGCGCTAAAGAATGGAAGAGAAAGAGCTAACGCGCAAGACACATTTGAAGGTGAAAAGATTGAGAACAGTATCCTATACGCGGGCGCGTGATTTCTGGAGCGGGTGCTTGTCGCTAAATTCTGAACTTGGAAATTTTTATTCGGAAGGAAACTTCTATATTTTGTGGGCTTTTGAGTGGGCTTTTGAGATGCGATATAAAAGGGAATTTTTCATCTGATGAAAGGGGAGCCGCCACACACGTACAGAGAGAAATCAGAGGTTTTATCGTGTGATTTTCCTGAGGATTTCTGGAAGCTTAACTTGAAGAACGAAGACGAAGTTTGATCGACCGGACACGGCGTCGACGACGGATTTGATTTCTTACTTTTATTTTATTCTGAATATGTTTGAATTTATGAATTATTGTTTTATTCAGAATTTTATTATGAACTAATTTTTTAGAGTCTAGAGGTCGGATGGAACCTGGTGTAGACACTTTCTTGAATTCTTGATTTTATTGAATTGAATTTCTTATAGATTAATTGTTTTTTCTAGAATTGATTGTCTTTTCAATTATCTGATCAATAATTGATTTGTAATATTTATTTGAAATCTGGCACTCGGGAGAGGAGATTTTGAATAGGACCATTGGAAAATACACTGTTAATTGTATCGCTCGGGAGAGTGTATAATTTTAACAGAGCTTTTAAAGAGAACATAGTTTTGAATTGATCATTGCAAGTAGATTCTTAATAGGGATATTGGAATTGAATTGTAGTTGATATATTTTATTCGACACTCGGGAGAGGGAATAATACACGTAAGTGTTTTTGGCTATTAATTCTTTGAAATTCATGAAGATTAATTAATTAGGATTGATTGTTGTTGAAACCAGGTGAAATCTATACCTCTAGACCATTTTCTCTGATTGATTATTCCTGAAAGTTGTTTGCGTGCTATCTAAAATCAACTGATTATTTATTTTAATTTCAAAATTCTTGATTATTGATTTTTTAGATAAAGTTTGGACTATTCTAATTACAAGCACTATTATTTTCATTTTACTCCCTGAGGGATCGATACTTGATTTTATCACTATATTAAAACTTGACACTCGTACGCTTGCGAGGAAATTTTACAACAAGTACCGAATGCAAATACAGAAATCAAAAACATTTTTTATTCAAATCAAACGTTTACAGAGTTTGCAACTGAATACAACTTAAAGAATGAAATCAAAACAACTCAGGGTGGTCTTTACGCATCCTGTCCTCAAGCTCCCAAGTAGCTTCCTCAGTGCCTCGGCGTTTCCACTGAACTAAAACCAAAGGAATGACTTTGTTCCGTAAAACCTTATCCTTATAATCCAGGATACGAAGAGGTTTCTCAACATAAGTCAAATCCTTGTCTACCTGAACCTCAAACCGCTGCAGAATATGAGATTCATCCGCCACATACCATCGCAACAGAGATACGTGGAACACGTCGTGAATACTGGATAGATGCGGTGGCAAAGCTAGTCGATAAGCCAAATCGCCAATGCTCTCCAAGATCTCAAACGGACCTATAAATCTGGGAGACAACTTGCCCTTAAGGCCAAATCTGAGAATCTTGCGGAAAGGTGACACTCTCAGAAACACTTTCTCCCCGACCTCGAACTGCAAGGGCCTACGCTTGATATTAGCATAACTGGTCTGACGATCCTGTGCAGTCTTAATCCGTTTCTTGATTTGATCAACAATATCTATCGCCTGCTGGATAAACTCTGGTCCCTCAGCCTGTCTCTCCCCCACTTATTCCCAGAAGAGTGGAGTACGACAACATCGCCCATACAACGCCTCAAAAGATGTCATCCCAATACTAGTGTGATAGCTGTTGTTGTAAGCAAACTCGATCAACGGCAAATAATCCTGCCAGGCTGAAACAAAATCCATGACGCACGCTCTAAGCATATCCTCTAACGTACGGATAGTGCGCTCTGACTGACCATCAGTCTCCGGATGATAGGCTGTACTCAAACTGAGAGTAGTACCCATCACACGCTGAACACTCCCCCAGAATCTAGAAGTAAACATGGGGTCCCGATCGCTGACAATGCTTACAGGCACTCCATGAAGTCGAACGATCTCCTGAATGTACATCCGTGCCATGCGATCCACAGAGTACTCTCGGCTATAGGCAATGAAATGCGCTGACTTGGTGAGTCGGTCCACCACAACCCAGATAGCATCACAGTTCCTTGGGGATACCGGCAATTGGGTCACAAAGTCCATTGTGATAAACTCCCATTTCCATTCAGGAATAGGCAGACTGTGAAGCAATCCTCCAGGTCATCGGTGCTCTGCCTTGACCTGTTGACACACTAAACATCTTGAAACAAACTGATAAACACTGCGTTTCATTCCCTTCCACCAGAAACGAGTACGTAGATCCTTGTACATCTTGTTGCTCCCAGGATGAATACTCAACTTAGTGCGATGCGCCTGAGACAAAATCTCCTCTCGCAACTCTTCATCCTGTGGAATCACAAGCCTACCAGACAAACACAGAAAACCATCTGACTGATAATGAAATCCAGACGAGCTACCCTGGTTAGCTAGACGAGCTAAACGCTGGGTCTTCGAATCAGACATCTGAGCATCTCGGATCCGCGAATACAAGGCTGGCTCAGATAATATCGCAAACATCTGGATACTCTACATACCTTTCTTATGCTTGAAGGTATAACCTGAAGTACAACAGTCACTGATCGCACTAGACATCGAACAATTCTGAAGTGCGGATAGTCGCACCTTGCGACTCAAAGCATTAGCGGTGAGATTAGCAGCTCCCGGATGGTACTTAATCTCGCAATCATAGTCCTTAAGCAAGTCCATCCAACGTCTCTGCCTCATGTTCAACTCCGCCTGAGTGAACAAATACTTGAGACTCTTATGGTCGGTGAAGATCTCAAATTTCTCGCCATACAGATAATGACGCCAGATCTTCAAAGCGAACACAATGGCTACTAACTCCAAATCATGGACTGGGTAGTTGTCCTCGTGAAGCTTCAGCTGTCTAGAGGCGTATGCGATCACATGCCCATTCTGAGTCAGGACACAACCTAACCCCTGAAGAGAAGCATCCGTGTAAACTACATACCCTCCAGATCCTGACGGTAATGCCAACACCGGCGCAGAAGTCAACCGCCGTCGAAGCTCACAGAAATTCTCCTCGCACTCGGAGGACCACTCGAAATCCACACCCTTGCGGGTAAGCTGCGTCAACGGTCGAGCTAACTGAGAGAAGTTCAGAATGAAGCGACGATAATACCCTGCTAGACCCAGAAAACTACGGATCTCAGCAACTGTCGTCGGACGCGACCAATTAAGTACCGCTTCAATCTTGCTTGGATCAACGGAAATCCCCTCCCTGGATATGATATAGCCAAGAAAGACCACTCTATCCATCCAGAACTCACACTTGCTCAGCTTGGCGTACAACTGCTCATCTCGAAGAGTCTGTAGTACCAACCGCAAGTGAGAAACATGCTTTTCCGTATTACGTGAATACACCAAGATGTCGTCAATGAAGACCATGACAAACTTGTCCAAATACTCCCTGAAGACACGGTTCATCAGATCCATGAATATAGCCGGCGCATTAGTCAAACCAAATGGCATCACTAGGAACTCGTAATGCCCATAGCGAGTACGGAATGCAGTCTTGGCTACGTCCTGATCACGGACTCTCAACTGATGATAACCAGATCTCAAGTCAATCTTGGAGTAAACTGATGTGCCCTGCAGCTGGTCAAAAAAGTCATCAATACGAGGCAACGGATACTTGTTCTTCACAGTGACTCGATTCAGCTGCCGATAGTCAATGCACAGCCGCATCGACCCATCCTTCTTCTTCACGAAGAGAACAGGAGCTCCCCAAGGAGATACACTAGGACGAATGTACCCCTTGTCCAAAAGATCCTGTAGCTGATTCTTCAACTCACGCATCTCTGACGGAGCCATACGATATGGTGCTCTAGAAATAGGCAAAGTACCCGGCATCAACTCTATGCCAAACTCGACTTCCCTAGCAGGAGGAAAACCCGGAATCTCATCAGGACATCTGGGAATTCATCCACAACAGGAATTCTCTCTATCCCAATGCTCTCAGCGGACAAATCAACTGCATAGATAAGGTAGCCTTCCCCGCCAGACTCTAGAGCTCGACAGGCTCTCAAAGCTGATACCAAAGGCATCGGGGGTCGCGCTCCCTCACCATAGAAAAACCAACTCTCACTCCCCTCTGGATGAAAGCGTACTAATCTCTGATAGCAGTCCACTGAAGCTCGATAGGTAGTCAACATATCTATTCCCAGAATTCAATCAAAGTCGTCCATCGCCAGGACCATGAGATTCGCTAACAGAATGTTCCCTTCGAACTCTAAAGGGCAACCCATTACTAGACGCTTAGCCAAAGCAGATTGGCCCGTCGGAGTAGAAACAGACATCACTACGTCTAGTGCAATGCATGGTAACTTATGCCTCTTAACAAAACGTGCAGAAATGAAGGAATGAGATGCACCAGTGTCAATAAGTACAAGAGCAGGTATACCATAAAGCAGAAATGTACTTGCGTTGACTTTCTCATTCTCCTCCACAGTCTGATCATGTCTCAGGGAAAACACCTGGCCAGAAGCTCGTGGCCTCAAATGAGAACTCCCAGCAGACTGTCCCTGCGACCTCTGGTGTACGGTGGCCTGAGAACCCGATCCTGAACCAGATCCAGAACCGCCTCTCCCAAACAGTGGACAATCCCTCCGGATATGACCAGTCTCTCCACAACGGAAACAAGCTCCAGAAGCTCTACGGCACTTGTTGGATGGATGGTTCTTCCCACAGTGATCACACTTGTTCTTCTTACTGTAACGGACAACACCTCCAGAACCAGAGGAAGAAGAAGATCCAGACTTCTTGAAATTTTGGGCACGGGGACCCAAAGAACTAGCAGGCCTCGACTGAGAAAAAGACCTGTTCCGCCGAATACTGTCCTCCGCCTGGTGACAACGGCTCACCAAACCCTCATAGGACATGTCGTCGCCAACCGCCACATGGTCATGGATCTCAGGGTTAAGGCCCTGAAGGAACAGATTATACTTCATCTCTGAGCTATCAGCAATCTCGGGGCAATAGGATAGCAGATCAAAGAACCTCTGCTGATACTCATTGATAGATATGGCTCCTTGTTGCAGACTCAGTAGCTCGCCTGCCTTCGACTGACGGAGTGCAGGAGGAAAATACCGCTTTTGGAAAGCTGTGCGGAACTCGGCCCAGGTGGCCACTCCTCTCGCCGCAACAAAAGGTGCAGAAGTAAACCTCCACCACCTGCGCACACGCCCATCCAGAAGATAGCCAAGGGTCTCCACCTTCTGCTCCTCGTTGCATTGGAAAGTCTGAAAAGTCGTCTCCATGCGGTCTAACCAGTTCTTCGCATCCTCCGAAGACTCACCTCCAACTAAGGGCTTAGGACCCATAGCTAAGAATCGACGCACAGTGAAACGCTCGTCGTCATGATGACGATGACGCCGTTCTCGACGAGCTCCCGGTCGGCATCACCCCAACGCCCACCAACACTGCCATGAGAATTCCGGTAGTCACGATTTGCCATCTACAAAAATACCTCAAGGTGAGACTAAATCCCAAGAATTCTTTTGCATTCTTTAATACCATAAATGTAGTGACCCTTACCCGGATCACCTACTAAACAGAACTTATGCATGAAATTAACTTAATTAAACAGATATCAGAATAAAACTGCGGAAACCATAAACAATATACAATCCCAAGTAAAGGAATCTGTAATTTATCCAATAATATACAACCAAATCGAATAGCTGTATAAACCCAAACAACAGTAATAAAACCTAGACGAAGCTCCAGTTGGCCAACCACTGACTAGCCCCTCCTGGATCCACCCTCCTTGTCCAATCGCAAACCTGCCCCATGGAATAGAGTGTCCAGAAAATACAGAGTACGAGACGTGAGCATAAAACGCTCAGTACGAGAGTATGAGTATACATGCATGCAAAGTGAACTCCCTATAGACTCGAGATCAAGGATCAGATAACAGAGACAGACCGGGCCCTGGTATGTAGCACGCTGTGCCGTTGCTTTAGGAGGTGGCTCCCATACCGAGATAACCGTGGATACGCCGGACCCAAATCGATGGAAGTCCATCCACTAACAGGATAGGGTACAACCCTACTAACAGAAATCTCGGAAGAGATACAGCAAGATGCAAATGAATGCAGCATAATATCATGGCATATAAATCATGCAGTCACATAATACATGCATACTCAGTCAGGATATCTCGAACAGTACTTTCGTACCTCAAAACAGTGCAAGCTCTACCAACTCTAGGTCCACGCCTATAGTCTGCTCTACACTGCCAAATGATACTACTATCATTAAAGCGCTCTAAAAGCCTTAACTAAGCTATTGCATACTCCCAAATATTTATAGGAAGCAAAAGCTATACCTTCGTCCGTCGTTAGCCCTTTGATGTCGATGCCTCCAGAACTTGGGCACAACTCCGCTACGACTACCGAACGCCTTGCCGACCTCTGGACCAAGCCTAAGAAAACTAGAACAGGTCCAAAAGGACTAGAATGGAAAGGAGAACTCGGAATTGGCAAATGAAAGTGAAGCCTTGGCCTTATATTTATAGACAACGATCGGAACTTCCGATCCTTGATCGGAACGTCCGAACCTCGATCGGAACGTCCGATCCTGCCATCGGAGCTTCCGAAGATCCTGATCTGCCACGTGTCAAAATATCACTTGTTGACTCCGGATAGGGGTGATCGGAGCTTTCGAACTCACCTTCGAAGCTTCCGAACTCTACCCAAGTAATTATGATTAATTCCTTAATTACTGATTTTGGTTACGGGCTACTACACGTTTATTCGAAGTCGGATCAAAAAAGTAACGTCGTTCGGATTTGTTATGAATATTTAGGATAAATTCGAGAATTTGGGTTTTGGGATTTGTTGGTTTTGTGTTTATTTGGACGAATTGTGATTGTTATGAGGTTTGTTAGAGCGTTATGTTGTTGTCTGTGGTTTTTCGGTTGTTCATATTATAGCCGTTATGCCGCCGGTTTAAATTTTTAGAATTTGGGGAGTTTGATTGAATTTTGGATTTTATTTGGGGTTGATTGGTTGTTATTGAGTTCTTTTTATCTCCGTACAGATTGGACTGAAGAAGATTGAGTTCAGATTTCGAAGAATTGAAAGCGTCGAAGAATTGATCGAGAATTGATAACGAGTTTACCTTAATCGTTGAATTACGATTGAATGAAATTTTGATTGGAAATTCTTATTCTTGTAGCTTGTCCAGATTCCAGCTACATCGAATTGTGGAAAAAGGTAATAGACGACATCGAATCGAAAAGGGACTAATACTCGAGTTTAGACTTATTCTCGAGTCCCTAAATCACAAACATGCATGATTACCTATTATGATTGATTAAATGCATTGAGTTGAATTACTTGAATGTATTAAAATTTCATTTGCATTCATACTGAGCAAGAACGATTGATTTAAAAGGGGCTGGGTCGCTCAAATTTTTATTAGACGTTTTGGGGACTATAATCGAGTGGCATTGGTCGTCGAGTTACTGCATTAGCCCGAGGCTCCTTATAGTTGCTCCCGAGTCTAGAGGATTGAGATATGCATTATCCACCTCGATCGAGAGAGTCGGTGACTTGTTGTGATATCTTGACCTTGGGATCCCAAAAAAAGAAACCAGATTCTTAGATTATCCGAGTCGATAATCTTGTTTTAAATACATGCATTATATTTTATTGCATTTCAAATTGAGTTGTTGATATACTACTTGAAATTGCTTGTCTTATTTTTACATATATCATGATTTGATATATTATGTTGAATTACTTGTTGTGTCTCTTTTACTGGGAATGTTATTCTCACCGGATTATCCGGTTGTTTTTTTGTCTTTGTATGTGTGCTTGGAAACACGTGAGGCAGGTTCGAGTCAGAGGCGACTTGGTTAGCATCGAGATTGAGGAATAAAAGTGGGACTTCGGTTTAGAGTCGAATAGATAGTCGAACTTGTTGTTGTTTTGAATTTTGAATAATTGTATTGAAGCATGTTTTAGAACTTGTAGTACGTTAACTTTGATTTATTGTTGTTCAAACTCTTTTTATTGCAAGCTTTGATTGTTGTATTGTATTAGATTTATTCCGGTTTGAGAACGAGAAATAGAGGAAGAAATTGGAAAAGCTAGGCATGAAATTCGTAGGGCTTGCGCGGGCGCGCAGCCTGAAGCGAAGGTCATGCGCGAGCGTGCCATTTCATGGGCGTGGGCGCGCAGCCTGATGTGATGTTTTTGCGCGGGTGCGCCTTGTTTAGGCACGGGCGCGCGTCCTTTTAAAAAAAATTCTTGAATCCTTTTGAGCTTTTGAGCTTGATGTTTGTTGTTTTATTTTTGGTTAGATGTTTAGAACCGAGGTCTCACAATTTGAAATCTCCGAACATCCATGAACAATCACCGTGCAATCTAACCTTTCAGTTCATCACTCACACACGCAGTCAGTCCATCATATCTCAAGTTCAATCTACTAATTTGCATTATTCCGCAAAATCTAACTTGTTTGCAAATTAATATCGACACACGAGAAGACAAGAATTCAGTTGACTAACCCCAACTAAATCAATTTAAGGAGTTTTTCTAGGGTCAACTGCTATAGTGCTTTCGAAACCTAAGTTTACTCATCAGTTGAGCATAACTTCTCAATCAGCAATCATCGATCCCATCAAAGTTGTCAAAAGTTTTTATTTTTAGTTAAAAGTATATTTTTTTTAAAAAAAATTAATATGGTGAAAAAAAATTGGTTGATTAAGAATTTTTTGGGATAAAATTTATTTTGAAAATGAGATAGATAATTTCAAAATGTTGATCAAACAAATGCTATGAACTATGCAAAAAAATATAGTTGGTTTGTGGGTTTGTGCCATTGACTGTGTGTTTGGATGTTACGAAGTGGACATGTGGGTTTTTTTATTAGGACTAATATGGGTATATGTGCCGAGTGTTTTTTTTTTACTTTTTTTTAGTTAAAAATGCATGTCATTGTAATTTGTAAAGAATGAAAATTTAGTCTGAACACTTAAATTACTAAACAATTTTTTTTAGAGATAAAACCATTATAATATATATATGAATTGATTTTTTTAACCATATATATATGAGTTGCACATGTGCTATTAGTTCAAATTTTATACAAAAAATAAAATTTTAATACACTTAAAATAATTTCATGGGAACAAAAATTTTCCATGAAAAAACATATATATTTCATTTAATAAATCGATCAATGAGAAAAAGACAACTCATGAATAAATATTATTATATTAACCCTCAATCCGTTGAGTTTTGACAAAAGATTTAGAGTAGTTTTCTTGTAAAATAGTACTAGTCGAGCATATCAATATTTGTAGTAAAAAATAATATTGTTGACATAAAAAATAAGAGTAAAATTCATTTTGATATACGAACTATTTGTAAAATATCATATTGATACATGAACTATTGAAAATAGTTTAATTGGTACATAATCAACTTATAAAGTCAATTTTACCCTTTACCTATATTATTTTAAAGTATAATATTTTTGTTGAATTAAAATAGATACACATTTTATTTTTCAAAATTATTTTATTAATACAATTATAAGCATAAACTTATATTTATTTAAATTTTATGTTATAAACTAGGGATCATACTTATTGTACGAAACATTGTAAATATTAATTAATACAAACATGCACATATACATATATATATATATACATAACAATTGATAATTTATATATTCAAAAATAATATATATTAAAAATATATAATAAAATATATTTTTGTTTATCTATGTTATAATATTATTATTTATATATATTAATCAAAATAAAAATGATATATGTGTGTGTGTCTTTAATGATCTAAAAATTTTAGGTTGAATATTTTTTCGTATACATGATATATAATATTTTTTTATAGTATAGTAATTAGTAAATATGAATTTATATTTATAATTATAATTAATATAATAATTTAAAAGACAAAAATATGTATGTAGTTCAATTAATCAATTTAATAATAATATTCAATTTAAAAGCAATTTAAGTAAAAGGCATGTCACACCCCAGGCTCAGGCCTGCGCCTGGGCGACTGCACACAATGGGCCCCCATAGCAACTACTTCGTATTCGTCCTCACTTTACGAAAATGATTAACTCAAGTTGCTATAGAAGTCCATTGTAGCCCATTATAAAATTATTTTAAATACTTCATTTTTCTCATGTGGGACAGGGGTATCACAATCACCCCTGCTTCAGAACGCGACATCCTCGTCGCGACCTGACCCCTCGATCCACCAGCACCGGGAATCTAGAGGTGGCTCATACGGGTTCAAGAGGTGGCTCACGTCATGTAGCACTTTGCCCTGCAGGTTCAAGAGGTGGCTCCCACGCACGTAGCACTTATTTTTCGGGGTCATCTGGCTGGTGACCGTCTTTGATTCCATTATGTCATGCCCTACGCTCAGGCCCGCGCCTGCACGACTGCACACAATGGGCCCCTATAGCAGCTACTTCGTATTCGTCATCGCTTTACGAAAATGATTAACCCAAGTTTTTATAGAAGTCTAATGTAGCCCATTATAAATTCATTTTAAATCATTCATTTTTTTCATGTGGAACAGGGATATCACAGGGCAAAATTGAATTTTGAGTTTGATCATATACCAATTAAACCATTTTCAATGGTTTATGTACCAATTTGACATTTTAGTTCATATACCAAAATAATTTTTACTCTAAAAAATAATAGTTTTCATTATTTGAAAATTCACTTCGTACATGATTCAAAAAAATTCAAAAAATGGTGTACTACTGCTAATCAGACCTTGTTAAAAAAATGGTGTACTACTGCTAACCAGACCGTTGGTGAAAATGAGTGTCGATGGAATAAGTAATATACATCATACATATTTATTTTTTAATAATATTTAAGATACTTAAAGTTTTAAAATTTACCATTAGATATGTAATAATCAAATAAGGAACTTTATAAAAGGTCTAGAAATATAAAACCTCTAAAAAAATATTAATAAGCTTATATATTTTATTTTTAAAAAATATCAAGCACATTTACCTATTTTTAAAGGTTTTTATGCTTGATTCCAAAAAACACGGGGTTTTAAATGCAATTGATTTTACAATTTTTTTTCCAACATTTTCGAATGTTTACAGGGATAAGGTTATAATTTACCCATAATAATAATAAAATAGATGATTCTGAGAAGTAATGAATTAATAAATCAATAGTCATATAATTAATTAAAGATGGCAAAAACACTGCTGTTGGAAGATAAACTGTGACTTATAACTAACGCATGCTTCAAATGGGGAAAAATCCCGGTTCACTCCTAAATATTTAAACATATTTCCGATTCACTTCTAAATGTTTGAATGTTTCCGGTTTAGTCCTAAATGTTTTTCAAAAATTCTCGATTCAATCCTAAATGTCTTTATGTTCTCGGTTTGGTCCCAAATATTTTAAAATGTTGCCGGTTCAGTCCTAAATGTTTTACGTTCCAGATTTCGTCCTAAATATTTTCCAAAAGTTCTCGGTCTGGTACTTCCATCTACAAATAAAGCGTGATAAAAAAAACTTACAAACAAAAGACAAAGTTAAATAAAATAAAAGCTAATAATAATAATAATAATAATAAATGAACAAGAATTTCTTTCAAATGAAAATATAATATAAATTATGCAAAATAAAATTATAGAATAAAAAATAATTGAACCGTGTAATATTATAGTTAAAAACATTATCAATCACAAACAAATAAACAAATATTTTAGCAAATAACTAGTATTAATTATTTCACAAAATATTTGAAATTTTCATCAAATTTTTCAAGAGAATAATACTTATGATTAACAATTGAGAAAATATAATAAAGTATTTGATCACCGTTGAAGTAGTGATATGAAATTAAATTTTATTTAATAGTAAACTTTTTTCAAATACTATTTTTTAAATTAAAAAAAAAGTTTTAAAAAGATATATATCTTTTTTCAACCTTCAATTTTTTTTTAAAATGTACAAGCATCATGAATGAAAATATAACAAAATTAATAGAAATGTGAAATAACATCATTAAATTTTAATTCCTCAAGTTTCGTTTATTTTATCTAAGTTTTTATTTTGTAGCATCATGAATTTAATATTTTTATTTTGAACATTGTGTAAAATTGATTTAAATTTGAATAAAAACATTAATAAATTTGTGTTTTATTTACAACTTGTTTAATGTTAAATATATAATAAATAATATAAAACTCAATTATAAATGATATAACACTACGCGATGTTAGTCTTAATACACGAGTAGATGGAAGGATCAAACCGAAAACTTTTGAGAAATATTTGACACGAAATCGGCAATGTAAAAATATTTATGACTGAACCGAAAACTTTTGAGAAACATTTAGAACCAAACCGGGAACGTGTAAACATTTAGGACTGAACCGAGAATTTTTGGGAAAGATTTAGGACCAAACAGGTAACATCCAAACATTTAGGACTGAACAAAAAATGTGTCCAAATATTTAGGACTGAACCGGGATTTTGCCCCTCCAAATGACTCTCACTGCTTGCAAGTTTCGGGAAGGGATAAGCAAACAATAGATTTCAAAGGTGTTCATCTCCATTTTTGTCCAAGGAGGCAGAAAGAAAACTCAAGATAAAGCCATCGAGATGGCCTTCGAGGACTGACTCAGGATCCGCAACCTCGAACTCGGTTCTATGATCCTTCACCATTCGATAAGGCTGCCAAAAGGGTTGTGTAGTTAGTTCAAACATTCGGGGTGTTGTAATTTATGCTAAATCGTGATATCGAGTGCTTATGGGTGAAGATGCATACATGGAGTACATAAGAACGTATTTGACTGCCGAAATTTATATCAGTGAGAGACACTGTGTGCTCTGCATTCAACTTAGCTTGGCGTTCCATCTCGAGTTGGTCCAGCCGAGACTGAAGCACCGCCATGGCGGATGCCTTGTTTTGATGCTGCGACCTGTCCGTAGTGAAAATCCATAATTTTGAACCAATATGGTCATTGCAGAAAACGTTTTTGTCTACGTTTAAGACTGGTCTGAAGGAAATACATAATTCGATGAACTTTACCTTTCATTTTGACAAGTGGCGGTGACTCCAGTAGGGATGTGAGTTATCCGGACAGCACTGTCGGTAGTGTTGGCGTGCTGACCCCCAGCTCCCCCAGATCGAAACCGCTCAATTCGTAGGTCAGATTCGTTGATTTGAACACGGGAAGATCTGTCTCCAAGAATGGGAATTACGGCTATGGAAGCAAATGATGTATGCCTTCGCTTATTGCTGTCAAATGGAGAAATGCGTACTAAACGGTGAGCCCCAATTTCAGCTTTGGCATATCCAAATGCATACTCCCCGTCGACTTTAATGGTGGCGCGCTGATGAAAGCAGATGAAAGAGAATATTATGGAATAAATCACAGGTCGATACAATGACAGATAGCATTCAACTGAAGCACATGCTTACCTTTGTGGAAGAAAAATTAAGGCAGAAACACATGATTAATTTTCAGAAATGGAGAACTGTGAAAACCATAAATCAAATATTGCCCACAAATAAGTGAACATTAAACATTGGCAAAAAACTAACCTTAATCCCAGCAATCTCGCCAGGCATTTCATCCACAACAGTGACCCCATAACCCCGGCCTTCCGCCCATTTTTTATACATCTGCATGACCATTGAAGCCCAATCCATGCTCTCCGTACCACCAGCTCCAGCTTGAACCTGTATATAAAGTGGTGTAGACAAATTTGATAGATAAATTGCACAATATTTTGGCAACTGAAGAAGAAAAACAAGTTCAGATACTATGTTTTAAGATCAAAAAAGAAGAAATTTCAAACAAAAGATAAAACATAAAACATTATCGATACAATAGATTGAATTGCATTACTTCACCTCGATGAAACAAGAGCAAGAGTCATGCTCCCCAGCTAATAGGGCTTCAAGCTCTTTTTCTTTGATGGATCGTCTCAATGTAAGTAGATCATTCAAAGATTCCTACAGTTAGGGAAAATATTAATAGACATGTAAGTATAGCAAGATCACCAAACTTATTTTCACTTTACTAGATAAGAAATTTATTATTAAATACAAAAATGTACATTGAAGGATAAGGCATCATTTCATCTAATATTACAAAGAAACAGATAAAACAATCTAATGTGAATTCCTATTTCCTAGGCTTGCTAGTCGACACAAATATATCACACAAATATTTGGTCAGGCTAAATCATGTTTTCAACAATTCCATCGTCATTTGAACAGAGAGTGAATAGAAATTGCAACTGGAGGAGGTGGCTCTTTGTCTGATGCTAAGATTAAATGCCCAGAATGACGATTACAGAGAGGAGGTGGAGTTTATGAGATCACACAAGAACGTACGAGCTGCAAGAAGAACCAAACAAAGACATTTTTACTATTGTCGATAACAAAAATAAGCGTTATTCGTAATTTAAGTCATTCACGTTATATCTGTTAAAGATGATACTTCACATCTTTATTCCCAGGTTCAAGCTCTACCAAAAGATTGGATACTCCAAATATTTGTAAGAGAATGCTAGAAGAACAAATTATAACACAGGACTCGTATCGCTTTCGCACCATACAAATAGAAACATTTCTCCAAATAAATTGTAACTGAGGGTCAAAGTATTCACGTATACAACTAATTTGCATGGCTTCACGTATTGTTGTTTCACAGAGATGAAAAAACATACAAGGGGCAGAATATAGAAATATGATTACTTCCATTGACATGTCATTAGGTAGAAATTCATGTGATGACATAAAGATAAAAAAATTAAGATGAATTAATAAATAAGAAAAAGACTGGAGTTTGGTTGTAAATTGTAGCTGTAGTTAAAAATATAAGGAGACTGGATATCTAAATACTAGGAAATAAGATGTGAGGATTGATTGTACATAAGAATTAGAATTTTTATTTTTCGTCAATCTATTTACTGCAATAACTCATGAACACACTCATCAAGAGACTTCTTCTCCGAAAATTCACAATTTCACTTTATGTAGAATTACAAGTTTTATTCCAGGAATAAGTCCTATCAAGGACTGAAACTGAATACTGGGGATTAAACGTTTTAATAACAAGAATGTTTAGTTCACATCTTCTAACATAAAAAAAGATATAGGTCCTGGTAACCCGATAGAGTCCAAAATCATGGAACTGCATTATTCCTCACTGAAAGTAGAAGTGATGCAAAGCATTTAAGAAAAGGATACGTGCCTAGAAAGGTAAAAATTAAGGCCCCACCGATTCCAATTCCGAGTCATTATCTTCACGTGCTAGTTTTATCATGTCGATGTACTCAAAAAGCTCTTGCTCAAATGCATTGACCTCTTTTAATTTGCCCATAAGTGAGCCGTGCTCACGGCTTATCTTTCCTGCATGTACAGGATCTTCCCACAGGTCTGGCTTATTCAGCTGTTCTGATAATGTCTCCACCCTCTGTAATAATCTTTTCCACTGGTAGAGAAAATAAACATTCTCAAGAAAGACATAAACTGAATTCCACAGCTTGATTCAGCACAAGAATATTAATATATATAGCTATAAAAATAACTAAAAATAGTTTTCGATTACCATCTGCCACCCTACAAAATTATATACGAAGTCATAAATATGCAGCTATATCTAAAAACCAAATCTCCCTGAGACTGCAATAGCAAAACTCACAAACTAAATTTTACATTTCAGTTGACGCAAATTACATTCAATATTTTGTGATTAGGATTAGGACATGACCAAATTCAAACAAAGAACTCTTTTAACACTCATTCCAAAACATGAGGAATGAAAGCACGTTGGCTAGTGAAGGCAATGACTGAAAGTCTGAAAGCACGATACATGAAGCAACATGACATCTAGCCATTAAAGAAGACTGATACTTTACTCGTCACAAACAAACGGAACTTGGGAAGTATTATTCCTCCAACGATATTAGTGTGCCCATAGCATCAAAGGGTACTCTTAAGCAAATGAATTTTCAGTAAACCAAAACTACAACAAAGGAACAAATGATATCCAAATACTGTTAAGAGTACGCACTTACTCGTAGTCGTTTCTTGATAAGGTGGATAGACCGAGCGATGGCAGAAGCATGGCTCTTCCAATCATTCTCATTTTCATCATAAATGGTCCAATTATTCGCGATGATGCGTTCCACAGTTAGCCCATCAAAAGTGGATGACTCAACAGCAGCCTGTGAACACGCAAGACGGGTGAAAGTAGACCCATATTGAACTTTCCAGTTAAAGCTAAAAACTGATGGAAACCCATTATCAAATTTCCCAGCTGAAACAAACTGTTCATGAATTGGATTAAGGGAACAGCAAGAGGAATAAGAGAGAATTCGAGGGAGTAAATGGGTCTTCAGGAGGGATTTTCGAGCTGAATTGGAATGATACAATCTTTTCAGCAACAAAAATGACATCTTTTCTGAGGTATCATGGGATTGATCACGAGGATTTCGTGTTCCCAATTCTCAGAATTAGCAAGGGTTTATGGGAGAAGGGGAACTGCGGAGATGAACGGAATTATACGCATGTTGATGTTACGGTGCCGTATTGGACTCATGATTTTTGTTACAAAAATTGGCTTTTTTCAGTTTTTTTGAGAATGCTAGGTGTACATAAAGTTTTGGAAAGTGGTTTACACGTTCTATTAAATTAGGAAAGTTTATCAAAATTTTTTTAAAATATTTTTATTTTCAACATAAAGCTATTTGTCTTGTTTAAAAAAACAATTAAAAATTATTAATATTTTTAATTTTATTATTTATTATGCAGTATTAGGGGAGTCAAAGTTCAGATAATTATCGTATTAAGATAGAGGTTTTGGGGTTCAATTTAGACCCAAAATATTTGAATTTTTTTTAAATTTTTAACAAAATAATTAAATACCCATAATAATAATAGATATATTTTGATTTATGAAATCAAAATATATCTATTATTATTATGGATATTTAATTATTTTGTTAAAAATTTAAAAAAATTCAAATATTTTGGGTCTAACCTGAACCCCCAAAACCTCCACCTTAATATGGAATCTGTGGATGCTATGTGTACATAAAGTTTTATAAAGTGGTTGTCTACCCAAAGTTGATGATCACCCGCATTGACTTGTTATCTTGGAGTGGCGTGTTTATCGGATTAACTTTTCTCCCGGAGTATTTTTAATTCATGCTTAAAAAGATGAGAAAAATGCGAAATACTTTTTTTTTCATTTTTGTAAAACATGTGCCGTGCTCGTTGGTATAAAATATCATGCATAAAATTAAGTTCAATCAAACGACTCAGAAATATCATCACTCAAAACTTGTATAAAATCTTTTTAAACAAAATAATGCTAACATATACGGCAAAGCCAGAACTTCCTCATACATGCAAAACTTGAAACTATAAAATATGCGATCTGAAAATAATGTATTTAAAACATGATTCGATATTAAAATAACATGCTAAAACATGAGTTCTACTAAAAACATGCATAACATTAATAAAATGCATAAACTTTCGTGTACATGTTTGACATAAGATTTTCGGACATTCGTGCCATGCAAATATTTCTCGCCTCATGTACTACTCAGTCCCATGATTATATTTTCAAAAATTTCACTTCTCCATTCAAGAATATTTTGACAACGCTCATTCGAGAAAAAGCTAGGATCATGTTCCTGGAGTACGATATTTATACCAAAAAATAAAAAGGTACATTTTATTCAATTCTTGAAACATCATTCAAAACATCCAAGCAATAGTAGATATTTGATATTGATGTGTGTATTCTATTTTATATGATGTTTTTCTTGCAATGAACGATAATATTTTGAAAAAACGATGTATGATTGCATGTATCCGTGAAGCGTAGGTCGTTCTCCACGAGTTAAAATTATGGTTTGGGTATAAGGCTTTAAAAAAAAGAATACAAATTTGCTTTTATGATGATTTTGAAGTTTCGGTGTATTTTTGGAGTCATGTTCCTGAGTACGAGTTGTGAGTATATTTTTGCTGCAAGAGTTTCAAAAAGAGAAAAAAAAATATGTTTTGATGATGATTTGAGTTTTGAGATGTTTTTGATGTCATGTTCGTAGATTCAAGTCGTTAGATTGATGTTTTGATGCATATGAATTTTTTTTTTTGGGTTTCCAAAGAGTCCAAAATCTATTTTTGATGAAAATCTAATGTTTGAAAGGTTTGGGAGAAATAATTTTAAAGAATAAAAAATCTAAATTTTTTATGTTGAGTTGTGTTTGATGTGTTTTTGTTTCGAAAACCTTGAGGAAGAATCGTTTTATGACTTTTATGTCGTGTTTTGAATCTGTTCTTTTGTTAGATATCGATTTTAAGTGTTTGATTGTGTATAAGATGTTTTGAAAACCAAAAAGGTGATTTGCGCCCCTTCCCGATGCTGCCTGCATAAAAAGTCTCGGGCTAGGGCGTGCAGCAATGTGCCCCCCTAGCTCGCCCAGCCAAGCTGAAGCCTGTAGAATTGCATGCTCCAGCCCGTAGGGTTCTGTCCAGATATTTTACACTGTGATTTTTCAACTTATTTTATGTGTTTGGGTTCTAAAATACATGTGATGGTCCTTCTAAGGTTTTTTGTGTGTTTGATGTGTGAAATTTTTGTCGAAAAACGTGGAAAACGGCTTACGTGGATCACTAACTATACATAACGTATGATGATCTAAGTATTTCTTTCATGAAAGTTATTTTATGTATGAAGCATAATATTTTATAAAATTTTAAGGGACGTGTTCACCTGCTTTTAAATAGCATGAATGTTTTTCAAGCATGAAAGTTTATGAGCATGAAAAGACTGAACATGAAAGGAATAATTTTCATTCAGGAATATTTTTATGTGAGTGATAATGATATGATGATGCATGAGAAGCTAAATTTTGATGTTTGAGTGTACTTGTGGTGACAACATGAGGTTGGTTCCCTTAAATAAGCTCTGGGGAGGGCCTTTTCAAGCAATGAATGTGCTCATGGGATAGACTTAGAGGAAGAGTTGTAATGTTCGAAAAATTCATAAATCCACTCACGAGAATTTAATTAATTATTATGAAAAAGTATGTGTTGAAATGTTTAAATTATGAATTCTTATGAAACATTATTTTGCATTTTTTTTCATATTTTTAATCATGAATGAGAAATATGGGACGTCACAATTGGTATCAGAGCTTGGCCTCTCCTATTGCGGTGTGGTTCGGGGACGAACCAAGCGGAAGCTGAAGAAGATGTGACACCTGAAGCCCAACGTTCTAGGGCGGTACATGATCTACAATATGGGTAGTTAATACCTAAAAGATGGAAACCCACCAATTAATGGGAGACGGGTGGCATGAATGAATCGATCTCACACTAGAATGAGAGGTTAAAAAAAATTTATATGTACTACTCATATCAAGAAGTTGCATATTTTTTTCGGGAGCTCATCATATAAGAACTCCAAAGTTAAGTGTGTTTGACTTGAGGCAATTATAGGATGGGTGACCTCTTGAGAATTATTTCAGGTGCGTGTGTAGTGACCCTGCATGGAACCACCTACTAACTGGCAACTAATAACATGCAATAACTTAATAAAGAAAAATGCTTAACAGAGTAAAACGTGCGGAAACAAAATCCATAATTTACATATCAGCTTAGTATAAATCCAGGCTTAATACTGTAGTGATACAACCATATCGAAAAACTTAAAAGTAAACATTATACAGCTATATCGAATCCTGCTGTATAATTAACTCCTCAAGGCTCCTGCTCCCTAATCCTACCTTGAACTACCAGCTCCGTCCATCCTGCGACCTGCCCCGTAGAATAGGGTGTCCAAGATAATAACTAGGACGTGAGAGCTAACGCCCAGTACATAAACATGAGTAAACATATGTATATAATGCATGCAACATGGTGACAAGTAAATGGTCATCTGAAAAGTCATGCTCAGTACCGGCGCCACATGAGTGCTGCCATCGCGCGGATCAAACTCTGGGTGCAACCACACTCGTCTAGTACACCAGAGTAGTCAGACATACATGTCCCCGCCGTCGCGGTACTCTCAGTGTCAGACTATCGAGTATAAAGCTGAGCGGCTCTATAATCCGGTATAACAAGGTATAGGCTCAACGTGTATATGCACATGACATATGAATATGGAAAACGATAAATCATATATCATGCCATATAATAATGCCAAATAAATGCAACATATAAACATGTATACTCGCTGGAAATCTCAGTCAATGTGTACGTACCTCTAGGCTAGTTCAAGTATAGTAGATCCTAGGTTCCAAGCCTATATTCAAAAGTTCACTGTATCACTACAAAAGTTTTATAAGACTTAACTAAGCTAATAAGTACTCCCAGAACTTAAATAGATTCCCGGACCATACCTTTGTCCGTAGATAGTCCTTTGGAGTTTCTGGTCCCGGATGACTATAACCACACCTTTGTTGTTCCAGAACCTCGATTATACCAATAGGGCCCTCAAGTGTATAACTCACACAATATAACTGGAGAAGGAAACTCGGGAATTTGTAATTCAAATTGAAATCGAATGAGTCCTATTTATAGGAAAATTTCCAGTCGAGTTTGGGCCCTCCGAACTGGGGTTCGGATCGTCTGTTCCAGCTCAATGCATGCATGCAAGCCACGTCGGGTTCGGATCGTCCGAACTTCTCTACGTACGACACTTTTCAAAATCCATGGTTGAGTAATCTTGCTTTCATGGCATGAGGGAGTTCGGGCCATCCGATCCTTAGCTCGGATCGTCCGAACTTGCCTTAACTCCGAAGTCAACAAGCCATCTTCGGAGCCCCCGGTGTGCTGAGTTCGGGCCGTCCGAAGTTCTCTTTGGACCATCCGAACTGGCTCAGAAAAATGAAAATCCAATTCTTAACTCTGAAGTCCGATTGAACCCTGGAATTGGTTAATTTCTAACCCTTAATCATGTTTAATATATTATTATCTTAAAATGGAATCTGGGTTACTACATTCTCCCCACCTTTATATATTTCATCCGCGAAATAAAATCTAAAGACAAATCAAGATAACAATATGAAACATCAAACCATGTTTTATTACAACAACTGTAATTACATCTTACATGGTAATCAAAAGTACAAAGCAAACAACTCAGGATATTCAGCCCGCATGTGTCTCTCGGTTTCCCAAGTTGCTTTCTCAATGCCCCGGCGCTGCCACTATACCATCACAAGTGGTATAGTCTTGTTCCGAAGAACTTTCTCCTTCAACAAAAGAAAGATTTGGTTCTAGCTGAATATTAGTATGCTGGATAATATGAGATTCATCAGCTATGTACTGTCGAAGTAACGACACATGAAAAATATTATGTATACTGAAAAGAGATGGTGGTAACGCTAAACGATATGCAACATCTCCAATCTTATCAAGTATCTGGAAAGGCCCAATGAAACGAGGTGACAACTTGCCTTTCACACCGAACCTCATCACCTTCCTGAAAGGTGATACTCGTAGGAACACATATTCACCAGGCTCAAACTGAAGTGGCCTGCGGTGAATTTTAGCGTAACTGGCTTGCCGATCTTGAGCAGCTTTGATCCTCCGCTTGATCAAATCTACCTTGTCTACAATCTGCTGCACCAATTCAGGACCCTCGACTTGTTGTTCCCCGACTTCATCCCAGAATAACGGAGTACGACACCGTCGATCATACAATGCCTCGAAAGGTTCCATATCAATACTATGATGATAACTATTATTGTAGGAAAATTCGATCAAAGATAACTGATCCTGCCAAGATAAGCTAAAAATCCATGACAGAAGAACGTAACATATCCTCCAGCGTACGAATAGTTCGCTCTGACTGCCCGTCAGTCTCTGGATGATATGCAGTGCTCAAACTCAGAGTGGTACCCAACGCCTGCTGAAAACTACCCCAAAAACGTGAGGTAAATCGTGGGTCTCTATCACTAACTATGCTCACTGGAATCCCATGTAATCGCACTATCTCCTAGATATATAAGTGTGCCATGCGACCATAAGAATACTCCCGGTTGTAAGAAATAAAGTGTGCTGATTCCGTCAAACGGTCAACAACAACCCAGATAGCATCACACTGACGTGAAGTCATAGGCAAGTGGGTGACAGAATTCATAGTCACGTGCTCCCACTTCCATTCGGGAATCTCAAGATTCTGAAGTAATCCACCTGGTCATCGGTGTTCAACATTTGACCTATTGACAAACCCAACATCTTGAAACAAATTGATATACACTCTGCTTCATCCCTTTCCACCAGAATCTGGTTTGCAAGTCCTTATACATTTTCATGCTTCCAGGATGAACAGACAATCGACTCCTGTGAGCTTGAGATAGAATATCATTCCTGAGCTCCACAACATCAGGTAAAATCACTCGATTCGATAAGCACAATAAACCATCTTCCTGATAATGAAATCTAGATGTATTAACCTCATTGGCTAGACGTGCCAAACGCTGAGTCTTAACATCAGATATCTGAGCTTCCATGATCCGAGAATACAATGCTGGCTCAGATAATATAGTATACAAACGAATTCCATTTCTTCCTTTCTTGTGCTTGAGTGTAAAACTCAATGAACAACACTCCTAAACCATATGAGATATTTCACTAGTCTGAAGTGCAGAAAGTCTTACCTGCCAACTCAAGGCATCAGCAGTAAGATTCGCAGAACCTGGATGATATTTGATTTCACAATCATAATCCTTCAGAAGATCCATCCAGCGTCTCTATCGCATATTCAACTCCGCTCGAGTGAATAAATACTTCAGACTCTTGTGATCTGTGAATATCTCAAATTTCTCGCCATAAAGATAATGCCTCCAAATCTTGAGCGCAAATACAATGGCGGCTAACTCGAGATCATGAACTGGATAATTATTCTTATGCGTCTTCAATTGTCGAGAAGCATAGGCAATAACATGTCCATGCTGTGTTAGAACACATCCTAACTCCTGACCAGAGGCATCAGTATAAACAACATAACTACCTGATCCAGAAGGTAGATCTAGCACAGGTGCAGTAGTAAGCATCTACGCAGCTCGTGAAATGACTCCTCACAATCCGAGGACCATATGAAGGTAACATCTTTCCGAGTAAGATGAGTCAAAGGCCTGGCCAACTGTGCAAAATTCTCGATGAACCAACAGTAATATCCATCCAGACCCAAGAAACTACGAATCTCAGATCTATCTTAGAGTAGACAGAAGTACCCTGTAATTGATCGAACAGATCATCAATCCATGGAAAAGGATACTTATTCTTGATGGTGACACGATTCAGCTGTCTGTAATCAATACATAATCGCATCGATCCATCCTTCTTCTTGACAAATAACACAGATGCCCCCCACGGAGAAACACTCGGATGAATATATCTCTTATCAAGCAGATCCTGCAACTGCTGTTTCAATTCCCTCGTCTCTGACGGTGCCAGACGATAAGGTTCTCGGGATATAGGCGTCGTTCCTGGTACTAGATCAATACCAAATTCAACCTCTCAAACCGGAGGAAAAACAGGAATCTCATCAGGAAATACATCATGAAACTCGCTGACAACCGATAGCTGATCAATACCCGGACTACTCGTGGACATATCAACTGCATAAATGAGGTAGCCCTCCACACCTGACTCCAAGACATGACATGCCTTCAGAGCCGATACAAGTGGCATTGGAGGTCGCGCACCCTCACCATAAAAGTACCAGCTATCACCCACATCCGGATGAAACTGTACCAGACGCTGATAACAATCCACAGTAGCGTGATACAAAGTCAGCATATCTATTCCCAAAATACAATCAAAATCTGCCATCGCTAATATCATCAGATTAGCCGATAACACATGACCCTCAAACTCTAGAAGGCAACCCATCACTAGACGCTTAGTTACTACCTCCTGCTCCAGCGAAGTAGATACAACTAAATCCATATCTAATGATACATAAGGTAATCTATGTCTCTTAACAAAACGGCTAGAAATAAAGGAATGCGATGCTCCAGTAACAATTAAGAAAAGTGCAGGAATACCACATAACAAAAAGATACCTGCCAACATGCGATCGCTTCCCTCAGTAGCCTGATCCTGAGATAGAGCAAACACCTGCCCTTGAGTCTGTGGACGGTAACCAGAAGAACTCTGTGGTGCTGGTGTTGGAAAACTGGCGAGTTCCCAGACCAATTACGATTGATACCCGGTGCAGCGGAAGTTTAAAATTTTTCTCATGGAACGATTCCATGGTGTGGGTATCAACCATACAACGATTGAATTATTGTGTGTGTAAAATTTAAATAACAATTAAATAAATTTTACCTCAAATCTCGCAACGAGATTAATGGACACCAACAGAACAATTCTGCTCTTGTTGTCTCTCCCTGGAACCGATGAACGCCTTCAATCAGGTCCACGAACAGAGGTTTAATCCCTCTGATAGATTGCACTAGAAAATCTATCAGAAGTTTTCTTCGAAGAGAATACACGAATTTGATTCGTTATTCCTTACTGCGATTCGAAATCACAGACCGGAATTTTCTCGGGCAGAGGGAGGGAGGGGCGGCCGAAAACGTTTTTGAGAGGGGCTAGGGTTTCGATAATCCTGTCTCAAAAATTATGACCTGTTGTGTGTAATTTCTGTACTGAAATAACTTATTTATAATGCAGGCCACTAACACCTTAGGGCCCATTAGTCATAAGCTGGGGCCCGACAAGCAAAGCCCACTCGTTCAGAAATTAATATAAAATTCATCGTGACTCCGATTGATGAAACGATTTCACCAATGTGCACAGAAACCATTTCTGCACGTTTTAAAGTCAAAATAAATTTTCCTGAATCCGAATTCAGTGGTTTCCAAAAATGTCCATCCCTATGTCATTTTAGGAAATCCTACTCCCTTACTCTTATTTAAGAAGTCCAACTCCTTAGTTCATTAAATTTAACTCTTTAAATTTAACTATCTCAACGGGGATTAAAACTCCATTACACTGTGTGACCCTCAATGGTTCAGGGATACAGCTAGCCGTGAGCTCACAACTCCTTGTGACTCGGAACAACACTTTCCGACTTGCCCAACGAATCATGGTAAAGCGCCTAGCAACATCGCCCCATGATTCCCTAGGTATCACTGATAGTGCCTACAAGAACCAATAGATTTTGGTTAACGTACAGTACGGTCCCTTCATCCAAATATCCCGATCGAATCAACAACCATTGGTATATCGAGAGTCGCTCAAGATTCGATAACTATGCAATGCATCTTGAAGATCAAATTAGTGACATCGCATGTGCTACTAAGAAACCATTTCTTAAATCACATCAAGTACTCTGGCCAGAGATTTGTCACACTAATATCTCCTCAGATCGCATAGGATATCCACACTCGCAAGTATGTGGTGAATCCTTGACAACAATGCATTGACTCCTATATGTGTCGTAACTGTACCCAATCTCGACACCTGATGACCCCCTCAGAGTCGGTAAACGAGTCAAAGCACAGTACTAGCATATAGAGTCTCCATGATGTTTCAAGTCGTAAGGACTAATGGTGTACAACCAAAACCGCGGACTTTATCCACTCGATAAGTGATAACCACTTGGAAAGTCCGGATAGGGTAGTTCGACTATTCATCCTATGAATATCCATTTGCATGCTTCGAACATCTCCATGTTCCCTACCAATGAAACGTGGTACTCCGCATCGCAAATGCTAGTCTCAAACTCGAGCGATCCTTATCCTTATTATCGGACGGCTCAATCGACTAGGAACGGTTTTAGAATATACAGTGACTATAAGATGTATTTCATGATAGACATCTCCATGTTCTACCACATCTTACATACACTATAGTATATTCAAGGTCTTTATCAAAACAACAATAGTATATATAACAATATGAAGTAATATAAAGTCATTGCCATAAAAGTGTAAATAATATTAAACAAAAGATTGTTTATACAAAGAGTCAACAAAGCCCATAGCCACACAGTTGGCTCACTGGGCACCCACTCTTACAATCTCCCACTTGCCCTATAGCCAACTAGTCATACTACGTAGACCCATTGCTTCGCGATGTTTGTCAAACAATGGTCCTGGCAAAGGCTTAGTAAGTGGATCAGCGATATTGTCTGCAGAGGCCACTCGTTCGACACTGATGTCTCCTCTTTCCACAATCTCCCGGATTATGTGGTATTTCCTCAGTACGTGTTTGGATCTTTGATGAGACCTTGGTTCCTTTGCTTGAGCAACGGCACCCGTGTTGTCGCAGTACACCGGGACTGGACCAACAAATTCAGGAATGACGCCCAACTCTTGGACGAAATTCCTCATCCAAACGGCCTCTTTAGCAGCAGCTGATGCTGCAATGTATTCAGCCTCAGTGGTGGAATCCGCTGTGGTGTCCTGCTTGGAACTCTTCCAAGAGACAGCACCACCATTGAGCATGAACACAAATCCAGAGGTTGACTTCGAGTCATCCACATCACTTTGGAAGCTAGAGTCGGTATAGCCTTCCAGTTTGAGTTCTCGTCCTCCATAAACCATGAACATATTCTTAGTCCTTCGCAAGTACTTAAGAATGTCCTTCACGGCTTTCCAATGCATCTGACCAGGATTAGACTGATATCTGCTCGTGACACTCAGAGCAAATGCTACATCCGGTCTGGTAGATATCATCCCATACATGATACTACCTATAGCTGACGCATATGGTACATGTGTCATATTCTCTATCTCTGCTTCAGTCTTGGGACACATAGACTTGGATAGAGAAACTCCATGACACATGGGTAGATGTCCTCTCTTGGACCCATCCATTGAAAACCGTTTCAATATGGTATCGATGTAGGTTGATTGAGTGAGTCCTATCATTCTCTTAGATCTATCCCTATAGATCTGTATCCCAAGAATGTAGGATGCCTCACCCAAATCCTTCATCGAAAATCTACCTGATAACCATATCTTTGTTGACTGCAACATCCCTACATCATTCCCAATGAGTAGGATGTCATCAACATAAAGTACTAAGAATGTCACCGCATCCTTAACTACTTTCTTGTACACGCAAGGTTCCTCCGGGTTCTTGATGAAACCAAAATCTTTAATTGTTTCATCAAATTTATGGTTCCAACTTCTTGATGCTTGTTTTAGACCATAAATTGATCTCTGAAGCTTGCATACCTTATGCTCGCTTCCCATGGATGTGAACCCCTCAGGCTGCTTCATATAGATTTCTTCCTTAATGTCTCCATTAAGAAAAGCAGTCTTCACATCCATCTGCCATATCTCATAGTCATACCATGCAGCTATGGCAATTAGGATTCTTATGGACGTGAACATTGCGACTGGTGAAAAGGTTTCATCATAGTCAACTCCTTGCCTTTGAGTATAACCTTTCGCCACCAATCGCGCCTTGTAAGTCAATATCTTACCATCAGGCCCAAGCTTTCTTTTGTAGATCCATTTACACCCTATTGGAACAATTCCATCGGGAGGATCCACTAAAGACCAGACTTGGTTAGTATGCATCGAATCCAATTCTGACTGCATAGCTTCAAGCCATAAATTCGAATCCGCATCAGAAATTGCTTCCTTGAAGCTTCTTGGATCACATCCAATGTCGGGTTCATCTTGACCCTCTTCAAGAAGAAGACCATATCGAACTGGAGGTCTAGAAGTCCTCTCGGATCTTCTAGGTGCAGGCGTGTCCAGCAATGGTTCCTGAGGTGTGGGATCGTTATTTTGTATTTCGGGTTCTTCTCGAACTTCTTCGAGTTCCATCATCTCGCCTTTCTTATCCAATAAGAACTCCTTCTCCAAGAAGGTGGCATTCCGTGAAACAAACACCTTTGTTTCAGCAGGATAATAGAAATAATATCCGATTGAATTCTTCGGATACCCCACAAAATAACACAAGCTGGATCGACTATCCAACTTATCTCCCACTGTCCGCTTCACGTAAGCAGGACATCCCCAAATCCTCAAGTACGAATACTTAGGAGCTTTGCCATTCCATAACTCGTATGGTGTTTTGTCCACTGCTTTAGTGTGGACGTTGTTCAACAACAATACCGCCGTCTCAAGCGCATAGCCCCAAAACGAAGGTGGAAGCTCAGTGAAGCTCATCATAGATCGAACCATGTCCAACAAAGTTCGATTACGACGCTCCGATACACCATTAAGCTGTGGTGTCATAGGAGGAGTCCACTGAGAGAGAATCCCATTCTCTTTTAGATAGTCCAAAAACTCGGTACTCAAGTATTCTCCACCTCGATCCGATCGAAGTGCTTTAATACTTTTACCTAGCTTGTTTTCTACTTCAGCCTTGAATTCTTTGAACTTTTCAAATGCTTCAGACTTATATTTCATTAAATATAAATACCCATACCTAGAATAATCATCAGTAAAGGTAATGAAGTAGGTGTGGCCATGTTGAGTCCCTACTCTAAATGGACCACAAACATCTGTATGGATCAAATCCAACAGATTTTGACTACGTTCAGGCTTCCCCTTAAAAGGAGATTTAGTCATTTTCCCTTTTAGACAGGATTCACAAGTAGGTAGAGAGTTAATATCAGACATATCAAACATGCCCTCTCCCACTAGCTTGTTCATCCTACTTGAGGAAATATGACCTAGTCTAGCGTGCCAAAGGTTTGCCGGGTTTTGACTATCGATTTTCCTTTTGTTTGTTGTCGCCGGTTTGTCAATACAATTTACTGGAACGTCTTTTAGTTTTAAATTGTATAGATCGTTTTCAAGTTGTCCATTTCCAATTAAACATTCATTCTTGTAAATATTGCAAATCCCATTCACAAAATTACAAGAATAACCATCTCTATCAAGCATAGAAATAGAAATAATGTTTTTAATTAAATCTGGCACAAATAAAACATCTCTCAACAATAATTTAAAACCATTCTGCAAAATCAAACAAACATCTCCAATGGCCGTAGCTTCAACTCTGGAACCATTCCCGAGCCTCAGCTGGGTCTCACCCATTCTAAGCCTGCGACTTCTTGTCATCACCTGCAAATCATTGCAAATGTGAGATCCACATCCGGTATCCAATACCCAAGAAGTTGTATTAAGTGACATGTTTATTTCGATATAGAACATACCCTTTGCAGTTCCCAACTGCTCAAGATACTCCTTGCAGTTGCGCTTCCAATGACCCGGCTTCTTGCAGTAATGGCAAACATCCTTGGATTTTCCATCGTTTGAAGCCTTTGTCTTTTGCTTCTTCTCGGGTTCCACTTTCTTGGGTGGGGCAGAACGTTTCTTGCCCTTCATACTTGGCCCCTTCTTAGCAGAAGATGAGGAGCCCACCAAGAAAGCTGGCTTATCCTTCTTAAGTGTGGATTCATATGTAACGAGCATATTGACCATCTCTTCAAGGGTGGCCTCTATCTTGTTCATATTAAAATTTATCACGAATCCATCAAATGAAGAAGGAAGAGATAGAAGCAGCAAGTCCACATTGAGTTCATGCTCCAACACCAAATCAAGGGTCGCTAACTTCTGTATGAGCCAAATCACTCGTACCCCATGATCACGGACCGAAGTCCCTTCACGCATGCGGCACGTCATCAACTCCTTAACAGTAGAGAACCTTTCAGCCCTCGACTGAGCCCCAAAAAGTTCCTTGAGTTGCGTGTGAATGTCAGCAGCATTCACCGTGTCCTCAAATCGCCTCTGGAGTTCATCAGACATCGAGGCTTGCATATAGCATTTGGTCTTGATGTCATGGTCACACCATGCATCAAGTTTGGCCAATTCCTCCGGACTTATGTCAGCTGGTGCTTCCTTCGGAGGTGCTTTCTCTAACACGTAGAGCATTTTCTCCGAAGTTAAGACAATCTTCAACTTCCGGAACCATTCCGTATAGTTGGCGCCAGTCAGCTTGTTTTGTTCGAGGATCGAGAATAAAGGATTTCGCGAATTCATTGTATGAAATACTGAAAAGGAAAAACAGACATATATCAATGATTGTTTAACAATTTACTAAGACATAAAATAGGCGAATTTAATTTTATGAATCTCACTCCCACTATTTTAACGATTTCACCACCCTCTAGTGAAAACGGGAAACTTTTTCCTTAGTGAGAACATGGAGTCCAATTGACAAACTTATGGTCCCGAATAATATCAGCCAACCATAATTCTCAAAAGGTAGAGCCCAATTGCTTCCAAAGCAACCCCCATGTATTTACCTCATGTCCAATAAGGGCCCAATAATATGACGCCGTTTAAAGTGACATGTCAAGATGACCCATCAATATTAAGTTGTGATGGACGGTCGCCATGTGGATCCCCAATAATATGAGCCGATCCCATGGGAGTTCCACCCAACTTACAACATTTGTCGATCCAATGTACAGCTTTCCGACGGACGGGCCCCCCCAATAATATGAGCCGGACCGTATCCGCGGGTAGCATCACATACATTGACCGTTGATGGAAGGTAGGAACATTTAAACAATATTTAAATTTCCTTTATTTATCTTGATATAAATTTTAAATCATATTTAAAATGAGGGATTTTATTTATAAAATATTTGTCTCATCATATTTAATTTATTGCATGCATTGCCGGATTCACGCAATTTATGTCTAAACATGCATACAATCATAATATCACATATTATATAGGATGATCGATTCCATTTCTAATTGACCCGTGGTTGCCAATCACGGGTCTTAGTCCAATCCTAGGTAATATGCAGTATGCAAATGCAATCCTATTACATATGCTTCCAATTTACATTTCTTCAGTCTTCATTGTCTGCTGGGCCCACCATCTTCAAATCTTGATCTCCCACTAAATCTAATGTATTTACAATAAATAACAATGACAAGTAGGGGATACATTTTTAGGGGGTGGGAACGGGCTATAAACCAAGCCCACTTTTATTACATATGACATTCATATCGGGCCATAAACCAGACCCATTAATAAAACCAACAACAATAAAGACAAAATGTAAATTCCTAACATACACCTACAAAATTGGTCATGGCAATCGATCATCCTTATCCAATAACATTTAATTCAAAATTAATTTATTGGATAACATGCTGTGGCAATTCAAATTTAAACAAATATTTTATATATAAAATCACATTTCACATATAAAATCATATTTTATCTCCATATCAAATAAAATCATATTTTATCTATAAAATCCAATTTTACAAATAAAATCATATTTTACTCAATATATCATAAGATCATATCTTATCATCAATTGTACCAAAATAATTGATTTCAAAATTCAATTTACGGATAAAATATTAAAATTTTCCAAAAATTCAAATTTATCCAAAATCAATTTTAAAATTTACGGACTCGAACAATTCGATCCGAAATCTCGTGAACCAATCAAAAACAATTTTTGACCGGACCAAAAATAAAATTTTAACATATTAAAATTAATTTTTAATAAAATATTAATTTTTCCCGCGGGCCACCCGGGACACTCCCGGGTTGGCCCGCACCCGGGGCGCGGGCCGGGGCAGCCCGGCTGCCCCCTTAGGGCAGCAACGCTTGCTGCCCTGGCGGCGCCTGGCGCCGCCGCTGGGCGGCGCCGAGCGCCGCCCCTGGGCGGCGCCCAGCGCTGCCCTGCGCAGCGCCCAGCGCTGCGCTGGGCAGCGCACAGCGCTGCCCTGGGCAGCGCCGTGCGCCGCCCTGGGCGGCGACGGTCGCCGCCCTGGGCGGCGCCGTGCGCCCCCTTTGGGCGGCGCCGTGCGCCGCCCCTGGGGGCAGCGACCATCGCTGCCCCTTCCGGGCAGCGATCCAATCGCTGCCCGGATTTCGCCCCCGAAAAAAAAAAAATTTTTTTTTTATTAAAAATATTTATTTTGTTTCAAAAACCGAGACTCAAAAATTTTGTACAATTGATTAATTCAATCGATTGATCTGAGCAACCTGGCTCTGATACCACTGTTGGAAAACTGGCGAGTTCCCAGACCAATTACGATTGATACCCGGTGCAGCGGAAGTTTAAAATTTTTCTCATGGAACGATTCCATGGTGTGGGTATCAACCATACAACGATTGAATTATTGTGTGTGTAAAATTTAAATAACAATTAAATAAATTTTACCTCAAATCTCGCAACGAGATTAATGGACACCAACAGAACAATTCTGCTCTTGTTGTCTCTCCCTGGAACCGATGAACGCCTTCAATCAGGTCCACGAACAGAGGTTTAATCCCTCTGATAGATTGCACTAGAAAATCTATCAGAAGTTTTCTGCGAAGAGAATACACGAATTTGATTCGTTATTCCTTACTGCGATTCGAAATCACAGACCGGAATTTTCTCGGGCAGAGGGAGGGAGGGGCGGCCGAAAACGTTTTTGAGAGGGGCTAGGGTTTCGATAATCCTGTCTCAAAAATTATGACCTGTTGTGTGTAATTTCTGTACTGAAATAACTTATTTATAATGCAGGCCACTAACACCTTAGGGCCTATTAGTCATAAGCTGGGGCCCGACAAGCAAAGCCCACTCGTTCAGAAATTAATATAAAATTCATCGTGACTCCGATTGATGAAACGATTTCACCAATGTGCACAGAAACCATTTCTGCACGTTTTAAAGTCAAAATAAATTTTCCTGAATCCGAATTCAGTGGTTTCCAAAAATGTCCATCCCTATGTCATTTTAGGAAATCCTACTCCCTTACTCTTATTTAAGAAGTCCAACTCCTTAGTTCATTAAATTTAACTCTTTAAATTTAACTATCTCAACGGGGATTAAAACTCCATTACACTGTGTGACCCTCAATGGTTCAGGGATACAGCTAGCCGTGGGCTCACAACTCCTTGTGACTCGGAACAACACTTTCCGACTTGCCCAACGAATCATGGTAAAGCGCCTAGCAACATCCCCCATGATTCCCTAGGTATCACTGATAGTGCCTACAAGAACCAATAGATTTTGGTTAACGTACAGTACGGTCCCTTCATCCAAATATCCCGATCGAATCAACAACCATTGGTATATCGAGAGTCGCTCAAGATTCGATAACTATGCAATGCATCTTGAAGATCAAATTAGTGACATCGCATGTGCTACTAAGAAACCATTTCTTAAATCACATCAAGTACTCTGGCCAGAGATTTGTCACACTAATATCTCCTCAGATCGCATAGGATATCCACACTCGCAAGTATGTGGTGAATCCTTGACAACAATGCATTGACTCCTATATGTGTCGTAACTGTACCCAATCTCGACACCTGATGACCCCCTCAGAGTCGGTAAACGAGTCAAAGCACAGTACTAGCATATAGAGTCTCCATGATGTTTCAAGTCGTAAGGACTAATGGTGTACAACCAAAACCGCGGACTTTATCCACTCGATAAGTGATAACCACTTGGAAAGTCCGGATAGGGTAGTTCGACTATTCATCCTATGAATATCCATTTGCATGCTTCGAACATCTCCATGTTCCCTACCAATGAAACGTGGTACTCCGCATCGCAAATGCTAGTCTCAAACTCGAGCGATCCTTATCCTTATTATCGGACGGCTCAATCGACTAGGAACGGTTTTAGAATATACAGTGACTATAAGATGTATTTCATGATAGACATCTCCATGTTCTACCACATCTTACATACACTATAGTATATTCAAGGGCTTTATCAAAACAACAATAGTATATATAACAATATGAAGTAATATAAAGTCATTGCCATAAAAGTGTAAATAATATTAAACAAAAGATTGTTTATACAAAGAGTCAACAAAGCCCATAGCCACACAGTTGGCTCACTGGGCACCCACTCTTACAGCTGGCTGCTGACGTGGAAAAGTAGAAGCCTGAGATCCAACCTGTAATCCCGATTCACTAGCAGAACCCATACGCTGAGGACAATCTCTCCGCAGATGTCCCTGCTCACCACAAATATTGTAACACCCGGTATTTTAAATACGTGAATTCGCATGCATAATTAGGAATTTTATTTATTTATAATTTTAGATTATGGGTTAAATAATTATGTGAAATTATTTGTGCATGTTTTAAGTTATTTTAAGCATTTAACCCATAATTAGTGATTTTCACGATTTATGGAAATTAATTGTTTTTGATCGCGTAGACGGGACCGTGGACGGACGAGATGACAACTTTCTATCCAAATTATTTTATGAGTCTTTTTTGAGCCCAAAAATATTATTTTGAGTTTTATTTCCTCAATATTTTTAGTATTTAATTTTATATAATTTTAGGAGTCCGTTTTTATTCAAAATAAGCCAAAATAATGACTTTTTATTATCTTTAAAATTCCCTTAATTATTTATTTCGGGATTTTTAAATTTATTATCAGATTTTAATTGTTAGTTAGAGTTTTTAAGTTATATATTTCATAATTAAAAATCCCTATTAATATTTTATTATCCTAAAAACCTATTTTTAAATTTAAAACCTTACCCTAATTCTACCAAACCTCACGCCTCCTAAGCTCTCAGCCGACATCTCCCCCTCTCCTTCATCTTCTTCATCAATCAGAAATCTCCAAGGCTCCATAGCCGATTTTTCTTCGAAATTTCAAGGTTGCTCGTCGTCCCGTCGTCCCGGATTTGTTCTACACGCTCCTATCTCTTCCTATAACGGTGCAAGGCATGTCCCTTTTTATTTTAACGTACTATATCAGTGTTTATACGTGTGTGTGTGCTTGAGCATCAATTTCCTTCAAGAATTTTTAGAAAAAACGAGAGTTGTTATGGTTTTATGCGTTTGTTCTTATGAATCTTGATCGTCTTCATGATTTTTCCTAGCCATGGTTTGTACCACTGCTGGTCAAAGGGTTGTAGGGCGTGTGAGGGTTGCCTAGACTCGAATGGCTCAAGTGGTTCGAGCCAAACGAGCCCAGGAAACCACAAGGTTCAGTCGGCTCCCTTGGATGCGCAGGCTAGGGTTTCGTGGAAGGGGGCTCGGGTGTTGGTCTGTGGGTTGCATGGGGCTGGGTTAGTGGTCAGGTTAGGACCGCCCAGATGTGGGCTACGTCTGGGTGGCGGCGCTCCGGCCAGGGGCGGTCGGAGCAGGCCGGCAGCAGCCATGGAATGGCTGCTGCCCGCGGCCGAGAAGCATGGGGAAGGGGGGCGACAGGTTTAGGTGTTAGGACTGGTTCCGGGTCGGGTCAAGGTCCTGGGTTGGGTCTGGATGGTAGTGGGTCAAGTTGGGTTGGTCCGGGTCCGGGTTAAGTTAGTCGGGCTCGGATATTTTTATTTTTAGGTTTTAAGTTTAATTAAGTGTTTAATGGGCCTAATTAAATCTAAAAATTTATTTGGGCTCCATTAATTATTTTGGGTTGAGTTTAAATATTTTTGGACTTAATTAAATTAATTAAGTGAGTCCACTAATTTTTATGGGCCTTGAGGCCCATGGAAGTTATTGGGCCAGTCTTTGGGCTTTTGGGCCCATTGGGCCAGAATAAGTTGTTATTGGGCCAGGAATGTCTTAATGGGTTTTAACTAATTATTGGGCTTAGAATAAGCATTATTGGGCTTAAGTATGTTAATGGGCCAGTCTCAATGTTAATGGGCCAGTCTCAGTGTTAATGGGCCAGATTTAAGTAAATGGGCTTAAGTGTTAGGGCCAGCAGTCAGTACAATCCATGAGAAATTTGCATGTGTCCTGAATATATATTTAATTATTTTTATGCATTGAAGTTATTTTTTTTATATTTATATATTAGTATGAAATTAAATTAAATATATATGAGGAACACACATTTTATTTAAGTGCATGCATTCATGAAATAATTTTATGCATGATTTAATGTTTAAGTTGAGCAAAAGAAAATATTTTATGTTGGAAGTTGAAGTAGTGTGACAATTTGAGGGGGATTCGTCCCCATATGTGAACTATTGAAGGGCAGTTTACTGCCAATTTAAGAGGTGATTCGTCACCGCCACGTACGTTGGTTTCCACGCTGATCAGTATTTAATATATGATTTAAGGTTACACTATGGATACAACCATTCGATGTTAGAAAATACTTTGCTCAACAATGTATGTATTATTTATGTTATGATATTTAAGTTAATTTAAGTTATGTGATGTCAATGATATTTTTTAAGCATGCTCATTCATGTATATGTTATGTATTAGTATTAAAGTGATTTAAATTATCTTCAACCCTTGTTATGTTAGCATGTTGGGCCTCTAGGCTCACTACATTGGTATGGTGCAGGTGAGTACGTGAAGGAGGATGTAGCTCCTACCGGCGGCGAGGACGTATGAGTAGACTGGCAGTGATTCTCCGTGACCGTTGTCTGAGTCTTTATGCATGTCTCGAATTTTTAGCATGTTACATTTTAATTATTTTCAGTGGTTGTGATTTGGGATATTTTATTTTAAGAAATTTTCAGTGCATGCAAAACTTTAATTTATTTCACTTTTGTCAGTATTTTATTTAACGCATGACTCAGATATTTAAATTATGAAATGTTAAGTTTTCGATTTGTTGTATTATTTTTATTCAAGTTATTTATTTTTAAATCTATTTATTCTGTGCATATATGTATGGGCATGTATGTACATATTTTTACTTAGAAAAAAAAATAATTTTCCGCATATTTATTTATTAATTATAGAGTTAGGGTCGTTTCAGTTGGTATCAGAGAACGGTCCTTGGAGGGGTCATTACTGCTATGCGAGCTCAGAAATCCACGCTACCGGTCTGTAAGTTTTAAGTGTTTATAGTATGATTTATTTTTTTAGGATTTAAGTTAGCATTAATTTTAAACCACTTAGTATGCATGGCGATTTACGTAAAGAAATATGTGGTGGTGCAGAATGCCTCCCAGACCGATGAACAGACGTGGGGGATCTCCACCTACACCTCCACCTCCACCTCCGCAGAACCCACTTGCAGCATTGGAGCAGGCCAATGCTACTTTGATGGCAGGAGTTACTGCTCTGTTAGAGCAGCAGGCTTCACGTCCCAGAATGTCCCATGAGGAGGACGTAGCTGAGCGGTTCCAGAAGAAGGGGCCGAAGGAGTTCCTTGGTACCACCGATCCATTGGTGGCTGAGGGGTGGATTCATTCTTTGGAGTCCATCTTTGCATATATGGGGATCACAGATGCGGACAGGGTGAACTGTGCGACGTATATGTTGAGGGGAGACGCAGCTCTTTGGTGGGAGGGTGCTGCCAGGGGAGTACACCTCCCTACACTGTCTTGGGCGGAGTTCAGGCGTGTCTTCTACGCCAAGTATTTCACGGAGGATGTGAGAAGTCGCATGATCCGGGAGTTTATGAGTCTTCGGCAGGGGGACATGCCAGTGGTGGAGTACGTGAGCCAGTTCGAGAGGGGCTGTCATTTTGTGCCTCTGATTGCAGACAGTCCACCGGAGAAGATGAGGCAGTTTGTGGAGGGACTGAGAGCGGATATTAAGCACGACGTACGTACGATGGATGTCGCTACATATGAGGCGGCAGTTAGTAGAGCACTGAGGTCAGAGGAGGGTAGGAGAGAGATGCAGCGAGAGCAGCAGGGGAAGAGACAGTTTCAGTCGGGGTATCAGCGACCATCTTCGCAGCCTCCTGCAAAGAAGCAGTTTACTGGGCCGGCTAAGGGCCCGAATCCACAGCAGAGGCCGCAGCAGCAGAGGCCACAGCAGCAGAGGGGCGGGGCCCCTAATGCTATAGGTTTTCCTACTTGCCCGAAGTGTCAGAAGATGCATTCGGGACCTTGTCTGTTGGGAGCAGGAGTTTGTTACCACTGCAAAGAGCCAGGGCATCAGATAGCTAACTGCCCGAGGAAGAAGAACACAGCTGGTAGAGTGTTCGTCATGCAGGCGAAGGAGGCAGACCCAGACACCTCCTTGATCACCGGTATATCTTATCCCTAGAATTTTATAATTTTCCCTTTAGTTAAGAATCTCGTTTTCTTGAGAAATTGTTGTTATTTGGGTTATCTATCTGCATGTTAGAATAAAAAGCATGTTTTACTTGTGATTAGAATTAAGGGTTATTAGTGTCTTGTTGGGGGAAAGTTTAGTAGTGACATTAAATTGTTGGGATTCTTCTGCGTGCAGGGAGAATTCTAGTTGGAGGTAACTCCACGTTTGCGTTGCTAGATTCAGGTGCTACGCATTCGTTTATCTCCCTAGAGTTCATCAGACGGATAGGCATCACACCAGAGATTGCCAACAATGGTTATGATGTCACTATGCCGTCAGGACAGATTATTACTACCTCTAGTGTCATCCGAGAGCTGGAGTTAGAGCTACAGGGACACTCCATTCGCGTAGATGTAGTGGTTTTGCCGTTAAGCGGCTTTGATTTGATATTGGGTATGGACTGGTTGACAGTCAATGGAGCTTCGATTGATTTTCGTCGGAGGTCAGTGTCAGTGAAACCGTCAGGAGGCGACCCGTTTACTTTCCATGCATCTCAGAGCAGTGATTTTCCTCAAGTGATATCTCTTATTCAGACGAGGAAGTTGTTGAGACGGGGTTGCCAGGGGTTTCTAGCGAGTATTGTCACGGCCTCAGAACCATCTAGCATATCATTATCAGAGATAGAGGTGGTTCATGACTTTCCAGATGTCTTTCCGGAGGATGTTGCGGGAATTCCACCAGTGAGAGATGTGGAGTTCAGCATTGACTTAGTGCCAGACACCGTGCCTATCTCTAAGGCACCATACAGACTTGCTCCTACCGAGATGAAAGAGTTGAAGGAGCATATACAAGAATTATTAGAGAAAGGCTTTGTTCGTCCTAGCTTTTCTCCATGGGGAGCTCCAGTGTTATTTGTGAAGAATAAGGATGGCAGTATGAGACTGTGCATCGATTATCGAGAGCTCAATAGGATCACAGTGAAGAATAAGTATCCACTGCCGAGGATAGAGGATTTATTTGATCAGTTGCAGGGAGCTTCAGTGTTCTCCAAGATCGACCTGCGATCTGGTTATCATCATCTGCGGGATAGAGATGCAGATGTGTCCAAGACTGCTTTCCGGACACGATATGGGCATTACGAGTTCCTAGTGATGCCATTTGGGATGACCAATGCTCCAGCGGTTTTCATGGATCTCATGAACCGAGTTTTTCAGCCGTATCTAGATCAGTTCATCATAGCTTCATTGATGATATCTTGATCTATTCTAGGAGCATTGAGGAGCATAGATAGCATCTACAGAAAACCTTGAAGACTTTGAGGGAACATCGTTTGTATGCCAAGTTCAGCAAGTGCGAGTTTTGGCTCGATCAGGTGGCATTTCTTGGCCACATTATTTCGAAAGATGGGATTGCAGTTGATCAGTCGAAGGTTGAGGCAGTACAGAATTGGGGTATTCCGAAGAATGCTTCGGAGATTCGCAGTTTCTTTGGTTTGGCAGGATATTATAGGAAGTTCATCGAGGGTTTTTCCTCTATTGCAGTACCTTTGACTTCCTTAACCAAGAAGAACACGAAGTTTATCTGGAGTTCAGACTGTCAGAGGAGCTTCGATTAGCTGAAGGAAGCACTCACTACTGCACCGGTGTTAGCGGTGACAGTACCACACGAGGAGCTAGTGGTGTACACCGACGCGTCTAAGCTGGGTTTAGGCGCAGTACTTATGCAGTGTGGAAAGGTTATTGCGTATGCGTCGAGGCAGCTGAAGGTTCATGAGCAGAATTACCCGACGCATGACTTGGAGTTAGCAGCAGTGGTTTTCGCTTTGAAAATCTGGAGGCACTATCTGTATGGCGAGAAGTGCAAGACTTTCACTGATCACAAGAGCCTCAAGTACTTCTTCACTCAGAAGGAGTTGAACATGAGGCAACGGAGATGGTTGGAGTTGGTGAAGGATTATGACTGTGACATTAGCTACCATCCGGGTAAAGCTAATGTAGTAGCAGATGCTTTGAGTCGGAAGTCGTCAGTGGTATCATGTTTGACAGTACAGTTACCACTATAGAGCGAGATTCAGAGATTTGACTTGGAGTGTTATTCGAGTGGTCATGCACCGAGCTTGTCAGTGTTGACGGTGCTGCCAGTTCTGCGAGATCGGATCAGGGATGGACAGTCTACTGATGAGGAGTTGCAGCGATGGAGACAGAGAGATGAGGCCAAGGGTAATCTTCTGTATACAATTGTGGATGACATTGTTCAGTACCGTGGTAGGATGTGGGTACCGAACGTCGATCAGTTGAGAGCTGAGATTTTAGCAGAGGCTCACACATCTCCGTACTCCATTCACCCCGGAAGTACGAAGATGTACAGAGATTTACAGCTATTGTATAGGTGGCCCGGGATGAAGAGAGACATCGGGAGAGTGGTGTCAGAGTGCTTGACTTGTCAGCAAGTCAAGGTAGAGCATCAGCGTCCAGCAGGACTTCTTAGACCTCTTCCTATTTCGGAATGGAAATGGGAGAATATTACGATGGACTTTGTGGTTGGCTTACCGAGGAGTGCCAGAGGTTGCACCGCGATTTGGGTGATTGTGGATAGACTCACCAAGTCAGCTCATTTCTTGCCGGTGAGGACTACTTACTCATTGACACAGTATGCAGAGCTTTACATCAAGGAGATTGTTAGGTTGCATGGCATACTAGTGTCGATTGTGTCAGACAGAGATCCGAGATTCACATCCGCGTTTTGGAAGAGTCTGCACACAGCTTTGGGGACTAGACTTTTGTTCAGCACAGCATTCCATCCCCAGACAGATGGTCAGTCTGAGAGAGTGATCCAGGTTCTCGAGGATCTTCTGAGAGCTTGTGTCATCGATTTTCAGGGCTCGTGGGAGACTAGACTGCCATTAGTGGAGTTTACCTATAACAACAGTTTTCAGTCGTCTATAGGTATGGCTCCTTATGCAGCATTGTATGGGAGGATATGCAGATCTCCTGTGCATTGGGATGAGATTGGTGAGAGGATTTTACTAGGTCCTGAGATTGTACAGAAGACAGCTGACATTGTGACTCAGATTCGGGATCGGATGAGGACTGCTCAGAGTCGTCAGAAGAATTATGCAGATACTCGACGACGAGATTTGGAGTTCGCTGTAGGTGATCACGTATTCCTGAAGGTGTCACCTATGAAGGGAGTAGTGCGGTTTGGCCGGAGAGGCAAGCTTAATCCGAGATATATAGGGTCATTCGAGATCTTGGAGAGAGTTGGCACGTTGGCCTACCGTTTAGCTCTACCACCAGGGCTTGCAGCAGTGCACAACGTTTTCCATGTATCCATGCTTCGGAGATATGTCTCCAACCCATCGCATGTGTTGGATTTTGATCCTCTTCAGTTGACACCGGAGTTAGCATTTGAGGAGAGGCCTATACGGATCTTGGCTAGGGAGGAGCGGAGGCTTAGGACGCGTGTCATACCGATGGTCAGAGTCCAGTGGTTGAATCACTTGGAGGAGGAAGATACTTGGGAGACTGAGGCAGATATGAGGACTCGCTACCCAGAGTTGTTCGGGTAAGTACTTTAATTTCGAGGACGAAATCCAATTTAAGGGGGGGAGAATTGTAACACCCGGTATTTTAAATACGTGAATTCGCATGCATAATTAGGAATTTTATTTATTTAGAATTTTAGATTATGGGTTAAATAATTATGTGAAATTATTTGTGCATGTTTTAAGTTATTTTAAGCATTTAACCCATAATTAGTGATTTTCACGATTTATGGAAATTAATTGTTTTTGATCGCGTAAACGGGACCGTGGACGGACGAGATGACAACTTTCTATCCAAATTATTTTATGAGTCTTTTTAGAGCCCAAAAATATTATTGAGTTTTATTTCCTCAATATTTTTAGTATTTAATTTTATATAATTTTAGGAGTCCGTTTTTATTCAAAATAAGCCAAAATAATGACTTTTTATTATCTTTAAAATTCCCTTAATTATTTATTTCGGGATTTTTAAATTTATTATCAGATTTTAATTGTTAGTTAGAGTTTTTAAGTTATATATTTCATAATTAAAAATCCCTATTAATATTTTATTATCCTAAAAACCTATTTTTAAATTTAAAACCTTACCCTAATTCTACCCAAACCTCACGCCTCCTAAGCTCTCAGCCGACATCTCCCCCTCTTCTTCATCTTCTTCATCGATCAGAAATCTCCAAGGCTCCATAGCCGATTTTTCTTCGAAATTTCAAGGTTGCTCGTCGTCCCGTCGTCCCGGATTTGTTCTACACGCTCCTATCTCTTCCTATAACGGTGCAAGGCATGTTCATTTTTATTTTAACGTACTATATCAGTGTTCATACGTGTGTGTGTGCGTGAGCATCAATTTCCTTCAAGAATTTTCAGAAAAAACGAGAGTTGTTATGGTTTTATGCGTTTGTTCTTATGAATCTTGATCGTCTTCATGATTTTTTCCTAGCCATGGTTCATACCACTGCTGGTCGAAGGGTTGTAGGGCGTGTGAGGGTTGCCTAGACTCGAATGGCTCGAGTGGTTCGAGCAAAAAACAAGCCCAGGAAACCACAAGGTTCAGTCGGCTCCCTTGGATGCGCAGGCTAGGGTTTCGTGGAAGGGGGCTCGGGTGTTGGTTTGTGGGTTGCATGGGGTTGGGTTAGTGGTCAGGTTAGGACCGCCCAGACGTGGGCTACGTCTGGGCGGCGGCGCTCCGGCCAGGGGCGGCCGGAGCAGGCCGGCAGCAGCCATTCTGCGGCCGAGAAGCATGGGGAAGGGGGGCAACGGGTTTAAGTGTTAGGACTGGTTTCGGGTCGGGTCAAGGGCCTGGGTCGGGTCTGGATGGTAGTGGGTCAAGTCGGGTTGGTCCGGGTCCGGGTTAAGTTAGTCGGGCTCGGGTATTTTTATTTTTAGTTTTTAAGTTTAATTAAGTGTTTAATGGGCCTAATTAAATCTAAAAATTTATTTGGGCTCCATTAATTATTTTGGGTTGAGTTTAAATATTTTTGGACTTAATTAAATTAATTAAGTGAGTCCATTAATTTTTATGGGCCTTGAGGCCCATGGAAGTTATTGGGCCAGTCTTTGGGCTTTTGGGCACATTGGACCAGAATAAGTTGTTATTGGGCCAGGAATGTCTTAATGGGTTTTAACTAATTTTTGGGCTTAGAATAAGCATTATTGGGCTTAAGTATGGTAATGGGCCAGTCTCAATGTTAATGGGCCAGTCTCAGTGTTAATGGGCCAGATTAAATGGGCTTGAGTGTTAGGGCCAGCAGTCAGTACAATCTATGAGAAATTTGCATGTGTCCTGAATATATATTTAATTATTTTTATGCATTGAAGTTATTTTTTTTTATATTTATATGTTAGTATGAAATTAAATTAAATATATATGAGGGACACACATTTTATTTAAGTGCATGCATTCATGAAATAATTTTATGCATGATTTAATGTTTAAGGTTGAGCAAAAGAAAATATTTTATGTTGGAAGTTGAAGTAGTGTGACAATTTGAGGGAGATTCGTCCCCATATGTGAACTATTGAAGGGCAGTTTACTGCCAATTTAAGAGGTGATTCGTCACCGCCACGTACGTTGGTTTCCACGCTGATCAGTATTTAATGTATGATTTAAGGTTACACTATGGATACAACCATGCGATGTTAGAAAATATTTTGCTCAACAATGTATGTATTATTTATGTTATGATATTTAAGTTAATTTAAGTTATGTGATGTCAATGATATTTTTTTAAGCATGCTCATTCATGTATATGTTATGTATTAGTATTAAAGTGATTTAAATTATCTTCAACCCTTGTTATGTTAGCATGTTGGGCCTCTAGGCTCACTACACTGGTATGGTGCAGGTGAGTACGTGGAGGAGGATGTAGCTCCTACCGGCGGCGAGGACGTATGAGTAGACTGGCAGTGATCCCCCGTGACCGTTGTCTGAGTCTTTATGCATGTCTCGAATTTTTAGCATGTTACATTTTAATTATTTTCAGTGGTTGTGATTTGGGATATTTTATTTTAAGAAATTTTCAGTGCATGCAAAACTTTAATTTATTTCACTTTTGTCAGTATTTTATTTAACGCATGACTCAGATATTTAAATTATGAAATGTTAATTTTTTGATTTGTTGCATTATTTTTATTCAAGTTATTTATTTTTAAATCTATTTATTCTCTGCATATATGTATGGGCATGTATGTACATATTTTTACTTAGAAAAAAAAAAATTTCCGCATATTTATTTATTAATTATAGAGTTAGGGTCGTTTCAAATATAAGAAGCACCAGTAGCTTTCCTACATGAAGCTGCAGTATGCTTCCCACCACAGTGGCTGCAAAACTCCTCCTTCTTCTTCTTCTTTCCAAAATGGAATATACCTCGTGAACCACGAGAACCAGACGAAGTAGTAGGAGTGGAAGAAGACATATGTCCAGATTGCACAACAGATTGAGCCCTAGGCCCAAGAGATCCACTAGGTTGTTCTGGCATCATCAAAAGTGCCCGCCTATTGTTGTTCTCCACTTGACAGAAACGGTTCACCAAAGTCTCATAAGATGTTGGATTATCACATATGACAACTTGTGAGTAAATATCTTGATTCAGGCCTTGCAGAAAGATATCATATTTTAACCGCATCACTGTCACTGATATGAGTACTGAAAGGTAGCAGATCAAGAAATCATTGCTGATATTGATCAATAGTCATTGATCCTTGCCTCAGAGTCAGCAATTCCATAGATCGTTCTTGACGAACAGCTGGAGAAAAATACAATTTTTGAAACTGCTTACAGAAATCCCCCCAAGTCATCTGTCCTCTCTCCGTATGTGCCTGAGTAGCTTTGGCATCCCACCATAAGCATGCTCGATCCTCTAGAACGAATTCTAGAACTTCCAGTTTTTGCTCCCCAGTGCAATCAAAAGCTCGAAACGCACTCTCGAGTTTAGACATCCAGCCTCTTGCCTGTTCAGGATTCTTACCTCCCAACAAGGGTTTCGGTCATACTTGCATGAACTTATTGATAGTGTAGCGACTGTTGGAAAACTGGCGTTCAGATCAATCACGATTGATACCCGGTGCAGCGGAAGTTTAAAAATTTTAGTATGGAACAATTCCATAGTGTGGGTATCAACCATACGATTAAATTATATGTGCGTGTAAAATTAAATAACAATTATATAATTTTACCTTTAATCTCGAATCGAGATTCTGGACACCAACAGATTTAATCTGCTCTTGTTGTCTCTCCCTGGAACTGATGAACAATACTCCTTCAATCAGGTCCACGAATGGAGGTTTAATCCCTCTGATAGATTGCACTAGAAAATCTATCAGAAGTTTTCTGCGAAGAGAATCACGAATTTGATTCGTTAATCCTGACTGCAATTCAAAATTACAGACCGGAAAATCTCAACCAGAGTAGGGAGGGTGTTCGGCCGAATTTTGAGAGAGAGGAGGCTAGGGTTTCGATTTTTCTGTCTCAAGATTATGACCAGTTGTGTATAATTTTTGTACTGCAATAACTTATTTATAATGCAGGCCACTAACAGCTTAGGGCCCATTAGTCATAAGTTGAGGCCCGACAAGCAAAGCCCGCATGTTCAGAAATTAATATAAAATTCATCGTGACTCCGATTGATAAACCGATTTTACCAATGTGCACAGAAACCATTTCTGCACATTTTAAAGTCAAGATAAATTTTCCTGAATCCGAATTCAATGGTTTCCAAAAATGTCCATCCCTATGTCATTTTAGGAAATCCTACTCCCTTACTCTTATTTAAGAAGTCCAACTTCTTTGTTCATTAAATTTAACTCTTTAAATTTAACTATCTCAACGGGGATTAAATATCCATTACTCTGTGTGACCCTCAATGGTTCAGGGATACAGCTAGCCGTGGGCTCACAACTCCTTGTGACTCGGAACAACACTTTCCGACTTGCCCAACGAATCATGGTAAAGCGCCTAGCAACATCGCCTCATGATTCCCTAGGTATCACTGATAGTGCCTACAAGAACCAGTAGATTTTGGTTAGCGTACAGTACGGTCCCTTCATCCAAATATCCCGATCGAATCAACAACCATTGGTATATCGAGAGTCGCTCAAGATTCGATAACTATGCAATACATCTTGAAGATCAAATTAGTGACATTGCATGTGCTACTAAGAAACCATTTCTTAAATCACATCAAGTACTCTGGCCAGAGATTCGTCACACTAATATCTCCTCAGATCGCATAGGATATCCACACTCGCAAGTATGTGGTGAATCCTTGATAACAATGCATCGACTCCTATATGTGTTGTAACTGTACCCAATCCCGACACCTGATGACCCCAATAGAGTCGGTAAATGAGTCAAAGCACAGTACTAGCATATAGAGTCTCCATGATGTTTCAAGTAGTAAGGACTAATGGTGTACAACCAAAACCGCGGACTTTATCCACTCGATAAGTGATAACCACTTGGAAAGTCCGGATAGGGTAGTTCGATTATTCATCCTATGAATATCCATTTGCATGCTTCGAACATCTCCATGTTCCCTACCAATGAAACGTGGTACTCTGCATCGCAAATGCTAGTCTCAAACTCGAGCGATCCTTATCCTTATTATCGGACGGCTCAATCGACTAGGAACAGTTTAGAATATACAGTGACTATAAGATGTATTTCATGATAGACATCCCCATGTTCTACCACATCTTACATACACTATAGTATATTGAAGGTCTTTATCAAAACAACAATAGTATATCACAATATAACAATATGAAGAAAGATAAAGTCATTGCCATTAATAAAAGTGTAAATTATATTAAACAAAAGATTGTTTATACAAAGAGTCATCAAAGCCCATAGCCACAAGTTGGCTCACTGGGCACCCACTCTTTCAATCTCCCACTTGCCCTATAGCCAACTAGTCATACTACGTAGACCCATTGCTTCGCGATGTTTGTCAAACAATGGTCCTGGCAAGGGCTTAGTAAGCGGATCAGCGATATTGTCTACAGAGGCCACTCGTTCGACAGTGATGTCTCCTTTTTTCACAATCTCCCGGATGATGTGGTATTTCCTCAGTACGTGTTTGGATCTTTGATGAGACCTTGGTTCCTTTGCTTGAGCAACGGCACCCGTGTTGTCACAGTACACCGGGACTGGACCAACAAATTCAGGAATGACGCCCAACTCTTGGACAAAATTCCTCATCCAAACGGCCTCTTTAGCAGCAGCTGATGCTGCAATGTATTCAGCCTCAGTGGTGGAATCCGCTGTGGTGTCCTGCTTGGAACTCTTCCAAGAGACAGCACAGCCATTGAGCATGAACACAAATCCAGAGGTTGACTTCGAGTCATCCATGTCACTTTGGAAGCTAGAGTCGGTATAGCCTTCCAATTTCAGATCTCGTCCTCCATATACCATGAACATATTCTTAGTCCTTCGTAAGTACTTAAGAATGTCCTTCACGGCTTTCCAATGCATTTGACCGGGATTAGCCTGATATCTGCTCGTGACACTCAGAGCAAATGCTACATCCGGTCTGGTAGATATCATCTCATACATGATACTACCTATAGCTGACGCATATGGTACATGTGTCATATTCTCTATCTCTGCATCAGTCTTGGGACACATAGACTTGGATAAAGAAACTCCATGACACATGGGTAGATGTCCTCTCTTGGACCCATCCATTGAAAACCGTTTCAATATGGTGTCGATGTAGGTTGATTGAGTGAGTCCTATCATTCTCTTAGATCTATCTCTATAGATCTGTATCCCAAGAATGTAGGATGCCTCACCCAAATCCTTCATCGAGAATCTACCTGATAACCATATCTTTGTTGACTGCAACATCCCTACATCATTCCCAATGAGTAGGATGTCATCAACATAAAGTACTAAGAATGTCACAGCATCCTTAACTACTTTCTTGTACACGCATGGTTCCTCCGGATTCTTGATGAAACCAAAATCTTCTATTGTTTCATCAAATTTCTGGTTCCAACTTCTTGATGCTTGTTTTAGACCATAAATTGATCTCTGAAGCTTGCATACCTTATGCTCGCTTCCCATGGATGTGAACCCCTCAGGCTGCTTCATATAGATTTCTTCCTTAATGTCTCCATTAAGAAAAGCAGTCTTCACATCCATTTGCCATATCTCATAGTCATACCATGCAGCTATGGCAATTAGGATTCTTATGGACTTGAACATTGCAACTGGTGAAAAAGTTTCATCATAGTCAACTCCTTGTCTTTGAGTGTAACCTTTCGCCACCAATCGCGCCTTGTAGGTTAATACCTTACCATCAGGCCAAAGCTTTCTCTTGTAGATCCATTTACACCCTATTGGAACAATTCCATCAGGAGGATCTACTAAAGACCAAACTTGGTTTGTATGCATCGAATCCAATTCAGACTGCATAGCTTCAAGCCATAAATTTGAATCCGCATCAGAAATTGCTTCCTTGAAGTTTCTTGGATCACATCCAATGTTGGGTTCATCTTGATCCCCTTCAAGAAGAAGACCATATCGAATAGGAGGTCTAGAAGTCCTCTCGGATCTTCTAGGTTCAGGCGTGTCCAGCAATGGTTCCTGAGGCGTAGGATCGTTATTTTGTATTTCGGGTTCTTCTCGAACTTCTTCGAGTTCCATTATCTCGCCTTTCTTATCCAATAAGAACTCCTTCTCCAAGAAGGTGGCATTTCTAGAAACAAACACCTTTGTTTCAGAAGGATAATAGAAATAATATCCGATTGAATTCTTCGGATACCCCACAAAATAACATAAGCTGGATCGACTATCCAACTTGTCTCCCACTGTCTGCTTCACGTAAGCAGGACATCCCCAAATCCTCACGTACGAATACTTAGGAGCTTTGCCATTCCATAACTCGTATGGTGTTTTGTCCACTGCTTTAGTGTGGACGTTGTTCAACAACAATACCGCCATTTCAAGCGCATAGCCCCAAAACGAAGGTGGAAGCTCAGTGAAGCTCATCATGGATCGAACCATGTCCAACAAAGTTCGATTACGACGCTCCGATACACCATTAAGCTGTGGTGTCATAGGAGGAGTCCACTGAGAGAGAATCCCATTCTCTTTTAGATAGTCCAAAAACTCGATACTCAAGTATTCTCCACCTCGATCCGATCGAAGTGCTTTAATACTTTTACCTAGTTTGTTTTCTACTTCAGCCTTGAATTCTTTGAACTTTTCAAATGCTTCAGACTTATATTTCATTAAATATAAATACCCATACCTTGAATAATCATCAGTAAAGGTAATGAAGTAGGTGTGGCCATGTTGAGTCCCTACTCTAAATGGACCACAAACATCTGTATGGATCAAATCCAACAGATTTTGACTACGCTCAGGTTTCCCCTTAAAAGGAGATTTAGTCATTTTTCCTTTTAGGCAGGATTCACAAGTAGGTAGAGAGTTAATATCAGACATATCAAACATGCCCTCTCCCACTAGATTGTTCATCCTCCTTGAGGAAATATGACCCAGTCTAGCGTGCCAAAGGTTTGCCGGGTTTTGACTATCGATTTTCCTTTTGTTTGTTGTCGCCGGTTTATCAACATAATTTATTGGAACGTCTTTTAGTTTTAAGTTGTATAGATCGTTTTCAAGATGTCCATTTCCAATCAAACATTCATTCTTGTAAATATTGCAAATCCCATTCACAAAATTGCAAGAATAACCATCTCTATCTAGCATAGAAACAGAAATAATGTTTTTAATTAAATCCGGAACAAATAAAACATCTCTTAAAAATAACTTAAACCGTTCTGCAAAATTAAACAAACATCTCCAATGGCTGTAGCTTCAACTCTGGAACCATTCCCGAGCCTCAGCTGGGTCTCACCCATTCTAAGCCTGCGACTTCTTGTCATCACCTGCAAATCATTGCAAATGTGAGATCCACATCCGGTATCCAATACCCAAGAAGTAGTATTAAGTGAAATGTTTATTTCAATATAGAACATACCCTTTGCAGTTCCCAACTGCTCTAGATATTCCTTGCAGTTGCGCTTCCAATGACCGTGCTTCTTGTAGTAATGGCAAACATCCTTGGATTTTTCCATTTTTGAAGCCTTTGTCTTGTGCTTCTTCTCGGGCTCGACTTTCTTGGGTGGGGCAGAACGTTTCTTACCCTTCATACTTGGCCCCTTCTTAGCAGAAGATGAGGAGCCCACCAAGAAAGCTGGTTTATCCTTCTTTAATGTGGATTCATATGTCACAAGCATATTGACCATCTCTTCAAGGGTGGCCTCTATCTTGTTCATATTGAAATTTACCACAAATCCGTCAAACGAAGAAGGAAGAGACAGAAGCAGTAAATCCACGTTGAGTTCATGCTCCAACACCAAATCAAGGGTTGCCAACTTCTGTATGAGCCAAATCACTCGTACCCCATGATCACGGACCGAAGTCCCTTCACGCATGCGACACGTCATCAGCTCCTTAACAGTAGCGAACCTTTCAGCCCTCGATTGAGCCCCAAAAAGTTCCTTGAGTTGAGCGTGAATGTCAGCAGCATTCACGGTGTCCTCAAATCGCCTCTGGAGTTCATCAGACATCGAGGCTTGCATATAGCATTTGGTCTTGATGTCATGGTCCCACCATGCATCAAGTTTGGCCAATTCCTCCGGACTTACATCAGCTGGTGCTTCCTTCGGAGGTGATTTCTCTAACACGTAGAGCATCTTCTCCGAAGTCAAGACAATCTTCAACTTCCGGAACCATTCCGTATAGTTTGCGCCAGTCAACTTGTTTTGTTCGAGGATCGAGAATAATGGATTACGCGAATTCATATTGTGAAATACTGAAAAGAAAACAGACAAATATCAATGATTGTTTAAGTAATTTACTAAGACATAAAATAGGCAAAATTTAATTTTATGAATCTCACTCCCACTATTTTAACGATTTCACTACCCTCTAGTGAAAACGGGAAACCTTTTCCTTAGTGAGAACATGGAGTCCAATTGAAAAACTTATGGTCCCGAATAATATCAGCCAACCATAATTCTCAAAAGGTAGAGCCCAATTGCTTCCAAAGCAACCCCCAAGTATTTACCTCATGTCCAATAAGGGCCCAATAATATGACGCCGTTTATAGTGACATGTCAAGATGACCCATCAATATTAAGTTGTGATGGACGGTCGCCATGTGGATCCCCCAATAATATGAGCCGATCCCATGGGAGTTCCACCCAACTTACAACATGTGTCGATCCAATGTACAGCTTTCCGACGGACGGGCCCCCCCAATAATATGAGCCGGACCGTATCCGCGGGTAGCATCACATACATTGACCGTTGATGGAAGGTAGGAACATTTAAACAAATTTAAATTTCCTTTATTTATCTTGATATCAATTTTAAATCATATTTAAAATGAGGGATTTTTAATTATGAAAATTTGTCTCATCATTTTTCAAATTATTGTATGCTTGCCGGATTCATACAATTATGTCTAAAACATGCATACAATCATAATATCATATATTATATAGGATGATCGATTCCATTTCTAATTGACCCGTGGTTGCCAATCACGAGTCTTAGTCCAATCCTAGGTAATATGCAGTATGCAATGCAATCCTATTACATTTGCTTCCAATTTACATTTCTTCAGTCTTTATTGTCTGCTGGGCCCACCTCCATCTTCAAATCTTGATCTCCCACTAAATCTAATGTATTTACAATAAATAAAAATGACAAGTAGGGGATACATTTTTAGGGGTGGGAACGGGCCATAAACCAAGCCCACTTTTATTAAATATGACATTTATATTGGGCCATAAACCAGGCCCATTAATAAAACCAACAACAATAAAAACAAATGTAAATTCCTAACATACACCTACAAAATTGGTCATGGCAATCGATCATCCTTATCCAATAACATTTAATTCAAAATTAATTTATTAGATAAAATGCATATGGCAATTTAAATTTAAACAGGATAAAATCATATTTTATATATAAAATCATATTTTACATATAAATCATATTTTACCTTTTATCAAATAAAATCATATTTTATCTACAAAATCCAATTTTATAGATAAAATCATATTTTACTTAATATATCCATAAGATCAAATCTTATATCAATTGTACCAAAAATAATTGATTTCAAAATTCAATTTAAGGATAAAATATTAAAATTTTCCAAAAATTCAAATTTATCCAAAAATCAATTTTAAAATTTTCGGATTCGAACAATTCGATCCGATGCCTCGTGAACCAATCAAAAACAATTTTTGGCCGGACCAAAAATAAAATTTTAACACATTAAAATTAATTTTAAATAAAAAAATAATTTTTTTCCCGCGGGCCGCCCGGGACACTCCCGGGCCGGCCCGCACCCGTGGGCGCGGGCCGGGGCAGCCCGGCTGCCCCCTTAGGGCAGCGACAATCGCTGCCTTGGCGGCGCCTGGCGCCGCTCCTGGGGCGGCGCCGGCGGACGGCGTCGCCCATGGGCGGCGCTGTGCGCCCCCTTTGGGCGGCGCCGTTCGCCGCCCCGGGCAGCGATCCAATCGCTGCCCGGGTTTTGCAAAAAAAAAAATTTTTTATTTAAAATATTTATTTTGTTTTTAAAAAATCGAGACTCAAAAATTTTTGTACAATCGATTAATTTAATCGTTTGATCTGAGCAACCTGGCTCTGATACCACTGTTGGAAAACTGGAGTTCAGATCAATCACGATTGATACCCGGTGCAGCGGAAGTTTAAAAATTTTAGTATGGAACAATTCCATAGTGTGGGTATCAACCATACGATTAAATTATATGTGCGTGTAAAATTAAATAACAATTATATAATTTTACCTTTAATCTCGAATCGAGATTCTGGACACCAACAGATTTAATCTGCTCTTGTTGTCTCTCCCTGGAACTGATGAACAATACTCCTTCAATCAGGTCCACGAATGGAGGTTTAATCCCTCTGATAGATTGCACTAGAAAATCTATCAGAAGTTTTCTGCGAAGAGAATCACGAATTTGATTCGTTAATCCTGACTGCAATTCAAAATTACAGACCGGAAAATCTCAACCATAGTAGGGAGGGTGTTCGGCCTAATTTTGAGAGAGAGGAGGCTAGGGTTTCGATTTTTCTGTCTCAAGATTATGACCAGTTGTGTATAATTTCTGTACTGCAATAACTTATTTATAATGCAGGCCACTAACAGCTTAGGGCCCATTAGTCATAAGTTGAGGCCCGACAAGCAAAGCCCGCATGTTCAGAAATTAATATAAAATTCATCGTGACTCCGATTGATAAACCGATTTTACCAATGTGCACATAAACCATTTCTGCACATTTTAAAGTCAAGATAAATTTTCCTGAATCCGAATTCAGTGGTTTCCAAAAATGTCCATCCCTATGTCATTTTAGGAAATCCTACTCCCTTACTCTTATTTAAGAAGTCCAACTTCTTTGTTCATTAAATTTAACTCTTTAAATTTAACTATCTCAACGGGGATTAAATATCCATTACTCTGTGTGACCCTCAATGGTTCAGGGATACAGCTAGCCGTGGGCTCACAACTCCTTGTGACTCGGAACAACACTTTCCGACTTGCCCAACGAATCATGGTAAAGCGCCTAGCAACATCGCCTCATGATTCCCTAGGTATCACTGATAGTGCCTACAAGAACCAGTAGATTTTGGTTAGCGTACAGTACGGTCCCTTCATCCAAATATCCCGATCGAATCAACAACCATTGGTATATCGAGAGTCGCTCAAGATTCGATAACTATGCAATACATCTTGAAGATCAAATTAGTGACATCGCATGTGCTACTAAGAAACCATTTCTTAAATCACATCAAGTACTCTGGCCAGAGATTCGTCACACTAATATCTCCTCAGATCGCATAGGATATCCACACTCGCAAGTATGTGGTGAATCCTTGACAACAATGCATCGACTCCTATATGTGTTGTAACTGTACCCAATCCCGACACCTGATGACCCCAATAGAGTCGGTAAATGAGTCAAAGCACATCACTAGCATATAGAGTCTCCATGATGTTTCAAGTAGTAAGGACTAATGGTGTACAACCAAAACCGCGGACTTTATCCACTCGATAAGTGATAACCACTTGGAAAGTCCGGATAGGGTAGTTCGATTATTCATCCTATGAATATCCATTTGCATGCTTCGAACATCTCCATGTTCCCTACCAATGAAACGTGGTACTCTGCATCGCAAATGCTAGTCTCAAACTCGAGCGATCCTTATCCTTATTATCGGACGGCTCAATCGACTAGGAACAGTTTAGAATATACAGTGACTATAAGATGTATTTCATGATAGACATCCCCATGTTCTACCACATCTTACATACACTATAGTATATTGAAGGTCTTTATCAAAACAACAATAGTATATCACAATATAACAATATGAAGAAAGATAAAGTCATTGCCATTAATAAAAGTGTAAATTATATTAAACAAAAGATTGTTTATACAAAGAGTCATCAAAGCCCATAGCCACAAGTTGGCTCACTGGGCACCCACTCTTTCAGCGACGTCTACCCTCATGAGGACGATGTCGATCATCCTGATGGTGATGGTGACGATGATGATGACCACCTCCCTGGCCAACACTACCGTGACTCTCGTCAGTCATATCCTGAAAAGAATTACACATTAAAATCCCAAATGCGCAAGAATTACCCAAGACTAAACTAAATCCCAAGTACTAATTCCCAAAATCTATGCATGCTCTGATACCAAAAATGTAGTAACCCTGCATGAAATCACCTACTAATTGGCAACTAATAGCATGCAATAACTTAATAAAGCAAAATGCTTAATAGAGTAAAACGTGCGAAAACAAAATCCATAATTTACATATCAGCTTAGTATAAATCCAGGATTAATATTGTAGTGATACAACCATATCAAAAAACTTAAAAGTAAACATTATACAGCTATATCAAATTCTATTGTATAATTAACTCCTCAAGGCTCCAGCTCCCTAGTCCTGCCTTGAACTACCAGCTCCGTCCATCCTGCAACCTGCCCCGTGGAATAGGGTGTCCAAGATAACAATTAAGATGTGAGCGCTAACGCCCAGTACATAAACATGAGTAAACATATGTATATAATGCATGCAACATGATGACTGGTAAATGGTCATCTGAAAAGTCATGCTCAGTACCGGCGCCACATGATTGCTGCCACCGTGCGGATCAACCTCTGGGTGCAACCACACTCGTATAGTACACCAGAGTAGTCAGACATACATGTCCCCACCATCGCGGTACTCTCAGCGACAGACTATCGAGTATAGAGCTGAGCGGCTCTATAATCAGGTATAACAAGGTATAGGCTCAACGTGTATATGCACATGACATATGAATATGGAAAACGGTAAATCATATATCATTCCATATAATAATTCCAAATAAATGCAACATATAAACATGTATACTCGTTGGCAATCTCAGTCAATGTGTACGTACCTCTAGGCTAGTTTAAGTATAGTAGATCCTAGGTTCCAAACCTATATTCCAAAGTTCACCGTATCACTACACAAGTTTTATAAGCCTTAATCAAGCTAATAAGTACTCCCAAAACTTAAGTAGATTCCCGTACCATACCTTCGTCCGTAGATAGCCCTTTGGAGTTGCTGGTCCCGAATGACTATAACCACACCTTGGTTATTCCAAAACCTCGAATATAATTGATAGGGCTCTCAAGTGTATAACTCACACTATATAACTGGAGAAGGAAACTCGGGAATTCGTAATTCAAATTGAAATCGAATGAGTCCTATTTATAGGAAAATTTCCGGTCGAGTTCGGGCCCTCGAACTGGGGTTCGTATCGTCCGTTCCAGCTCAATGCATGCATGCAAGCCACGTCGGGTTCGGAGCCTCCGAACTCAGGTTCGGATCGTCCGAACTTCTCTACGTACGACACTTGTCAAAATCCATGGCTGAGTAATCCTGCTTGCATGGCATGAGGGAGTTCGGGCCGTCCGATCCTTAGTTCGGATCGTCCGAACTTGCCTTAACTCCGAAGTCAACAAGCCATCTTCGGAGCCCCCGGTGTGCTGAGTTCTGGCCGTCCGAAGTTCTCTTCGGACCAACCGAACTGGCTCAAAAAAATGAAAATCCAATTCTTAACTCTGAAGTCCGATTGAACCCTAGAATTGGTTAATTTCTAACTCTTAATCATGTTTAACATATTATTATCTTAAAATAGAATCTGGGTTACTACAGCGTGTGAGTGTGGATATATTCATGCTGGAAATATCCATCTTGATATAGTGGAGACATTCATCGAATCTGAGACGTTCCATCTTCACCCGAATTGATTTTTTTCCATGCTAAGGAAAAACTGGATGTTTGTTTTCAACTTTTCGATAACACCCAAATTTACGTCACCCAAGGAGACTGGACCCTATTGGAGAATAATATTAGATAGGTTGTCTGAGGTTTCTTTGTGGTTCATTGTTGTTCTTAAATTGTCAAGCTTTCGAACTCGCCTTGAAGTTGATGAATGATTGCAAGGCTAGTTTCATTCAATTGTGCTTGAAAGAGAGAGGATAGGGGAACAAGGGTATCGAACTTCTTAATAACATTATTGATTAGAAACGAATTTTTAGAATTTTATGGAACTACAGAATAGGGAGGCTGTGACGCCCGTGGCTAATAAGAGGGCGGGGAGTGATCGCCAGTGCCAAAAGGTTGCATGGAAAATGAGTGGCTCCTGTCAGGTTTCTAGACGAAGGGAGACATGAATGAACCGATCTCATGCCGGAATGAGAGGCCTTCTGAGACTGTGTAAGTATGAGACTACACGGTTGAGAAGGGATTAAAATATTTGATAGATACTACTCATATCAAGAAGGTGTATTTTCTTTTCGGGAGCTCATCACGCAAGAACTCCAAAGTTAAGCGTGCTTGACTTAGGACAATTTTAGGATGGGTGACCCATTGAAAAGTTTTTCAGGTTAAGCGTGCTTGACTTGGGGCAATTTTAGGATGGGTGACCCCCTGGGAAGTTTCTCAGGGTTCGTGTGAGTGAGGACATAAGCACGCTGAAAAGACTCGTCTTGATACAGTGGGTCGTTACAAAGGCCCTTTATTGGCCCCCAAGAATGAGGCTTCGCCGATTGAGAATGGTGAAGTTTGGGCAGATGTCATCATACTTCTCACATTCTTTCTTATTGACATAAGACCCGTCTGTCATATTCCTAGGTGGACTTAGATTATATATGTCAACAAATACAACGTGTGCGTCTCAATCGAAGCAATGTCAGTGTTTGGCGTCCCAAAACCAAAGTAATGTTGGCAAGTCAACACTTTTCAATAATTCATTGTCTTTCTATTTGGGTAGGAATGCGGAAATATATTACTTGGAAAAAAAGATGCACCACCTGTCTGTTAGAGTACTATTTTTTCATGTCCAAGATGCAACGACAAGTCTAAAATTTTAATTTTGACATCTAAAATTACTTGGGTACTTGATAAGTGTCGTTTTTATTTATTATTTTGTGTTATTTTTTAGTCTATTTTGCATGCATTTTTTACGTCATTTGATTCATTCATGTTTAATTTATTTAGTTTTTATGCATGCATTTTACTTCTCGTTTCCCTGGTTAAATTGTAGGTACAAGTGAAAAATCTCGGAATATTGGCAGAAAAGAATGCGCTCGAGCGGTAATTTTCTCCTGTCGGAGCGCGATTGGGCACAAAATGAAGAGGGAAACAGAAAAGTATGCGCTCGAGCGGTGAATTTTGCTGGCTTGAGCGCACTATTGAAGAAATCAGGAGCTGGACAGAAACTTATGCGCTCGAGCGGTAACTTTTACCCACTCGAGCGCATCCAATAAGATTTCAAAGCGCAAAATAGAAACTTATGCGCTCGAGTGGGCACCGCTCGAGCACGATCGAGAAAATGAAAATATCTTTTGGCGGATTTAAAAAGGAATTTCAAAGCACAAGGACTCTAGGGGCGTTTAAATAGCTGATTTCATCAGATTGCGTGGCATTCAGATTTTTATTGAAGAACACGGCGGCTAGGGCTAGGGAGAATGAAGGCTTTTGAAGAACGCTTCATCTTTTTCTTCTTAATTCTTCTTATTTTTCATGATCAAAACTATTTCTTGAGTTATGTTTTTGTTTATGGAGTAGTTTTTATTTTCGACTAAGGCCGCAAGATTAGGCCGAAACTGATTTATGTTAAACATGTGGATTTATGTTTACGGTTTTTTTATTTATTTCAATTATTAATGGTTGGATTTTTCATATTGTTTTTGTGAATGATTTGGCCAATTATTTGCTTGATTTGTTGATTGATTCTAAGTCGAAAGATTAGGAATTGATTTTTGCTTCACTCCAACAATTAACACAAAGTTAATTGACTAGAAATAGTATTCGATTTCATTGTGCAGTTCTAGATGAAAAACTGAGTTTTCATGATTGTTTAATGCATTTGAGTTTGATTATAAATAATTAGAAATAATTAATCCGTCCAACTTGTATAGGTTTGACAGATTCTAGAAATAGCTTGTTCAATAGAATAGAAAATTTCACCGTGACTTGGAATAAACTTGATTCTTAGATTATACCACGTGTATGCATGAATTATTTTGGTACCTTCGTGTGCCTTGGTCGATTTATTTGAATTGAATTCATTTTCAAAGTTCTAGTTGCGATTTGTTTTTCCATCTATTTATTGTCAATATATTCATTAATTTAATTTTAGTTGATTAAACTCAATCTCTTTTTATTATTTAGTTTGGATTAAGTAAAACAATTATATTTTGGTAATCATCTTTCGGTCTCTGTGAGACGATCCGGTCTCAAACCTGGTTTATTATAATTTGACCTAGTACACTTGTTAGTTCTAACTGAAATTTTCGATCAAGTTTTTGGCGCCGTTGCCGGAGACTGTTAGTTGATATCAAAATTTATCATTTACTTGAGACTAGATTATATTTCTTTGTCAAGTAAGTTGCTGAATTCTGAACTTTTCTTCTTACTTTTGATTTCAGGTGCTTTATTTTCTTGCATGAGCCGCACTCGACACACCAAATACCTCATACCACTTGACTTGGAAATGGAGAGAACACTCCGCAGCATACAAAAAGCTCAGAAAAAGATAAAATTAGTACTTGAGCCAGAATCAGAAGGAGATTTTGAAAGCGATACTAAATCTGAAATTGAGATGGCAAACGGGAATGACAATCGCACTATGTTGGATGTAGCGACCCAACCCGTATCCACTACCTAATCAGAGATATTAGCATAATTAAGCATGCATTTAAATAAATCGCTGCGGAAGACTTAAATTAAAACAAACCGGCAGAATACAACTGGTTAAACAAATTCAATTATACAACACAATCGAATTAATAAGCCTAAAGGGCAAAAACCTACAGCTACTCCTGCTGTCTCCGAGGTCATTGGGCGCTCCAAGCTAATGGTGCTCAATACTGCACCTACACCTGCCCCGTCAAATGGGGTGTCCAGATACACAGAAAATACTGGACGTGAGCTCTAAGCTCAATACGAAAGCAATGATATATAAAATATATGCAGCACATTAGTGTATTTAAAATGAGATTAAAAACAGTACTCAGAGGCGCCATGAATATACAGGGAAATGTCGAATAGCAAGTCCGCGGTGCCGCTCCTATATTCACCTATCAACTATAGCGTCTGCCCTACCGTCGTGGTCGCTCCTAGTGATAGAAAAATCTAGGGGCTGAGTGTCCCCAGACACGAATTCACTGGAAGTAACGCCTCACTGATGGAAACTGTCATGACTCACATCATACCAGATGCAATCTACCGTAAAAACATGTATGTGCTAAATCCGTAAAATATGGTAAAACATATAGCACATAATCATGCAACACATACAATATATATCTTGTTGGTCATCTCAGTCTGTACTTACGTACCTTACTACAGGCAGTTCCTAGCAGTTCCACTCTAGGTTCCAAGCCTATCATCAACTCTACAATGCAAAATACTCATGCATCATTCATTAAGCTCTAAAAGCCTTAACTAAGCTATTGCATACTCCTAAATATTTTTAGGAAGCAAAATTTATACCTGCATCCGTCGTTAGCCCGCTGATGACAATTGTCTCAAAACTAGGCCACAGCTCCGCTACGACGCCTGGATCTCTATTCCACTTCTGAAATCCCAAAAGGACGCCTAGAATTCCCTAGATCTAAGCTAGAAGGCTAAGGAATTGAGAGAGAAAAGAGGGAAGGCGCGTTTGAAAATGAAATCTCGGCCCCCTATTTATAGGCGAAGTTCGGAGCCTCCGAACTCGAATTCGGATCCTCCGTTCCAGACTTCGGAGCCTTCGATCCTGACTTAGGATCCTCCAAAGTCCCATCAATGACATATTATTCTCGGACAGCTGGTCATGCAGTTCGGAGCCTCCGATCCAGTTCGGAGCCTCCTAACCTGGTTCGGATCCTCCGAACCCTCTGAACCCTCGGAACCTTTTTGGTCATTTTTGAGTGTCCTGGATCCAATTCTGAACTCCGTTAATCCATTTGGAATTTTCTTAATTATGTTTTACTTAATCCAAACATTATTACTTGATTAATTACTCATTAATCGTTAATTCTGGATACGGGTCACTAAATCCCCCCCCCCCCTTCCACCTTAAAAGATTTCGTCATCGAAATCTCGGGAATAATCTCGAGAACGTATTAAAAATCGTTACTTGTGCGAGTGGTCGAATAGCTTTCGACATGCTCAAACTCTTGTCTAAATTCCTGCAAGCTCCAGCCTAATAAAAATTCCAATCAAATAAAAATATAATATTTTGATTATTTTTTAAAGTTTTATTATTATTATTATTATTATGGTTGTTGTTGTTATTATTATTATTATTATATATTTATATGATTTTATATTATATAACACTAAAAAAATAAAGTAATGGTTATGTACTTATATGCACATGTCCCAATAGTGTTAAAGTATTTGGGTAAACTTATTTTAAACAACTTAAAGACATTGATATGTTTAGTATTATAAGATTTTTTTATTGTCAAAATTATCAAAAAGCGTATAATTCTATGAAGATAATGTTTTGGGTTATACATATACGAAAATAGTTTTAGAATAAACCTATATTAAAAAATAAAACTATTTTAATATTTTAATTTAGAAAATTTATGTGATTTGGAAATTTTTTTAAAATAATATTTAATGGGTGGAGGATATGATAGAGATTTATGAAAATATTCAAGAATATTTTAGAGACATAGAATGTTTAAATAAGATCTTTTTCAAAAAAAAAGTCACCGTTACTTTTTAAAAATAGCTTATAAGTTGTCAAACAGCTTATTTTGACAGATTATAAGTTGATTGGGAAAATTTTTACCAACAAAATTTAAGAGTTTATAAGCTCTCCAAAACAGCTTATAGGCACCCTCAAAATTTTAAAAACATATATAATTCATTTAATAAATCATAAATGAGAAAAAAACAACTCATGAATACATATTAATCTTCGATCCGTTGAGTCGTGACAATAGATTTAGATGGTGTTTGACTAAACTTATTAAAAACAGCTTATAAGTTCTAGGAGTTTATAAGATGTTTTAGGAGCTTATAAGTTGTCAGGTCTTATTTTAAAAATAATTTGTTAAAATATTTGGATGAACTTATTTTAAACTTAAAGATGTTGATGTGTTTGATATTATAAGATCTTTTTATTGTCGAAATTATCAAAAAGGGTAAAATACTTTGAAAGTAATTTAAATAGTAATATACATAAAAAAATAGTTTTAAATTTATCATAAATGTTAAACATATATTAAAAAATAAAAATATTTTTAATTTTAATTTAGAAAAAAAATTGATAAATTATGTTCAAAAAATGGACAGAAAATGGACAGAGGGCGTGGTGAGAATTTAATAAAATATACAAGGATAATCAGGGGCGGATCTAGTGTAGAGCGAAGGAAGGCCACGACACCCGAAAATTTTTGAAAAATTTTGTAGTATATATATACTATACTTTTTCGGTTTTAAATATATATATATATATATATATATATATATATATATATATATATATATATATATATATATTTTGGCCTCCATAAATCAACATTCGTGTGTTGGTCTACTGATTGGGCCTTTCCCATCTAGATATAGATAGATAGATTCAAGTTTGATTCCGTGACACCACTTGAATTTTTATTTTTATTTTTATTGCTCGTTTTTACCCATTTTATTTAAAATTCTTTTTTTTGACAAAATTATTTAAAATTATTTTATCACTTTTATTTGTAAAATTAATACTTTATTTAAAATCTATTATAATATTTTATTTTTTTGATAATTTGAAAAATTAAAATATTTTATTTTAAAAAACACGTGAATTTTTTTAATTTTTTAAAGATATTATTTTACTTGTTTTCAATGTACATTACTTTGGTCTATTTTTAATATGTTTGAAGTTTAATGAGATTTTGGAGCTTTTAGTAGTCAATAATTTTATTATTTTTTTAAACCAAGATTAATAAATTTTTGGCTTTTTTTAACATCAAAATTGGTTAATTACGTGATTGATAATTTTTCATTTAGTCACGTAACTTCTGTTAATATTTCGTACTTTTTTGTTTTATATTATGATTAATTTTATTTTTTTGGTGGTGTCTTGATTGATTATCTTGTTTTGCTTGCAAGTTGCAATGTTTTTTGAATAAAAATTTACTCATCGACTTGGACCAAAAACAAACTCAAATCCACTTGTGTCTCCAAAATAATATATATTATAAAATTTATGCCTTGTAATAATTTATGCACATTTTTTTGAATTAATGTCTTAGCATGTTATTTTTAAGATCGAATCATGTTTTAAATTTTATAATTTCGAGTTGCATGTAAGAAGAAGTTCAGACATTCCTATATACATTAGAATGATTTTATTCAACGAGATTTTAAACAAGTTTTGAGTCATATGATTTTTGACTCGTTGATTGAACTTAATTTTGTGTGAGATTTTATACCTACGAACATAACGCATCCTTTAGAAAAATCAAAAAATTATTCCGGATTTGATATTTTCATAAGAATCAATCAAATATACGAGACGTCGCAATATTTATTTTTTATTTATTGTTTTTTTGTTATTGAAAGTTATATATAAACATATAATGATTATTTTTGTCATTGTGTATACTAACACGGCCCCTTCTAATATAATATCATGGATCTGCCCCTGGGGATAATATGGAGAAGTAAAATATCAAAATAAAATCTTTTTTAAAAAAATAAAGGTGACCTTACTTTTTTAAAAACAACTTATAAGCTGTCAAACAACTTATTTTGACAGCTTATAAGATGTTTGACAAGAGCTTATAAGCTCTCCCTTAGTGTAGATCTCTGACGAATTGATTAAATCTATATCTACAGAAAAAATTAAAACAATTTCTTATCACATAAATCTATAAATTGATCCGTGAAACGATCTCATATCACTTTTTTTAAGATTTTTTAGATAGAAAATTATACTGAAAATGGATTATTTATATTTTTTTCAAAAAAAGAAATTAGGTAAAACGGATTTTTACAATAGTTTTCCCTACATTATCCAAAATGGTGCACTACTGGCTAACCGAATAAGTAATATACATTAATCTCAAAAAAAGAAAAAAAAACGAATAAGTAATATACATTCATTTCCAAAAAAAAAAAAAAAGTAATATACATCATATATATTTATTGTTTTAATGATATTTAATAAAATAAGGGTTTATTACATTTCATGACTCTTAACAAATCTAAACGAACCCCTAAAAAATATTGGGTAATTAAACCCGTATCCCTGCAAAAATTAAAAATATGCGAAAAGACTCGTGTAAATTAATTGCATTTAAAACTGGTTTTAAAATGATGTAAATGTGCTTGATTTTTAAAAAAACATGATATATTAACTTATTAATATTTTTGAAAAATTTGGTGATAAATCCCTATTGTCAAACACACGTTCACGGTCAGTTCCCATGTCCTTAAATTGATTACTGCACTCCCTTGATCCTCATAAATTATTTGTTTTAGGATCACGTACATTTATATTTCTCTCTCTTCCCTTCACGTTTTTTTTTACCTCTTTTCTCATCCCTCTTTCAAGATTTGCACAGTAAATCCCTGGCCATGGACGACGAAGGAGACTAGAAAGGAAGCGGAATATGGGCTAAAAATTCTACGGTAAATCATCTCCTCCCCTCCTTCATGTTGTTTTTCTCCTTCTCGTGGATACGATCTTCGTTATGAATATGTACTCCGAATTTTGAACAACACCACAGCAACAATAGCAGCAACAACAACGAACAAGTCGAGGCGAGATAATCTCTCTATCCGCAAGATGAAATTGCTCGTTTAACAGTGCTCAACGTTGGAGGCAATCGTCTCTAAGATATAATGACTTTGCGAACGAGATATATCAGCACAGAAAATATCTCGAACTTCAGCGAATTAAAATATGCACAACTTTCTTTGAGAGAGAGTGGGGAGAATTTATACAGAAAATCTCAAATCTAATGTTTCATGTTTTCAGATGTCAAAGATCATATTTCTGCGTTAAATCTTATCATATTTCTGCGTTAAATCTTATCATAGATATAGCCTAAGACTCCAAATAACACGTCTTATGCCCTAAGGATGCAACCCATGACAGAAAAATTCAAAAAGATACGCAACTTTCGGAGTACAGACGGCGCGCTCGAGCGGTAAGATTTGACCGCTCGGGCGGCCAAAGTTCTGTCTCGCAAAAACAGTACTGCGCACGAGCGGTAAAATTTTACCGCTCGGGCGGCCAACTTTTGCTAATCTTTCTTTCCTGCAAGTGGAGTGCTGCGCTCGAGCGGTAATATTTGTGTGCTCGAGCGCACACAATAAAATAATAATAAATATTATATTAACCAAAAAGAATAATTTGATCATAAAACCCCACCGCGCCGAGACGGCTGGCCGCGCGTGTGTTAGTTGAATCGACTAGCATCTTTCCCTTTTACAAAACATCTGGTGCCCTAAGGGCCCAATCTCATAATCCAAAGTTGGATTATATAAGGTAAAAAATACATTGGAGTTATTCCAATGTGGGACAAGTCTTTTCCTCTTTCCCTCTAATTCATTCACCAAAATTCAAATAGGCCTTTCAAGCCCATTTCAACTACAATTCAAATAAGTCTTTCAAGCTCATTTCAACTACAATTCATTCAATATTTTTCCAACAATCCTCCACATGAATGAATTTCACTTACGTTAGAATTCTCACTAGAAAGTTTTTATAAGTTATTGTTACATCAGGATAGGTAGTTTGTGTCTTTGAACCTACCTTAGTAAAATACTATCGGATTTACTAGTTGTATAGTGACGCGATGTCTTGAACTAGTCAACCATTTATGTAAACCAAGTCAATAGTATTTACATAACAATACTCTAACATATTTTGTTCTCACATTGTGTCAATTTCGGCCTTCGACCATATCTTAGATTCATAAGTGTTTCAATCAAAGTAGTCAATACTTTGCATTATATAGGTGATCTCCTATCAAGAGTATCATGATGTACTCTACCTTATAGGAATAGGAATCATTAAAAGAAAACTTAACCTCACCACATGTTGCAGGTATGTTCTACTTGGATGTTCTAGGAATGAGCGAGTAAAGATTCCAAGTACTCAAACTAATATTTATAACTTAGTTGTCCCATTGAACCAAGGTTTTGGGATCTCCAATTCTCAAGGTTGGGTTATCGCTATAAATATTTTATTTTGTGGATTTTAAGCACATTACTCTTAGTAGTTTGTACATTTGATCTCTATTTATATTTTTTGTAAGCGGATCCGCAAGGTTTTCCTTTGACTTCACATAATCAACCGAAATAACCCCATTCGAGATCAATTGTCTTATGGTATTGTGTCTCCGACGAATATGTCGAGATTTACCATTGTACATACTACTTTGTGCTCTTCCTATTGCTGACTGACTTTTACAATAAATATTAATGGAAGACACCGGTTTATTCCAACAAAGAATATCTTCTAGAAAGTTTCAAAGCCACTCGGCTTCTTCACCAGCTTTATCTAAAGCAATAAACTCGGATTCCATGGTCGACCGAGCTATACATGTTTGTTTAGAGAATCTCCATGACACCTCTCCTCCACCAATTGTGAACACATATCCACTAGTAGACTTGGAGTCTTTCGTGTCAACAATCAAATTTGCATCACAAAATCTTTCTAGGACCACAAGATATTTTGTATAAATTATTCCATAACTTGAAGTGTATTTCAAATATCCAAGTACTTATTAGTGCTTTCTATTGATCCTCACTTGGATTACTTGTGAATCGACTAAGTTTATTTAATGTATATGCAAGATCAGGATGAGTACAGTTAGTTAAGTACATTAAACTTCCTATCACCCTTTCATATTCTACTTGTGAAACGTGTTCTCCTCTATTTTTGGCTAAATGTGTACCCAAATCCATAGGTGTTCTAGCCGGAGGACGATTTGTGGCATTAAATCGTTCAAAAACCTTTTTTACATAATGAGTTTGTGATAAAATAATTCCAGCAGGCGTTCTAGAAATTTTAATCCCTAGGATAATATCACACAATCCCAAATCCTTCATGTCAAAATGTTGTCTCAACATTTTCTTTGTTTTCATAATCAATTCATGGTTGCTTCCCATGATTAACATGTCATCTACATAAAGGCAAACAATTACATATGCATTTATTGTACCTTTAATATAGACACATTTGTCAAATTCATTGATTTTGAAACCATTTGACAACATTGTTGTATCAAACTTTTGATTCCGCTGCTTAGGTGCTTGTTTAAGTCCATACAATGACTTGAAAAGTTTACACACATTTTGTTCTTTCTCGGGTACAATGAACCCTTCTGGTTGTTTTATATATATTTTTTCTTCCAACTCTCCATTCAAAAATGCGGTTTTAACATCCATTTGGTGAATTTCAAGATCATGCAATGCAGCAATAGCTATGAGACACGAATGGATGGTATTCTAGAAACTGGAGAGTAGGTATCGAAGAAATCATATCCTTCCTTTTGTCTAAAACCTTGAATCACTAGTCGAGCTTTATATTTATCTATAGATTCATCTTCTTTGTATTTTCTTTTAAGGGATCCACTTGGATCCCAAATGTTTACAACCCGAAGGGAGATCAACCAACTCCCAAGTATGATTTTGCATAATGAAATCTATTTCATTTTGTATGGCTTCCTTCCAAAAAAGATCCTCAGGATTTGATAAAGCCTCTTGAAGATTTCTTGGTTCATTATCAAACATGTATGTTAGAAAATCAGGAATAAACGACTTTTCAACTCTTGCTCGTTTGATGCGTCTTGGTTCTTCGTTGGTTTGTGGAGCTTCAATTGTATTTTCATAAGTTCGCTTGTTCGAACTTATTTCTTTCCTTTCTTTACAAGGAAATATCTTTTCAAAGAATACAACATTCCTTGACTCCATGATTGTGCCTTCATTTACATCAGGAATTGTTTACTTATGCACTAAGAATCGATATGCACTACTATTGTATGCATAACCAATAAATATGCAGTCAATCGTTTTAGGCCCAATTTTTATTAATTTTGGCTTAGGTACTTCTACTTTAGCCAAACACCCTCATACTTTGAGGTATTGGTAAGAAGGTTTACGATCTTTCCACTGTTCATATGGTGTTTCATCTTTTCCTTTGATTGGAATCTTGTTTAGAATGTGAGTTGCTGAGAGAATGGCTTCACCCCACATATTTTGAGGTAAGCCAGAATTTATTAACAATGCGTTTATCATTTCTTTTAAGGTTCGATTTTTGCGTTCTGCAACGCCATTAGATTGAGGTGTGAGTATGGGGCTGTCGTTTGATGAATGATGCCCGAAGTTGAGAAAAATTGTTCAAAAAGAGCCACATATTCTCCACCTCGATCACTTCGAATCATTTTTATATTTGAACTTCGTTGATTTTCAATCTCAGTCTTATATATCTTGAAAGCTTCGATTGTTTCATCTTTGATTTTCAATAAATATACATAACAAAATCTGGTGCAATCATCAATGAATGTTATAAAGTACTTATTTTCACCTCGTGTTTGTACCATTTTTAAATCACATACATCAGTGTGTATTAATTCGAGTGGCGTACTACTTCTCGTGACATAATAAAATGGAGCTTTAACCATTTTCGCTTCAACACAAATCTCACACTTGTTTTGTGGATTTCTTTTAAACGTAGGTATTAAATTTAAATTTCCAAGTCTTTGCAACGTATTGATGTTAACATGTTCTAATCGTTAATGTCATAAATCATAACTTTCAGTCAACTAAGCAGAACCAATAATTTTATTTGTCACCTCAAGGCGGATAACATTCATTACATTAAATTTAAAGAGAACACTATCTTGGTACCCTTTACCAACAAATACACCAGATTTGTTTAACACAAACTTTTCAGATTCAAATACCATTCTATATCATGTCTTTCTTAAAAGAAAACCCGAAACTAAGTTCTTTCGAATGTCTGGCACATGCATCACATTCTTGAGCGTCACCTCTTTGACCGAGGTCATTTTCAACACCATGTTTCCTACTCCAATGACTTCAGACGTTGCGGAGTTTTCCATGAACAACTTTTGATCCCCAACGGTGGCATAGGTGGAATATATATCTTTTTCGGCGCAAATGTGGCTCGTAGAGCCAGTATCGGTTCACCATCCTCTTGGATCATCCATGTAACGCCCCGTTTTTATCTTAAATGAGTTTATTTGAGTTAATCGGAGATTGCAGAGTTCACGAGCCGACTTGATTTTGATCAGGGTTCTTTTTGCAAATGTTGGAAATTTCAGGGACTAAAACGTAAATATTGATTTTTATATATTATCTACACTTAGAATGGATTGGAAAAGTCTTCTTCTCCTCCCCCTAACCGAGATCCACCATTGAAGATTCCTCCAAGCATTTCCAAGCTCCCAGATTTCAGTCCGAGCTCGATCCGGCCGTTGGAATTTATTTTTGAAGGCAGATTATCGATCACTGCAGTGAGAGCTCCGTTATATTGTAAGTTCTTCTACGATCGGATACATTCTAATTTTTGGATGTTGTTAGAATCATTCGAGATTCGAGTATGTTGTTCTAGACAGAGTTTTGATCGTTTATTATCTGTCGGTTTTGAATTAGAGCGACGTTCGGATTTGTTATGATTTTTGGAATCCATTTTCGAAAATGTGGATTTTGAGATTGATGGGTTTGCTTTGTTATTGTTGTTTTGGGCATTGATATGAGGTTATATCAGTATTGAACTGCTGTCTGCGTTTCCGATTTGTTCAGTTTATAGCCGTTATGCCGTCGATTTGAGTTTTGGGTTTTTGAATCATTTTTTTATTGATTGAAGCCTTGGCTTGTGAGTGATCGTGGTTGTTGATCAACTCTTGTATTCGTACAGATTCGTTGGAGTTTGTCGAGCCCTGTGTTAGCAGCATTGTTCGTCAAGAGTTGGACGAAGAACGGTAAAGAGATTTCCTTGAACCGTTGTTTGTTGTTTAGGTTGTATAGTTGTTGATACAATATTTTGTTGTAGCTTGTCCGGAGTTGGAACTACTGCCTTGAAAGGTAAAAGCAGTCATTGTAGCGGGATAGCATACTCGGGACTGTTGGTTCTCGAGTTTCCCTTTTAAATCACATATTGCATTAATACTTTTTCTAGCATGTGGAACTCGTATTTTGGTTGTTATTTGAGTTGTTTATGAGGCTTATGTTTATGTTTTGATATGCATTCATCTTGAGCCAATCTTGTTTCTAGCGGGCAGAACCGCCCCTTTTTGTTTTGACGTTTGGGAACTATGATTGAGTGGCCTAGGTCGTAGTCGTTTCGCCTGGTGCTAGCATACTCATTATAGTTTCTCAAAGTCTAGAGGAGTGGGATACGTGGCACCACCTCGATTGGGAGAGTCGGTGAGTCGTTACGTGATCTCATCCTCGGGATCCCAAAAGCACAGTAGCAATCCCTCGTTTATCAGATTTGATATCCTGGTTTAAATACATGCATTTCATTACGTTATTATTGATTTCATCGTTGTCTTGAAAGCATGTTTATTGTTGTATTACTTGTTACGTTACTTTTACTGGGATTATCTTTCTCACCGGTTATCCGGCTGTTGCTTTGTTTTGTATGTGTACTTGGCAACAGGTGGGGCAGGACCAAGTCAGCGTAGGCCTGGCTAGCAGCAAGAGGGAGAGCTAGTAGTGAGACTCGGTTTAGAAAGTCGTGTCAGCATGTCTACCTAGTTGTATTGGAACATGTTTAGATATCGAACTTCGTTTTGTTGTTGTATTGATTATGCGAGCCTTGTCGACATGTTATCATCACATATTCTATATTTGGAGTGGTTGTATGACTCCAGTACTTCATGTATTAGTTGGAGAACTTGTGATTGCAATGCATGTTATTATTTTGTGGGTTTTGAACTCAAGTTTCTAGCATGAATTCTGCTGTTTTTGGCTCTGTTTCTGTCGCCGCTCGATCGGCAATATGTTGCGGATCGAGCGAGGGCATTTTGATGAAGTTTTTGTTTTGGATATTTTTTTGTGGCTCGCTCGATCCGCAAGATCTTACGGATCGAGCGAGGGCTGGTTTTCTCGAGCAGAACCTTTTGAGTTTTGGCTCGCTCGATCGGCAAAATCTTATCGATCGAGCGAGGCACTATTTCAAAAAAAAAAATCTTTATTGCTTTTAACCTTTGGTTATTGTATGTCTTATTGTTGTTTAAATCCCGAGATTAGTTGTTTGGAACCGAGGTCTCACATTAAGTGGTATCAGAGAGTTACGATTCTTGGTCGAACTAGAGTGAGCGGGTAGATCGAGTCTACGTGTATTGGCTCCTCGCATGTGTTTGAATTATTTTAACTGTGTACTTAATTCCATGCGAGCATGCTTTATTATTGAGAATTATTGAATTACATGGTTATGTGATTTGATTTATAAAGCTTGATCTACTTGAGATATAACTGTTTCTATTATCTACTGGTATCCGGTATATCAAGCGGTTGTAAGGGCACTGATTGTAGCGATTGAGATATCTCGTGTCCTAACCTTTGATTATCAGATGGGTCCTCGTCGAGTGATAAACAGAAACACACCGCCAGTTATCCCTGCGACTGAGCAAGCTAGCACTGAAGTTGATCAGTTGGATGCTTCAGCAACGCCTATGGAAACCTTGCTGAAGAGGTTTCAGTCGTTCAATCCGCCGTTATTAATGGGTTCAGAAAATTTAGTTGACTGCGAGAGTTGGTTGGATGATATTGATCAACTGTTCGATTCCATTGATTACACAGATGACCGCAGAATCAGGTTAGTCATTCATCAGCTACGTGGGGTTGCTAAGAGCTGGTGGATCATGACAAAGAAAGCAATGGAGAGTAGAGGTACGGAAGTTACTTGGACTCTTTTTAAATCTGAATTTTATAAGCGGTTTTTCCCTATCTCATATCGCAAAGATAAGGGAGCAGAGTTTGCCAACCTGAGGCAAGGGAATCTGAACATTGAAGAGTACGTGGCTAAGTTTGATAGTCTGTTGCGTTTTGCGCCGCTAATTGCCGGAGATGAAGAAGCTAAGGCATATCAGTTCATCAATGGTTTGAACCCCGACATCTTCACGTTGGTAAACACCAACAGGCCTAACAACTTTGCGGATGCCATGAATCACGCAAAGGGAGCAGAAGCAGGCTTGTGGAGGCAAAGAGGTAATCAAGTGGCACCTCAGCAGCAGAGGCAGTATCAGAACCAACCATCTCAGTATCAAAATCAGCCACCGCAGCATCAGAACCAGCAGCAAAGGTATGAAGGTGGAAACAGTGGGGGAAACAGAAAGGATCAGTACAAGGAAAGAGGTAAGCAGCTTAAGAGGCAAGGAAACAGTTCTTCCAGTTCCAGAGGTTCAAAGCAATTCGGTTTAGGACTGAGTTTTGGGTCATCATCCTTGTACTGCAGCAAGTGTGGGGGAAGACACTCACCGGATCAGTGTGTGGGAGTTTTTGGTAATTGTAACACCTGTCAGCAACCGGGACACTTCTCTAAGGTGTGCCCTTAGCGTTTTAGAGATCGAGCTCAGAGTGGGAGTTCATCCAGACCTTAAGCTCAGCCTGAGAGGCAGTCTCCTGCAGTTCACTCTTTTCAGCCCCAGCAGCAGAACAGACAGGGAGGTAACCCTACTGCAAACCAGCCCCCGAGACAGCAGGCACGAGTTTTCACCTTGACAGAGGATCAGGCTCAGGCGGCACCTGATGATGTTATAGCAGGTAAATGTTCGATTTTTGGTCATTCTGCTCATGTTTTGATAGATACAGGTGCTTCCCATTCCTTTATCTCTGAGAAATTTGTGTTATTGCATGTTTTTCCTACTGAGTTGTTGCCTACAGTAGTAGCTGTTACTTCACCTTTGGGTGGAGGAATTGTTTCTATCAGATTAGTCAGGAACTGTGAACTGTGTTTTGAAGGAAATTTGTTAGAATTCTACTGTATTGTACTTGGACTGTCAGATTTTTATTGTATTGCCGGTATAGATGCTTTAACCAAGTACAGGGCAACAGTCGATTGTTTTCTGAAAGTTGTCAGGTTCAGACCTGAAATGGCAGACGAGTGGAAATTCTTTGGTAAGGGTTCTCGATCTAGAATTCCTTTGATTTCAGTGTTATCTATGACTCGTTTGCTACAAAGAGGTGCATAAGGATTTTTGGTTTATGCGGTTGATGTACTGAAATCTAGCCCAGCTTTGGTAGATTTACCGGTGGTTAGAGAATTTGCTGATGTGTTCCCGGAAGATTTTCCTGGTTTGCCACCTATTCGAGAAATCGAATTCAGCATTGACTTAGTGCCAGGTACTCAACCTATCTCCAAAGCTCCATATCGTATGGCACTTATTGAATTGAGAGAGTTGAAGGAGCAGCTTGAGGATTTTATTGCCAATGGATACATCAGACCTAGTGTATCTCCTTGGGGTGCTCCTGTGCTTTTTGTTCGGAAGAAGGATGGTTCTATGCGGCTCTATATCGACTACCTCCAATTGAATCAGGCTACAGTTAAGAACAGGTATCCTTTACCCCGAATAGATGACCTTTTTGATCAACTGCAGGGTTCTTCTGTCTACTCTAAGATTGATCTGAGGTCAGGTTATCACCAGTTGAGAGTGCGAGAGGAAGACGTTCCTAAGACCGCATTCAAAACGAGGTATGGTCATTTTGATTTTATAGTCATGTCGTTCGATTTGACTAACGCTCCAGCGGTTTTTATGGGTTTGATGAACCGTATCTTTCATCGTTATTTAGATGAGTTCGTCATTATCTTTATCGATGATATTCTTATCTACTCGAAGAACCGTACTGACCATGCAGAGCACTTGAGGACCGTACTGCAGATTTTGCGAGTTGAGCAGTTGTTTGCCAAGCTGTCTAAGTGTGAATTCTGGTTAGATCGAGTTGTCTTTCTCGGTCACATTATTTCTGAATATGGGATTTCTGTCGATCCCAGCAAGATTGAAGCGGTTATGAATTGGCCTAGACCTACTTCAGTGCCAGAGATCCGAAGATTCATGGGTTTAGCTGGTTATTACCGTCGTTTCATCGAGGGTTTCTCGTCTATTGCCAAGCCTATTACCCAGCTGACTCAGAAGAATGCGCCTTTTATCTGGACTGCAGATTGTGAGGCTAGCTTTGTTGATCTGAAGAGGAGACTGACCAGTGCTCCGATTCTTTCTATTTCTAAGGGTACTGGAGGTTTCACAGTCTATTGTGATGCTTCTAACCGAGGCTTGGGTTGTGTTCTTATGCAGCATAAGAATGTGATAGCGTATGCATCGAGGCAGCTGAAACCGCACGAGACTCGTTATCCGGTTCATGATCTTGAACTAGCTGCGATCGTCTTTGCTCTGAAGATCTGGCGTCACTATCTTTATGGTGAGTTTTTCGAGATCTTTTCTGACCATAAGAGTCTTAAGTACTTGTTTTCAGATGCAGAACTGAATATGAGACAGAGAATATGGTTAGATCTGTTGAAGGATTTCGACTGTGAAATCAAGTATTATCCGGGAAAGTCAAATGCAGTTGCAGATGCCTTGAGCATAAAGCTATTTTCTTTATCTCTTTCTACTATCGGTGTTTCTCAGTTGATCTGTGATTGTTTCATTTCTGGTTTAGAGTTTGAAACAGATAGGGAGACTATTAGAGTGTTTGCTATTCAAGCCGAGCCGGAGTTGTTTGTTGCAATCAGAGAAGCACAGAAGGCTGAGCCGAGCATTCAGGTTTCAGTAGAGAAAGTCAGATCGGGACATCAGTCTGAATTCCAGGTTAGAGATGATGTTTTGTTGGTGAATAACCGTATTGTTGTGCCTGATATTCCGGAGTTGAGACAGCGTATTCTCCGAGAGGCTCATTGCAGTCGGTTCAGCGTTCATTCTGGAGGTCGTAAGATGTACAACGATCTGAAGATTCAGTTTTGGTGGAAGAGATTGAAGAGCGACGTAGCGAGGTTTGTATCTTGGTGTTTGAATTGTCAGCAGGTAAGAGCAGAGCGAAAGCGACCCGGAGGTCTGTTGCACAGTCTATCTGTTCCTGAATGGAAATGGGATCACATTTCCATGGATTTCGTCACGAAGCTACCACGATCCGTTCGAGGATGCGATGCTATTTGGGTAGTGATCGACCGATTGACGAAGTCTGCTTGTTTTATTCCGTACAGGATGACGTATCGTCATGATCAGATGGCTGATTTGTATGTTAGCAATGTTGTGAGATTGTATGGTGTGCCGAAGTCGATCGTTTCAGACAGAGATCCTAGATTCACTTCGCACTTCTGGCATAGTCTTCAGGAGGCACTTGGTACTCGATTGCATCTGAGTACAACTTATCATCCTCAGACGGATGGACAGTCAGAGCGGACTATTCAGACGTTAGAGGATATGCTGCGAGCGGTAGTGCTAGACTTTGGCAATAGTTGGCAGGATTCTTTGCCTCTTGTTGAGTTTTCTTACAACAACAGCTTCCAAGCGAGTATCGGTATGGCGCCTTTTGAGGCATTGTACGGTAATAAATGCCGATCTCCATTGTTTTGGGACGACTTGTCCGAGTGACCAGATTTGGGACCGGATTTTCTTAGAGATATGGCAGAGCAAGTTAAGGTCATTTAGTCTAGAATTAAGTCAGCTCAGGATAGACAGGCAAAGTATGCGAATGTCAGGCATAGACCTCTGAGTTTTGATCAGGGAGACCGAGTCTTTCTAAAGATTTCACCTTTCAGAGTCACTGTTAGATTTGGGAAGAGAGGAAAGTTATCTCCGAGATTCATCGGTTCGTACGAGATTCTCGAGAAGATAGGCGATCTTGCCTACAGACTTGCACTTCCTCCGTCTTTATCTGGTATTCACGACGTTTTTCACGTCTCTATGCTGTGAAAGTATCATCCAGATCCTTCTCATATCCTTCAGCCTGATGAAGCCGAGTTAGACGAGACTCTGAGCTATTTTGAACGACCGATTCAGATCCTTGATTGGAAAGAAAAGCAACTCAGAACCAAGTTGATTCCGTTGGTGAAAGTTCAGTGGAGCCGTCACGGAGTCAAGGAAGCGACTTGGGAGACAGAATATGACATGAGACAGCGATTTTCGGAGTTATTCGGATGACGTGAGTTCTTCTTACTGTCTTTAGTTCTTTATTCTATCTTATGAGTTATGGTTCTCGTTGATTTCGAGGACGAAATCTCTTCTTAGTGGGGGAGAATTGTAATGCCCCGTTTTTATCTTAAATAAGTTTATTTGAGTTAATCGGACATTGCAGATGAAACACCTACTACTAATAAATGCGGAATTTTTTTTTAAAAAAAAATAATCTATAAATAATACTATACATATACGCCCATACATATATGTATAAACATAAAAGAAATAATTTTACTACATAAAAATAACTTAATTAATTGCTGAAAATATCCTTATGCAAGAAATAAAAATACTAAGTTTGGTAATTCAACATTCCCATAATTAAAATAATAAAAAGAAGAGCTTGTTTAAAAACTCAGCATAATAAAATAAATGTTTCTTAAACATCAACTAAAATCTGCGACGGTCACGGGGTCCACTGCTCCGTGAACTCATACGTCCTCACCACCGGTAGGAGCTACATAAAAGTCATCTGTCTCACCTGCACAATATAAGCGTAGTGAGCCTAGGGTCTCAACATGTCTAATCCTTTATAACAAGGTTAAAAATAATGCATCACATAATTACTAATACGTATACATGTACATGAGCATGCATGGAAATATTTTCATCACATAATAAAACTGCTGAGTCATAACTGAATCATAACCATAATCATAAACATATTATTTCTTTATCATATATAACATAATTGAGCAATGATTTTTAAACCTGAAGATGGTCCTATCCATAAGTGTGACGCTCATGTGTCGACTGATCAGTCTCATAAACCAACGTACGATGGCGGTGATAAATCACCTCCTATGGTAGTAAACTAACGAATCATATGGTGGATAACCACCCCTATGGTAGTAAAACTACCGAATCATATGGTGGAAAACCACCCCTATGTCACACATACTTCAATTTCCACCAAAATATTTTATTGCTCATCATTTACATAATTATATACATAAGAAATTTCATGAATGCATGCACTGAAAATATGTCCGTAATATATATTTAATTTATTTTCATAATAAATATACTTATACTTAAAATATAAAATTTATGCATAAAATAATTAAATATATATTTCGAACTCATTTATTTTTCATGGGTTGGTCCAGACTGCTGGTCTCTCTACTAATCCTCTTAACTGACTTAAAGCCCTTAATTAAAATAAATAATTTTAAAAATTATAATTTTTACTAAAATAAAGTACTTAAATGTTATTGGGCTTAAATAAAAATATTTGGGCCCAATAACTAATTAATTCATAAAAATTCCTGGACTGGCCCAATAAAATCACTAACTGGCCTAAAAATTCCTATGGGCTTCCAAGCCCGTAAAAATCATTGGGCTAACTAAAATAAATTATTTAAGGCCCAAATAAAATTATTTGGAGGCCCAAATAATTTTCTAACTAATTTATTTATTTATTTTTTTTTAAAAGCCCAAAATACACTAAAACCATTAAATACTTAAAAATTAAAATACCCGAGCCCGGACCACCTTACCCAGACCCGGACCACCTGACCCGACCCTAGACACTAAGAACCTGACCCGGACCCCCGAGGCCCGACCCAGCCCCACCCCCAACCCAAACCCGATCCCCCCTTTCCCCTTCCTTACGCTGCCCGAGCAGCAGGCCTTCATGGCCTGCTGCCGCCCGGCTCCGGCCGCCCCTGGCCGGAGCACCACCGCCAAAACGTAGCCCACGTCTGGGCGGTCCTAACCTGCCCTTAACCCTGCCAGCATGCAACCCGAAGAAGGAGAACCCAGCCCTCTTCCAACAACCCTAGCCCACGCACGCAGCTGCACCAGATCTGGTGCAGCCTCGACTCAGCCTTTCCTTCCATCGATCCAACCACACACCTTGACTCTAGGGACCCCAAGCCACGTCTCTAACCATGGACCAGCAGCCCTATGCCTTCCCATGCAACAAAACGTGAAGATGAGATGAAAAGAAGCCAAACCCATAAGTCATTCAGGTTCCATTCTGATCTACGGGGTGAAATATCATGAGATACCAACAAAGCAACATCAAACCATTAAAAATCTGACTTAATCGATAATTAGCTTATATGGTGGCAAGAAAAAGAATTTAGACATGCCTTGAATTTATTGACGAAGAATATCGCGTCTACGGGTCTTCGGGACGATGAACGGACCAAAATTCTTCAAGGAATGAAGCTTGAATGATCGGCTATGGGGTTTTCTGCCAAGAAGGATGATGGAGGTGTGAAGAAGGGTGGAAGAAAAGGGAGTTGTCGGCTGAAGGAGATAGTGGTAGGGTAGGTTTAGGTTTTAAATAAATTAAATAGAATTAAAATAGGATATTAATTGATATAATATAGTTAGGTAGATAATATGACATAAAATATAAAATTTTTAAACTATTAAAATTAATAGTAAATCTGATATTAAACCAAAATCCCGAAATAATAATTTTGGGAATTTTTAAATATTAATAAAAATCAATAAAATAACTTATTGGCTAAAAATCAATCCTTAAATAAATATATAATTAAATACTAAAATTTTCTTGACAAAATACCTTAAAATATTATTTTAAGGCTCATAAAACTCATAAAATATTTTTGGCTAAGAATTTTGGTATCTCGTCCGTCCACGGTCCCGTCTACGCGATCAAAACCAATAATTTCCTTAAAAATCTAAAAATTCTAAAATAGCGGGTTAAATGTTAAAATAAATTAAATCATGCATATAATTCACATAATAACACATAAATGTCATTTAACCCAAATATAAATTTTAAATAATTATTTTCCTTAATTATGCATGCAAATTTACGTATTAAAATTTTCGGGTGTTACAATTCTCCCCCCCTTAAATTGAATTTCGTCCTCATGTCTGCCTCGGTCTCCCAAGTGGCTTCCTCCTCGGAATGATTCTGCCACTGGATTTTGACCATCGGTATGACCCGCGTCCTCAATCTCCGCTCATCTCTGGCTAAGATACGAACAGGCCTCTCCTCAAATGCTAGATCTGGTGCTAACTCCAAAGGCTCGTAATCCAACACATGCGTCGGATTAGAGATGTATCTCCGAAGCATGGATACATGGAAAACGTTGTGCACTGCTGCAAGCCCTGGCGGTAGTGCTAAACGGTATGCCAAAGTGCCAACTCTCTCCAAGATCTCAAATGGTCCAATATATCTCGGATTCAACTTACCTCTGCGACCAAATCTCATCACCCCTTTCATAGGTGATACTTTCAAAAACACATGATCACCTACTACAAACCCAAGATCTCGTCGTCGAGTATCAGCATAACTCTTCTGACGACTCTGAGCTGTCCTCATATGATCCCGTATCTGTGTCACAATATCGGCAGTCTGCTGTACAATCTCGGGACCAAGTAAAATCCTCTCGCCAACCTCATCCCAATGCACTGGCGATCTACATCTCCTCCCGTAGAGAGCTGCATAAGGAGCCATACCTATAGACGACTGAAAACTGTTGTTATAGGTAAAATCCACTAATGGCAGTCTAGTCTCCCAAGAGCCCTGAAAATCAATGACACAAGCTCTCAGTAGATCCTCAAGAATTTGGATCACCCTCTCTGACTAACCATCTGTCTGGGGATAGAATGATGTACTGAATAATAGCCGAGTCCCCAAAGCTGTGTGCAAACTCTTCCAGAATGCAGACGTAAATCTCGGATCTCTGTCCGATACAATCGACACTGGTATGTCATGCAGTCTAACAATCTCCTTGATGTAAAGCTCTGCATACTGCGTCAATGAGTAAGTAGTCCTCAACGGCAAGAAATGAGCTGACTTGGTGAGTCTATCCACGATCACCCAAATAGCTGTACATCCTCTAGTACTCCTCGGAAGGCCAACTACAAAGTCCATCGTGATGTTCTCCCACTTCCACTCCGGAATGGGTAGAGGCTTAAGTAACCCTGCAGGTCGCTGATGCTCTGCCTTGACCTGCTGACAAGTCAAGCACTCTGATACAAATCGGCCAATATCTCTCTTCATGCCGGGCCACCAATACAATGGCTGCAAATCTCTATACATCTTCGTACTTCTGGGGTGAATGGAGTACGGAGATGTATGAGCCTCTGTCAAGATCTCAATCCTCAACTGATCAACGTTTGGTACCCACATACGACCACAGTACTGAACGATACCATCAACTACTGTATAAAGAAGCCCGCCCTTGGCTTCATCTCTCTGCCTCAATCGTTGCAACTCCTCATCTGCAGGCTGTCCAACTCTGATACGATTCCAAAGATTCGGCTGTACCACTAACACTGCCAGACTCGGTGCCTGCCCGCTCGAGTACAACTCCAGCTCGAATCTCTGAATCTCCTCCTGAAGTGGCAACTGAACTGTCACACAAGATACCACTGAAGTCTTCCGACTCAACGCATCAGCCACTACATTAGCCTTACCCGGATGGTAGCTAATGTCACAGTCATAATCCTTAACTAACTCCAACCATCGGCGCTGTCTCATGTTCAACTCCTTCTGTGTGAAGAAGTACTTAAGACTCTTGTGGTCTGTGAAAATCTTGCACTTCTCACCATACAGATAGTGCCTCTAGATTTTCAAAGCAAAAACCACTGCTGCTGGCTCCAAGTCATGCGTCGGATAGTTCTACTCGTGAATCTTCAACTGTCTCGACGCATAGGCAATGACTCGGTCACTCTGAATCAATACGGCGCCCAGCCCTAGCTTAGATGCGTCCGTGTAAACCACTAACTCCTCATGTGGAACGGGCATCGCCAACACTGGCGCAGATGTGAGTGCTTCCTTAAGCCGATCGAAGCTCCTCTGACAGTCTGAACTCCATATAAACTTCGCATTTTTCTTGGTCAAGGAAGTCAAGGGTACTGCAATAGAAGAAAAACCCTTGATGAACTTCCGGTAGTAGCCTGCTAAACCCAAGAAACTGCGAATCTCTGAAGCATTCTTCGGAATTCCCCAATCCTGCACTGCCTGCACTTTCGTCTGATCCACCGCTATCCCATCTTTCGAAACTATATGGCCAAGAAATGCCACCTGCTGTAGCCAAAACTCGCACTTACTGAATTTCGCATACAGTCGATGCTCCCTCAAAGTCTGCAATGCTGTCTGCAAGTGCTGTCTATGCTCCTCAATGCTCCTCGAGTAGATCAAGATATCATCAATAAAGACTATGATAAACTGATCTAAGTATGACTGAAATACGCGGTTCATGAGATCCATGAAGACCGCTGGAGCATTGGTCAATCCAAACGGCATTACTAAGAACTCGTAATGTCCATAGCGTGTCCGAAAAGCAGTCTTGGTCACATCTGCATCTCTGACCTCAACTGATGATAGCCAGATCGCAGATCGATCTTGGAGAAAACCGAAGCTCCCTGCAACTGATCGAACAAATCCTCAATCCTCGGCAGTGGATACTTGTTCTTCACAGTGACCCTGTTGAGCTATCGGTAATCGATACAAAGTCTCATGCTACCATCCTTTTTCTTCACAAACAACACTGGAGCTCCCCAAGGAGAAAAGCTAGGATGAATAAAGCCTTTCTCCAACAACTCTTGAATCTGCTCCTTCAACTCTTTTATCTCTGTAGGAGCAAGTCGATACGGTGCCTTAGAGATAGGCACAGTACCTAGTATCAGATCAATACTGAACTCCACCTCTCTATCTGGTGGGACTCCCGAAACGTCCTCCGAAAAGACATCTGAAAAGTCACAAACCACCTCTATGTCTGACAATGATCTGCTAGGTGGTTCTGATGAAGTGACTACGCTGGCGAGAAACCCCTGGCAACCACGTCTCAATAACTTCCTCGCACGTGTATAAGAGATAACAGGCGAGATCTCACTGCTCGGAGATGCATATAAAACAAACTGGTCGCCTACCACTGGTTTCACTGCCACTGTCCTCTGCCGAAAATCAATCACTGCTCCGTTGACTGACAACCAATCCATACCCAAAATCAGATCGAATCCAGTCAATGGTAAAACCACAAAATCTGCTCTGATAGTATGTCCCTGTAACTCCATCTCCAAATCTCTGCTGACGCTAGTGGTAGTAAGAATCTGACCAGACGGCATAGTGACATCGTAACCTGTAACAGCAACCTCAGGCTTGATGCCTACCCGCCTGATATACTCTAGGGAGATGAAGGAATGCGTGGCTCCTGAATCTAGCAACGCAAACGTGGAATTTCCTCCCACTAGAATTCTCCCTGCACGCAGAAAATCCCAACAATCGCATACTAAACTTACTTTTCCCCCAATACAAGTTACAAAATTATTTCTCTTAATTAAACACGAATAAAATGAACATCCTACTCTAACCAAACAAACAGAAAATTCATGCAATTTAAAATCATGAAGTAAATTCCCAAAAATTTCTTAAAAGAAGAAGTTTAGGAAATACCGGTGATTAAGGAGGTATCTGGGTCTGCCTCCTCAGCCTGCATGACGAACACCCGCCCAGTGGTGTTCTTCCTCTTCGGGCAGTTATATGAAACATGCCCTGGCTCCTTGCAAACATAGCATACATTCGACCCCACTAAACACTTCCCGGTGTGCGGCTTCTGACACTGTGGGCATATCGGAACTCCTCCAGTATTAGGGGCCCCGCCCCTCTGCTGCTACTGTAGCTGACGCCCCTGAGGCCTCTGCTGTTGTCCCTGCTGATTCGGGCCCTTAGACGGCCCAGTATACGGCTTCTTCGCAGGAGGCTGCGAAGTCGCCCTCTGATACCCTGGCTGAAACTGTCTCTTACTCTGCTGCTCTCGCTGCATCTCTCGCCTCCCTTCCTCAGAACGTAATGCTCTGCTAACTGCCGCCTCATAAGTAGTGACATCCAACATGTGAACGTCATGTTTGATGTCAGCCCGCAAACCATCCACAAATTGCCTCAACTTATCCGGCGCACTGTCAGCAATAAGAGGCACGAAACGACACCCTCTCTCGAATTGGGTGATGTAATCCACCACAGACTTGTCTCCCTGGCGGAGACTCATAAACTCCCGGATCATGCGACTGCGCACATCCTCAGTGAAATACTTGGCATAGAACATGCGTCTGAACTCTATCCAAGTCAATGTAGGTAGATTCACACCTCAAACCGCACCTTCCCACCAAGAGGCTGCATCACCTCTCATCATATATACTGCACACTTCACCCTGTCAGCATCAGTGATCCCCATGTATTCAAATATGGACTCCAGTGATCGAACCCACCCCTCAGCAATGAGTGGATCAGTGGTGCAGACAAACTCCTTAGGTCCCTTCTTCTGGAACCGCTCGGCAACATCCTCATCATGGGTGAGCCTAGGACGTGCCGCCTGCTGCTCCAACAGAGCAGTAATCCCAGCCATCATATTCGCATTGGCCTGCTCCAATGCTGCAAGCGGATTTTGCGGAGGTGGAGGTGGAGGTGGAGGTCCCCCTCGCCTATTCATCTGTCTCGGAGGCATTCTGCACCACCACATATTTCTTTACGTAAATCGCAATGCATAACTTAAGGAATCTAAAACTTTTCTAACATGAAAATCTTAAATCATTACATATGCTCCTTATAAAACATAAGAAAACAATTTAAAACTTACAGACCGGTCGTAGGATTTCTGAGCTTCACGTGGCAGTAGGACACCCTCCAAGGACCGCGCTCTGATACCAAATGATACACCTACTACTAATAAATGCGGAATTTTTTTTTTAAATAATCTATAAATAATACTATACATATACGCCCATACATATATGTATAAACATAAAAGAAATAATTTTACTACATAAAAATAACTTAATTAATTGCTGAAAATATCCTTATGCAAGAAATAAAAATACTAAGTTTGATAATTCAACATTCCCATAATTAAAATAATAAAAAGAAGAACTTTTTTAAAAACTCAGCATAATAAAATAAATGTTTCTTAAACATCAACTAAAATCTGCGACGGTCACGGGGTCCACTGCTCCGTGAACTCATACGTCCTCACCACCGGTAGGAGCTACATAAAAGTCATCTGTCTCACCTGCACCATATAAGCGTAGTGAGCCTAGGGGCTCAATATGTCTAATCCTTTATAACAAGGTTAAAAATAATGCATCACATAATTACTAATACATATACATGTACATGAGTATGCATGGAAATATTTTCATCACATAATAAAACTGCTGAGTCATAACTGAATCATAACCATAATCATAAACATATTATTTCTTTATCATATATAACATAATTGAGCAATGCTTTTTAAACCTGAAGATGGTCCTATCCATAAGTGTGACGCTCACGTGTCGATTGATCAGTCTCATAAACCAACGTACGATGACGGTGATAAATCACCTCCTATGGTAGTAAACTACCGAATCATATGGTGGATAACCACCCTTATGGTAGTAAAACTACCGAATCATATGGTGGAAAACCACCCCTATGTCACACATACTTCAATTTCCACCAAAATATTTTATTGCTCATCATTTACATAATTATATACATAAGAAATTTCATGAATGCATGCACTGAAAATATGTCCGTAATATATATTTAATTTATTTTCATAATAAATATACTTATACTTAAAATATAAACTTTATGCATAAAATAATTAAATATATATTTCGAACTTATTTATTTTTCATGAGTTGGTTCAGACTGCTGGTCTCTCTACTAATCCCCTTAACTGACTTAAAGCCCATAATTAAAATAAATAATTTTAAAAATTATAATTTTTACTAAAATAAAGTACTTAAATGTTATTGGGCTTAAATAAAAATATTTGGGCCCAATAACTAATTAATTCATAAAAATTCCTGGACTGGTCCAATAAAATCACTGACTGGCCTAAAAATTCCTATGGGCTCCCAAGCCCGTAAAAATCATTGGGCTAACTTAAATAAATTATTTAAGGCCCAAATAAAATTATTTGGAGGCCCAAATAATTTTCTAACTAATTTATTTATTTATTTATTTTTTTAAAAGCCCAAAATATACTAAAACCATTAAATACTTAAAAATTAAAATACCCGAGCCCGGCCCACCTAACCCGGACCCGGACCACCTGACCCGACCCTAGACACTAAGAACCCGACCCGGACCCCCAAGGCCCGACCCAGCCCCACCCCCAACCCAAACCTGATCCCCCCTTTCCCCTTCCTTACGCTGCCCGAGCAGCAGGCCTTCATGGCCTGCTGCCGCCCGGCTCCGGCCGCCCCTGGCCGAAGCACCACCGCCCAGACGTAGCCCACATCTGGGCGGTCCTAACTTGCCCTTAACCCTGCCAGCATGCAACCCGAAGAAGGAGAACCCAGCCCTCTTCCAACAACCCTAGCCCACGCACGCAGCTGCACCAGATCTGGTGCAGCCTCGACTCAGCCTTTCCTTCCCTCGATCCAACCACACACCTTGACTCTAGGGACCCCAAGCCACGTCTCTAACCATGGACAGTAGCCCTATGCCTTCCCATGCAACAAAACGTGAAGATGAGATGAAAAGATGCCAAACCCATAAGTCATTCAGGTTCCATTCTGATCTACGGGGTGAAATATCATGAGATGCCAACAAAGCAACATCAAACCATTAAAAATCTGACTTAATCGATAATTAGCTTATATGGTGGCCAAGAAAAAGAATTTAGACATGCCTTGAATTTATTGACGAAGAATATCGCGTCTACGGGTCTCCGGGACGACGAGCGGACCAAAATTCTTCAAGGAATGAAGCTTGAATGATCGGCTATGGGGTTTTCTGCCAAGAAGGATGATGGAGGCGTGAAGGAGGGTGGAAGAAAAGAGAGTTGTCGGCTGAAGGAGATAGTGGTAGGGTAGGTTTAGGTTTTAAATAAATTAAATAGAATTAAAATAGGAAATTAATTGATATAATATAGTTAGGTAGATAATATGACATAAAATATAAAATTTTTAAACTATTAAAATTAATAATAAATCTGATATTAAACCAAAATCCCGAAATAATAATTTTGGGAATTTTTAAATATTAATAAAAGTCAATAAAATGACTTATTTTGGCTAAAAATCAATCCTTAAATAAATATATAATTAAATACTAAAATTTTCTTGACAAAATACCTTAAAATATTATTTTAAGGCTCATAAAACTCATAAAATATTTTTGGCTAAGAATTTTGGTATCTCGTCCGTCTACGGTCTCGTCTACGCGATCAAAACCAATAATTTCCTTAAAAATCTAAAAATTCTAAAATAGCGGGTTAAATGTTAAAATAAATTAAATCATGCATATAATTCACATAATAACACATAAATGTCATTTAACCCAAATATAAATTTTAAATAATTATTTTCCTTAATTATGCATGCAAATTTACGTATTAAAATTTCCGGGTGTTACAGAAGAGTTCACGAGCCGACTTGATTTTGATCAGGGTCCTTTTTGTAAATTTTGGAAATTTCAGGGACTAAACGCAAATATTGATTTTTATATATTATCTACACTTAGAATGAATTGGGAAAGTCTTCTTCTCCTCCCCCTAACTGAGATCCACCATTGAAGACGCCTCCAAGCATTTCCAAGCTCCCAGATTTCAGTCCGAGCTCGATCCGGCCGTTGAAATTTATTTCTGAAGGCAGATTATCGATCACTGCAGTGAGAGCTCCGTTATATTGTAAGTTCTTCTACGATCGGATACATTCTAGTTTTTGGATGTTGTTAGAATCGTTCGAGATTCGAGTATGTTGTTCTAGACAGAGTTCTGATCGTTTATTATCTGTCGGTTTTGAATTAGAGCGACGTTCGGATTTGTTATGATTTTTGGAAGCCATTTTCGAAAATGTGAATTTTGGGATTGATGGGTTTGCTTTGTTATGTTGGAAAAACGCGGCGTTCAGATCAATCACGATTGATACCCGGTGCAGCGGAAGTTTAAAAATTTTAGTATGGAACAATTCCATAGTGTGGGTATCAACCATACGATTAAATTATATGTGTGTGTAAACTTAAATAACAATTATATAATTTTACCTTTAATCTCGAATCGAGATTCTGGACACCAACAGATTTAATCTGCTCTTGTTGTCTCTCCCTGGAACTGATGAACAATACTCCTTCAATCAGGTCCACGAATGGAGGTTTAATCCCTCTGATAGATTGCACTAGAAAATCTATCAGAAGTTTTCTGCGAAGAGAATCACGAATTTGATTCGTTAATCCTGACTGCAATTCAAAATTACAGACCGGAAAATCTCAACCAGAGTAGGGAGGATGTTCGGCCGAATTTTGAGAGAGAGGAGGCTAGAGTTTCGATTTTTCTGTCTCAAGATTATGACCAGTTGTGTCTAATTTCTGTACTGCAATAACTTATTTATAATGCAGGCCACTAACAGCTTAGGGTCCATTAGTCATAAGTTGAGGCCCGACAAGCAAAGCCCGCATGTTCAGAAATTAATATAAAATTCATCGTGACTCCGATTGATAAACCGATTTTACCAATGTGCACAGAAACCATTTCTGCACATTTTAAAGTCAAGATAAATTTTCCTGAATCCGAATTCAGTGGTTTCCAAAAATGTCCATCCCTATGTCATTTTAGGAAATCCTACTCCCTTACTCTTATTTAAGAAGTCCAACTTCTTTGTTCATTAAATTTAACTCTTTAAATTTAACTATCTCAACGGGGATTAAATATCCATTACTCTGTGTGACCCTCAATGGTTCAGGGATACAGCTAGCCGTGGGCTCACAACTCCTTGTGACTCGGAACAACACTTTCCGACTTGCCCAACGAATCATGGTAAAGCGCCTAGCAACATCGCCCCATGATTCCTTAGGTATCACTGATAGTGCCTACAAGAACCAGTAGATTTTGGTTAGCGTACAGTACGGTCCCTTCATCCATATATCCCGATCGAATCAACAACCATTGGTATATCGAGAGTCGCTCAAGATTCGATAACTATGCAATACATCTTGAAGATCAAATTAGTGACATCGCATGTGCTACTAAGAAACCATTTCTTAAATCACATCAAGTACTCTGGCCAGAGATTTGTCACACTAATATCTCCTCAGATCGCATAGGATATCCACACTCGCAAGTATGTGGTGAATCCTTGACAACAATGCATCGACTCCTATATGTGTTGTAATTGTACCCAATCCCGACACCTGATGACCCCAATAGAGTCGGTAAACGAGTCAAAGCACAGCACTAGCATATAGAGTCTCCATGATGTTTCAAGTAGTAAGGACTAATGGTGTACAACCAAAACCGCGGACTTTATCCACTCGATAAGTGATAACCACTTGGAAAGTCCGGATAGGGTAGTTCGATTATTCATCCTATGAATATCCATTTGCATGCTTCGAACATCTCCATGTTCCCTACCAATGAAACGTGGTACTCTGCATCGCAAATGCTAGTCTCAAACTCGAGCGATCCTTATCCTTATTATCGGACGGCTCAATCGACTAGGAACAGTTTAGAATATACAGTGACTATAAGATGTATTTCATGATAGACATCCCCATGTTCTATCACATCTTACATACACTATAGTATATTCAAGGTCTTTATCAAAACAACAATAGTATATCACAATATAACAATATGAAGAAAGATAAAGTCATTGCCATTAATAAAAGTGTAAATTATATTAAACAAAAGATTGTTTATACAAAGAGTCATCAAAGCCCATAGCCACAAGTTGGCTCACTGGGCACCCACTCTTTCATGTTATTGTTGTTTTGGGCATTGATATGAGGTTATATCAGTATGAACTGCTGTCTGCGTTTCCGATTTGTTCAGTTTATAGCCGTTATGCCGTCGGTTTGAGTTTTGGGTTTTCGAATCATTTTTGTATTGATTGAAGCCTTGGCTTGTGAGTGATCGTGGTTGTTGATCAACTCTTGTATTCGTACAGATTCGTTGGAGTTTGTCGAGCCCTGTGTTAGCAGCATTGTTCGTCGAGAGTTGGACGAAGAACGGTAAAGAGATTTCCTTGAACCGCTGTTTGTTGTTTAGGTTGTTTAGTTGTTGATACAATCTTTTGTTGTAACTTGTCCGGAGTTGGAACTACTGCCTTGAAAGGTAAAAGCAGTCATTGTAGCGAGATAGCATACTCGGGACCGTTGGTTCTCGAGTTTCCCTTTTAAATCACATATTGCATTAATACTTGTTCTAGCATGTGGAACTCATATTTTGGTTGTTATTTGAGTTGTTTATGAGGCTTATGTTTATGTTTTGATATGCATTCATCTTGAGCCAATCTTGTTTCTAGCGGGCAGAACCGCCCCTTTTTGTTTAGACGTTTGGGAACTATGATTGAGTGGCCTAGGTCGTAGTCGTTTCGCCTGGTGCTAGCATACTCATTATAGTTGCTCAAAGTCTAGAGGAGTGGGATACGTGGCACCACCCGATTGGGAGAGTCGGTGAGTCGTTACGTGATCTCATCCTCGGGATCCCAAAAGCACAGTAGAAATCCCTCGTTTATCAGATTTGATATCCCGGTTTAAAGACATGCATTTCATTACGTTATTATTGATTTCGTCGTTGTCTTGAAAGCATGTTTATTGTTGTATTACTTGTTACGTTGCTTTTACTGGAATTATCTTTCTCACCGGTTATCCGGCTGTTGCTTTGTTTTGTATGTGTACTTGGCAACAGGTGGGGCAGGACCAAGTCAGCGTAGGCCTGGCTAGCAGCAAGAGGGAGAGCTAGTAGTGAGACTCGGTTTAGAAAGTCGTGTCAGCGTGTCTACCTAGTTGTATTGGAACATGTTTAGATATCGAACTTCGTTTTGTTGTTGTATTGATTATGCGAGCCTTGTCGACATGTTATCATCACATATTCTATATTTGGAGTGGTTGTATGACTCCAGTACTTCATGTATTAGTTGGAGAACTTGTGATTGCAATGCATGTTATTATTTTGTGGGTTTTGGACTCAAGTTTCTAACATGAATTCTGTTGTTTTTGGCTCTGTTTCTGTCGCCGCTCGATCGGCAATATGTTGCGGATCGAGCGAGGGCATTTTGATGAAGTTTTTGTTTTGGATATTTTTTTGTGGCTCGCTCGATCCGCAAGATCTTACGGATCGAGCGAGGGCTGGTTTTCTCGAGCAGAACCTTTTGAGTTTTGACTCGCTCGATCGGTAAAATCTTACCGATCGAGCGAGGCACTATTTCAAAAAAAACATATATTTATTGCTTTTAACCTTTGGTTATTGTATGCCTTATTGTTGTTTAAATCCCGAGATTAATTGTTTGGAACCGAGGTCTCACAATCCACCATGTTGGTCTCACAAATAACAACACTAAGATCACTATCAGAAATCGCTAAAGGCACATACCTTTGTTCAACCATGTTTGCTTGCTTTGGTTTCTGATTTTTGTTGTTTTTCTTTGGAAGTCGGCAGTCCCTTGCCATATGATTTGGTTTGCCACAGTTGTAGTAAGTTTTCTGAAATTTATTCGTTTTCCCCTTTTGCTTTCCATCATGGGGGTGATTCCTCTTGTGACTCATACTTGATTCCGTCAGATTTGCTTTGGCCTCGATTTCCATCATGTTTTTATGTGACTTGGCCTCGGTGTTTCTGTTGTCCTCCTCGATGCGAAATCTCACAATAAGGTCTTCAAGTTTTAACTCCTTACGTTTGTGCTTAAGGTAGTTCTTGAAGTCCTTCCATTGCGGTGGCAACATCTCAATGATAGATGCGACTTGTAACGGTTCATTGATTTCCATCTCTTCGGCCAATAAGTCATCACTACAACAAATATGATCAAACACATCACTTAAAAGACAACGTTTGTTTGAAAAGCATTGTCATTTATTAAATTACAACACTTTTAGTGAAAAGTGTTGTCATTATATATTTTATTTTCATCAAAGACAACGCTTTTTACAAAAAGCGTGGTCTATAAGCATTTTTTTAGGTTAAAGACAACACTTTTTAAAAGCATTATCTATTGGCGTTTTTTTTTAATATTCAACATCATTTTTTAAAAAGCGTTGCATATGTTCTTTTTTATTTTTATTATTATTATTTTTAAATATAAAACTTAAATAAGTAATATTACCCTCACGTTTGGAAGAATGAACGCAAAATTCCCAAACCCTATTCGCGATTTCTCCCGTGGCCCTCTCCTTTTTGCTCTCTTGTTATAACTTGGAAGCTACACATTTCATTCTTGTGAGTGAGTTGAAATGGCTGGATGCTGCAGTTTGAGGAGAATCGGAAGCTTGTTGGGTCGTGGTGTTCAGTTTTCTTCCTCTAGGAGAGGACTCTCAAAGGAAACGGGAAGGATCAATCTCTTCTCCGTAATCAATCAGGCCCTTCACACTGCCTTAAAACTGACCCATGGTTCGCCCTGCTCCCTCGATCTTGTAGATTTTTTCTTTTTGATCTTTAATTTGTTTAATTTAATTTTCAAATGGGTTCGTTAACTTTTTGATTTTGGGTTTCCTGACTTGCTTTCAATGCGTACTTATTCGGGGAAGATGTTGGCTTAGGGGGTGTTTTCCGTTGCACTATTGGATTAGCCTAGCGATTTGGCAAATCTCGCGTTTTCAACATTCCTCTTTGCGAGCAGGTAAAAAATATCGGAATCTTGTTTTATGTTTCGTCCATTCAGAAATTATTTTCGCATGACTTTGATCTCTGATGCAGGGTATAGTTGGATTCGCTATTGGTCTGGCAGCAATGGTGATCTTTCAATGTTCAATTGATATTTATTATATATAACAGCCGAGACTCAACATTTTTGTATTTTTCATCCACTAACAGTTAGAATGCCTTTAAAAATTTAGGGAAACCGATCAATAGCTGAAATTCAATTTGCAGATTATATTTTTCCAGCTTTTGATCAGGCATGTATCCTACCCCATCTTGCTACTCTTCCCACAAGAATAGTGGATTAATTGATCTTAATCACATTCAGTCTTAATGTGTAGATTGTGAATGAGGCTGCTAAGTTTAGATACAGGAGTGGTAAATAATTTAACTGTGGAGGTAATTCTTGATCGAGTTTTGTTCTTTGTGAAATCATTCTTGTAGTATAATAGTTTAAGGTGTTTGGGGTGTTATTGATTAACAATTTTTATTTTCCCTTTGTCCATTCTTGTGTGATTTTGCTGAAATTTTATTTAGTGGATCTTTACATTGCACATCAAAGCGTAGATGTTATTTTTGCCTATATTAGGTGCCTGAATCTTGTGTCAAAGATAAACTGTTTCTATTTTTTGCCTGGCCCATTTACTGCTACTAATTTTTAAATCAATGAGGTGAAATGTTTAACATGTGTCTGTTATCCTGGAATAGAATAGATTTTAATTCCTTGATAATCTTCTCCATGTAATTTTAATTTCATCTATTATTTCAAGGTGTACTTTGATGCGAAGCGAATTGATTTTTGGCCCTTGTTTTTTCCATGCAATATCCACTTTTAAATCAGTATCTTATGAGCTAACACTTTTTAAAAATTTGTTGTGCTAATTGTGCTTTGTTCCAATCGGAGATAAACGTGGCAGTGATTTCTAATGGAAGTCCTGCATTTTTGTAGCAAATTCTCAGCTAAATTGAATTTAATGTTTGCATCTGTATGTTGATGTATGTACTCTGATGTTGTTAGCTTTGGATTGTGTTGCTACAGATACTGCTCTAGTGGGACGAAGTAGATCACGACACATAAATTTGATGTTCAATTCATACTGAAGCTGGCTTAGTTGCTCGGTAGATGTGGATTACTCGGAGAGTGGTTGGCCGCCAATACAGGCCTTGTTTGGGAGCTCGCTCCTTGTTTTGGCGCCATGGTTATCTTTCCTGAAGTAATATATTTTTTTACGCAGTTATTTATTTAGCTGGAAAAAAATTTGTCCCTAATTTTATTTAGTCGCCCCTTATCCCCCTGCATTCTTGCGCGCATGTATCTGTTTTGTAAGAATGTGATCCGCAGCGCTTTTAGTTCGGGCCACATGAGATTTTTGGTATATTCTTTGTTCTTGGGAGAGTTGGCTGGAAATTTTAAGTGTTTTAGAATACGATGGCATGTTTTTTGAACAATTATTTCCGATTACAGTGCACTTAATGATGTGAGTGTTGCATGACAGCATAGGTACTACGGGGAGTCGATGCCGTATGGAAATCAAGAGGAGGCGTACAAGAATGCTAGCACATTATCACTTTTAACAACTGAGCAAGCTCTTGCTTCTTTTGCTGTATTGATTACTGAGCTGAAAAGAAACTTCTCTGCTCAGGCTTGTCCTGTTGTGCTTTTTGGTGGATCATATGGCGGAAGTAAGACAATCTTTCGGGTGTTATCTTGATCGAAAATCCAATTTCGCGTCGATATTCTTAGTAAGTTTTGAGACAAACATGTATTAGATTATATTTGACAGTGCTGGCAGCATGGATGAGGCTCAAATACCCATACATTACAATTGGATCGCTAGCTTCCTCAGCGCCAGTTCTTGCTGTTTTTCCCTACATACTGAACTTATTATTTATATATTTCCTAGTTTACAAGAGTTTTTTCAGTATAATAATCCTTTCTTATTGATCATTATGTCAGCGTGAAAGTGTCAGCTGCTTTAATACCATAAAGACATCTTGGGATGTAATATAACTAGAGGCACAGAGAAATAATGGGCTTTTCAATTTGTCGGAAACCTTCTGTTTTTGCCAGTAAGAGTATACAACTGTGCATTTTCCTTTCAAGTTCTATTATATATATATATGATATAGATGTTTTTAAAAATTATTTTCTTAGCCCTGTGTCTAATCATTTGGGTAGCTACTTGTGTGATATGAGAATTGCATTTGCAGGAAACTAGATAGTGCTGATGATCTCTCTAACTGGTTGTCGTCTGCTTATAGTTACTTGGCTATGGCAGATTACCCCTATCCTGTTGGTTTTCTTATGCCAATACCTGGAAATCCAATAAAGGAGGTTGATTTGCTGTAAATTTGAAGTTCTGATATCTGTAATCTCATATATAAATTAAATTGATATTAATTTTTTTGGCTTCAGTAAATCACTTCTTATAAAATTCAGTAAATCATTTATTTCTATGGCATGAGCTGTATGTGCTGAATTAAATTCTCCGACCAATCTTATAATCTTTTGTCAGGTATGTAAAAAGATCAAAAATTGCTCCAGTAAGGCCAATATCTTAGAGTGTGTCTTTGAAGGAGTTAGTGTGTATTACAATTATACTGGATCATTTGAGTGCTTTGATCTGGATGATGATCCTATCATGGGTAGAAATGAAATTATTTCTACATAACATTAATTTTACAGAGGATAATTTTCCTAGAGTCTTTAATACCATTTTTTGTGTTATTTTAATCCCAGATGTCATGCCATGATGGAAAATCCAGGGAAGGAAACAGTCGCTAAATCCTGCTGCCCGAAAAAACATCTCCTCCTTCAGGTGCTTTATTTAACCTGAAAATTTATTGTCTCGATTGCTGGTAATTCTGCACTCAACATTCTTACGTTCCTTTTCATATTTGGTTTCTGATCCTTTTCAGATTGCCGTGGATTGTACCTGAAAACACAGATGATAAAGATAACATATTAGATAATGAGCTCTTTGAGTGCAGACACTCGTTCTTGAGAGTTGGTCTGATCGCCGACTCCGGTTTGGGGCAGAAAGCATAGCGCACATGGTCGAGATGAACATGAAAAATTAGATTATTTATATTTGAATGATTTTTGTTATTTTGAATGATTTATAATATTGAAATATTGTATATTAGATTTAATTTTCAAAAATTTGAATATTGATTGATTTATAATATTGAAAATTTGTGAATTAAATTTTTTTTTTGTTTTTTATTCGAGAAAAGACAACACTTTTTAAAGTTGTCGTATGTGGTTTAAGCGTTGTCTTTGCAAATCACAACGCTTTTAAAAACGTTGTGAAAAAGCGTTGTAAATGGTCGTGTTGTAAAAAGTCCGTTCAAAGACAACGCATAAAAACCTTGTCGTTGCTAAAAAAAACAACGCGGAAAAAGCGTTGTTTTTTTCAATTATCACAACGCTTTTTATGCGTTGTCTGTGCTCAAAACGACAACGCTTTTTCTGCGTTTTCTTTGACCGCGGTCTTTCACAACGCTGGCTACTACAACGCTTTTTCGTGACAATAACAACGCGAAAAAGCGTTGTCGTTTGCCGTTTTTTTTGTAGTGTGCATGCAAGATAATCTGTATCTCTTGCACTTGACTCATCGCAGTTTTTGAGTCTACCATCTTGAACTCCAGAAATTTTCCAACCACAAACTTCTTTATGCCTGCATCTTCAGTTTTGTATTTCTTTTCCATGGAATCCCAGAGTTCCTTGGCAGTCTTGAAAGAGGAGTAGACACTATAGAGAGTATCATCAAGGCCATTCAAAATGTAGTTTCTGCACAGAAAATCGATGTGGTTCCATGCATCAACTGCGGTCCTCCTTTGGGTGTCAGAATCGCGTTCAACGACGATAGGGGGATCCTCCTTGAGAAATCTGGACAGATTGAGTGTGGTCAGATAGAAGAGAATTTTATGCTGCCAACGTTTGAAGTCGGCACCAGAAAAATTTGACGGCTTTTCTCCATGTGCGGGGGCTGAAGCGAGCAGAGTGAATGAAACGGTAGACATATTCAAAATCCGAGAAATACAAAAATTTCGTCTTGCGACTGTTATGAAGATGTACTTCGAATTCTTAACAACACCACAGCAGCAACAGCAGCAACAACAACGAACAAGTCGAGGCGAGATAATCTCTCTATCCGCAAGACGAAATTGCTCGTTTAACAGTGCTCAACGTTGGAGGCAATCGTCTCTAAGATATAATGACTTTGCGAACGAGATATATCAGCACAGAAAATATCTCGAACTTCAGCGAATTAAAATATGCACAACTTTCTTTGAGAGAGAGTGGGGAGAATTTATACAGAAAATCTCAAATCTAATGTTTCATGTTTTCAGATGTCAAAGATCATATTTCTGCGTTAAATCTTATCATAGATATAGCCTAAGACTCCAAATAACACGTCTTATGCCCTAAGGATGCAACCCATGACAGAAAAACCCAAAAAGATACGCAACTTTTCGGAGTACAGACGGCGCGCTCGAGCGGTAAGATTTGACCGCTCAGGCGGCCAAAGTTCTGTCTCGCAAAAATAGTACTGCGCACGAGCGGTAACATTTTACCGCTCGGACGGCCAACTTTAGCCAATCTTTCTATCCCGCAAGTGGAGTGCTGCGCTCGAGCGGTGATATTTGTCAGCTCGAGCGCTAAATTTTATCCCAAAAAAATAATTGGATTATAAGACCCACCCCACCGCACCGCGCCGAGCCGGCCGGCTGCGCGCGCGTGTTAGTTGCATCGACTAGCGTCTTGCCCGTTTACAAAACATCTGGTGGCCTAAGGGCCCAATCCCATAATCAAAAGTTGGATTATATACGGTGAAAAATACATTGGAGTTGTTCCAATGTGGGACAAGTCTTTTCCACTTTTCCTCTAATTCATTCACCAAAATTCAAATAAGACTTTCAAGCCCATTTCAACTACAATTCATTCAATATTTTCCCAACAATCTTCCCTTCATGATTTCTCCTCTCCTCTATTTCAAGAATTCTACAGTAAATCCCTAGCCCCTCGACGACGAAAGCCATTGGAAGAGCACGAGGGTCGTCTAACCTATACCCGTGCGAGTGAAAGAAGGGGACATCAGACCTTGAATCGATATTTGTAATCCCTGTAAAGTATGCCGTTTTTTCTATTGTTCTCCTGGATTTGAATTTTCACAGTTATGCCTTGTGATTTTGATTCAATTTTTTTGATGCGCGCTTATAGGTAGATTGATGTAATGGATTTTGTTGTTTTGAACGGTGTTGAATGACCGAATCAAATAAGCAGTAGCAGTAGTGTATTTTGCTCAAACATGTTATAAGCGGCAGTAGTGACTCTATTTAAATTCTTTCAATCTATGTTTTTTTTTTAAAAAAAAATTAATTGAAGCCTCACTGATTCTATTTTGCAAGTCATGATTATAGAGTAGATGATTATTTGAATTTGTAAAGCGACGGAGATGACAAACTATTGATTTATATTCCTTTTACCCAAGTTTTTAAACAACATTCCCCTGTCATTAAAGGGGCGGTGGAATAAGGTGACTGATTTATTTCTTGCATTCGAACTCCTTGCGCGGTGCGTTGATTAATTTGATTTCAATCTACTTTGTGTCAATGGTAATGATATATATTACTGATTGTTTGTTGTGATGGAAATTATGAGACTGACGGCAATTGTGAAATAAATGATGATATTTATGTAGAGTCAACATGTGCTGATATTTTATGATTGCAGTTGAACTGATGTGGTGTTGCACGAAAAATCATTGAAATTATTCTAGCAATGAATTTTTTAAGTTCAACATATTTGGATTTTTTTTAGTTTGAGTTGGTTTACGTGTAAAACTTATGTTTGTCTGATTCATCTACATGTTATTGGTCTGCTGGTAATTGTACTTCGAATTGTTTATTTTTTTTCAAATTGTCCTTGGTGGTTGGGTATTTTGCTCAAATTCATGTGTGATTTTTTTTGTGGTTATTATTGTAATATATTTTCGTTTTGATTCTCTTTTTTTAGTTGTATATATTATAATTTTGTTGTTATAATGTTCTTGTAGTTTATAAAGACTTTTATTAAATTTGGTCAATGTTTTATGAATTTGTGAATGAAGATCTTTTTTATTCTGGTTTTTTGTGAATAATTATTTAAAATTATTTATTTAGTAATTTCCATTGAAAATTTTAACCACTTAGTTGACGCATGTACTTTTGATTTATTGGCACAATGGAATCTGGATCTGGATCATCAAATTTTTCATTCATGGGTAGCTGCGAGTATAAAAATGAGCTCTATATGATTTCCATCTTTAATGGCTTTAGTCTAATGGAGTTATTCCTTAATCTTGAGAGAAAATGTAAGGATATTTCTCAACCAACCGTGACTCTGCAATATCTAGCCCCTCATCAAAAGAAGTATGTGACGTTGAATGAAGATGATGATGTTCGTATCATGACTCATCTTCACACATCTATGAGACTGACAATAATTAATATGAGGGCAGTGAGAAAGGACGAAATGGAAGGCCGCAATGTAGGGAGGTAAACACTTATTTATTAATATGTACTTTTCACATGGATTTGGTATTTGTTGATTTTTTTTGTTTAGCTTGGTAAGTCATCTACATAGTACAACTTCTTATGATATATTTTTTGCCTTTTGGTTTATATCGTATGTTTTGTGGAGATATGTTTTGAGTACTTGTTATGAATCTTGATGATGTATCGAGTATAGTTTGTCAAATAACTTATCCATTTCTTTGTTACTTGATCTCCAGTATTATTTCATTTGTCTTACATTAATAATTTTTTAGAAGGTACAAAATGGAAGGTTAAGATATATTTTCATTACTTAAAATAGGGTTGAATGTGAAGATGAGATGGTGAGTAGTAATGATGATCATCTTGAAGTTGGTTTTTTAAGAAACTCCATAGACGTTTGGAGTTACTGCATCCGTGGAGAGGGTCAAATATTTAAGGATGCTTCTGAATTTAGAGTTATGCTAAAAATTATGCAATTAATACGAGACGTTTTTTTTGTATAAAAAGAATGATAGTGGGAAGAATATTCTTGTATGTGCTGCTAACAATTGTTTTTGGAGAATTTATGTCTCGCGACACAAAGCTGACAATCTCTTTGGTATTAAAAAATGTAATCTGATACATACATGTGGAGATGACAATCTTCGTTCTAGAGGACATCCTAGAGATGATTTTTCTTAGGTTTCCAATGTTGTGATGGAAAGACCGATGGGAGAGCCGTCATATCGACCATGTATGATGTTGAAAGATATACAGAGAGATTATGAGATCGAGCTCAGTTACCACAAGTTTTGGAAAGGGAAATAATTGACTATGCACGACATTCACGGTGCGGATGATGAGTCTTATGATAAATTAAGATGGTAATGTAGTTTCATCAAAGAAACTAATCCTGAAAGTATTGTTGAGTATGAAATTGACCAATGCAGTAATAAATTTAAACGACTATTCATATGTTTCAATACATGTGCAACTGGTTTTGTCCGTGAATGTAGGCCATTGGTTTTCTTGGATGGCACACGCATAAAAATAAGCACAAGAGAAATATTTTGGTTGTTGTTGTGAAAGATGCTAATGATGATCTTTTTACATTAGCGTACGCAGTTGTGGATGCTGAAAATGATGATAATTGGAGATGATTTTGTTTCTAACTTAAAGGTGCTCTGTGTTTACATAATTGTATTGGGTTCGATTAGTACATATTTTCTCTGATAGGCATCCCGGAATAATCAAGGGTCTTGAGTTAATATTCTCAAGCAGTCAACATGCGTATTGTCTACGCCATGTGGTAGATAATTTTGTGAAACAGGTTGGTAAATAATTGTATGTTTTTGTCGTGAAACATTTTTTAAAAATATTATAGTATTATATATATTTTTGTTTATAATGTTTTATATGTTTTTTGTACATAGGTGATGCGAAGATACCCGCTTCACAACAAGAAACATTGGTCATATGTGTTCAAAAAAGTTGCATATGCTCCATATAGGTCAGAGTTTGAACAACATATTAACAATATTATTACGTCAATGTCACTTGCCAGAGACTTCATTGTCAATTCATGTCTAGAAAGGTGGGCAAATGCATTATTTCGTGAAAATCGATGGGGTGTAATAAATAATAATATGGCCGAGTGTTGGAATAGTTGGGTTAAAACGGCACGGTTTCTCCCTATTGTGGGCATGGTGGACCACATACACATTCAAATTATGGACATGATGCACAGACGACGTGAAGTGACGATGAAGATGAAAAAAAGGTCGAGTCCCTAAAAGAGAATGTTCTTGCAAGCAATGGCGGAGTCAGAAATATAAATTTACCCGGGCTAAAATTTTAAGCCCTCTAATACTTTAATTTTTTGAATCGAGTTACCCGGACTGATATCAAATTAATCCAAAATTATTAAAAATTAATATATTTAAAAATATTTGCCAGCCGGGCTAAAACTCGGGTGGCTATATACGTGGCTCCGCCACTGCTTGCAAGAACATATGCTGAATCTCGCAGCTTGCAAGTACGCAAGGCAAGTGGTTGAAGTTTTGAGGTTGTGGACGGGGATAAATCGTTAGCTGTTGATTTTTTTCTACAAGTTGTTCATGCAAAGCCTGGAAGCTTAATAGACTTACATGCAAGCATGCATGTGCCGCAATAGAGTCCAAGTCATTGTCTATATATGACTTTTGTGACAAATACTTTACGATGGAGTTATATCGTGAAAGTTTCCAATTCCTACATTTGAGATGCATGAATCCAGTGTCAGTCACACGTTTGTAATCAATCATCCCGATGTTCGAAGCCAACCTGGTCGAAGAAGAAATCAAAGGATACCATCGCAAGTAGTACTTTGGACGTCAAAGTGTGGTCGGTGTCATAAACAAGGTCACAACCGACAAAGTTGCTAAGAACCCATTTCCTAGCCTTTGGATTATGTTTTGTTAACATAGTTTTAGTAGTTTGGCGTACAAGTAATATTATAATTTTATATTTGTGTCTTGAAATATTATGATTTATTTGAAAAAAAAAACTAATATGTTTTCTAATCATAGGAAAAAGAGGATGGTAGATTACAATCTTTACGAAACCACATCTACAAGGTGTACTCGATCTAGCGGAAGTATCGGTGATGCATCATTCCCTTGATCCTTTGCGTGTGTATATTATATTATATATTATATATATATATGTATGTAGGTATTGGTCTACCGAAAATTAATTTCAAATATTTTGTCCCTCAAAAATATTTTTTGTTCCTATTAGATGCCAATACTTGGATTTTTAAAAAAAATAGGGAAAAAAAATAATAGAGACCTAAAACAAATAATTTAGGAAGATCAGGGAGTGCAGTAATCAATTTAAGGACATGGGCACTGATCGTGAATGTGTTTGGGAATAGGGATTTATCACCAAATTTCCCTTATAATAACAAATTAAAAATAATAATAGATTATTCTGAGAAGTAGTGAAATAATAAATCAATAGTTATAATTGATCTTAAGATAACAAATACACTGATGTTGGAAGTTAAAGCGTTGCTGCCAAACTGCAACTTATAACGCATGCTCCAAATGACTCTCGCTGCTTGCGAGTTTGGTAAGGGATAAGCAAACAATAGACTGCCAAAAGGGCCATGTGGTTCAAACATTCGGGCTGTTGTGATTTATGCTAAATCGTGATATCCAGTGCTTATGGGTGAAGATGCATAAGAACTAATTGACTGCCGAAGTTTATATCAGTGAGAGACTGTGCGCTCTGCATTCATCTTAGCTTGGCGTTCCAGCTCGAGTTGGTCCAGGCGAGACTGCAGCACCGTCATGACGGATGCCTTGTTTTGATGCTGCGACCTTTCGGTAATGAGAATCCATAACTTTGAACCAATGTGGTCATTTGCAGAAAACGTTTTTGTCTACGTTCAAGACTGGTCTGAAGGAAATACATAATTCGATGAACTTTACCTTTCATTTTGACATGAGGCGGTGACTCCAGTATGGACTCGTGGGTTATCCGGACAGTACTCTCGGTAGTGTTGGCCTGCTGACATGTCATTAGGGTAGAAATCCATGTGAGGACACATAAGATCAAAAATTAAGATCAATGAATAAATAAAAACAAGATTGGAGTTCGGTTGTAAGCTGTAGCTGTAGTTAAAAATCTAAGAAATAAGATGTAAGGATTGATTGTACGAGAGAAGTACAATTTTTATTTTTGGTCAATCTACGAACTGAAATAACTCACGAACACCCTCATCAAGAGACTTTTTCTCCTAACATTTACAATTTCACTTTACGTAGAATTATAAGTTCTATTCCAGGAATAGATCCTATCACGGACTGAAACTAAATACCGGGGATAAAATATTTCAACAAGAAGAAAGTTTAGTTCACATCTTCTAACATGAAGAAGTTTAGAAAAGATGTAGGTCCTGGTAACTTTATAGTCCATAAAGTCCAAAATCATGGAACTACCGAACTGCATTATTCATCGTTGAAAGTAGAAGTGATGCAAAGCATTTAAGAAAAGGATATGTGCCAAGAAAGGTAAAAATTGAGGCCCCACAGATTCCAATTCCGAGTCATTATCTTCACGTGCAAGTTTTATCATGTCGATGTACTCAAAATGTTCTTTCAAATGAACTGACCTCTTTTAATTTGCCGATAAGTGAGCCATGCTCACGGCTTATCTTTCCTCCATGTACAGGATCTTCCCACAGGTCTGGCTTATTCAGCTGTTCTGATAATGCCTCCACCCTCTGTAATAATCTTTTCCACTGACAGAAAATAAGCATTCTCAAGAAAGAACTGAATTCCAAAGCTTGATTCAGCACAAGAATATTAATATATATCTATTAGAATATTTCTGCCACCCTACAAAATACATACAAAGTCATAAATATGCTGTTATATCTCAAAATCAATCTCTCTGCGACGGCAATAGCAAAACTCACGAACAGAATTTTATATTTCACTTGACAAAAATTACATTTAAATATTTTGTGATCAGGACACGACCAAATTCAAACAAAAAACTTGTTTTAACACTCATTCAAAACATCAGGAATGAAAGCACTTTGGCTAGTGAAGATAGTGACTGAAAGTCTCAGAGCACGATCCATGAAGTAACATGACATCTAGCCATTAAAGAAGGCTGATCTTTACTCACCACAAACAAATGGAACTTGGGAAAAATCATTCGCTAAAACAGCAAACTACGCCACAAGAAACGATATTAACGTGCATGTAGCTTCAAAGGGTACTCCGTACTCTTAAGGAAATGAATTTTCAGTAAACCAAAATTACAAAAAAGGAACAAATGAATTTTCAGTAAACTACGCCACAAGCAACGATATTATAGTTTGAATACGCACTTACTCGTGGTCGTTTCTTGATAAGGTGGATAGACTGAGCAATGGCAGAAGCATGGCTCTTCTAATCATTCTCATTTTCATCATAAATGGTCCAATTATTCGCGATGATGTGTTCCACAGTTAGCCCGCCGGAAGTGGATGACTCAACAGCAGCCTGTGAACACGCAAGACGGCCAGACGGGTGAAAGTAGACCCATATTGAACTTTCCAACTTAAGTTGAAAACTGAAGGAAACCCATTATCAAATTTCCCCCGAAAGGCATTCCCAGAAGCTGAAACTAGCTGTTCATGAATTGGATTAAGGGAACGGCAAAGTTGGGGTTGAGAGAAATGAGAGAATTCAGGAGAGTAAATGGGTTTTACGGAAGGATTTTATAGCAGAATTGGAGTGACATAATCTTTTTCACTAACAAAAATGTCATCTTTTCTGATGTATCATGGGCTTGATCACGAGGATTTCGTGTTCCGAAATCTCATTATTAGGAAGGTCTGCGGAGATGGTAAACGGAATTAGGCACATGTTACGGTGCCGTATTGGACTCGTGATTTTTGTTACAACTAGGTTATGTAGATTGAATTGAATTTGTAATGTAGAAATATAATTAACCAAATTTCAAATGCAAATCAATTATCATTGATGGTTAGGTAGCGTTTGGGAGGGCTTTTAGGACGCTCTCCTCAACTTTTCGTAACAAAACTTTTTTGTCAAGGAGGAGTGCTTCCTGAAAATTCTCCCAAACTAGATTAATCCCAAACAAATACATTAATCTTCCTGTAGTATACTTAGTATTATTATTATATACCTATACTATCTATATTATATCTCACTTATTATTATTATTATATTATTATTATTATTATTTTATATAATAATGCATCACTCTCCTACAGTAACTTGGTCATTTTAATGGATAGACCAAAAATACTCATTCTTATAATAATGCATCAACCCCTTAGAGTAACTTAAATATTTTTAGAAATAATTAGTTATATTAAAAATCCGTACACGCGAATAATCATGTGTGTGGCTTGCTAGTATATGTATGCTCATTGTGTATCAGCTAGTTGCACTAGTCCTCTTCTTGTATGTAAATAAAGCATAAAAAGAATACATAGCAACTAAATTACCTTTGTTTGAGATGGTATAGGGAGGTCGTTCAATTGATAAAAAAAGTGAATGCTTGCTCTTCAAAACCACATTTAATCTTTCATGTTTTTGGCATTATCGTCTCTAAAATATAAAACCTGTGCAAGTGCCAAATATTGGTTAGTTATTAATAGGATAACCATAAGTATCAACAAAAACAAATAGAACTTTGAATAACAGCACACAGTAGAGCGATGAGAAAAGCATGAAAGTCACCAAGACAGCATGCCTCATGAGTAAAACATGAACGGTTGAAAGATAACTCATTCTTGTGTTTCCCGTTGCTTTATGGGGCAAAAAACATAACAGCCAGGATGCACATTTCTTCACCATACCCGACCTAAACAATTTTATTTCTTGCATATTCCAACCAAATTAAAATACATATCATGATGTGGAGAATAGGGTAGGAAGAATGTACCCAACATCAAGAATCAGTATGTACCCAACAAAGCCACACAACCGCACTTTTATACAATAATATTCTACACCATATTTTACATCAACAAATTTGGTACCTTGTGAGAAAGTCGCTATAATTGGTAATAGAGTCGCTTTAAATTCGGAAAAAAACTCTTAGCGTTGGCAAAATGAAATATCTTTTGAAATTATTTTATCAATTGAGTGAGAACTTAATTATTGTTCATACCAAGAAATTGTAACTAGAAAATTCTCATTAGTAGCAGCAAATGGTTCAGAACACGGGACTTCATAAATATTCATAAAACAAATTTTCTGCACAGAAAAATCAAAAAATTGTAACAATAAAGTTGCTACACGATCATAAAATGAGATGAGAACATGAAAGACTTTTCGTAAGCGATTCATCCACTCTTCTAGAAAATAAACATAAACATCAATAGGTGAGCTAACAGCAAGAAAGATTTGGGGAAAAAAACTGAAAATGTGAAAAGTATCCATTGTATGCACACGAATGAAATATTAGTTACCTATTCATTGTATGTATGCACACAAAGCTCATTGATGTAATTGTCATGTTCATTGTTCACCACTCTGGTTGTGAGTTAAATGGATAAACGAGTAAACACATATTCAAATTACTTGATTGGGGCCAAGTGTAAACTAGAAAGTGGATAGATAGACGGAATAAAAGTAAAGAAGAATGTACCAGAATGACGGAAGGAGGAGCTCAAGGTCCACATTTCAGGTCGAACTACTTCAGATGATAAAAAAAACATGACGGACAATGGTGGCCGCAAAGTTAACCGATCCTAAGAGCTACAACAAGGAAAGATAGATCCTAAGAGCTACAACAAGGAAAGATAGGGTAACTCCTTGTGCTAGTCTGCTTCCGACAAACCTCATTGCTGCAAACTTGCAAGCCTTTTCTTTGGGAACTCCCAATTATTTAACCAAGATTACGATCAAACCGAATCATTATAAAGGTGCCCATCTATGTCCGGAATGAATCCTTTTTCCACCATCTCCTCCTTAATAATATCATAGGTTATCCGATTAGGAACCAATCCTTTCTCCAACATCTCATTAAGAAGTCTATTTGCTTCTTCCAGTTTGCCATTCTGACAGTGATCCTTGATCAACACATTATATGTCACAACATTTGGTCGCTTTCCTTCTTTTTCCATTCTTTTCATCATAGTCAATGCTGCTCTACGGTTTCCTTGGTGGCAATAACCAGCCACCAAAGCGTTGTATGTTACATGAGTGGGGTTCAACCCCTTTTGAGACATCTCATCAAGAAGCCTAACTCCATTCCTTGTTTGTCCGATCTTGCACATTGCATTTATTCTTATGTTGTAGGTGATTATATCAGCTTTCAAGCCATTTTTCTCCATTTCGAACAGAAGCTTATTTACTTCTTCAATATTTCCTCCGCGAAAATAACCACCAATTAAGCTATTATAGGTTGAAACATTAGGATACATCATTCTCTCTAACATCATATAGTATATAGATGATGCATCTTCCACTTTACCAGCTTTGCAATAAGCATCAATCAGAGTATTATATGTCAGTACATTGACAACAATCCCTTTCTTCACAATCTCATCAAGAAATTCTCTAGTTTCCGTCAACATATTTTTTTTAGCGAACCCATTAATTAGTGCATTATAAGTCGCGATATTTGGCTCCAAACCTGATTTTACCATGTCTTCTTTCAACGTCATTGCCTCATCAATTTTTCCACCGATGCATAATCCATTAATCAGTGTATTAAATGTTATTGCACTTGGCTTCAAACCTTGTTCTTTCAATTCCCTAAACAGTTTAATACCTGAAACCAGACTACCATCCTTGCAAGACCCATCAATGAGAATGTTATAAGTGACCACATTGGGGAGGACCCTATTCTCCATCATCTCCTTAAACAGCATCTTGGCTTGATACAATTTCCCCATCCCACCCCTCTTACAGTACCCATCAATCAAGGTATTATAAGTAACCACATTTGGTAGTACCTGCCGAACCTTCATATCCTCGACCATGTCTCGCGCTTTGTTCAACTTACCGGCCTTGCACAACCCATTGATCATTGTGTTGAATGTGATCAGATTCAACTCAATCCTTCTCCTGATCATCTCCTTGTACACAAACTCCAAGCTCCCTATTCTACATTCCTTGACCAACATACCCAGCAATGAGTTACACGAAAGCACCGAAAACTTAAACCCATAATCACCAGCCCTCTTAAAAGACTCCAAGGCCAAATCAAGCTTAGTGTTGTTCACATAAGATGACATCAATATATCAAAAATGATATGATTAGCACATAAATTATCACTTGAAGTTGAAAGGGCGTGACAAAATGAAGAAACTGGGGGAGCTTTTTCATGTTTCACAAATTTATGCAATAAAGCTCGAATCTTTGGATACTTTCCCTCATTTGCTAGAGAAACAAAGTGTTTGACGCTGTTTTCTAGGGAGCTGGCCTGGAAATTATACTGGAATATACAAAACGGCATTGTTAGTATACAAACGAAAAATTGCTAAATGCAGAAACAATATGCAAACTGCAAAGTGCTTTCACAGACTACAAAAGAAGCACGGGAAGAAAAACCTAAGAACTAAAAATTCCACCTATTTTCACCGGTAAACCTTCCAATAGTCAAATTTCCTGTGCAACATAAATTTACTTCTTTTTCTTGTTGTTATGCACATTCACACATTGGCAAAACTCAAGGTTTAACCCCAAGAATTAATTTTTATCTATTAAAACTTTCTCATCACAAAGAAAAATGAAGTAAAAATACTCGTGTATTATCAAGAACCCGATTACTACTTATGAAATGACACAAAGCTACATTTGAGGCAAAAAAAACTTACAATTAGATACTTCTCGAATTTAATTTCAACAGAAGATGAAGAGTTAGGACTTAGGTCCAATTGAAACTCAATCCAAGGTCCGGTTAGCCTTCGGGTTGAGCCCATCGAAGCAGAAAACCCTCCAGAAACTTTGAGGTACATTACTAATTTGATCTTGTAGATTTTTTCCAATGGAGGCGGGGGCCCATGGTGGCGGAAGGGGATGCCGAAGGCAATCAACGTGCGTAAAACTCATCAAACATCCATTGATGAGTAATGAACTTGCGAAGCTTTGTGGGAGTAATGGGGGATATAGAAGGGTTTTTTTATTATTACTTCAAAAAAAATCAAAATTAAGGTAGTAATACTGCAAAACGCCACTAGTAGTGGCGGACCCTGCGGTCCACTGCAAAAAAGCTGCAGCGTCTGCTGTCACTTGAAAAAGCTGACCGCACCACGCTTTCACGCGTGCTCAAAGTCTGCAACGTCCGTTTTGGGTCCGCTCCCGGCTTTTTGACCATGACATACTATTACAGCAGGCGTATTGAATGATTTTTTACCAACCCGACTTCAATTATTCGAGCATCTTCTTGGTTTTCTATAAATAAAGCTCAGCGTACTATAGATGTTCACACCTGTTGTGAATACGAAGCATTTTTCTTCATTTTTCTTCACAATATCTAAATCTAACTTTCCTGCCATTTGTTTCTTTCTTACACTTCTTAGGTCCAAAATTCTTCTATCAATTTGTTTAATTTTTTTCTCTTCGAAATGACTAGTATCGATGTACTCTTACATATTGGCGGTCGTGTTATTGTCGGGAATGGATCGGTCGAATATAGTATTCCCTATATTAGACCGATACGAGTACTGTGATTTATTACTTTGTTGGAGTTGGTTCAAGTTGTTTATGAAATGTTAGGAATCGATCTAATGAAGTTTATTACCAAGTTGTCAACAAAATATTCATTCATTGACATATCATCTTGGCATAAAGTTCAAGTCAATCTCGTTGATGACGACGCTTTAGAATTTATAATGCAATGTCCCAATATGCATATGTTGCATTTATATGTGGAAACAAATCCAATTGACCATCTCATTATCATGTTGGTTTTGATGAACCTGAATCATACATCAACACATCTCCGATTCAGGGTTCAATATACAACATTTTTTTGGCAACTGAAGAAGCAAAACAAGTTCAGATAGTATGTTTGAAGATTAAACAAGAAAAAATTTCAAACAAATGATGAAACACAAAACATTATCGATACACGAGATTGGATTGCATTACTTCACCTCGATGAAACAGGAGCAAGAGTCATGCTCCCCAGCTGGTAGGGATTCAAGCTCTTTTTCTTTGATGGATATCCTCAATGTAAGTAGACCATTCAAAGATTCCTACATTTAGGGAAATATACAAGATTAGTAATAGACTTGTAAGTTATATAAATAGCTAAATCACCTAACTTATTTTTACTTCACAAGATAAGAAATTTATTGTTAAAACAAGATGAACAATGAAGGATAAGGCATCATTTCATCTAATATCACAAAAAAACAGACAATAAAATAATGTGGATTTCTAGGCTCGTTAGTCGACACGAATATATGAAACAAATTTTTGTTCAGGCTAAATATGTTTTCAGCAATTCGATCATCACGTGAACAAAGAGTGAATAGAAATTGCAACTGGAGGAGATGGCTCTTTGTCCGGTGTTAAGATTAAATGCCTAGAATGATGATCACAGAGAGGGGGTGGAGTTTATAAGATCACACAAGAACGTACAAGCTGAAAGAAGAACCAACCAAAGACTTTTTTACTATTGTCGATAACAAAAATAAGCACCCTTTGTAAGTTTTCTCATTCTGATCGCACTGTATCTGTTAAAGGGTGAGGTGATACTTCACATTTTTATGCCAAGGTTCAAGCTCTCCCCAAAAGATTGGATACTCCATTTCTCCAAAGAAATTGTTAGCTGAGGTTATAAGTATTATTGTAACTAAGTTGCATAGCTTCACGTATTTATGTTTCACACACCGATGAGAAACATAAAAAGGGCAGGATATAGAAATATGGGTATTTCCATAGACATATCATTAGGTAGAAATTCATGTGAGGACATATAAGATAAAAAATTAAGAAAAATGAATAAATAAAAACAAGATTGGAGTTCGGTTGTAAGCTGTAGCTGTAATTAAAAATCTAAGAAATAAGATGTATGGATTGATTGTACACGTGAGAATAAATATTTTTATTTTTGGCCAATCTATTAACTGAAATAACTCACGAACACCCTCATCAAGAGACTTCTTCTCCTAACATTTACAATTTCACTTTACGTAGAAGTATAAGTATTATTGCAGGAATAGATCCTATCAAGGACTGAAACTAAGTACCGGCAATAAAAAATTTCAACAACAAGAAAGTTTGGTTCACATCTTCTAACATGAAGAAGTTTAGAAAAGATGCAGGTCCTGGTAACTTCATTATCCATAAAGTCAAAAATCATGGAACTGCATTATTCCTCATTGAAAGTCGAAGTGATGCAAAGCATTTAAGAAAATGATGCGTGCCTAGAAAGGTAAAAATTGAGGCCCCACCGATTCCAATTCCGGGTCATTATCTTCACGTGCAAGTTTTAATCTGTCGATGTACTTAAAAAGTTCTTGCTCAAATGAATTGACCTCTTTTAATTTGCCCATAAGTGAGCCGTGCTCACGGCTTATCTTTCCTGCGTCTGCAGGACCTTCCCACAGGTCTGGCTTATTCAGCTGTTCTGATAAGGTCTCCACCCTCTGTAATAATCTTTTCCACTGGTAGAGAAAATAAACATTCTCAAGAAAGACATAAACTGAATTCCACAGCTTGATTCAGCACAAGAATATTAATATATATAGCTATAAAAATAACTAAAAATAGTTTTCGATTACCATCTGCCACCCTACAAAATTATATACGAAGTCATAAATATGCAGCTATATCTAAAAACCAAATCTCCCTGAGACTGCAATAGCAAAACTCACAAACTAAATTTTACATTTCAGTTGACGCAAATTACATTCATTATTTTGTGATTAGGATTAGGACATGACCAAATTCAAACAAAGAACTCTTTTAACACTCATTCCAAAACATGAGGAATGAAAGCACGTTGGCTAGTGAAGGCAATGACTGAAAGTCTGAAAGCACGATACATGAAGCAACATGACATCTAGCCATTAAAGAAGACTGATACTTTACTCGTCACAAACAAACGGAACTTGGGAAGTATTATTCCTCCAACGATATTAGTGTGCCCATAGCATCAAAGGGTACTCTTAAGCAAATGAATTTTCAGTAAACCAAAACTACAACAAAGGAACAAATGATATCCAAATACTGTTAAGAGTACGCACTTACTCGTAGTCGTTTCTTGATAAGGTGGATAGACCGAGCGATGGCAGAAGCATGGCTCTTCCAATCATTCTCATTTTCATCATAAATGGTCCAATTATTCGCGATGATGCGTTCCACAGTTAGCCCATCAAAAGTGGATGACTCAACAGCAGCCTGTGAACACGCAAGACGGGTGAAAGTAGACCCATATTGAACTTTCCAGTTAAAGCTAAAAACTGATGGAAACCCATTATCAAATTTCCCAGCTGAAACAAACTGTTCATGAATTGGATTAAGGGAACAGCAAGAGGAATAAGAGAGAATTCGAGGGAGTAAATGGGTCTTCAGGAGGGATTTTCGAGCTGAATTGGAATGATACAATCTTTTCAGCAACAAAAATGACATCTTTTCTGAGGTATCATGGGATTGATCACGAGGATTTCGTGTTCCCAATTTTCAGAATTAGCAAGGGTTTATGGGAGAAGGGGAACTGCGGAGATGAACGGAATTATACGCATGTTGATGTTACGGTGCCGTATTGGACTCATGATTTTTGTTACAAAAATTGGCTTCTTCAGTTTTTTTTAGAATGCTAGGTGTACATAAAGTTTTAAAAAGTGGTTTACACGTTCTATTAAATTAGGAAAGTTTATCAAAATTTTTTTAAAATATTTTTATTTTCAACATAAAGCTATTTGTCTTGTTTAAAAAAACAATTAAAAATTATTAATATTTTTAATTTTATTATTTATTATGCAGTATTAGGGGAGTCAAAGTTCAGATAATTATCGTATTAAGATAGAGGTTTTGGGGTTCAATTTAGACCCAAAATATTTGAATTTTTTTTAAATTTTTAACAAAATAATTAAATACCCATAATAATAATAAATATATTTTGATTTATGGGTATTTAATATAATAAATATAAAAAAATAATCAAAATATATCTATTATTATTATGGATATTTAATTATTTTGTTAAAAATTTAAAAAAATTCAAATATTTTGGTTTAATCTGAACCCCCAAAACCTCCACCTTAATACGGAATCTGTGGATGCTATGTGTACATAAAGTTTTATAAAGTGGTTGTCTACCCAAAGTTGATGATCACCCGCATTGACTTGTTATCTTGGAGTGGCGTGTTTATCGGATTAACTTTTCTCCCGGAGTATTTTTAATTCATGCTTAAAAAGATGAGAAAAATGCGAAATACTTTTTTTTTCATTTTTGTAAAACATGTGTCGTGCTCGTTGGTATAAAATATCATGCATAAAATTAAGTTCAATCAAACGACTCAGAAATACCATCACTCAAAACTTGTATAAAATCTTTTTAAACAAAATAATGCTAACATATACGACAAAGCCAGAACTTCCTCATACATGCAAAACTTGAAACTATAAAATATGCGATCTGAAAATAATGTATTTAAAACATGATTCGATATTAAAATAACATGCTAAAACATGAGTTCTACTAAAAACATGCATAACATTAATAAAATGCATAAACTTTCGTGTACATGTTTGACATAAGATTTTCGGACATTCGTGCCATGCAAATATTTCTCGCCTCATGTACTACTCAGTCCCATGATTATATTTTCAAAAATTTCACTTCTCCATTCAAGAATATTTTGACAACGCTCATTCGAGAAAAAGCTAGGATCATGTTCCTGGAGTACGATATTTATACCAAAAAATAAAAAGGTACATTTTATTCAATTCTTGAAACATCATTCAAAACATCCAAGCAATAGTAGATATTTGATATTGATGTGTGTATTCTATTTTATATGATGTTTTTCTTGCAATGAACGATAATATTTTGAAAAAACGATGTATGATTGCATGTATCCGTGAAGCGTAGGTCGTTCTCCACGAGTTAAAATTATGGTTTGGGTATAAGGCTTTAAAAAAAAGAATACAAATTTGCTTTTATGATGATTTTGAAGTTTCGGTGTATTTTTGGAGTCATGTTCCTGAGTACGAGTTGTGAGTATATTTTTGCTGCAAGAGTTTCAAAAAGAGAAAAAAAATATGTTTTGATGATGATTTGAGTTTTGAGATGTTTTTGATGTCATGTTCGTAGATTCAAGTCGTTAGATTGATGTTTTGATGCATATGAATTTTTTTTTTTGGGTTTCCAAAGAGTCCAAAATCTATTTTTGATGAAAATCTAATGTTTGAAAGGTTTGGGAGAAATAATTTTAAAGAATAAAAAATCTAAATTTTTTATGTTGAGTTGTGTTTGATGTGTTTTTGTTTCGAAAACCTTGAGGAAGAATCGTTTTATGACTTTTATGTCGTGTTTTGAATCTGTTCTTTTGTTAGATATCGATTTTAAGTGTTTGATTGTGTATAAGATGTTTTGAAAACCAAAAAGGTGATTTGCGCCCCTTCCCGATGCTGCCTGCATAAAAAGTCTCGGGCTAGGGCGTGCAGCAATGTGCCCCCCTAGCTCGCCCAGCCAAGCTGAAGCCTGCAGAATTGCATGTTCCAGCCCGTAGGGTTCTGTCCAGATATTTTACACTGTGATTTTTCAACTTATTTTATGTGTTCGGGTTCTAAAATACATGTGATGGTCCTTCTAATGTTTTTTGTGTGTTTGATGTGTGAAATTTTTGTCGAAAACGTGGAAAACGGCTTACGTGGATCACTAACTATACATAACGTATGATGATCTAAGTATTTCTTTCATGAAAGTTATTTTATGTATGAAGCATAATATTTTATAAAATTTTAAGGGACGTGTTCACCTGCTTTTAAATAGCATGAATGTTTTTCAAGCATGAAAGTTTATGAGCATGAAAAGACTGAACATGAAAGGAATAATTTTCATTCAGGAATATTTTTATGTGAGTTATAATGATATGATGATGCATGAGAAGCTAAATTTTGATGTTTGAGTGTACTTGTGGTGACAACATGAGGTTGGTTCCCTTAAATAAGCTCTGGGGAGGGCCTTTTCAAGCAATGAATGTGCTCATGGGATAGACTTAGAGGAAGAGTTGTAATGTCCGAAAAATTCATAAATCCACTCACGAGAATTTAATTAATTATTATGAAAAAGTATGTGTTGAAATGTTTAAATTATGAATTCTTATGAAACATTATTTTGCATTTTTTTTCATATTTTTAATCATGAATGAGAAATATGGGACGTCACAATTGGTATCAGAGCTTGGCCTCTCCTATTGCGGTGTGGTTCGGGGACGAACCAAGCGGAAGCTGAAGAAGATGTGACACCTGAAGCCCAACGTTCTAGGGCGGTACATGATCTACAATATGGGTAGTTAATACCTAAAAGATGGAAACCCACCAATTAATGGGAGACGGGTGGCATGAATGAATCGATCTCACACTAGAATGAGAGGTTAAAAAAAATTTATATGTACTACTCATATCAAGAAGTTGCATATTTTTTTCGGGAGCTCATCATATAAGAACTCCAAAGTTAAGTGTATTTGACTTGAGGCAATTATAGGATGGGTGACCTCTTGAGAATTATTTCAGGTGCGTGTGTAGTGACCCTGCATGGAATCACCTACTAACTGGCAACTAATAACATGCAATAACTTAATAAAGAAAAATGCTTAACAGAGTAAAACGTGTGGAAACAAAATCCATAATTTACATATCAGCTTAGTATAAATCCAGGCTTAATACTGTAGTGATACAACCATATCGAAAAACTTAAAAGTAAACATTATACAGCTATATCGAATCCTGCTGTATAATTAACTCCTCAAGGCTCCTGCTCCCTAATCCTGCCTTGAACTACCAGCTCCGTCCATCCTGCGACCTGCCCCGTAGAATAGGGTGTCCAAGATAACAACTAGGACGTGAGAGCTAACGCCCAGTACATAAACATGAGTAAACATATGTATATAATGCATGCAACATGGTGACAAGTAAATGGTCATCTGAAAGTCATGCTCAGTACCGGCGCCACATGAGTGCTGCCACCGCGCGGATCAAACTCTGGGTGCAACCACAATCTTCTAGTACACCAGAGTAGTCAGACATACATGTCCCCGCCTTCGCGGTACTCTCAGTGTCAGACTATCGAGTATAGAGCTGAGCGGCTCTATAATCAGGTATAACAAGGTATAGGCTCAACGTGTATATGCACATGACATATGAATATGGAAAACGATAAATCATATATCATGCCATATAATAATGCCAAATAAATGCAATATATAAACATGTATACTCGCTGGAAATCTCATTTAATGTGTACGTACCTCTAGGCTAGTTCAAGTATAGTAGATCCTAGGTTCCAAGCCTATATTCAAAAGTTCACTGATACTCGCTGAAAGCACGATCCATGAAGCAACATGACATCTAGCCATTAAAGAAGACTGATACTCACTCGTCAGCGTCACAAACAAATGGAACTTGGGAAATATTATTCTGCTAAAACAACAAACTACGCCACAGGCCCGCGTGCAACGATATTAATGTGCTTATAGCATCAAAGGGTACTCTTAAGCAAATGAATTTTCAGTAAACCAAAACTACAAAAAAGGAACAAGTGAAATCCAATTACTGTTAAGAGTACGCACTTACTCGTAGTCGTTTCTTGATAAGGTGGACCGACTGGGCAATGGCAGAAGCATGGCTCTTCCAATCATTCTCATTTTCATCATAAATGGTCCAATTATTGGCGATGATGCGTTCCACAGTTAGCCCATCAGAAGTGGATGACTCAACAGCAGCCTGTGAACACGCAAGACGAGTGAAAGTAGACCCATATTGAACTTTCCAGTTAAAGCTAAAAAGTGAAGGAAATCCATTATCAAATTTCCCAGCTGAAACTAATTGTTCATGAATTGTATTAAGGGAACAGCAAGAGAAATGAGAGAGAATTCGAGGGAGTAAATGGGTCTTCAGGAGGAATTTGCGAGCTGAATTGGAATGATATAATCTTTTAAGCAACAAAAATGACATCTTTTCTGAGGTATCATGGGATTGATCACGAGATATTCGTGTTCCCAATTCTCAGAATTAGCAAGGGCATGGGAGAAGGGGAATTGCGGAGATGGTAAACGGAATGAGACATGTTACGGTGCCGTATTGAACTCGTGGTTTTTTGTTACAACTAGGTCATAATCCCAAAAATGGGCTCTCACCTTCGAAGTCCGTAATCTATCTTTAGATAAAAAGAACATTTTTTTAAAAAAAACTTTTAGTTATGTGAGTACAGCTTTTAAGGTGATCATTAATTTGAGCGTTGAAAAATTTTCGTTAGGCATCTCTTGTCATCTTTAATCTCATTTTATTACGCATCAAAGGGTACTCTTAAGCAAATGAATTTTCAGTAAACCAAAACTACAAAAAAGGAACAAGTGAAATCCAATTACTGTTAAGAGTACGCACTTACTCGTAGTCGTTTCTTGATAAGGTGGACCGACTGGGCAATGGCAGAAGCATGGCTCTTCCAATCATTCTCATTTTCATCATAAATGGTCCAATTATTGGCGATGATGCGTTCCACAGTTAGCCCATCAGAAGTGGATGACTCAACAGCAGCCTGTGAACACGCAAGACGAGTGAAAGTAGACCCATATTGAACTTTTCAGTTAAAGCTAAAAAGTGAAGGAAATCCATTATCAAATTTCCCAGCTGAAACTAACTGTTCATGAATTGTATTAAGGGAACAGCAAGAGAAATGAGAGAGAATTCGAGGGAGTAAATGGGTCTTCAGGAGGAATTTGCGAGCTGAATTGGAATGATATAATCTTTTAAGCAACAAAAATGACATCTTTTCTGAGGTATCATGGGATTGATCACGAGATATTCGTGTTCCCAATTCTCAGAATTAGCAAGGGCATGGGAGAAGGGGAATTGCGGAGATGGTAAACGGAATGAGACATGTTACGGTGCCGTATTGGACTCGTGGTTTTTTGTTACAACTAGGTCATAATCCCAAAAATGGGCTCTCACCTTCGAAGTCCGTAATCTATCTTTAGATAAAAAGAACATTTTTTTAAAAAAAACTTTTAGTTTTGTGAGTACAACTTTTAATGTGATCATTAATTTGAGCGTTGAAAAATTTTCGTTAGGCATCTCTTGTCATCTTTAATCTCATTTTATTACGCATCAAAGGGTACTCTTAAGCAAATGAATTTTCAGTAAACCAAACTACAAAAAAGGAACAAGTGAAATCCAATTACTGTTAAGAGTACGCACTTACTCGTAGTCGTTTCTTGATAAGGTGGACCGACTGGGCAATGGCAGAAGCATGGCTCTTCCAATCATTCTCATTTTAATCATAAATGGTCCAATTATTGGCGATGATGCGTTCCACAGTTAGCCCATCAGAAGTGGATGACTCAACAGCAGCCTGTGAACACGCAAGACGAGTGAAAGTAGACCCATATTGAACTTTCCAGTTAAAGCTAAAAACTGAAGGAAATCCATTATCAAATTTCCCAGCTGAAACTAACTGTTCATGAATTGTATTAAGGGAACAGCAAGAGAAATGAGAGAGAATTCGAGGGAGTAAATGGGTCTTCAGGAGGGATTTGCGAGCTGAATTGGAATGATATAATCTTTTAAGAAACAAAAATGACATCTTTTCTGAGGTATCATGGGATTGATCACGAGATATTCGTGTTCCCAATTCTCAGAATTAGCAAGGGAATGAGAGAAGGGGAACTGCGGAGATGGTAAACGGAATGAGACATGTTACGGTGCCATATTGGACTCGTGGTTTTTTGTTACAACTAGGTCATAATCCCAAAAATGGGCTCTCACCTTCGAAGTCCGTAATCTATCTTTAGATAAAAAGAACATTTTTTTAAAAAAACTTTTAGTTTTGTGAGTACAGCTTTTAAGGTGATCATTAATTTGAGCGTTGAAAAATTTTCGTTAGGCATCTCTTGTCATCTTTAATCTCATTTTATTACGCATCAAAGGGTACTCTTAAGCAAATGAATTTTCAGTAAACCAAAACTACAAAAAAGGAACAAGTGAAATCCAATTACTGTTAAGAGTACGCACTTACTCGTAGTCGTTTCTTGATAAGGTGGACCGACTGGGCAATGGCAGAAGCATGGCTCTTCCAATCATTCTCATTTTCATCATAAATGGTCCAATTATTGGCGATGATGCGTTCCACAGTTAGCCCATCAGAAGTGGATGACTCAACAGCAGCCTGTGAACACGCAAGACGAGTGAAAGTAGACCCATATTGAACTTTCCAGTTAAAGCTAAAAAGTGAAGGAAATCCATTATCAAATTTCCCAGCTGAAACTAACTGTTCATGAATTGTATTAAGGGAACAGCAAGAGAAATGAGAGAGAATTCGAGGGAGTAAATGGGTCTTCAGGAGGAATTTGCGAGCTGAATTGGAATGATATAATCTTTTAAGCAACAAAAATGACATCTTTTCTGAGGTATCATGGGATTGATCACGAGATATTCGTGTTCCCAATTCTCAGAATTAGCAAGGGCATGGGAGAAGGGGAATTGCGGAGATGGTAAACGGAATGAGACATGTTACGGTGCCGTATTGGACTCGTGGTTTTTTGTTACAACTAGGTCATAATCCCAAAAATGGGCTCTCACCTTCGAAGTCCGTAATCTATCTTTAGATAAAAAGAACATTTTTTTAAAAAAAACTTTTAGTTATGTGAGTACAGCTTTTAAGGTGATCATTAATTTGAGCGTTGAAAAATTTTCGTTAGGCATCTCTTGTCATCTTTAATCTCATTTTATTACGCATCAAAGGGTACTCTTAAGCAAATGAATTTTCAGTAAACCAAAACTACAAAAAAGGAACAAGTGAAATCCAATTACTGTTAAGAGTACGCACTTACTCGTAGTCGTTTCTTGATAAGGTGGACCGACTGGGCAATGGCAGAAGCATGGCTCTTCCAATCATTCTCATTTTCATCATAAATGGTCCAATTATTGGCGATGATGCGTTCCACAGTTAGCCCATCAGAAGTGGATGACTCAACAGCAGCCTGTGAACACGCAAGACGAGTGAAAGTAGACCCATATTGAACTTTCCAGTTAAAGCTAAAAAGTGAAGGAAATCCATTATCAAATTTCCCAGCTGAAACTAACTGTTCATGAATTGTTTTAAGGGAACAGCAAGAGAAATGAGAGAGAATTCGAGGGAGTAAATGGGTCTTCAGGAGGAATTTGTGAGCTGAATTGGAATGATATAATCTTTTAAGCAACAAAAATGACATATTTTCTGAGGTATCATGGGATTGATCACGAGATATTCGTGTTCCCAATTCTCAGAATTAGCAAGGGCATGGGAGAAGGGGAATTGCGGAGATGGTAAACGGAATGAGACATGTTACGGTGCCGTATTGGACTCGTGGTTTTTTGTTACAACTAGGTCATAATCCCAAAAATGGGCTCTCACCTTCGAAGTCCGTAATCTATCTTTAGATAAAAAGAACATTTTTTTAAAAAAAACTTTTAGTTTTGTGAGTACAACTTTTAAGGTGATCATTAATTTGAGCGTTGAAAAATTTTCGTTAGGCATCTCTTGTCATCTTTAATCTCATTTTATTACGCATCAAAGGGTACTCTTAAGCAAATGAATTTTCAGTAAACCAAACTACAAAAAAGGAACAAGTGAAATCCAATTACTGTTAAGAGTACGCACTTACTCGTAGTCGTTTCTTGATAAGGTGGACCGACTGGGCAATGGCAGAAGCATGGCTCTTCCAATCATTCTCATTTTCATCATAAATGGTCCAATTATTGGCGATGATGCGTTCCACAGTTAGCCCATCAGAAGTGGATGACTCAACAGCAGCTTGTGAACACGCAAGACGAGTGAAAGTAGACCCATATTGAACTTTCCAGTTAAAGCTAAAAACTGAAGGAAATCCATTATCAAATTTCCCAGCTGAAACTAACTGTTCATGAATTGTATTAAGGGAACAACAAGAGAAATGAGAGAGAATTCGAGGGAGTAAATGGGTCTTCAGGAGGGATTTGCGAGCTGAATTGGAATGATATAATCTTTTAAGAAACAAAAATGACATCTTTTCTGAGGTATCATGGGATTGATCACGAGATATTCGTGTTCCCAATTCTCAGAATTAGCAAGGGCATGAGAGAAGGGGAACTGCGGAGATGGTAAACGGAATGAGACATGTTACGGTGCCGTATTGGACTCATGGTTTTTTGTTACAACTAGGTCATAATCCCAAAAATGGGCTCTCACCTTCGAAGTCCGTAATCTATCTTTAGATAAAAAGAACATTTTTTTAAAAAAAACTTTTAGTTTTGTGAGTACAGCTTTTAAGGTGATCATTAATTTGAGCGTTGAAAAATTTTCGTTAGGCATCTCTTGTCATCTTTAATCTCATTTTATTACGCATCAAAGGGTACTCTTAAGCAAATGAATTTTCAGTAAACCAAAACTACAAAAAAGGAACAAGTGAAATCCAATTACTGTTAAGAGTACGCACTTACTCGTAGTCGTTTCTTGATAAGGTGGACCGACCGGGCAATGGCAGAAGCATGGCTCTTCCAATCATTCTCATTTTCATCATAAATGGTCCAATTATTGGCGATGATGCATTCCACAGTTAGCCCATCAGAAGTGGATGACTCAACAGCAGCCTGTGAACACACAAGACAAGTGAAAGTAGACCCATATTGAACTTTCCAGTTAAAGCTAAAAACTGAAGGAAATCCATTATCAAATTTCCCAGCTGAAACTAACTGTTCATGAATTGTATTAAGGTAACAGCAAGAGAAATGAGAGAGAATTCGAGGGAGTAAATGGGTCTTCAGGAGGGATTTGCGAGCTGAATTGGAATGATATAATCTTTTAAGCAACAAAAATGACATATTTTCTGAGGTATCATGGGATTGATCATGAGATATTCGTGTTCCCAATTCTCAGAATTAGCAAGGGCATGGGAGAAGGGGAACTGCGGAGATGGTAAACGGAATGAGACATGTTACGGTGCCGTATTGGACTCGTGGTTTTTTGTTACAACTAGGTCATAATCCCAAAAATGGGCTCTCACCTTCGAAGTCCGTAATCTATCTTTAGATAAAAAGAACATTTTTTTTAAAAAAACTTTTAGTTTTGTGAGTACAGCTTTTAAGGTGATCATTAATTTGAGCGTTGAAAAATTTTCGTTAGGCATCTCTTGTCATCTTTAATCTCATTTTATTACGCATCAAAGGGTACTCTTAAGCAAATGAATTTTCAGTAAACCAAAACTACAAAAAAGGAACAAGTGAAATCCAATTACTGTTAAGAGTACGCACTTACTCGTAGTCGTTTCTTGATAAGGCGGACCGACTGGGCAATGGCAGAAGCATGGCTCTTCCAATCATTCTCATTTTCATCATAAATGGTCCAATTATTGGCGATGATGCGTTCCAAAGTTAGCCCATCAGAAGTGGATGACTCAACAGCAGCCTGTGAACACGCAAGACGAGTGAAAGTAGACCCATATTGAACTTTCCAGTTAAAGCTAAAAACTGAAGGAAATCTATTATCAAATTTCCCAGCTGAAACTAACTGTTCATGAATTGTATTAAGGGAACAGCAAGAGAAATGAGAGAGAATTCGAGGGAGTAAATGGGTCTTCAGGAGGGATTTGCGAGCTGAATTGGAATGATATAATCTTTTAAGCAACAAAAATGACATATTTTCTGAGGTATCATGGGATTGATCACGAGATATTCGTGTTCCCAATTCTCAGAATTAGCAAGGGCATGGGAGAAGGGGAATTGCGGAGATGATAAACGGAATGAGACATGTTACGGTGCCATATTGGACTCGTGGTTTTTGTTACAACTAGGTCATAATCCCAAAAATGGGCTCTCACCTTCGAAGTCCGTAATCTATCTTTAGATAAAAAGAACATTTTTTTAAAAAAAACTTTTAGTTTTGTGAGTACAGCTTTTAAGGTGATCATTAATTTGAGCGTTGAAAAATTTTCGTCAGGCATCTCTTGTCATCTTTAATCTCATTTTATTATGCATCAAAGGGTACTCTTAAGCAAATGAATTTTCAGTAAACCAAAACTACAAAAAAGGAACAAGTGAAATCCAATTACTGTTAAGAGTACGCACTTACTCGTAGTCGTTTCTTGATAAGGTGGACCGACTGGGCAATGGCAGAAGCATGGCTCTTCCAATCATTCTCATTTTCATCATAAATGGTCCAATTATTGGCGATGATGCGTTCCACAGTTAGCCCATCAGAAGTGGATGACTCAACAGCAGCCTGTGAACACGCAAGACGAGTGAAAGTAGACCCATATTGAACTTTCCAGTTAAAGCTAAAAACTGAAGGAAATCCATTATCAAATTTCCCAGCTGAAACTAACTGTTCATGAATTGTATTAAGGGAACAGCAAGAGAAATGAGAGAGAATTCGAGGGAGTAAATGGGTCTTCAGAAGGGATTTGCGAGCTGAATTGGAATGATATAATCTTTTAAGCAACAAAAATGACATCTTTTCTGAGGTATCATGGGATTGATCACGAGATATTCGTGTTCCCAATTCTCAGAATTAGCAAGGGCATGGGAGAAGGGGAACTGCGGAGATGGTAAACGGAATGAGACATGTTACGGTGCCGTATTGGACTCGTGGTTTTTTGTTACAACTAGGTCATAATCCCAAAAATGGGCTCTCACCTTCGAAGTCCGTAATCTATCTTTAGATAAAAAGAACATTTTTTTAAAAAAAACTTTTAGTTTTGTGAGTACAGCTTTTAAGGTGATCATTAATTTGAGCGTTGAAAAATTTTCGTTAGGCATCTCTTGTCATCTTTAATCTCATTTTATTACGCATGTTCACCTGGTTTTAAATAGCATGAATGTTTTTCAAGCATGAAAGTTTATGAGCATGAAAATACTGAACATAAAAGGAATAATTTTCATTCAGGAATATTTTTATGTGAGTGATAATGATATGATGATGCATGAGAAGCTAAATTTTGATGTTTGAGTGTACTTGTGGTGATAACATGAGGTTGGTTCCCTTAAATAAGCTCTGGGGAGGGCCTTTTCAAGCAATGAATGTGCTCATGGGATAGACTTAGAGGAAGAGTTTTAATGTCCGAAAAATTCATAAATCCACTCACGAGAATTTAATTAATTATTATGAAAAAGTATGTGTTGAAATGTTTAAATTATGAATTCTTATGAAACATTATTTTGCATTTTTTTTCATATTTTTAATCATGAATGAGAAATATGGGACGTCACAATTGGTATCAGAGCTTGGCCTCTCCTATTGCGGTGTGGTTCGGGGACGAACCAAGCGGAAGCTGAAGAAGATGTGACACCTGAAGCCCAACGTTCTAGGACGGTACATGATCTACAATATGGGTAGTTAATACCTAAAAGATGGAAACCCACCAATTAATGGGAGACGGGTGGCATGAATGAATCGATCTCACACTAGAATGAGAGCTTAAAAAAAATTTATATGTACTACTCATATCAAGAAGTTGCATATTTTTTTCGGGAGCTCATCATATAAGAACTTCAAAGTTAAGTGTGTTTGACTTGAGGCAATTATAGGATGGGTGACTCTTGAGAATTATTTCAGGTGCGTGTGTAGTGACCCTGCATGAAATCACCTACTAACTGGCAACTAATAACATGCAATAACTTAATAAAGAAAAATGCTTAACAGAGTAAAACGTGCGGAAACAAAATCCATAATTTACATATCAGCTTAGTATAAATCCAGGCTTAATACTGTAGTGATACAACCATATCGAAAAACTTAAAAGTAAACATTATACAGCTATATCGAATCCTGCTGTATAATTAACTCCTCAAGGCTCCTGCTCCCTAATCCTGCCTTGAACTACCAGCTCCGTCCATCCTGCGACCTGCCCCGTGGAATAGGGTGTCCAAGATAACAACTAGGACGTGAGAGCTAACGCCCAGTACATAAACATGAGTAAACATATGTATATAATGCATGCAACATGGTGACAAGTAAATGGTCATCTGAAAAGTCATGCTCAGTACCGGCGCCACATGAGTGCTGCCACCGCGCGGATCAAACTCTGGGTGCAACCACACTCGTCTAGTACACCAGAGTAGTCAGACATACATGTCCCCGCCGTCGCGGTACTCTCAGTGTCAGACTATCGAGTATAGAGCTGAGCGGCTCTATAATCAGGTATAACAAGGTATAGGCTCAACGTGTATATGCACATGACATATGAATATGGAAAACGATAAATCATATATCATGCCATATAATAATGCCAAATAAATGCAACATATAAACATGTATACTCGCTGGAAATCTCAGTCAATGTGTACGTACCTCTAGGCTAGTTCAAGTATAGTAGATCCTAGATTCCAAGCCTATATTCAAAAGTTCACTGTATCACTACAAAAGTTTTATAAGACTTAACTAAGCTAATAAGTACTCCCAAAACTTAAATAGATTCTCGGACCATACCTTCGTCCGTAGATAGCCCTTTGGAGTTTCTGGTCCCAGATGACTATAACCACACCTTGGTTGTTCTAGAACCTCGATTATACCAATAGGGCCCTCAAGTGTATAACTCACACAATATAACTGGAGAAGGAAACTCGGGAATTTGTAATTCAAATTGAAATCGAATGAGTCCTATTTATAGGAAAATTTCCAGTCGAGTTTGGGCCCTCCGAACTGGGTTTCGGATCGTCTCCAGCTCAATGCATGCATGCAAGCCACGTCGGGTTCGGATCGTCCGAACTTCTCTACGTACGACACTTTTCAAAATCCATGGTTGAGTAATCTTGCTTTCATGGAATGAGGGAGTTCGGGCCATCCGATCCTTAGCTCGGATCGTCCGAACTTGCCTTAACTCCGAAGTCAACAAGCCATCTTCGGAGCCCCTGGTGTGCTGAGTTTGGGCCGTCCGAAGTTCTCTTTGGACCATCCGAACTGGCTCAGAAAAATGAAAATCCAATTCTTAACTCTGAAGTCCGATTGAACCCTGGAATTGGTTAATTTCTAACCCTTAATCATGTTTAATATATTATTATCTTAAAATGGAATCTGGGTTACTACATTCTCCCCACCTTTAGATATTTCATCCGCGAAATAAAATCTAAAGACAAATCAAGATAACAATATGAAACATCAAACCATGTTTTATTACAACAACTGTAATTACATCTTACATGGTAATCAAAAGTACAAAGCAAACAACTCAGGATATTCAGCCCGCATGTGTCTCTCGGTTTCCCAAGTTGCTTTCTCAATGCCCCGGCGCTGCCACTATACCATCACAAGTGGTATAGTCTTGTTCCGAAGAACTTTCTCCTTCAACAAAAGACAGATTTGGTTCTAGCTGAATATTAGTATGCTGGATAATATGAGATTCATCAGCTATGTACTGTCGAAGTAACGACACATGAAAAATATTATGTATACTGAAAAGAGATGGCGGTAACGCTAAACGATATGCAACATCTCCAATCTTATCAAGTATCTGGAAAGGCCCAATGAAACGAGGTGACAACTTGCCTTTCACACCGAACCTCATCACCTTCCTGAAAGGTGATACTCGTAGGAACACATATTCACCAGGCTCAAACTGAAGTGGCCTGCGGTGAATTTTAGCGTAACTGGCTTGCCGATCTTGAGCAGCTTTGATCCTCCGCTTGATCAAATCTACCTTGTCTACAATCTGCTGCACCAATTCAGGACCCTCGACTTGTTGTTCCCCGACTTCATCCCAGAATAACGGAGTACGACACCGTCGATCATACAATGCCTCGAAAGGTTCCATATCAATACTATGATGATAACTATTATTGTAGGCAAATTCGATCAAAGATAACTGATCCTGCCAAGATAAGCTAAAAATCCATGACAGAAGAACGTAACATATCCTCCAGCGTACGAATAGTTCGCTCTGACTGCCCGTCAGTCTCTGGATGATATGCAGTGCTCAAACTCAGAGTGGTACCCAACGCCTGCTGAAAACTACCCCAAAAACGTGAGGTAAATCGTGGGTCTCTATCACTAACTATGCTCACTGGAATCCCATGTAATCGCACTATCTCCTAGATAAATAAGTGTGCCATGCGACCATAAGAATACTCCCGGTTGTAAGAAATAAAGTGTGCTGATTTCGTCAAACGGTAAACAACAACCCAGATAGCATCACACTGACGTGAAGTCATAGGCAAGTGGGTGACAGAATTCATAGTCACGTGCTCCCACTTCCATTCGGGAATCTCAAGATTCTGAAGTAATCCACCTGGTCATCGGTGTTCAGCATTTGACCTATTGACAAACCCAACATCTTGAAACAAATTGATATACACTCTGCTTCATCCCTTTCCACCAGAATCTGGTTTGCAAGTCCTTATACATTTTCATGCTTTCAGGATGAACAGACAATCGACTCCTGTGAGCTTGAGATAGAATATCATTCCTGAGCTCCACAACATCAGGTAAAATCACTCGATTCGATAAGCACAATAAACCATCTTCCTGATAATGAAATCTAGATGTATTAACCTCATTGGCTAGACGTGCCAAACGCTGAGTCTTAACATCAGATATCTGAGCTTCCATGATCCGAGAATACAATGCTGGCTCAGATAATATAGTATACAAACGAATTCCATTTCTTCCTTTCTTGTGCTTGAGTGTAAAACTCAATGAACAACACTCCTAAACCATATGAGATATTTCACTAGTCTGAAGTGCAGAAAGTCTTACCTGCCAACTCAAGGCATCAGCAGTAAGATTCGCAGAACCTGGATGATATTTGATTTCACAATCATAATCCTTCAGAAGATCCATCCAGCGTCTCTATCGAATATTCAACTCCGCCCGAGTGAATAAATACTTCAGACTCTTGTGATCTGTGAATATCTCAAATTTCTCGCCATAAAGATAATGCCTCCAAATCTTGAGCGCAAATACAATGGCGGCTAACTCGAGATCATGAACTGGATAATTATTCTCATGCGTCTTCAATTGTCGAGAAGCATAGGCAATAACATGTCCATGCTGTGTTAGAACACATCCTAACTCCTGACCAGAGGCATCAATATAAACAACATAACCACCTGATCCAGAAGGTAGATCCAGCACAGGTGCAGTAGTAAGCATCTACGCAGCTCGTGAAATGACTCCTCACAATCCGAGGACCATATGAAGGTAACATCTTTCCGAGTAAGCTGAGTCAAAGGCCTGGCCAACTGTGCAAAATTCTCGATGAACCAACAGTAATATCCATCCAGACCCAAGAAACTACGAATCTCAGATCTATCTTAGAGTAGACAGAAGTACCCTGTAATTGATCGAACAGATCATCAATCCATGGAAAAGGATACTTATTCTTGATGGTGACACGATTCAACTGTCTGTAATCAATACATAATCGCATCGATCCATCCTTTTTCTTGACAAATAACACAGGTGCCCCCCACGGAGAAACACTCGGATGAATATATCCCTTATCAAGCAGATCCTGCAACTGCTGTTTCAATTCCCTCATCTCTGACGGTGCCAGACGATAAGGTTCTCGGGATATAGGCCTCGTTCCTGGTACTAGATCAATACCAAATTCAACCTCTCAAACCGGAGGAAAACCAGGAATCTCATCAGGAAATACATCAGGAAACTCGCTGACAACCGATAGCTGATCAATACCCGGACTAATCGTGGACATATCAACTGCATAAATGAGGTAGCCCTCCACACCTGACTCCAAGACATGACATGCCTTCAGAGCCGATACAAGTGGCATTGGAGGTCGCGCACCCTCACCATAAAAGTACCAGCTATCACCCACATCCGGATGAAACTGTACCAAACGCTGATAACAATCCACAGTAGCGTGATACAAAGTCAGCATATCTATTCCCAAAATACAATCAAAATCTGCCATCGCTAATATCATCAGATTAGCCGATAACACATGACCCTCAAACTCTAGAAGGCAACCCATCACTAGACGCTTAGTTACTACCTCCTACTCCAGCGAAGTAGATACAACTAAATCCATATCTAATGATACATAAGGTAATCTATGTCTCTTAACAAAACGGCTAGAAATAAAGGAATGCGATGCTCCAGTAACAATTTTTGAAAAGTGCAGGAATATCACATAACAAAAAGATACCTTCCAACATGCGACCGCTTCCCTCAGTAGCCTGATCCTGAGACAGAGCAAACACCTGCCCTTGAGTCTGTGGACGGTAACCAGAAGAACTCTGTGGTGCTGGCTGCTGACGTGGAAAAGTAGAAGCCTGAGATCCAACCTGTAATCCCGATTCACTAGCAGAATCCATACGCTGAGGACAATCTCTCCGCAGATGTCCCTGCTCACCACAAATATTGTAACACCCAGTATTTTAAATACGTGAATTCGCATGCATAATTAGGAATTTTATTTATTTAGAATTTTAGATTATGGGTTAAATAATTATGTGAAATTATTTGTGCATGTTTTAAGTTATTTTAAGCATTTAACCCATAATTAGTGATTTTTACGATTTATGGAAATTAATTGTTTTTGATCGCGTAGACGGGACCGTGGACGGACGAGATGACAACTTTCTATCCAAATTATTTTATGAGTTTTTTTGAGCCCAAAAATATTATTTTGAGTTTTATTTCCTCAATATTTTTAGTATTTAATTTTATATAATTTTAGGAGTCCGTTTTTATTCAAAATAAGCCAAAATAATGACTTTTTATTATCTTTAAAATTCCCTTAATTATTTATTTCGGGATTTTTAAATTTATTATCAGATTTTAATTGTTAGTTAGAGTTTTTAAGTTATATATTTCATAATTAAAAATCCCTATTAATATTTTATTATCCTAAAAACCTATTTTTAAATTTAAAACCTTACCCTAATTCTACCAAACCTCACGCCTCCTAAGCTCTCAGCCGACATCTCCCCCTCTCCTTCATCTTCTTCATCAATCAAAAATCTCCAAGGCTCCATAGCCGATTTTTCTTCGAAATTTCAAGGTTGCTCGTCGTCCCGTCGTCCCGGATTTGTTCTACACGCTCCTATCTCTTCCTATAACGGTGCAAGGCATGTCCCTTTTTATTTTAACGTACTATATCAGTGTTTATACGTGTGTGTGTGCATGAGCATCAATTTCCTTCAAGAATTTTCAGAAAAAACGAGAGTTGTTATGGTTTTATGCGTTTGTTCTTATGAATCTTGATCGTCTTCATGATTTTTCCTAGCCATGGTTCGTACCACTGCTGGTCGAAGGGTTGTAGGGCGTGTGAGGGTTGCCTAGACTCGAATGGCTCAAGTGGTTCAAGCCAAACGAGCCCAGGAAACCACAAGGTTCAGTCGGCTCCCTTGGATGCGCAGGCTAGGGTTTCGTGGAAGGGGGCTCGGGTGTTGGTCTGTGGGTTGCATGGGGCTGGGTTAGTGGTCAGGTTAGGACCGCCCAGATGTGGGCTACGTCTGGGCGGCGGCGCTCCGGCCAGGGGCGGCCGGAGCAGGCCGGCAACAGCCATGGAATGGCTGCTGCCCGCGACCGAGAAGCATGGGGAAGGGGGGTGACAGGTTTAGGTGTTAGGACTGGTTCCGGGTCGGGACAAGGTCCTGGGTTGGGTCTGGATGGTAGTGGGTCAAGTCGGGTTGGTCCGGGTCCGGGTTAAGTTAGTCGGGCTCGGATATTTTTATTTTTAGGTTTTAAGTTTAATTAAGTGTTTAATGGGCCTAATTAAATCTAAAAATTTATTTGGACTCCATTAATTATTTTGGGTTGAGTTTAAATATTTTTGGACTTAATTAAATTAATTAAGTGAGTCCACTAATTTTTATGGGCCTTGAGGCCCATGGAAGTTATTGGGCCAGTCTTTGGGCTTTTGGGCCCATTGGGCCAGAATAAGTTGTTATTGGGCCAGGAATGTATTAATGGGTTTTAACTAATTATTGGGCTTAGAATAAGCATTATTGGGCTTAAGTATGTTAATGGGACAGTCTCAATGTTAATGGGCCAGTCTCAGTGTTAATGGGCCAGATTTAAGTAAATGGGCTTAAGTGTTAGGGCCAGCAGTCAGTACAATCCATGAGAAATTTGCATGTGTCCTGAATATATATTTAATTATTTTTATGCATTTAAGTTATTTTTTTTATATTTATATATTAGTATGAAATTAAATTAAATATATATGAGGAACACACATTTTATTTAAGTGCATGCATTCATGAAATAATTTTATGCATGATTTAATGTTTAAGTTGAGCAAAAAAAAATATTTTATGTTGGAAGTTGAAGTAGTGTGACAATTTGAGGGGGATTCGTCCCCATATGTGAACTATTGAAGGGCAGTTTACTGCCAATTTAAGAGGTGATTCGTCACCGCCACGTACGTTGGTTTCCACGCTGATCAGTATTTAATATATGATTTAAGGTTACACAATGGATACAACCATGCGATGTTAGAAAATACTTTGCTCAACAATGTATGTATTATTTATGTTATGATATTTAAGTTAATTTAAGTTATGTGATGTCAATGATATTTTTTTAAGCATGCTCATTTATATGTTATGTATTAGTATTAAAATGATTTAAATTATCTTCAACCCTTGTTATGTTAGCATGTTGGGCCTCTAGGCTCACTACATTGGTATGGTGCAGGTGAGTACGTGAAGGAGGATGTAGCTCCTACCGGCGGCGAGGACGTATGAGTAGACTGGCAGTGATCCCCCGTGACCGTTGTCTGAGTCTTTATGCATGTCTCGAATTTTTAGCATGTTACATTTTAATTATTTTCAGTGGTTGTGATTTGGGATATTTTATTTTAAGAAATTTTCAGTGCATGCAAAACTTTAATTTATTTCACTTTTGTCAGTATTTTATTTAACGCATGACTCAGATATTTAAATTATGAAATGTTAAGTTTTCGATTTGTTGTATTATTTTTATTCAAGTTATTTATTTTTAAATCTATTTATTCTGTGCATATATGTATGGGCATGTATGTACATATTTTTACTTAGAAAAAAAAATAATTTTCCGCATATTTATTTATTAATTATAGAGTTAGGGTCGTTTCAGTTGGTATCAGAGAACGGTCCTTGGAGGGGTCATTACTGCTATGCGAGCTCAGAAATCCACGCTACCGATCTGTAAGTTTTAAGTGTTTATAGTATGATTTATTTTTTTAGGATTTAAGTTAGCATTAATTTTAAACCACTTAGTATGCATGGCGATTTACGTAAAGAAATATGTGGTGGTGCAGAATGCCTCCCAGACCGATGAACAGACGTGGGGGATCTCCACCTACACCTCCACCTCCACCTCCGCAGAACCCACTTGCAGCATTGGAGCAGGCCAATGCTACTTTGATGGCAGGAGTTACTGCTCTGTTAGAGCAGCAGGCTTCACGTCCCAGAATGTCCCATGAGGAGGACGTAGCTGAGCGTTTCCAGAAGAAGGGGCCGAAGGAGTTCCTTGGTACCACCGATCCATTGGTGGCTGAGGGGTGGATTCATTCTTTGGAGTCCATCTTTGCATATATGGGGATCACAGATGCGGACAGGGTGAACTGTGCGACGTATATGTTGAGGGGAGACGCAGCTCTTTGGTGGGAGGGTGCTGCCAGGGGAGTACACCTCCCTACACTGTCTTGGGCGGAGTTCAGGCGTGTCTTCTACGCCAAGTATTTTACGGAGGATGTGAGAAGTCGCATGATCCGGGAGTTTATGAGTCTTTGGCAGGGGGACATGCCAGTGGTGGAGTACGTGAGCCAGTTCGAGAGGGGCTGTCATTTTGTGCCTCTGATTGCAGACAGTCCACCGGAGAAGATGAGGCAGTTTGTGGAGGGACTGAGAGCGGATATTAAGCACGACGTACGTATGATGGACGTCGCTACATATGAGGCGGCAGTTAGTAGAGCACTGAGGTCAGAGGAGGGTAGGAGAGAGATGCAGCGAGAGCAGCAGGGGAAGAGACAATTTCAGTCGGGGTATCAGTGACCATCTTCGCAGCCTCCTGCAAAGAAGCAGTTTACTGGGCCGGCTAAGGGCCCGAATCCGCAGCAGAGGCCGCAGCAGCAGAGGCCACAGCAGCAGAGGGGCGGGGCCCCTAATGCTATAGGTTTTCCTACTTGCCCGAAGTGTCAGAAGATGCATTCGGGACCTTGTATGTTGGGAGCAGGAGTTTGTTACCACTGCAGAGAGCCAGGGCATCAGATAGCTAACTGCCCGAGGAAGAAGAACACAGCTGGTAGAGTGTTCGTCATGCAGGCGAAGGAGGCAGACCCAGACACCTCCTTGATCACCGGTATATCTTATCCCTAGAATTTTATAATTTTCCCTTTAGTTAAGAATCTCGTTTTCTTGAGAAATTGTTGTTATTTGGGTTATCTATCTGCATGTTAGAATAAGAAGCATGTTTTACTTGTGATTAGAATTAAGGGTTATTAGTGTCTTGTTGGGGGAAAGTTTAGTAGTGACATGAAATTGTTGGGATTCTTCTGCGTGCAGGGAGAATTCTAGTTGGAGGTAACTCCACGTTTGCGTTGCTAGATTCAGGTGCTACGCATTCATTTATCTCCCTAGAGTTCATCAGACGGATAGACATCACACCGGAGATTGCCAACAGTGGTTATGATGTTACTATGCCGTCAGGACAGATTATTACTACCTCTAGTGTCATCCGAGAGCTAGAGTTAGAGCTACAGGGACACTCCATTCGCGCAGATGTAGTGGTTTTGCCGTTAAGCGGCTTTGATTTGATATTGGGTATGGACTGGTTGACAGTCAATGGAGCTTCGATTGATTTTCGTCGGAGGTCAGTGTCAGTGAAACCGTCAGGAGGCGACCCGTTTACTTTTCATGCATCTCAGAGCAGTGATTTTCCTCAGGTGATATCTCTTATTCAGGCGAGGAAGTTGTTGAGACGGGGTTGCCAGGGGTTTCTAGCGAGTATTGTCACGGCCTCAGAACCATCTAGCATATCATTATCAGAGATAGAGGTGGTTCATGACTTTCCAGATGTCTTTCCGGAGGATGTTGCGGGAATTCCACCAGTGAGAGATGTGGAGTTCAGCATTTACTTAGTGCCAGACACCGTGCCTATCTCTAAGGCACCATACAGACTTGCTCCTACCGAGATGAAAGAGTTGAAGGAGCATATACAAGAATTATTAGAGAAAGGCTTTGTTCGTCCTAGCTTTTATCCATGGGGAGCTCCAGTGTTATTTGTGAAGAATAAGGATGGCAGTATGAGACTGTGCATCGATTATCGAGAGCTCAATAGGATCACAGTGAAGAATAAGTATCCACTGCCGAGGATAGAGGATTTATTTGATCAGTTGCAGGGAGCTTCAGTGTTCTCCAAGATCGACCTGCGATCTGGTTATCATCAGCTGCGGGTTAGAGATGCAGATGTGTCCAAGACTGCTTTCCGGACACGATATGGGCATTACGAGTTCCTAGTGATGCCATTTGGGATGACCAATGCTCCAGCGGTTTCATGGATCTCATGAACCGAGTTTTTCAGCCGTATCTAGATCAGTTCATCATAGTCTTCATTGATGATATCTTGATCTACTCTAGGAGCATTGAGGAGCATAGATAGCATCTACAGACAGCCTTGAAGACTTTGAGGGAACATCGTTTGTATGCCAAGTTCAGCAAGTGCAAGTTTTGGCTCGATCAGGTGGCATTTCTTGGCCACATTATTTCGAAAGATGGGATTGCAGTTGATCAGTCGAAGGTTGAGGCAGTACAGAATTGGGGTATTCCGAAGAATGCTTCGGAGATTCGCAGTTTCTTTGGTTTGGCAGGATATTATAGGAAGTTCATCAAGGGTTTTTCCTCTATTGCAGTACCCTTGACTTCCTTAACCAAGAAGAACACGAAGTTTATCTGGAGTTCAGACTGTCAGAGGAGCTTCGATCAGCTTAAGGAAGCACTCACTACTGCACCGGTGTTAGCGGTGACAGTACCACACGAGGAGCTAGTGGTGTACACCGACGCGTCTAAGCTGGGTTTAGGCGCAGTACTTATGCAGTGTGGCAAGGTTATTGCGTATGCGTCAAGGCAGCTGAAGGTTCATGAGCAGAATTACCCGACGCATGACTTGGAGTCAGCAGCAGTGGTTTTCGCTTTGAAAATCTGGAGGCACTATCTGTATGGCGAGAAGTGCAAGACTTTCACTGATCACAAGAGCCTCAAGTACTTCTTCACTCAGAAGGAGTTGAACATGAGGCAACGGAGATGGTTGGAGTTGGTGAAGGATTATGACTGTGACATTAGCTACCATCCGGGTAAAGCTAATGTAGTAGCAGATGCTTTGAGTCGGAAGTCGTCAGTGGTATCATGTTTGACAGTACAGTTACCACTATAGAGCGACATTCAGAGATTTGACTTGGAGTGTTATTCGAGTGGTCATGCACCGAGCTTGTCAGTGTTGACGGTGCAGCCAGTTCTGCGAGATCGGATCAGGGATGGACAGTCTACTGATGAGGAGTTGCAGCGATGGAGACAGAGAGATGAGGCCAAGGGTAATCTTCTGTATACAATTGTGGATGGCATTGTTCAGTACCGTGGTAGGATGTGGGTACCGAACGTCGATCAGTTGAGAGCTGAGATTTTAGCAGAGGCTCACACATCTCCGTACTCCATTCACCCCGGAAGTACGAAGATGTACAGAGATTTGCAGCTATTGTATAGGTGGCCCGGGATGAAGAGAGACATCGGGAGAGTGATGTCAGAGTGCTTGACTTGTCAGCAAGTCAAGGCAGAGCATCAGCGTCCAGCAGGACTTCTTAGACCTCTTCCTATTTCGGAATGGAAATGGGAGAATATTACGATGGACTTTGTGGTTGGCTTACCGAGGAGTGCCAGAGGTTGCACCGCGATTTGGGTGATTGTGGATAGACTCACCAAGTCAGCTCATTTCTTGCCGGTGAGGACTACTTACTCATTGACACAGTATGCAGAGCTTTACATCAAGGAGATTGTTAGGTTGCATGGCATACCAGTGTCGATTGTGTCAGACAGAGATCCGAGATTCACATCCGCGTTTTGGAAGAGTCTGCACACAGCTTTGAGGACTAGACTTTTGTTCAGCACAGCATTCCATCCCCAGACAGATGGTCAGTCTGAGAGAGTGATCCAGGTTCTCGAGGATCTTCTGAGAGCTTGTGTCATCGATTTTCAGGGCTCGTGGGAGACTAGACTGCCATTAGTGGAGTTTACCTATAACAACAGTTTTCAGTCGTCTATAGGTATGGCTCCTTATGCAGCATTGTATGGGAGGATATGTAGATCTCCTATGCATTGGGATGAGATTGGTGAGAGGATTTTACTTGGTCCTGAGATTGTACAGCAGACAGCTGACATTGTGACTCAGATTCGGGATCGGATGAGGACTGCTCAGAGTCGTCAGAAGAGTTATGCAGATACTCGACGACGAGATTTGGAGTTCTCTGTAGGTGATCACGTATTCCTGAAGGTGTCACCTATGAAGGGAGTAGTGCGGTTTGGCCGGAGAGGCAAGCTTAATCCGAGATATATAGGGTCATTCGAGATCTTGGAGAGAGTTGGCACGTTGGCCTACCGTTTAGCTCTACCACCAGGGCTTGCAGCAGTGCACAACGTTTTTCATGTATCCATGCTTCGGAGATATGTCTCCAACCCGTCGCATGTGTTGGATTTTGATCCTCTTCAGTTGACACCGGAGTTAGCATTTGAGGAGAGGCCTATACGGATCTTGGCTAGGGAGGAGCGGAGGCTTAGGACGCGTGTCATACCGATGGTCAGAGTCCAGTGGTTGAATCACTCGGATGAGGAAGCTACTTGGGAGACTGAGGCAGATATGAGGACTCGCTACCCGGAGTTGTTCGGGTAAGTACTTTAATTTCGAGGACGAAATCCAATTTAAGGGGGGGAGAATTGTAACACCCGGTATTTTAAATACGTGAATTCGCATGCATAATTAGGAATTTTATTTATTTAGAATTTTAGATTATGGGTTAAATAATTATGTGAAATTATTTGTGCATGTTTTAAGTTATTTTAAGCATTTAACCCATAATTAGTGATTTTCACGATTTATGGAAATTAATTGTTTTTGATCGCGTAAACGGGACCGTGGACGGACGAGATGACAACTTTCTATCCAAATTATTTTATGAGTCTTTTTAGAGCCCAAAAATATTATTTTGAGTTTTATTTCCTCAATATTTTTAGTATTTAATTTTATATAATTTTAGGAGTCCATTTTTATTCAAAATAAGCCAAAATAATGACTTTTTATTATCTTTAAAATTCCCTTAATTATTTATTTTGGGATTTTTAAATTTATTATCAGATTTTAATTGTTAGTTAGAGTTTTTAAGTTATATATTTCATCATTAAAAATCCCTATTAATATTTTATTATCCTAAAAACCTATTTTTAAATTTAAAACCTTACCCTAATTCTACCCAAACCTCACGCCTCCTAAGCTCTCAGCCGACATCTCCCCCTCTTCTTCATCTTCTTCATCGATCAAAAATCTCCAAGGCTCCATAGCCGATTTTTCTTCGAAATTTCAAGGTTGCTCGTCGTCCCGGATTTGTTCTACACGCTCCTATCTCTTCCTATAACGGTGCAAGGCATGTTCATTTTTATTTTAACGTACTATATCAGTGTTTATACGTGTGTGTGTGCGTGAGCATCAATTTCCTTCAAGAATTTTCAGAAAAAACGAGAGTTGTTATGGTTTTATGCGTTTGTTCTTATGAATCTTGATCGTCTTCATGATTTTTCCTAGCCATGGTTCGTACCACTGCTGGTCGAGGGGTTGTAGGGCGTGTGAGGGTTGCCTAGACTTGAATGGCTTGAGTGGTTCGAGCAAAAAACGAGCCCAGGAAACCACAAGGTTCAGTCGGCTCCCTTGGATGCGCAGGCTAGGGTTTCGTGGAAGGGGGCTCGGGTGTTGGTCTGTGGGTTGCATGGGGCTAGGTTAGTGGTCAGGTTAGGACCGCCCAGACGTGGGCTACGTCTGGGCGGCGGCCGGAGCAAGCCGGCAGCAGCCATTCCGCGGCCGAGAAGCATGGGGAAGGGGGGCAACGGGTTTAGGTGTTAGGACTGGTTTCGGGTCGGGTCAAGGGCCTGGGTCGGGTCTGGATGGTAGTGGGTCAAGTCGGGTTGGTCCGGGTCCGGGTTAAGTTAGTCGGGCTCGGGTATTTTTATTTTTAGTTTTTAAGTTTAATTAAGTGTTTAATGGGCCTAATTAAATCTAAAAATTTATTTGGGCTCCATTAATTATTTTGGGTTGAGTTTAAATATTTTTGGACTTAATTAAATTAATTAAGTGAGTCCACTAATTTTTATGGGCCTTGAGGCCCATGGAAGTTATTGGGCCAGTCTTTGGGCTTTTGGGCCCATTGGGCCTAAATAAGTTGTTATTGGGCCAGGAATGTCTTAATGGGTTTTAACTAATTATTGGGCTTAGAATAAGCATTATTGGGCTTAAGTATGGTAATGGGCCAGTCTCAATGTTAATGGGCCAGTCTCAGTGTTAATGGGCCAGATTAAATGGGATTGAGTGTTAGGGCCAGCAGTCAGTACAATCCATGAGAAATTTGCATGTGTCCTGAATATATATTTAATTATTTTTATGCATTGAAGTTATTTTTTTTATATTTATATGTTAGTATGAAATTAAATTAAATATATATGAGGGACACACATTTTATTTAAGTGCATGCATTCATGAAATAATTTTATGCGTGATTTAATGTTTAAGGTTGAGCAAAAGAAAATATTTTATGTTGGAAGTTGAAGTAGTGTGACAATTTGAGGGAGATTCGTCCCCATATGTGAACTATTGAAGGGCAGTTTACTGCCAATTTAAGAGGTGATTCGTCACCGCCACGTACGTTGGTTTCCACGCTGATCAGTATTTAATGTATGATTTAAGGTTACACTATGGATACAACCATGCGATGTTAGAAAATACTTTGCTCAACAATGTATGTATTATTTATGTTATGATATTTAAGTTAATTTAAGTTATGTGATGTCAATGATATTTTTTTAAGCATGCTCATTCATGTATATGTTATGTATTAGTATTAAAGTTATTTAAATTATCTTCAACCCTTGTTATGTTAGCATGTTGGGCCTCTAGGCTCATTACACTGGTATGGTGCAGGTGAGTACGTGGAGGAGGATGTAGCTCCTACCGGCGGCGAGGACGTATAAGTAGACTGGCAGTGATCCCCCGTGACCGTTGTCTGAGTCTTTATGCATGTCTCGAATTTTTAGCATGTTACATTTTAATTATTTTCAGTGGTTGTGATTTGGGATATTTTATTTTAAGAAATTTTCAGTGCATGCAAAACTTTAATTTATTTCACTTTTGTCAGTATTTTATTTAACGCATGACTCAGATATTTAAATTATGAAATGTTAAGTTTTTGATTTGTTGCATTATTTTTATTCAAGTTATTTATTTTTAAATCTATTTATTCTGTGCATATATGTATGGGCATGTATGTACATATTTTTATTTAGAAAAAAAAAAAAAATTCTGCATATTTATTTATTAATTATAGAGTTAGGGTCGTTTCAAATATAACAAGCACCAGTAGCTTTCCTACATGAAGCTGCAGTATGCTTCCCACCACAGTGGCTGCAAAACTCCTCCTTCTTCTTCTTCTTTCCAAAACGGAATATACCTCGTGAACCACGAGAACCAGACGAAGTAGTAGGAGTGGAAGAAGACATAGGTCCAGATTGCACAACAGATTGAGCCCTAGGCCCAAGAGATCCACTAGGTTGTTTTGGCATCATCAAAAGTGTCCGCCTATTGTTGTTCTCCACTTGACAGCAACGGTTCACCAAAGTCTCATAAGATGTTGGATTATCACATATGACAACTTGTGAGTAAATATCTTGATTCAGGCCTTGCAGAAAGATATCATACTTCGACGCATCACTGTCACTGATATGAGTACTGAAAGGTAGCAGATCAAGAAATCATTGCTGATATTGATCAATAGTCATTGATCCTTTCCTCAGAGTCAGCAATTCCATAGATCGTTCTTGACGAACAGCTGGAGGAAATTACAATTTCTGAAACTGCTTACAGAAATCCCCCCAAGTCATCTGTCCTCTCTCCGTATGTGCCTGAGTAGCTTTGGCATCCCACCATAAGCATGCTCGATCCTCTAGAACGAATTCTAGAACTTCCAGTTTTTGCTCCCCAGTGCAATCGAAAGCTCGAAACGCACTCTCGAGTTTAGACATCCAGCCTCTTGCTTGTTCAGGATTCTTACCTCCCAACAAGGGTTTCGGTCATACTTGCATGAACTTATTGATAGTGTAGTGACGTCTACCCTCATGAGGACGATGTCGATCATCCTGATGGCGATGGTGACGATGATGATGACCACCTCCCTGGCCAACACTACCGTGACTCTCGTCAGTCATATCCTGAAAAGAATTACACATTAAAATCCCAAATGCGCAAGAATTACCCAAGACTAAACTAAATCCCAAGTACTAATTCCCAAAATCTATGCATGCTCTGATACCAAAAATGTAGTAACCCTGCATGAAATCACCTACTAATTGGCAACTAATAGCATGCAATAACTTAATAAAGCAAAATGCTTAATAGAGTAAAACGTGCGAAAACAAAATCCATAATTTACATATCAGCTTAGTATAAATCCAGGCTTAATATTGTAGTGATACAACCATATCAAAAAACTTAAAAGTAAACATTATACAGCTATATCAAATTCTGTTGTATAATTAACTCCTCAAGGCTCCAGCTCCCTAGTCCTGCCTTGAACTACCAGCTCCGTCCATCCTGCAACCTGCCCCGTGGAATAGGGTGTCCAAGATAACAATTAAGATGTGAGCGCTAACGCCCAGTACATAAACATGAGTAAACATATGTATATAATGCATGCAACATGATGACTGGTAAATGGTCATCTGAAAATTCATGCTCAGTACCGACGCCACATGATTGCTGCCACCGTGCGGATCAACCTCTGGGTGCAACCACACTCGTATAATACACCAGAGTAGTCAGACATACATGTCCCCACCATCGCGGTACTCTCAGCGACAGACTATCGAGTATAGAGCTGAGCGGCTCTATAATCAGGTATAACAAGGTATAGGCTCAACGTGTATATGCACATGACATATGAATATGGAAAACGGTAAATCATATATCATTCCATATAATAATTCCAAATAAATGCAACATATAAACATGTATACTCGTTGGCAATCTCAGTCAATGTGTACGTACCTCTAGGCTAGTTTAAGTATAGTAGATCCTAGGTTCCAAACCTATATTCAAAAGTTCACCGTATCACTACACAAGTTCTATAAGCCTTAATCAAGTTAATAAGTACTCCCAAAACTTAAGTAGATTCCCGTACCATACCTTCGTCCGTAGATAGCCCTTTGGAGTTGCTGGTCCCGAATGACTATAACCACACCTTGGTTATTCCAAAACCTCGAATATAATTGATAGGGCTCTCAAGTGTATAACTCACACTATATAACTGGAGAAGGAAACTCGGGAATTCGTAATTCAAATTGAAATCGAATGATTCCTATTTATAGGAAAATTTCCGGTCGAGTTCGGGCCCTCGAACTGGGGTTCGTATCGTCCGTTCCAGCTCAATGCATGCATGCAAGCCACGTCCGGTTCGGAGAATCCGAACTCAGGATGGGATCGTCCGAACTTCTCTACGTACGACACTTGTCAAAATCCATGGCTGAGTAATCCTGCTTGCATGGCATGAGGGAGTTCGGGCCGTCCGATCCTTAGTTTGGATCGTCCGAACTTGCCTTAACTCCGAAGTCAACAAGCCATCTTCGGAGCCCCCGGTGTGCTGAGTTCTGGCCGTCCGAAGTTCTCTTCGGACCAACCGAACTGGCTCAAAAAAATGAAAATCCAATTCTTAACTCTGAAGTCCGATTGAACCCTAGAATTGGTTAATTTCTAACTCTTAATCATGTTTAACATATTATTATCTTAAAATAGAATCTGGATTACTATAGCGTGTGAGTGTGGATATATTCATGCTGGAAATATCCATCTTGATATAGTGGAGACATTCATCGAATCTGAGACGTTCCATCTTCACCCGAATTGATTTTTTTCCATGCTTAGGAAAAACTGGATGTTCGTTTTCAACTTTTCGATAACACCCAAATTTACGTCACCCAAGGAGCCTGGACCCTATTGGAGAATAATATTAGATAGGTTGTCTGAGGTTTCATTGTGGTTCATTGTTGTTCTTAAATTGTCAAGCTTTCGAACTCGCCTTGAAGTTGATGAATGATTGCAAGGCTAGTTTCATTCAATTGTGCTTGAAAGATAGAGGATAGGGGAACAAGGGTATCGAACTTCTTAATAACATTATTGATTAGAAACGAATTTCTAGAATTTTATGGAACTACAGAAGAGGGAGGCTGTGACGCCCGTGGCTAATAAGAGGGCGGGGAGTGATCGCCAGTGTTAAAAGGTTGCATGGAAAATGAGTGGCTCCTGTCAGGTTTCTAGACGAAGGGAGACATGAATGAACCGATCTCATGCCGGAATGAGAGGCCTTCTGAGACTGTGTAAGTATGGGACTACACGGTTGAGAAGGGATTAAAATATTTGATAGGTACTACTCATATCAAGAAGGTGTATTTTCTTTTCGGGAGCTCATCACGCAAAAACTCCAAAGTTAAGCGTGCTTGACTTAGGACAATTTTAGGATGGGTGACCAATTGGAAAGTTTTTCAGGTTAAGCGTGCTTAACTTGGGGCAATTTTAGGATGGGTGACCCCCTGGAAAGTTTCTCAGGGTTCGTGTGAGTGAGGACATAAGCACGCTGAAAAGACTCGTCTTGATACAGTGGGTCGTTACAAAGGCCCTTTATTGGCCCCCAAGAATGAGGCTTCGCCGATTGAGAATGGTGAAGTTTGGGCAGATGTCATCATACTTCTCACATTCTTTCTTATTGACATAAGACCCGTCTGTCATATTCCTAGGTGGACTTAGATTATATATGTCAACAAATACAACGTGTGCATCTCAATCGAAGCAATTTCAGTGTTTGGCGTCCCAAAACCAAAGTAATGTTGGCAAGTCAACACTTTTCAATAATTCATTGTCTTTCTATTTGGGTAGGAATGCGAAAATATACTACTTGGAAAAAAAGATGCACCACCTGTCTGTTAGAGTACTATTTTTTCATGTCCAAGATGCAACGACAGTTCTAAAATTTTAATTTTGACATCTAAAATTACTTGGGTACTTGATAAGTGTCGTTTTATTTATTATTTTGTGTTATTTTTTAGTCTATTTTGCATGCATTTTTTACGTCATTTGATTCATTCATGTTTAATTTATTTAGTTTTTATGCATGCATTTTACTTCTCGTTTCCCTGGTTAAATTGTAGGTACAAGTGAAAAATCTCGGAATATTGGCAGAAAAGAATGCGCTCGAGCGGTAATTTTCTCCTGCCGGAGAGCGATTGGGCACAAAGTGAAGAGGGAAACAGAAAAGTATGCGCTCGAGCGGTGAATTTTGCTGGCTTGAGCGCACTATTGAAGAAATCAGGAGCTGGACAGAAACTTATGCGCTCGAGCGGTAACTTTTACCCACTCAAGCGCATCCAATAAGATTTCAAAGCGCAAAATAGAAACTTATGCGCTCGAGTGGGCACTGCTCGAGCACGATCGAGAAAATGAAAATATCTTTTGGCGGATTTAAAAAGGAATTTCAAAGCACAAGGACTCTAGGGGCGTTTAAATAGCTGATTTCATCAGATTGCGTGGCATTCAGATTTTTATTGAAGAACACGGCGGCTAGGGCTAGGGAGAATGAAGGCTTTTGAAGAATGCTTCATCTTTTTCTTCTTAATTCTTCTTATTTTTCATGATCAAAACTATTTCTTGAGTTATGTTTTTGTTTATGGAGTAGTTTTTCTTTTCGACTAAGGCCGCAAGATTAGGCCGAAACTGATTTATGTTAAACATGTGGATTTATGTTTACGGTTTTTTTATTTATTTCAATTATTAATGGTTGGATTTTTCATATTGTTTTTGTGAATGATTTGGCCAATTATTTGCTTGATTTGTTGATTGATTCTAAGTCGAAAGATTAGGAATTGATTTTTGCTTCACTCCAACAATTAACACAAAGTTAATTGACTAGAAATAGTATTCGATTTCATTGTGCAGTTCTAGGTGAAAAACTGAGTTTTCATGATTGTTTAATGCATTTGAGTTTGATTATAAATAATTAGAAATAATTAATCCGTCCAACTTGTATAAGTTTGACAGAGTCTAGAAATAGCTTGTTCAATAGAATAGAAAATTTCACCGTGACTTGGAATAAACTTGATTCTTAGATTATACCACGTGTATGCATGAATTATTTTGGTACCTTCGTGTGCCTTGGTCGATTTATTTGAATTGAATTCATTTTCAAAGTTCTAGTTGCGATTTGTTTTTCCATCTATTTATTGTCAATATATTCATTAATTTAATTTTAGTTGATTAAACTCAATCTCTTTTTATTATTTAGTTTGGATTAAGTAAAACAATTATATTTTGGTAATCATCTTTCGGTCTCTGTGAGACGATCCGGTCTCAAACCTGGTTTATTATAATTTGACCTAGTACACTTGTTAGTTCTAACTGAAATTTTCGGTCAAGTTTTTGGCGCCGTTGCCGGGGAATGTTAGTTGATATCAAAATTTATCATTTACTTGAGACTATATTATATTTCTTTGTCAAGTAAGTTGCTGAATTCTGAACTTTTCTTCTTACTTTTGATTTCAGGTGCTTTATTTTCTTGCATGAGCCGCACTCGACACACCAAATACCTCATACCACTTGACTTGGAAATGGAGAGAACACTCCGCAGCATACAAAAAGCTCAGAAAAAGATAAAATTAGTACTTGAGCCAAAATCAGAAGGAGATTTTGAAAGCGATACTAAATCTGAAATTGAGATGGCAAACGGGAATGACAATCGCACTATGTTGGATGTAGCGACCCAACCCGGATCCACTACCTAATCAGAGATATTAGCATAATTAAGCATGCATTTAAATAAATCGCTGCGGAAGACTTAAATTAAAACAAACCGACAGAATACAACTGGTTAAACAAATTCAATTATACAACACAATCGAATTAATAAGCCTAAAGGGCAAAAACCTACAGCTACTCCTGCTGTCTCCGAGGTCATTGGGCGCTCCAAGCTCCTGGTGCTCAATACTGCACCTACACCTGCCCCGTCAAATGGGGTGTCCAGATACACAGAAAATACTGGACGTGAGCTCTAAGCTCAATACGAAAGCAATGATATATAAAATATATGCAGCACATTAGTGTACTTAAAATGAGATTAAAAACAGTACTCAGAGGCGCCATGAATATACAGGGAAATGTCGGATAGCAAGTCCGCGGTGCCGCTCCTATATTCACCTATCAACTATAGCGTCTGCCCTACCGTCGTGGTCGCTCCTAGTGATAGAAAAATCTAGGGGCTGAGTGTCCCCAGACACGAATTCACTGGAAGTAACGCCTCACTGATGGAAACTGTCATGACTCACATCATACCAGATGCAATCTACCGTAAAAACATGTATGTGCTAAATCCGTAAAACATGGTAAAACATATAGCACATAATCATGCAACACATACAATATATATCATGTTGGTCATCTCAGTCTGTACTTACGTACCTTACTACAGGCAGTTCCTAGCAGTTCCACTCTAGGTTCCAAGCCTATCATCAACTCTACAATGCAAAATACTCATGCATCATTCATTAAGCTCTAAAAGCCTTAACTAAGCTATTGCATACTCCTAAATATTTTTAGGAAGCAAAATTTATACCTGCGTCCGTCGTTAGCCTGCTGATGACAATTGTCTCAAAACTAGGCCACAGCTCCGCTACGACGCCTGGATCTCTATGCCACTTCCGAAATCCCAAAAGGACGCCTAGAATTCCCTAGATCTAAGCTAGAAGGCTAAGGAATTGAGAGAGAAAAGAGGGAAGGCGCGTTTGAAAATGAAATCTCGGCCCCCTATTTATAGGCGAAGTTCGGAGCCTCCGAACTCGAATTCGGATCCTCCGTTCCAGACTTCGGAGCCTTCGATCCTGACTTAGGATCCTCCAAAGTCCCATCAATGACATATTATTCTCGGACAGCTGGTCATGCAGTTCGGAGCCTCCGATCCAGTTCGGAGCCTCCTAACCTGGTTCGGATCCTCCGAACCCTCTGAACCCTCGGAACCTTCTTGGCCATTTTTGAGTGTCCTGGATCCAATTCTGAACTCCGTTAATTCATTTGGAATTTTCTTAATTATGTTTTACTTAATCCAAACATTATTACTTGATTAATTACTCATTAATCGTTAATTCTAGATACGGGTCACTAAATTCCCCCCCCCCCCCTTCCACCTTAAAAGATTTCGTCATCGAAATCTCGGGAATAATCTCGAGAACGTATTAAAAATCGTTACTTGTGTGAGTGGTCGAATAGCTTTCGACATGCTCAAACTCTTGTCTAAATTCCTGCAAGCTCCAGCCTAATAAAAATTCCAATCAAATAAAAATATAATATTTTGATTATTTTTTAAAGTTTTATTATTATTATTATTATTATTATGGTTGTTGTTGTTATTATTATTATTATTATTATATATTTATATGATTTTATATTATATAACACTAAAAAAATAAAGTAATGGTTATGTACTTATATGCACATGTCTCAATAGTGTTAAAGTATTTGGGTAAACTTATTTTAAACAACTTAAAGACATTGATATGTTTAGTATTATAAGATTTTTTTATTGTCAAAATTATCAAAAAGCGTATAATTCTATGAAGATAATGTTTCGGGTTATACATATACGAAAATAGTTTTAGAATAAACCTATATTAAAAAATAAAACTATTTTAATATTTTAATTTAGAAAATTTATGTGATTTGGAAAATTTTTTAAAATAATATTTAATGGGTGGAGGATATGATAGAGATTTATGAAAATATTCAAGAATATTTTAGAGACATAGAATTTTTAAATAAGATCTTTTTCAAAAAAAAAGTCACCGTTACTTTTTAAAAATAGCTTATAAGTTGTCAAACAGCTTATTTTGACAGATTATAAGTTGATTGGGAAAATTTTTACCAACAAAATTTAAGAGTTTATAAGCTCTCCAAAACAGCTTATAGGCACCCTCAAAATTTTAAAAACATATATAATTCATTTAATAAATCATAAATGAGAAAAAAACAACTCATGAATACATATTAATCTTCGATCCGTTGAGTCGTGACAATAGATTTAGATGGTGTTTGACTAAACTTATTAAAAACAGCTTATAAGTTCTAGGAGTTTATAAGATGTTTTAGGAGCTTATAAGTTGTCAGGTCTTATTTTAAAAATAATTTGTTAAAATGTTTGGATGAACTTATTTTAAACTTAAAGATGTTGATGTGTTTGATATTATAAGATCTTTTTATTGTCGAAATTATCAAAAAGGGTAAAATACTTTGAAAGTAATTTAAATAGTAATATACATAAAAAAATAGTTTTAAATTTATCATAAATGTTAAACATATATTAAAAAATAAAAATATTTTTAATTTTAATTTAGAAAAAAAATTGATAAATTATGTTCAAAAAATGGACAGAAAATGAACAGAGGGCGTAGTGAGAATTTAATAAAATATACAAGGATAATCAGGGGCGGATCTAGTGTAGGGCGAAGGAAGGCCACGACACCCGAAAATTTTTGAAAAATTTTGTAGTATATATATACTATACTTTTTCGGTTTTAAATATATATATATATATATATATATATATATATATATATTTTGGCCTCCATAAATCAGCATTCGTGTGTTGGTCTACTGATTGGGCCTTTCCCATCTAGATATAGATAGAGAGATTCAAGTTTGATTCCGTGACACCACTTGAATTTTTATTTTTATTTTTATTGCTCGTTTTTACCCATTTTATTTAAAATTCTTTTTTTTGACAAAATTATTTAAAATTATTTTATCACTTTTATTTGTAAAATTAATACTTTATTTAAAATCTATTATAATATTTTATTTTTTCGATAATTTGAAAAATTAAAATATTTTATTTTAAAAAACACGTGAATTTTTTTAATTTTTTAAAGATATTATTTTACTTGTTTTCAATGTACATTACTTTGGTATATTTTTAATATGTTTGAAGTTTAATGAGATTTTGGAGCTTTTAGTAGTCAATAATTTTATTATTTTTTTAAACCAAGATTAATAAATTTTTGGCTTTTCTTAACATCAAAATTGGTTAATTACGTGATTGATAATTTTTCATTTAGTCACGTAACTTCTGTTAATATTTCGTACTTTTTTGTTTTATATTATGATTAATTTTATTTTTTTGGTGGTGTCTTGATTGATTATCTTGTTTTGCTTGCAAGTTGCAATGTTTTTTGAATAAAAATTTACTCATCGATTTGGACCAAAAACAAACTCAAATCCACTTGTGTCTCCAAAATAATATATATTATAAAATTTATGCCTTGTAATAATTTATGCATATTTTTTTGAATTAATGTCTTAGCATGTTATTTTTAAGATCGAATCATGTTTTAAATTTTATAATTTCGAGTTGCATGTAAGAAGAAGTTCAGACATTCCTATATACATTAGAATGATTTTATTCAACGAGATTTTAAACAAGTTTTGAGTCATATGATTTTTGACTCGTTGATTGAACTTAATTTTGTGTGATATTTTATACCTACGAACATAACGCATCCTTTAGAAAAATCAAAAAATTATTCCGGATTTGATATTTTCATAAGCATCAATCAAATATACGAGACGTCGCAATATTTATTTTTTATTTATTGTATTTTTGTTATTGAAAGTTATATATAAACATATAATGATTATTTTTGTCATTGTGTATACTAACACGGCCCCTTCTAATATAATATCATGGATCCGCCCCTGGGGATAATATGGAGAAGTAAAATATCAAAATAAAATCTTTTTTAAAAAAATAAAGGTGACCTTACTTTTTTAAAAACAACTTATAAGCTGTCAAACAACTTATTTTGACAGCTTATAAGATGTTTGACAAGAGCTTATAAGCTCTCCCTTAGTGTAGATCTCTGACGAATTGATTAAATCTATATCTACAGAAAAAATTAAAACAATTTCTTATCACATAAATCTATAAATTGATCCGTGAAACGATCTCATATCACTTTTTTTAAGATTTTTTAGATAGAAAATTATGCTGAAAAGGGATTATTTATATTTTTTTAAAAAAAAGAAATTAGGTAAAACGGATTTTTACAATAGTTTTCCCTACATTATCCAAAATGGTGCACTACTAGCTAACCGAATAAGTAATATACATTCATCTCAAAAAAAGAAAAAAAAATGAATAAGTAATATACATTCATTTCCAAAAAAAAAAAAAAAAGTAATATACATCATATATATTTATTGTTTTAATGATATTTAATAAAATAAGGGTTTATTACATTTCATGACTCTTAACAAATCTAAACGAACCCCTAAAAAATATTGGGTAATTAAACCCGTATCCCTGCAAAAATTAAAAATATGCGAAAAGACTCGTGTAAATTAATTGCATTTAAAACTGGTTTTAAAATGATGTAAATGTGCTTGATTTTTAAAAAAACATGATATATTAACTTATTAATATTTTTGAAAAATTTGGTGATAAATCCCAATTGTCAAACACACGTTCACGGTCAGTTCCCATGTCCTTAAATTGATTACTGCACTCCCTTGATCCTCATAAATTATTTGTTTTAGGATCACGTACATTTATATTTCTCTCTCTTCCCTTCACGTTTTTTTTTTACCTCTTTTCTCATCCCTCTTTCAAGATTTGCACAATAAATCCCTGGCCATGGACGACGAAGGAGACTGGAAAGGAAGCGGAATATGGGCTAAAAATTCTACGGTAAATCATCTCCTCCCCTCCTTCATGTTGTTTTTCTCCTTCTCGTGGATACGATCTTTGTTATGAATATGTACTCCGAATTCTGAACAACACCACAGCAACAATAGCAGCAACAACAACGAACAAGTCGAGGCGAGATAATCTCTCTATCCGCAAGACGAAATTGCTCGTTTAACAGTGCTCAACGTTGGAGGCAATCGTCTCTAAGATATAATGACTTTGCGAACAAGATATATCAGCACAAAAAATATCTCGAACTTCAGCGAATTAAAATATGCACAACTTTCTTTGAGAGAGAGTGGGGAGAATTTATACAGAAAATCTCAAATCTAATGTTTCATGTTTTCAGATGTCAAAGATCATATTTCTGCGTTAAATCTTATCATAGATATAGCCTAAGACTCCAAATAACACGTCTTATGCCCTAAGGATGCAAACCATGACAGAAAAATTCAAAAAGATACGCAACTTTCGGAGTACAGACGGCGCGCTCGAGCGGTAAGATTTGACCGCTCGGGCGGCCAAAGTTCTGTCTCGCAAAAATAGTACTGCGCACGAGCGGTAAAATTTTACCGCTCGGGCGGCCAACTTTAGCTAATCTTTCTGTCCTGCAAGTGGAGTGCTGCGCTCGAGCGGTAATATTTGTGTGCTCGAGCGCACACAATAAAATAATAATAAATATTATATTAACCAAAAAGAATAATTTGATCATAAAACCCCACCGCGCCGAGACGGCTGGCCGCGCGTGTGTTAGTTGAATCGACTAGCGTCTTTCCCCTTTACAAAACATCTGGTGCCCTAAGGGCCCAATCCCATAATCCAAAGTTGGATTATATAAGGTAAAAAATACATTGGAGTTATTCCAATGTGGGACAAGTCTTTTTCTCTTTCCCTCTAATTCATTCACCAAAATTCAAATAAGCCTTTCAAGCCCATTTCAAATACAATTCAAATAAGTCTTTCAAGCTCATTTCAACTACAATTCATTCAATATTTTTCCAACAATCCTCCACATGAATGAATTTCACGTACGTTAGAATTCTCACTAGAAAGTTTTTATAAGTTATTGTTACATCAGGATAGGTAGTTTGTGTCTTTGAACCTACCTTAGTAAAATACTATCGGATTTACTAGTTGTATAGTGACGCGATGTCTTGAACTAGTCAACCATTTATATAAACCAAGTCAATAGTATTTACATAACAATACTCTAACATATTTTGTTCTCACATTGTGTCAATTTCGGCCTTCGACCATATCTTAGATTCATAAGTGTTTCAATCAAAGTAGTCAATACTTTGCATTATATAGGTGATCTCCTATCAAGAGTATCATGATGTACTCTACCTTATAGGAATAGGAATCATTAAAAGAAAACTTAACCTCACCACATGTTGCAGGTATGTTCTACTTGGATGTTCTAGGAATGAGCGAGTAAAGATTCCAAGTACTCAAACTAATATTTATAACTTAGTTGTCCCATTGAACCAAGGTTTTGGGATCTCCAATTCTCAAGATTGGGTTATCGCTATAAATATTTTATTTTGTGGATTTTAAGAACATTACTCTTAGTAGTTTGTACATTTGATCTCTATTTATATTTTTTGTAAGCGGATCCGCAAGGTTTTCCTTTGACTTCACATAATCAACCGAAATAACCCCATTCGAGATCAATTGTCTTATGGTATTGTGTCTCCGACGAATATGTCGAGATTTACCATTGTACATACTACTTTGTGCTCTTCCTATTGCTGACTGACTTTCACAATAAATATTAATGGAAGACACCGGTTTATTCCAACAAAGAATATCTTCTAGAAAGTTTCGAAGCCACTCGGCTTCTTCACCAGCTTTATCTAAAGCAATAAACTCGGATTCCATGGTCGACCGAGCTATACATGTTTGTTTAGAGAATCTCCATGACACCTCTCCTCCACCAATTGTGAACACATATCCACTAGTAGACTTGGAGTCTTTCGTGTCAACAATCAAATTTGCATCACAAAATCTTTCTAGGACCACAAGATATTTTGTATAAATTATTCCATAACTTGAAATGTATTTCAAATATCCAAGTACTTATTAGTGCTTTCTATTGATCCTCACTTGGATTACTTGTGAATCGACTAAGTTTATTTAATGTATATGCAAGATCAGGATGAGTACAGTTAGTTAAGTACATTAAACTTCCTATCACCCTTTCATATTCTACTTGTGAAACGTGTTCTCCTCTATTTTTGGCTAAATGTGTACCCAAATCCATAGGTGTTCTAGCCGGAGGACGATTTGTGGCATTAAATCGTTCAAAAACCTTTTTTACATAATGAGTTTGTGATAAAATAATTCCAGCAGGCGTTCTAGAAATTTTAATCCCTAGGATAATATCACACAATCCCAAATCCTTCATGTCAAAATGTTGTCTCAACATTTTCTTTGTTTTCATAATCAATTCATGGTTGCTTCCCATGATTAACATGTCATCTACATAAAGGCAAACAATTACATATGCATTTATTGTACCTTTAATATAGACACATTTGTCAAATTCATTGATTTTGAAACCATTTGACAACATTGTTGTATCAAACTTTTGATGCCGCTGCTTAGGTGCTTGTTTAAGTCCATACAATGACTTGAAAAGTTTACACACATTTTGTTCTTTCTCGGGTACAATGAACCCTTCTGGTTGTTTTATATATATTTTTTCTTCCAACTCTCCATTCAAAAATGCGGTTTTAACATCCATTTGGTGAATTTCAAGATCATGCAATGCAGCAATAGCTATGAGACACGAATGGATGGTATTCTAGAAACTGGAGAGTAGGTATCGAAGAAATCATATCCTTCCTTTTGTCTAAAACCTTGAACCACTAGTCGAGCTTTATATTTATCTATAGATTCATCTTCTTTGTATTTTCTTTTAAGGATCCACTTGGATCCCAAATGTTTACAACCCGAAGGGAGATCAACCAACTCCCAAGTATGATTTTGCATAATGAAATCTATTTAATTTTGTATGGCTTCCTTCCAAAAAAGATCCTCAGGATTTGATAAAGCCTCTTGAAGATTTCTAGGTTCATTATCAAACATGTATGTTAGAAAATCAGGAATAAACGACTTTTCAACTCTTGCTCGTTTGATGCGTCTTGGTTCTTCGTTGGTTTGTGGAGCTTCAATTGTATTTTCATAAGTTCGCTTGTTCGAACTTATTTCTTTCCTTTCTTTACAAGAAAATATCTTTTCAAAGAATACAACATTCCTTGACTCCATGATTGTGCCTTCATTTACATCAGGAATTGTTTACTTATGCACTAAGAATCGATATGCACTACTATTGTATGCATAACCAATAAATATGCAGTCAATTGTTTTAGGCCCAATTTTTATTTGTTTTGGCTTAGGTACTTCTACTTTAGCCAAACACCCTCATACTTTGAGGTATTGGTAAGAAGGTTTACGATCTTTCCACTGTTCATACGGTGTTTCATCTTTTCCTTTGATTGGAATCTTGTTTAGAATGTGAGTTGCTGAGAGAATGGCTTCACCCCACATATTTTGAGGTAAGCCAGAATTTATTAACAACGCGTTTATCATTTCTTTTAAGGTTCGATTTTTGCGTTCTGCAACGCCATTAGATTGAGGTGTGAGTATGGGGCTGTCGTTTGATGAATGATGCCCGAAGTTGAGAAAAATTGTTCAAAAAGAGCCACATATTCTCCACCTCGATCACTTCGAATCATTTTTATATTTGAACTTCGTTGATTTTCAATCTCAGTCTTATATATCTTGAAAGCTTCGATTGTTTCATCTTTGATTTTCAATAAATATACATAACAAAATCTGGTGCAATCATCAATGAATGTTATAAAGTACTTATTTTCACCTCGTGTTTGTACCATTTTTAAATCACATACATCAGTGTGTATTAATTCGAGTGGCGTACTACTTCTCGTGACATAATAAAATGGAGCTTTAACCATTTTCGCTTCAACACAAATCTCACACTTGTTTTGTGGATTTCTTTTAAACGTAGGTATTAAATTTAAATTTCCAAGTCTTTGCAACGTATTGATGTTAACATGTTTTAATCGTTAATGTCATAAATCATAACTTTCAGTCAAGTAAGCAGAACCAATAATTTTATTTGTCACCTCAAGGCGGATAACATTCATTACATTAAATTTAAAGAGAACACTATCTTGGTACCCTTTACCAACAAATACACCAGATTTGTTTAATACAAACTTTTCAGATTCAAATACCATTCTATATCATGTCTTTCTTAAAAGAAAACCCGAAACTAAGTTCTTTCGAATGTCTGGCACATGCATCACATTCTTGAGCGTCACCTCTTTCGATCCCCAACGGTGGCATAGGTGGAATATATATCTTTTTCGGCGCAAATGTGGCTCGTAGAGCCAGTATCGGTTCACCATCCTCTTGGATCATCCATGTAACGCCCCGTTTTTATCTTAAATGAGTTTATTTGAGTTAATCGGAGATTGCAGAGTTCACGAGCCGACTTGATTTTGATCAGGGTTCTTTTTGCAAATTTTGGAAATTTCAGGGACTAAAACGTAAATATTGATTTTTATATATTATCTACACTTAGAATGGATTGGGAAAGTCTTCTTCTCCTCCCCCTAACCGACATCCACCATTGAAGATGCCTCCAAGCATTTCCAAGCTCCCAGATTTCAGTCCGAGCTCGATCCGGCCGTTGGAATTTATTTTTGAAGGCAGATTATCGATCACTGCAGTGAGAGCTCCGTTATATTGTAAGTTCTTCTACGATCGGATACATTCTAATTTTTGGATGTTGTTAGAATCGTTCGAGATTCGAGTATGTTGTTCTAGACAGAGTTTTGATCGTTTATTATTTGTCGGTTTTGAATTAGAGCGACGTTCGGATTTGTTATGATTTTTGGAATCCATTTTCGAAAATGTGGATTTTGAGATTGATGGGTTTGCTTTGTTATTGTTGTTTTGGGCATTGATATGAGGTTATATCAGTATTGAACTGCTGTCTGCGTTTCCGATTTGTTCAGTTTATAGCCGTTATGCCGTCGATTTGAGTTTTGGGTTTTTGAATCGTTTTTTTATTGATTGAAGCCTTGGCTTGTGAGTGATCGTGGTTGTTGATCAACTCTTGTATTCGTACAGATTCGTTGGAGTTTGTCGAGCCCTGTGTTAGCAGCATTGTTAGTCGAGAGTTGGATGAAGAATGGTAAAGAGATTTCCTTGAACCGTTGTTTGTTGTTTAGGTTGTATAGTTGTTGATACAATATTTTGTTGTAGCTTGTCCGGAGTTGGAACTACTGCCTTGAAAGGTAAAAGCAGTCATTGTAGCGGGATAGCATACTCGGGACTGTTGGTTTTCGAGTTTCCCTTTTAAATCACATATTGCATTAATACTTGTTCTAGCATGTGGAACTCGTATTTTGGTTGTTATTTGAGTTGTTTATGAGGCTTATGTTTATGTTTTGATATGCATTCATCTTGAGCCAATCTTGTTTCTACCGGGCAGAACCGCCCCTTTTTGTTTTGACGTTTGGGAACTATGATTGAGTGGCCTAGGTCGTAGTCGTTTCGCCTGGTGCTAGCATACTCATTATAGTTGCTCAAAGTCTAGAGGAGTGGGATACGTGGCACCACCTCGATTGGGAGAGTCGGTGAGTCGTTACGTGATCTCATCCTCGGGATCCCAAAAGCACAGTAGCAATCCCTCGTTTATCAGATTTGATATCTTGGTTTAAATACATGCATTTCATTACGTTATTATTGATTTCATCGTTGTCTTGAAAGCATGTTTATTGTTGTATTACTTGTTACGTTACTTTTACTGGGATTATCTTTCTCACCGGTTATCCGGCTGTTGTTTTGTTTTGTATGTGTACTTGACAACAGGTGGGGCAGGACCAAGTCAGCGTAGGCCTGGCTAGCAGCAAGAGGGAGAGCTAGTAGTGAGACTCAGTTTAGAAAGTCGTGTCAGCATGTCTACCTAGTTGTATTGGAACATGTTTAGATATCGAACTTCGTTTTGTTGTTGTATTGATTATGCGAGCCTTGTCGACATGTTATCATCACATATTCTATATTTGGAGTGGTTGTATGACTCCAGTACTTCATGTATTAGTTGGAGAACTTGTGATTGCAATGTATGTTATTATTTTGTGGGTTTTGGACTCAAGTTTCTAGCATGAATTCTGCTGTTTTTGGCTCTGTTTCTGTCGCCGCTCGATCGGCAATATGTTGCGGATCGAGCGAGGGCATTTTGATGAAGTTTTTGTTTTGGATATTTTTTTGTGGCTCGCTCGATCCGCAAGATCTTACGGATCGAGCGAGGGCTGGTTTTCTCGAGCAGAACCTTTTGAGTTTTGGCTCGCTCGATCGGTAAAATCTTATCGATCGAGCGAGGCACTATTTCAAAAAAAAAATCTTTATTGCTTTTAACCTTTGGTTATTGTATGTCTTATTGTTGTTTAAATCCCGAGATTAGTTGTTTGGAACCGAGGTCTCACATTAAGTGGTATCAGAGAGTTAAGATTCATGGTCGAACTAGAGTGAGTGGGTAGATCGAGTCTACGTGTATTGGCTCCTCGCATGTGTTTGAATTATTTTAACTGTGTACTTAATTCCATGCGAGCATGCTTTATTATTGAGAATTATTGAATTACATGGTTATGTGATTTGATTTATAAAGCTTGATCTACTTGAGATATAACTGTTTCTGTTATCTACTGGTATCCGGTATTCCAAGCGGTTGTAAGGGCACTGATTGTAGCGATTGAGATATCTCGTGTCCTAACCTTTGATTATTAGATGGGTCCTCGTCGAGTGATAAACAGAAACACACCGCCAGTTATCCCTGCGACTGAGCAAGCTAGCACTGAAGTTGATCAGTTGGATGCTTCAGCAACGCCTATGGAAACCTTGCTGAAGAGGTTTCAGTCGTTCAATCCGCCGTTATTAATGGGTTCAGAAAATCTAGTTGACTGCGAGAGTTGGTTGGATGATATTGATCAACTGTTCGATTCCATTGATTACACAGATGACCGCAGAATCAGGTTAGTCATTCATCAGCTACGTGGGGTTGCTAAGAGCTGGTGGATCATGACAAAGAAAGCAATGGAGAGTAGAGGTACGGTAGTTACTTGGACTCTTTTTAAATCTGAATTTTATAAGAGCTTTTTCCCTATCTCATATCGCAAAGATAAGGGAGCAGAGTTTGCCAACCTGAGGCAAGGGAATCTGAACATTGAAGAGTACGTGGCTAAGTTTGATAGTCTGTTGCGTTTTGCGCCGCTAATTGCCGGAGATGAAGAAGCTAAGGCATATCAGTTCATCAATGGTTTGAACCCCGACATCTTTACGTTGGTAAACACCAACAGGCCTAACAACTTTGCGGATGCCATGAATCACGCAAAGGGAGCAGAAGCAGGCTTGTGGAGGCAAAGAGGTAATCAAGTGGCACCTCAACAGCAGAGGCAGTATCAGAACCAACCATCTCAGTATCAAAATCAGTCACCGCAGCATCAGAACCAGCAGCAAAGGTATGAAGGTGGAAACAGTGGGGGAAACAGAAAGGATCAGTACAAGGAAAGAGGTAAGCAGCTTAAGAGGCAAGGAAACAGTTCTTCCAGTTCCAGAGGTTCAAAGCAATTCGGTTTAGGACCGAGTTCTGGGTCATCATCCTTGTACTGCAGCAAGTGTGGGGGAAGACACTCACCGGATCAGTGTGTGGGAGTTTTTGGTAATTGTAACACCTGTCAGCAACCGGGACACTTCTCTAAGGTGTGCCCTTAGCGTTTTAGAGATCGAGCTCAGAGTGGGAGTTCATCCAGACCTTCAGCTCAGCCTGAGAGGCAGTCTCCTGCAGTTCACTCTTTTCAGCCCCAGCAGCAGAACAGACAGGGAGGTAACCCTACTGCAAACCAGCCCCCGAGACAGCAGGCACGAGTTTTCACCTTGACAGAGGATCAGGCTCAGGCGGCACCTGATGATGTTATAGCAGGTAAATGTTCGATTTTTGGTCATTCTGCTCATGTTTTGATAGATACAGGTGCTTCCCATTCCTTTATCTCTGAGAAATTTGTGTTATTGCATGCTTTGCCCACTGAGTTGTTGCCTACAGTAGTAGCTGTTACTTCACCTTTGGGTGGAGGAATTGTTTCTATCAGATTAGTCAGGAACTGTGAACTGTGTTTTGAAGGAAATTTGTTAGAATTCTACTGTATTGTACTTGGACAGTCAGATTTTGATTGTATTGCCGGTATAGATGCTTTAACCAAGTACAGGGCAACAGTCGATTGTTTTCTGAAAGTTGTCAGGTTCAGACCTGAAATGGCATACGAGTGGAAATTCTTTGGTAAGGGTTCTCGATCTAGAATTCATTTGATTTCAGTGTTATCTATGACTCGTTTGCTACAAAGAGGTGCATAAGGATTTTTGGTTTATGCGGTTGATGTACTGAAATCTAGCCCAGCTTTGGTAGATTTACCGGTGGTTAGAGAATTTGCTGATGTGTTCCTGGAAGATGTTCCTGGTTTGCCACCTATTCGAGAAATCAAATTCAGCATTGACTTAGTGCCAGGTACTCAACCTATCTCCAAAGCTCCATATCGTATGGCACTTATTGAATTGAGAGAGTTGAAGGAGCAGCTTGAGGATTTTATTGCCAATGGATACATCAGACCTAGTGTATCGCCTTGGGGTGCTCCTGTGCTTTTTGTTCGGAAGAAGGATGGTTCTATGCGGCTCTATATCGACTACCTCCAATTGAATCAGGCTACAGTTAAGAACAGGTATCCTTTACCCCGAATAGATGACCTTTTTGATCAACTGCAGGGTTCTTCTGTCTACTCTAAGATTGATCTGAGGTCAGGTTATCACCAGTTGAGAGTGCGAGAGGAAGACGTTCCTAAGACCGCATTCAAAACGAGGTATGGTCATTTTGATTTTATAGTCATGCCGTTCGATTTGACTAACGCTCCAGCGGTTTTTATGGGTTTGATGAACCGTATCTTTCATCGTTATTTAGATGAGTTCGTCATTATCTTTATCGACGATATTCTTATCTACTCGAAGAACCGTACTGACCATGCAGAGCACTTGAGGACCGTACTGCAGATTTTGCGAGTTGAGCAGTTGTTTGCCAAGCTGTCTAAGTGTGAATTCTGGTTAGATCGCGTTGTCTTTCTCGGTCACATTATTTCTGAAGATGGGATTTCTGTCGATCCCAACAAGATTGAAGCGGTTATGAATTGGCCTAGACCTACTTCAGTGCCAGAGATCCGAAGCTTCATGGGTTTAGCTGGTTATTACCGTCGTTTCATCGAGGGTTTCTCGTCTATTGCCAAGCCTATTACCCAGCTGACTCAGAAGAATGCGCCTTTTGTCTGGACTGCAGATTGTGAGGCTAGCTTTGTTGATCTGAAGAGGAGACTGACCAGTGCTCCGATTCTTTCTATTTCGAAGGGTACTGGAGGTTTCACAGTCTATTGTGATGCTTCTAACCGAGGCTTGGGTTGTGTTCTTATGCAGCATAAGCATGTGATAGCGTATGCATCGAGGCAGCTGAAACCGCACGAGACTCGTTATCCAGTTCATGATCTTGAACTAGCTGCGATCGTCTTTGCTCTGAAGATCTGGCGTCACTATCTTTATGGTGAGTCTTTCGAGATCTTTTCTGGCCATAAGAGTCTTAAGTACTTGTTTTCACATGCAGAACTGAATATGAGACAGAGAATATGGTTAGATCTGTTGAAGGATTTCGACTGTGAAATCAAGTATTATCCGGGAAAGTCAAATGCAGTTGCAGATGCCTTGAGCATAAAGCTATTTTCTTTATCTCTTTCTACTATCGGTGTTTCTCAGTTGATCTGTGATTGTTTCATTTCTGGTTTAGAGTTTGAAACAGATAGGGAGACTATCAGAGTGTTTGCTATTCAAGCCGAGCCGGAGTTGTTTGTTGCAATCAGAGAAGCACAGAAGGCTGAGCCGAGCATTCAGGTTTCAGTAGAGAAAGTCAGATCGGGACATCAGTCTGAATTCCAGGTTAGAGATGATGTTTTGTTGGTGAATAACCGTATTGTTGTGCCTGATATTCCGGAGTTGAGACAGCGTATTCTCCGAGAGGCTCATTGCAGTCGGTTCAGCGTTCATTCTGGAGGTTGTAAGATGTACAACGATCTGAAGATTCAGTAGCGAGGTTTGTATCTTGGTGTTTGAATTGTCAGCAGGTAAAAGCAGAGCGAAAGCGACCCGGAGGTCTGTTGCACAGTCTATCTGTTCCTGAATGGAAATGGGATCACATTTCCATGGATTTCATCACGAAGCTACCACGATCCGTTCGAGGATGCGATGCTATTTGGGTAGTGATCGACCGATTGACGAAGTCTGCTTGTTTTATTCCGTACAGGATGACGTATCGTCATGATCAGATGGCTGAGTTGTATGTTAGCAATGTTGTGAGATTGCATGGTGTGCCGAAGTCGATCGTTTCAGACAGAGATCCTAGATTCACTTCGCACTTCTGGCATAGTCTTCAGGAGGCACTTGGTACTCGATTGCATCTGAGTACAGCTTATCATCCTCAGACGGATGGACAGTCAGAGCGGACTATTCAGACGTTAGAGGATATGCTGCGAGCGGTAGTGCTAGACTTTGGCAATAGTTGGCAGGATTCTTTGCCTCTTGTTGAGTTTTCTTACAACAACAGCTTCCAAGCGAGTATCGGTATGGCGCCTTTTGAGGCATTGTACGGTAAGAAATGCCGATCTCCATTGTTTTGGGACGACTTTTCCGAGTCACCAGATTTGGGACCGGATTTTCTTAGAGATATGGCAGAGCAAGTTAAGGTCATTCAGTCTAGAATTAAGTCAGCTCAGGATAGACAGGCAAAGTATGCGAATGTCAGGCGTAGACCTCTGAGTTTTGATCAGGGAGACCGAGTCTTTCTAAAGATTTCACCTTTCAGAGTCACTGTTAGATTTGGGAAGAGAGGAAAGTTATCTCCGAGATTCATCGGTCCGTACGAGATTCTCGAGAAGATAGGCGATCTTGCCTACAGACTTGCACTTCCTCCGTCTTCATCTGGTATTCACGACGTTTTTCACGTCTCTATGCTGTGAAAGTATCATCCAGATCCTTCTCATATCCTTCAGCCTGATGAAGCCGAGTTAGACGAGACTCTGAGCTATTTTGAACGACCGATTCAGATCCTTGATTGGAAAGAAAAGCAACTCAGAACCAAGTTGATTCCGTTGGTGAAAGTTCAGTGGAGCCGTCACGGAGTCAAGGAAGCGACTTGGGAGACAGAATATGACATGAGACAGCGATTTTCGGAGTTATTCGGATGACGTGAGTTCTTCTTACTGTCTTTAGTTTTTTATTCTATCTTATGAGTTATGGTTCTCGTTGATTTCGAGGACGAAATCTCTTCTTAGTGGGGGAGAATTGTAATGCCCCGTTTTTATCTTAAATAAGTTTATTTGAGTTAATCGGACATTGCAGATGAAACACCTACTACTAATAAATGCGGAATTTTTTTTTTAAAAAAGATAATCTATAAATAATACTATACATATACGCCCATACATATATGTATAAAAATAAAAGAAATAATTTTACTACATAAAAATAACTTAATTAATTGCTGAAAATATCCTTATGCAAGAAATAAAAATACTAAGTTTGGTAATTCAACATTCCCATAATTAAAATAATAAAAAGAAGAACTTGTTTAAAAACTCAGCATAATAAAATAAATGTTTCTTAAACATCAACTAAAATCTGCGACGGTCACGGGGTCCACTGCTCCGTGAACTCATACGTCCTCACCACCGGTAGGAGCTACATAAAAGTCATCTGTCTCACCTGCACCATATAAGCGTAGTGAGCCTAGGGTCTCAACATGTCTAATCCTTTATAACAAGGTTAAAAATAATGCATCACATAATTACTAATACATATACATGTACAGAGCATGCATGGAAATATTTTCATCACATAATAAAACTGCTGAGTCATAACTGAATCATAACCATAATCATAAACATATTATTTCTTTATCATATATAACATAATTGAGCAATGATTTTTAAACCTGAAGATGGTCCTATCCATAAGTGTGACGTTCATGTGTCGACTGATCAGTCCTATAAACCAACATATGATGGCGGTGATAAATCACCTCCTATGGTAGTAAACTAACGAATCATATGGTGGATAACCACCCCTATGGTAGTAAAACTACCGAATCATATGGTGAAAAACCACCCCTATGTCACACATACTTCAATTTCCACCAAAATATTTTATTGCTCATCATTTACATAATTATATACATAAGAAATTTCATGAATGCATGCACTGAAAATATGTCCGTAATATATATTTAATTTATTTTCATAATAAATATACTTATACTTAAAATATAAAATTTATGCATTAAATAATTAAATATATATTTCGGACTCATTTATTTTTCATGGGTTGGTCCAGACTGCTGGTCTCTCTACTACTCCCCTTAACTGACTTAAAGCCCATAATTAATATAAATAATTTTAAAAATTATAATTTTTACTAAAATAAAGTACTTAAATGTTATTGGGCTTAAATAAAAATATTTGTGCCCAATAACTAATTAATTCATAAAAATTCCTGGACTGGCCCAATAAAATCACTGACTGGCCTAAAAATTCCTATGGGCTCCCAAGCCCGTAAAAATCATTGGGCTAACTAAAATAAATTATTTAAGGCCCAAATAAAATTATTTGGAGGCCCAAATAATTTTCTAACTAATTTATTTATTTATTTTTTTTTAAAAGCCCAAAATACACTAAAACCATTAAATACTTAAAAATTAAAATACCCGAGCCCGGCCCACCTAACCCAGACCCGGACCACCTGACCCGACCCTAGACACTAAGAACCCGACCCGGACCCCCAAGGCCCAACCCAGCCCCACCCCCAACCCAAACCCGATCCCCCCTTTCCCCTTCCTTACGCTGCCCGAGCAGCAGGCCTTCATGGCCTGCTGCCGCCCGGCTCCGGCCGCCCCTGGCCGGAGCACCACCGCCCAAATGTAGCCCACGTCTAGGCGGTCCTAACCTGCCCTTAACCCTGCCAGCATGCAACCCGAAGAAGGAGAACCCAGCCCTCTTCCAACAACCCTAGCCCACGCACGCAGCTGCACCAGATCTGGTGCAGCCTCGACTCAGCCTTTCCTTCCCTCGATCCAACCACACACCTTGACTCTAGGGACCCCAAGCAACGTCTCTAACCATGGACCAGCAGCCCTATGCCTTCCCATGCAACAAAACGTGAAGATGAGATGAAAAGAAGCCAAACCCATAAGTCATTCAGGTTCCATTCTGATCTACGGGGTGAAATATCATGAGATACCAACAAAGCAACATCAAACCATTAAAAATCTGACTTAATCGATAATTAGCTTATATGGTGGCAAGAAAAAGAATTTAGACATGCCTTGAATTTATTGACGAAGAATATCGCGTCTACGGGTCTCCGGGACGACGAATGGACCAAAATTCTTCAAGGAATGAAGCTTGAATGATCGGCTATGGGGTTTTCTGCCAAGAAGGATGATGGAGGCGTGAAGGAGGGTGGAAGAAAAGGGAGTTGTCGGCTGAAGGAGATAGTGGTAGGGTAGGTTTAGGTTTTAAATAAATTAAATAGAATTAAAATAGGATATTAATTGATATAATATAGTTAGGTAGATAATATTACATAAAATATAAAATTTTTAAACTATTAAAATTAATAATAAATCTGATATTAAACCAAAATCCCGAAATAATAATTTTGGGAATTTTTAAATATTAATAAAAGTCAATAAAATAACTTATTTTGGCTAAAAATCAATTCTTAAATAAATATATAATTAAATACTAAAATTTTCTTGAAAAAATACCTTAAAATATTATTTTAAGGCTCATAAAACTCATAAAATATTTTTGGCTAAGAATTTTGGTATCTCGTCCGTCCACAATCCCGTCTATGCGATCAAAACCAATAATTTCCTTAAAAATCTAAAAATTCTAAAATAGCGGGTTAAATGTTAAAATAAATTAAATCATGCATATAATTCACATAATAACACATAAATGTCATTTAACCCAAATATAAATTTTAAATAATTATTTTCCTTAATTATGCATGCAAATTTACGTATTAAAATTTTCGGGTGTTACAATTCTCCCCCCCTTAAATTGAATTTCGTCCTCGAAATTAAAGTGCTTACTCGAATAACTCCGGGTAACGAGTCCTCATGTCTGCCTCGGTCTCCTAAGTGGCTTCCTCCTCGGAATGATTCTGCCACTGGATTTTGACCATCGGTATGACCCGCGTCCTCAATCTCCGCTCATCTCTGGTTAAGATACGAACAGGCCTCTCCTCAAATGCTAGATCTGGTGCTAACTCCAAAGGCTCGTAATCCAACACATGCGTCGGATTAGAGATGTATCTCCGAAGCATGGATACATGGAAAACGTTGTGCACTGCTGCAAGCCCTGGCGGTAGTGCTAAACGGTATGCCAAAGTGCCAACTCTCTCCAAGATCTCAAATGGTCCAATATATCTCGGATTCAACTTGCCTCTGCGACCAAATCTCATCACCCCTTTCATAGGTGATACTTTCAAAAACACATGATCACCTACTACAATCCCAAGATCTCGTCGTCGAGTATCAGCATAACTCTTTTGACGACTCTGAGCTGTCCTCATATGATCCCGTATCTTGTCACAATATCGGCAGTCTGCTGTACAATCTCGGGACCAAGTAAAATCCTCTCGCCAACCTCATCCCAATGCACTGGCGATCTACATCTCCTCCCGTAGAGAGCTGCATAAGGAGCCATACCTATAGACGACTGAAAACTGTTGTTATAGGTAAACTCCACTAATGGCATTTTAGTCTCCCAAGAGCCCTGAAAATCAATGACACAAGCTCTCAGTAGATCCTCAAGAATCTGGATCACCCTCTCTGACTAACCATCTGTCTGGGGATAGAATGATGTACTGAATAATAGCCGAGTCACCAAAGCTGTGTGCAAACTCTTCCAGAATGCAGACGTAAATCTCGGATCTCTGTCCGATACAATCGACACTGGTATGCCATGCAGTCTAACAATCTCCTTGATGTAAAGCTCTGCATACTGCGTCAATGAGTAAGTAGTCCTCAACGGCAAGAAATGAGCTGACTTGGTGAGTCTATCCACGATCACCCAAATAGTTGTACATCCTCTAGTACTCCTCGGAAGGCCAACTACAAAGTCCATCGTGATGTTCTCCCACTTCCACTCCGGAATGGGTAGAGGCTTAAGTAACCCTGCAGGTCGCTGATGCTCTGCCTTGACCTGCTGACAAGTCAAGCACTCTGATACAAATCGGCCAATATCTCTCTTCATGCCGGGCCACCAATACAATGGCTGCAAATCTCTATACATCTTCGTACTTCCGGGGTGAATGGAGTACGGAGATGTATGAGCCTCTGTCAAGATCTCAATCCTCAACTGATCAACATTCGGTACCCACATACGACCACAGTACTGAACGATACCATCAACAACTGTATAAAGAAGCCCGCCCTTGGCTTCATCTCTCTGCCTCAATCGTTGCAACTCCTCATCTGCAGGCTGTCCAACTTCCGAAGATTCGGCTGTACCACTAACACTGCCAGACTCGGTGCCTGCCCGCTCGAGTACAACTCCAGCTCGAATCTTTGAATCTCCTCCTGAAGTGGCAACTGAACTGTCACACAAGATACCACTGAAGTCTTCCGACTCAACGCATCAGCCACTACATTAGCCTTACCCGGATGGTAGCTAATGTCACAGTCATAATCCTTAACTAACTCCAACCATCGGCGCTGTCTCATGTTCAACTCCTTCTGTGTGAAGAAGTACTTAAGACTCTTGTGGTCTGTGAAAATCTTGCACTTCTCACCATACAGATAGTGCCTCTAGATTTTCAAAGCAAAAACCACTGCTGCTGGCTCCAAGTCATGCGTCGGATAGTTCTGCTCGTGAATCTTCAACTGTCTCGACGCATAGGCAATGACTCGGTCACTCTGCATCAATACGGCGCCCAGCCCTAGCTTAGATGCGTCCGTGTAAACCACTAACTCCTCATGTGGAACGGACATTGTCAACACTGGCGCAGATGTGAGTGCTTCCTTAAGCCGATCGAAGCTCCTCTGACAGTCTGAACTCCATATAAACTTTGCATTTTTCTTGGTCAAGGAAGTCAAGGGTACTGCAATAGAAGAAAAACCCTTGATGAACTTTCGGTAGTAGCCTGCTAAACCCAAGAAACTGCGAATCTCTTAAGCATTCTTCGTAATTCCCCAATCCTGCACTGCCTGCACTTTCGTCTGATCCACCGCTATCCCATCTTTTGAAACTATATGGCCAAGAAATGCCACCTGCTCTAGCCAAAACTCGCACTTACTGAATTTCGCATACAGTCGATGCTCCCTCAAAGTTTGCAATGCTGTCTGCAAGTGCTGTCTATGCTCCTCAATGCTCCTCGAGTAGATCAAGATATCATCAATAAAGACTATGATAAACTGATCTAAGTATGACTGAAATACGCGGTTCATGAGATCCATGAAGACCGCTGGAGCATTGGTCAATCCAAACGGCATTACTAAGAACTCGTAATGTCCATAGCGTGTCCGAAAAGCAGTCTTGGTCACATCTGCATCTCTGACCTCAACTGATGATAGCCAGATCGCAGATCGATCTTGGAGAAAACCGAAGCTCCCTGCAACTGATCGAACAAATCCTCAATCCTCGGCAGTGGATACTTGTTCTTCACAGTGACCCTGTTGAGCTATCGGTAATCGATACAAAGTCTCATGCTACAATCCTTTTTCTTCACAAACAACACTGGAGCTCCCCAAGGAGAAAAGCTAGGATGAATAAAGCCTTTCTCCAACAACTCTTGAATCTGCTCCTTCAACTCTTTTATCTCTGTAGGAGCAAGTCGATACGGTTCCTTAGAGATAGGCACAGTACCTGGTATCAGATCAATACTGAACTCCACCTCTCTATCTGGTGGGACTCCCGAAACGTCCTCCGAAAAGACATCTGAAAAGTCACAAACCACCTCTATGTCTGACAATGATCTGCTAGGTGGTTCTGATGAAGTGACTACACTGGCGAGAAACCCCTGGCAACCACGTCTCAGTAACTTCCTCGCACGTGTATAAGAGATAACAGACGAGATCTCACTGCTCGGAGATGCATAGAAAAAAAACTGGTCGCCTACCACTGGTTTCACTGCCACTGTCCTCTGCCGAAAATCAATCACTGCTCCGTTGACTGACAACCAATCCATACCCAAAATCAGATCGAATCCAGTCAATGGTAAAACCACAAAATCTGCTCTAATAGTATGTCCCTGTAACTCCATCTCCAAATCTCTGCTGACGCTAGTGGTAGTAAGAATCTGACCAGACGGCATAGTGACATCGTAACCTGTAACAGCAACCTCAGGCTTGATGCCTACCCGCCTGATATACTCTAGGGAGATGAAGGAATGCGTGGCTCCTGAATCTAGCAACGCAAACGTGGAATTTCCTCCCACTAGAATTCTCCCTGCACGCAGAAAATCCCAACAATCGCATACTAAACTTACTTTTCCCCCAATACAAGTTACAAAATTATTTCTCTTAATTAAACACGAATAAAATGAACATCCTACTCTAACCAAACAAACAGAAAATTCATGCAATTTAAAATCATGAAGTAAATTCCCAAAAATTTCTTAAAAGAAGAAGTTTAGGAAATACCGGTGATTAAGGAGGTATCTGGGTCTGCCTCCTCAGCCTGCATGACAAACACCCGCCCAGTGGTGTTCTTCCTCTTCGGGCAGTTATATGAAACATGCCCTAGCTCCTTGCAAACATAGCATACATTCGACCCCACTAAACACTTCCCGGTGTGCGGCTTCTGACACTGTGGGCAGATCGGAACTCCTCCAGTATTAGGGGCCCCGCCCCTCTGCTGCTGCTGTAGCTGACGCCCCTGACGCCTCTGCTGTTGTCCCTGCTGATTTGGGCCCTTAGACGGCCCAGTATACGGCTTCTTTGCAGGAGGCTGCGAAGTTGCCCTCTGATACCCTGGCTGAAACTGTCTCTTACTCTGCTGCTCTCGCTGCATCTCTCGCCTCCCTTCCTCAGAACGTAATGCTCTGATAACTGCCGCCTCATAAGTAGTGACATCCAACATGTGAACGTCATGTTTGATGTCAGCCCGCAAACCATCCACAAATTGCCTCAACTTATCCGGCGCACTGTCAGCAATAAGAGGCACGAAACGACACCCTCTCTCGAATTGGGTGATGTAATCCACCACAGACTTGTCTCCTTGGCGGAGACTCATAAACTCCCGGATCATGCGACTGCGCACATCCTCAGTGAAATACTTGGCATAGAACATGCGTCTGAACTCTATCCAAGTCAATGTAGGTAGATTCACACCTCGAACCGCACCTTCCCACCAAGAGGCTGCATCACCTCTCATCATATATACTGCACACTTCACCCTGTCAGCATCAGTGATCCCCATGTATTCAAATATGGACTCCAGTGATCGAACCCAGCCCTCAGCAATGAGTGGATCAGTGGTGCCGACAAACTCCTTAGGTCCCTTCTTCTGGAACCGCTCGGCAACATCCTCATCATGGGTGAGCCTAGGACGTGCCGCCTGCTGCTCCAACAGAGCAGTAATCCCAGCCATCATATTCGCATTGGCCTGCTCCAATGCTGCAAGCGGATTTTGCGGAGGTGGAGGTGGAGGTGGAGGTCCCCCTCGCCTATTCATCTGTCTCGGAGGCATTCTGCACCACCACATATTTCTTTACGTAAATCGCAATGCATAACTTAAGGAATCTAAAACTTTTCTAACATGAAAATCTTAAATCATTACATATGCTCCTTATAAATCATAAGAAAACAATTTAAAACTTACAGACCGGTCGTAGGATTTCTGAGCTTCACGTGGCAGTAGGACACCCTCCAAGGACCGCGCTCTGATACCAAATGAAACACCTACTACTAATAAATGCGGAATTTTTTTTTAAATAATCTATAAATAATACTATACATATACGCCCATACATATATGTATAAACATAAAATAAATAATTTTACTACATAAAAATAACTTAATTAATTGCTGAAAATATCCTTATGCAAGAAATAAAAATACTAAGTTTGATAATTCAACATTCCCATAATTAAAATAATAAAAAGAAGAACTTGTTTAAAAACTCAGCATAATAAAATAAATGTTTCTTAAACATCAACTAAAATCTGCGACGGTCACGGGGTCCACTGGTCCGTGAACTCATACGTCCTCACCACCGGTAGGAGCTACATAAAAGTCATCTGTCTCACCTGCACCATATAAGCGTAGTGAGCCTAGGGGCTCAACATGTCTAATCCTTTATAACAAGGTTAAAAATAATGCATCACATAATTACTAATACATATACATGTACATGAGCATGCATGGAAATATTTTCATCACATAATAAAACTGCTGAGTCATAACTGAATCATAACCATAATCATAACCATATTATTTCTTTATCATATATAACATAATTGAGCAATGCTTTTTAAACCTGAAGATGGTCCTATCCATAAGTGTGACGCTCACGTGTCGATTGATCAGTCTCATAAACCAACGTACGATGGCGGTGATAAATCACCTCCTATGGTAGTAAACTACCGAATCATATGGTGGATAACCACCCCTATGGTAGTAAAACTACCGAATCATATGGTGGAAAACCACCCCTATGTCACACATACTTCAATTTCCACCAAAATATTTTATTGCTCATCATTTACATAATTATATACATAAAAAATTTCATGAATGCATGCACTGAAAATATGTCCGTAATATATATTTAATTTATTTTCATAATAAATATACTTATACTTAAAATATAAACTTTATGCATAAAATAATTAAATATATATTTCGGAATCATTTATTTTTCATGGGTTGGTCCAGACTGCTGGTCTCTCTACTAATCCCCTTAACTGACTTAAAGCCCATAATTAAAATAAATAATTTTAAAAATTATAATTTTTACTAAAATAAAGTACTTAAATGTTATTGGGCTTAAATAAAAATATTTGGGCCCAATAACTAATTAATGGACTGGTCCAATAAAATCACTAACTGGCCTAAAAATTCCTATGGGCTCCCAAGCCCGTAAAAATTATTGGGCTAACTTAAATAAATTATTTAAGGCTCAAATAAAATTATTTGGAGGCCCAAATAATTTTCTAACTAATTTATTTATTTATTTATTTATTTTTTTAAAAGCCCAAAATACACTAAAACCATTAAATACTTAAAAATTAAAATACCCGAGCCCGGCCCACCTAACCCGGACCCAGACCACCTGACCCGACCCTAGACACTAAGAACCCGACCCGGACCCCCAAGGCCCGACCCAGCCCCACCCCCAACCCAAACGTGATCCCCCCTTTCCCCTTCCTTATGCTGCCCGAGCAGCAGGCCTTCATGGCCTGCTGCCGCCCGGCTCTGGCCGCCCCTGGCCAAAGCACCACCGCCCAGACGTAGCCCACATCTGGGCGGTCCTAACCTGCCCTTAACCCTGCCAGCATGCAACCCGAAGAAGGAGAACCCAGCCCTCTTCCAACAACCCTAGCCCACGCACGCAGCTGCACCAGATCTGGTGCAGCCTCGACTCAGCCTTTCCTTCCCTCGATCCAACCACACACCTTGACTCTAGGGACCCCAAGCCACGTCTCTAACCATGGACAGCAGCCCTATGCCTTCCCATGCAACAAAACGTGAAGATGAGATGAAAAGAAGCCAAACCCATAAGTCATTCAGGTTCCATTCTGATCTACGGGGTGAAATATCATGAGATGCCAACAAAGCAACATCAAACCATTAAAAATCTGACTTAATCGATAATTAGCTTATATGGTGGCCAAGAAAAAGAATTTATACATGCCTTGAATTTATTGACGAAGAATATCGCGTCTACGGGTCTCCGGGACGACGAACGGACCAAAATTCTTCAAGGAATGAAGCTTGAATGATCGGCTATGGGGTTTTCTGCCAAGAAGGATGATGGAGGCGTGAAGGAGAGTGGAAGAAAAGGGAGTTGTCGGCTGAAGGAGATAGTGGTAGGGTAGGTTTAGGTTTTAAATAAATTGAATAGAATTTAAATAGGAAATTAATTGATATAATATAGTTAGGTAGATAATATGACATAAAATATAAAATTTTTAAACTATTAAAATTAATAATAAATCTTATATTAAACCAAAATCCCGAAATAATAATTTTGGGAATTTTTAAATATTAATACAAGTCAATAAAATGACTTATTTTGGCTAAAAATCAATTCTTAAATAAATATATAATTAAATACTAAAATTTTCTTGAAAAAATACCTTAAAATATTATTTTAAGGCTCATAAAACTCATAAAATATTTTTGGCTAAGAATTTTGGTATCTCGTCCGTCCACGGTCCCGTCTACGCGATCAAAACCAATAATTTCCTTAAAAATCTAAAAATTCTAAAATAGCGGGTTAAATGTTAAAATAAATTAAATCATGCATATAATTCACATAATAACACATAAATGTCATTTAACCCAAATATAAATTTTAAATAATTATTTTCCTTAATTATGCATGCAAATTTACGTATTAAAATTTTCGGGTGTTACAGAAGAGTTCACGAGCCGACTTGATTTTGATCAGGGTCCTTTTTGTAAATTTTTGAAATTTCAGGGACTAAACGCAAATATTGATTTTTATATATTATCTACACTTAGAATGAATTGGGAAAGTCTTCTTCTCCTCCCCCTAACTGAGATCCACCATTGAAGACGCCTCCAAGCATTTCCAAGCTCCCAGATTTCAGTCCGAGCTCGATCCGGCCGTTGGAATTTATTTCTGAAGGCAGATTATCGATCACTGCAGTGAGAGCTCCGTTATATTGTAAGTTCTTCTACGATCGGATACATTCTAGTTTTTGGATGTTGTTAGAATCGTTCGAGATTCGAGTATGTTGTTCTAGACAGAGTTCTGATCGTTTATTATCTGTCGGTTTTGAATTAGAGCGACGTTTGGATTTGTTATGATTTTTGGAAGCCATTTTCGAAAATGTGAATTTTGGGATTGATGGGTTTGCTTTGTTATTGTTGTTTTGGGCATTGATATGAGGTTATATCAGTATGAACTGCTGTCTGCGTTTCCGGTTTGTTCAGTTTATAGCCGTTATGCCGTCGGTTTGAGTTTTGGGTTTTCGAATCGTTTTTGTATTGATTGAAGCCTTGGCTTGTGAGTGATCGTGGTTGTTGATCAACTCTTGTATTCGTACAGATTCGTTGGAGTTTGTCGAGCCCTGTGTTAGCAGTATTGTTCGTCGAGAGTTGGACGAAGAACGGTAAAGAGATTTCCTTGAACCGCTGTTTGTTGTTTAGGTTGTATAGTTGTTGATACAATCTTTTGTTGTAACTTGTCCGGAGTTGGAACTACTGCCTTGAAAGGTAAAAGCAGTCATTGTAGCGAGATAGCATACTCGGGACCGTTGGTTCTCGAGTTTCCCTTTTAAATCACATATTGCATTAATACTTGTTCTAGCATGTGGAACTCATATTTTGGTTGTTATTTGAGTTGTTTATGAGGCTTATGTTATGTTTTGATATGCATTCATCTTGAGCCAATCTTGTTTCTAGCGGGCAGAACCGCCCCTTTTTGTTTAGACGTTTGGGAACTATGATTGAGTGGCCTAGGTCGTAGTCGTTTCGCCTGGTGCTAGCATACTCATTATAGTTGCTCAAAGTCTAGAGGAGTGGGATACGTGGCACCACCCGATTGGGAGAGTCGGTGAGTCGTTACGTGATCTCATCCTCGGGATCCCAAAAGCACAGTAGCAATCCCTCGTTTATCAGATTTGATATCCCGGTTTAAAGACATGCATTTCATTACGTTGTTATTGATTTCGTCGTTGTCTTGAAAGCATGTTTATTGTTGTATTACTTGTTATATTGCTTTTACTGGGATTATCTTTCTCACCGGTTATCCGGCTGTTGCTTTGTTTTGTATGTGTACTTGGCAACAGGTAGGGCAGGACCAAGTCAGCGTAGGCCTGGCTAGCAGCAAGAGGGAGAGCTAGTAGTGAGACTCGGTTTAGAAAGTCGTGTCAGCATGTCTACCTAGTTGTATTGGAACATGTTTAGATATCGAACTTCGTTTTGTTGTTGTATTGATTATGCGAGCCTTGTCGACATGTTATCATCACATATTCTATATTTGGAGTGGTTGTATGACTCCAGTACTTCATGTATTAGTTGGAGAACTTGTGATTGCAATGCATGTTATTATTTTGTGGGTTTTGGACTCAAGTTTCTAACATGAATTCTGCTGTTTTTGGCTCTGTTTCTGTCGCCGCTCGATCGGCAATATGTTGCGGATCGAGCGAGGGCATTTTGATGAAGTTTTTGTTTTGGATATCTTTTTGTGGCTCGCTCGATCCGCAAGATCTTACGGATCGAGCGAGGGCTGGTTTTCTCGAGCAGAACCTTTTGAGTTTTGGCTCGCTCGATCGGTAAAATCTTACCGATCGAGCGAGGCACTATTTCAAAAAAAAAAAATATATTTATTGCTTTTAACCTTTGGTTATTGTATGCCTTATTGTTGTTTAAATCCCGAGATTAGTTGTTTGGAACCGAGGTCTCACAATCCACCATGTTGGTCTCACAAATAACAACACTAAGATCACTATCAGAAATCGCTAAAGGCACATACCTTTGTTCAACCATGTTTGCTTGCTTTGGTTTCTGATTTTTGTTGTTTTTCTTTGGAAGTCGGCAGTCCCTTGCCATATGATTCGGTTTGCCACAGTTGTAGTAAGTTTCCTGAAATTTATTCGTTTTCCCCTTTTGCTTTCCATCATGGGGGTGATTCCTCTTGTGACTCATACTTGATTCCGTCAGATTTGCTTTGGCCTCGGTTTCCATCATGTTTTTATGTGACTTGGCCTCGGTGTTTCTGTTGTCCTCCTCGATGCGAAATCTCACAATAAGGTCTTCAAGTTTTAACTCCTTACGTTTGTGCTTAAGGTAGTTCTTGAAGTCCTTCCATTGCGGTGGCAACATCTCAATGATAGATGCGACTTGTAACGGTTCATTGATTTTCATATCTTCGGCCAATAAGTCATCACTACAACAAATATGATCAAACACATCACTTAAAAGACAACGTTTGTTTGAAAAGCATTGTCATTTATTAAATTACAACACTTTTAGTGAAAAGTGTTGTCATTATATATTTTATTTTCATCAAAGACCACGCTTTTTACAAAAAGCGTGGTCTATAAGCATTTTTTTAGGTTAAAGACAACACTTTTTAAAAGCATTATCTATTGGCGTTTTTTTTTAATATTCAACATCATTTTTTAAAAAGCGTTGCATATGTTCTTTTTTATTTTTATTATTATTATTTTTAAATATAAAACTTAAATAAGTAATATTACCCTCACATTTGGAAGAATGAACGCAAAATTCCCAAACCCTATTCGCGATTTCTCCCGTGGCCCTCTCCTTTTTGCTCTCTTGTTATAACTTGGAAGCTACACATTTCATTCTTGTGAGTGAGTTGAAATGGCTGGATGCTGCAGTTTGAGGAGAATCGGAAGCTTGTTGGCTCGTGGTGTTCAGTTTTCTTCCTCTAGGAGAGGACTCTCAAAGGAAACGGGAAGGATCAATCTCTTCTCCGTAATCAATCAGGCCCTTCACACTGCCTTAAAACTGACCCATGGTTCGCCCTGCTCCCTCGATCTTGTAGATTTTTTCTTTTTGATCTTTAATTTGTTTAATTTAATTTTCAAATGGGTTCGTTAACTTTTTGATTTTGGGTTTCCTGACTTGCTTTCAATGCGTACTTATTCGGGGAAGATGTTGGCTTAGGGGGTGTTTTCCGTTGCACTATTGGATTAGCCTATCGATTTGGCAAATCTCGCGTTTTCAACATTCCTCTTTGCGAGCAGGTAAAAAATATCGGAATCTTGTTTTATGTTTCGTCCATTCAGAAATTATTTTCGCATGACTTTGATCTCTGATGCAGGGTATAGTTGGATTCGCTATTGGTCTGGCAGCAATGGTGATCTTTCAATGTTCAATTGATATTTATTATATATAACAGCCGAGACTCAACATTTTTGTATTTTTCATCCACTAACAGTTAGAATGCCTTTAAAAATTTAGGGAAACCGATCAATAGCTGAAATTCAATTTGCAGATTATATTTTTCCAGCTTTTGATCAGGCATGTATCCTACCCCATCTTGCTACTCTTCCCACAAGAATAGTGGATTAATTGATCTTAATCACATTCAGTCTTAATGTGTAGATTGTGAATGAGGCTGCTAAGTTTAGATACAGGAGTGGTAAATAATTTAACTGTGGAGGTAATTCTTGATCGAGTTTTGTTCTTTGTGAAATCATTCTTGTAGTATAATAGTTTAAGGTGTTTGGGGTGTTATTGATTAACAATTTTTATTTTCCCTTTGTCCATTCTTGTGTGATTTTGCTGAAATTTTATTTAGTGGATCTTTACATTGCACATCAAAGCGTAGATGTTATTTTTGCCTATATTAGGTGCCTGAATCTTGTGTCAAAGATAAACTGTTTCTATTTTTTGCCTGGCCCATTTACTGCTACTAATTTTTAAATCAATGAGGTGAAATGTTTAACATGTGTCTGTTATCCTGGAATAGAATAGATTTTAATTCCTTGATAATCTTCTCCATGTAATTTTAATTTCATCTATTATTTCAAGGTGTACTTTGATGCGAAGCGAATTGATTTTTGGCCCTTGTTTTTTCCATGCAATATCCACTTTTAAATCAGTATCTTAATGAGCTAACACTTTTTAAAAATTTGTTGTGCTAATTGTGCTTTGTTCCAATCGGAGATAAACGTGGCAGTGATTTCTAATGGAAGTCCTGCATTTTTGTAGCAAATTCTCAGCTAAATTGAATTTAATGTTTGCATCTGTATGTTGATGTATGTACTCTGATGTTGTTAGCTTTGGATTGTGTTGCTACAGATACTGCTCTAGTGGGACGAAGTAGATCACGACACATAAATTTGATGTTCAATTCATACTGAAGCTGGCTTAGTTGCTCGGTAGATGTGGATTACTCGGAGAGTGGTTGGCCGCCAATACAGGCCTTGTTTGGGAGCTCGCTCCTTGTTTTGGCGCCATGGTTATCTTTCCTGAAGTAATATATTTTTTTACGCAGTTATTTATTTAGCTGGAAAAAAATTTGTCCCTAATTTTATTTAGTCGCCCCTTATCCCCCTGCATTCTGGCGCGCATGTATCTGTTTTGTAAGAATGTGATCCGCAGCGCTTTTAGTTCGGGCCACATGAGATTTTTGGTATATTCTTTGTTCTTGGGAGAGTTGGCTGGAAATTTTAAGTGTTTTAGAATACGATGGCATGTTTTTTGAACAATTATTTCCGATTACAGTGCACTTAATGATGTGAGTGTTGCATGACAGCATAGGTACTACGGGGAGTCGATGCCGTATGGAAATCAAGAGGAGGCGTACAAGAATGCTAGCACATTATCACTTTTAACAACTGAGCAAGCTCTTGCTTCTTTTGCTGTATTGATTACTGAGCTGAAAAGAAACTTCTCTGCTCAGGCTTGTCCTGTTGTGCTTTTTGGTGGATCATATGGCGGAAGTAAGACAATCTTTCGGGTGTTATCTTGATCGAAAATCCAATTTCGCGTCGATATTCTTAGTAAGTTTTGAGACAAACATGTATTAGATTATATTTGACAGTGCTGGCAGCATGGATGAGGCTCAAATACCCATACATTACAATTGGATCGCTAGCTTCCTCAGCGCCAGTTCTTGCTGTTTTTCCCTTCATACTGAACTTATTATTTATATAGTTCCTAGTTTACAAGAGTTTTTTCAGTATAATAATCCTTTCTTATTGATCATTATGTCAGCGTGAAAGTGTCAGCTGCTTTAATACCATAAAGACATCTTGGGATGTAATATAACTAGAGGCACAGAGAAATAATGGGCTTTTCAATTTGTCGGAAACCTTCTGTTTTTGCCAGTAAGAGTATACAACTGTGCATTTTCCTTTCAAGTTCTATTATATATATATATGATATAGATGTTTTTAAAAATTATTTTCTTAGCCCTGTGTCTAATCATTTGGGTAGCTACTTGTGTGATATGAGAATTGCATTTGCAGGAAACTAGATAGTGCTGATGATCTCTCTAACTGGTTGTCGTCTGCTTATAGTTACTTGGCTATGGCAGATTACCCCTATCCTGTTGGTTTTCTTATGCCAATACCTGGAAATCCAATAAAGGAGGTTGATTTGCTGTAAATTTGAAGTTCTGATATCTGTAATCTCATATATAAATTAAATTGATATTAATTTTTTTGGCTTCAGTAAATCACTTCTTATAAAATTCAGTAAATCATTTATTTCTATGGCATGAGCTGTATGTGCTGAATTAAATTCTCCGACCAATCTTATAATCTTTTGTCAGGTATGTAAAAAGATCAAAAATTGCTCCAGTAAGGCCAATATCTTAGAGTGTGTCTTTGAAGGAGTTAGTGTGTATTACAATTATACTGGATCATTTGAGTGCTTTGATCTGGATGATGATCCTATCATGGGTAGAAATGAAATTATTTCTACATAACATTAATTTTACAGAGGATAATTTTCCTAGAGTCTTTAATACCATTTTTTGTGTTATTTTAATCCCAGATGTCATGCCATGATGGAAAATCCAGGGAAGGAAACAGTCGCTAAATCCTGCTGCCCGAAAAAACATCTCCTCCTTCAGGTGCTTTATTTAACCTGAAAATTTATTGTCTCGATTGCTGGTAATTCTGCACTCAACATTCTTACTTCCTTTTCATATTTGGTTTTTGATCCTTTTCAGATTGCCGTGGATTGTACCTGAAAACACAGATGATAAAAATAACATATTAGATAATGAGCTCTTTGAGTGTAGACACTCGTTCTTGAGAGTTGGTCTGATCGCCGACTCCGGTTTGGGGCAGAAAGCATAGCGCACATGGTCGAGATGAACATGAAGAATTAGATTATTTGTTATATTTGAATGATTTTTGTTATTTTGAATGATTTATAATATTGAAATATTGTATATTAGATTTAATTTTCAAAAATTTGAATATTGATTGATTTATAATATTGAAAATTTGTGAATTAAATTTTTTTTTTTGTTTTTTATTCGAGAAAAGACAACACTTTTTAAACGTTGTCGTATGTGGTTTAAGCGTTGTCTTTGCAAATCACAACGCTTTTAAAAACGTTGTGAAAAAGCGTTGTAAATGGTCGTGTTGTAAAAAGTCCGTTCAAAGACAACGCATAAAAACCTTGTCGTTGCTAAAAAAAACAACGCGGAAAAAGCGTTGTTTTTTTCAATTATCACAACGCTTTTTATGCGTTGTCTGTGCTCAAAACGACAACGTTTTTTTCGCGTTTTCTTTGACCGCGGTCTTTCACAACGCTGGCTACTACAACGCTTTTTCGTGACAATAACAACGCGAAAAAGCGTTGTCGTTTGCCGTTTTTCTTGTAGTGTGCATGCAAGATAATCTGTATCTCTTGCACTTGACTCATCGCAGTTTTTGAGTCTATCATCTTGAACTCCAGAAATTTTCCAACCACAAACTTCTTTATGCCTGCATCTTCAGTTTTGTATTTCTTTTCCATGGAATCCCAGAGTTCCTTGGCAGTCTTGACAGAGGAGTAGACACTATAGAGAGTATCATCAAGGCCATTCAAAATGTAGTTTCTGCACAGAAAATCGATGTGGTTCTATGCATCAACTGCGGTCCTCCTTTGGGTGTCAGAATCGCGTTCAACGACGATAGGGGGATCCTCCTTGAGAAATCTGGACAGATTGAGTGTGGTCAGATAGAAGAGAATTTTATGCTGCCAACGTTTGAAGTCGGCACCAGAAAAATTTGACGGCTTTTCTCCATGTGCGGGGGCTGAAGCGAGCAGAGTGAATGAAACGGTAGACATATTCAAAATCCGAGAAATACAAAAATTTCGTCTTGCGACTGTTATGAAGATGTACTTCGAATTCTTAACAACACCACAGCAGCAACAGCAGCAACAACAACGAACAAGTCGAGGCGAGATAATCTCTCTATCCGCAAGACGAAATTGCTCGTTTAACAGTGCTCAACGTTGGAGGCAATCGTCTCTAAGATATAATGACTTTGCGAACGAGATATATCAGCACAGAAAATATCTCGAACTTCAGCGAATTAAAATATGCACAACTTTCTTTGAGAGAGAGTGGGGAGAATTTATACAAAAAATCTCAAATCTAATGTTTCATGTTTTCAGATGTCAAAGATCATATTTCTGCGTTAAATCTTATCATAGATATAGCCTAAGACTCCAAATAACACGTCTTATGCCCTAAGGATGCAACCCATGACAGAAAAACCCAAAAAGATACGCAACTTTTCGGAGTACAGACGGCGCGCTCGAGCGGTAAGATTTGACCGCTCAGGCGGCCAAAGTTCTGTCTCGCAAAAATAGTACTGCGCACGAGCGGTAAAATTTTACCGCTCGGACGGCCAACTTTAGCCAATCTTTCTATCCCGCAAGTGGAGTGCTGCGCTCGAGCGGTGATATTTGTCAGCTCGAGCGCTAAATTTTATCCCAAAAAAATAATTGGATTATAAGACCCACCCCACCGCACCGCGCCGAGCCGGCCGGCTGCGCGCGCGTGTTAGTTGCATCGACTAGCGTCTTGCCCGTTTACAAAACATCTGGTGGCCTAAGGGCCCAATCCCATAATCAAAAGTTGGATTATATACGGTGAAAAATACATTGGAGTTGTTCCAATGTGGGACAAGTCTTTTCCACTTTTCCTCTAATTCATTCACCAAAATTCAAATAAGACTTTCAAGCCCATTTCAACTACAATTCATTCAATATTTTCCCAACAATCTTCCCTTCATGATTTCTCCTCTCCTCTATTTCAAGAATTCTACAGTAAATCCCTAGCCCCTCGACGACGAAAGCCATTGGAAGAGCACGAGGGTCGTCTAACCTATACCCGTGCGAGTGAAAGAAGGGGACATCAGACCTTGAATCGATATTTGTAATCCCTGTAAAGTATGCCGTTTTTTTCTATTGTTCTCCTGGATTTGAATTTTCACAGTTATGCCTTGTGATTTTGATTCAATTTTTTTGATGCGCGCTTATAGGTAGATTAATGTAATGGATTTTGTTGTTTTGAACGGTGTTGAATGACCGAATCAAATAAGCAGTAGCAGTAGTGTATTTTGCTCAAACATGTTATAAGCGGCAGTAGTGACTCTATTTAAATTCTTTCAATCTATGTTTTTTTTTTTAAAAAAAATTAATTGAAGCCTCACTGATTCTATTTTGCAAGTCATGATTATAGAGTAGATGATTATTTGAATTTGTAAAGCGATGGAGATGACAAACTATTGATTTATATTCCTTTTACCCAAGTTTTTAAACAACATTCCCCTGTCATTAAAGGGGCGGTGGAATAAGGTGACTGATTTATTTCTTGCATTCGAACTCCTTGTGCGGTGCGTTGATTAATTTGATTTCAATCTACTTTGTGTCAATGGTAATGATATATATTACTGATTGTTTGTTGTGATGGAAATTATGAGACTGACGGCAATTGTGAAATAAATGATGATATTTATGTAGAGTCAACATGTGCTGATATTTTATGATTGCAGTTGAACTGATGTGGTGTTGTTGCACGAAAAATCATTGAAATTATTCTAGCAATGAATTTTTTAAGTTCAATTTGTTTTTAATGTCGGTTTACTGCTATTATTTTGTGAATTTAATGTTTTGATTCAACGAGGACTTATATGTGTTATTATATTTATGAAATGATTCCTAAATATTGGTTTTGGATCATTATTTCTTACTTATCAAGATTTTATTATAACGAGAAATTTAGAAAATGAAAAAAAAGATAAAACTCTAACAGTAAAACATATTTGGATTTTCTTTAGTTTGAGTTGGTTTACGTGTAAAACTTATGTTTGTCTGATTCATCTACATGTTATTGGTCTGCTGGTAATTGTACTTCGAATTGTTTATTTTTTTTCAAATTGTCCTTGGTGGTTGGGTATTTTGCTCAAATTTATGTGTGATTTTTTGTGTGGTTATTATTGTAATATATTGTCGTTTTGATTCTCTTTTTTTAGTTGTATATATTATAATTTTGTTGTTATAATGTTCTTGTAGTTTATAAAGACTTTTATTAGATTTGGTCAATGTTTTATGAATTTGTGAATGAAGATCTTTTTTATTCTGGTTTTTTGTGAATAATTATTTAAAATTATTTATTTAGTAATTTCCATTGAAAATTTTAACCACTTAGTTGACGCATGTACTTTTGATTTATTGGCACAATGGAATCTGGATCTGGATCATCAAATTTTTCATTCATGGGTAGCTGCGAGTATAAAAATGAGCTCTATATGATTTCCATCTTTAATGACTTTAGTCTAATGGAGTTATTCCTTAATCTTGAGAGAAAATGTAAGGATATTTCTCAACCAACCGTGACTCTGCAATATCTAGCCCCTCATCAAAAGAAGTATGTGACGTTGAATGAAGATGATGATGTTCGTATCATGACTCATCTTCACACATCTATGAGACTGACAATAATTAATATGAGGGCAGTGAGAAAGGACGAAATGGAAGGCCGCAATGTAGGGAGGTAAACACTTATTTATTAATATGTACTTTTCACATGGATTTGGTATTTGTTGATTTTTTTTGTTTAGCTTGGTAAGTCATCTACATAGTACAACTTCTTATGATATATTTTTTGCTTTTTGGTTTATATCGTATGTTTTGTGGAGATATGTTTTGAGTACTTGTTATGAATCTTGATGATGTATCGAGTATAGTTTGTCAAATAACTTATCCATTTCTTTGTTACTTGATCTCCAGTATTATTATTTCATTTGTCTTGCATTAATAATTTTTTAGAAGGTACAAAATGGAAGGTTAAGATATATTTTCATTACTTAAAATAGGGTTGAATGTGAAGATGAGATGGTGAGTAGTAATGATGATCATCTTGAAGTTGGTTTTTTAAGAAACTCCATAGACGTTTGGAGTTACTGCATCCGTGGAGAGGGTCAAATATTTAAGGATGCTTCTGAATTTAGAGTTATGCTAAAAATTATGCAATTAATACGAGACGTTTTTTTTGTATAAAAAGAATGATAGTGGGAAGAATATTCTTGTATGTGCTGCTAACAATTGTTTTTGGAGAATTTATGTCTCGCGACACAAAGCTGACAATCTCTTTGGTATTAAAAAATGTAATCTGATACATACATGTGGAGATGACAATCTTCGTTCTAGAGGACATCCTAGAGATGATTTTTCTTAGGTTTCCAATGTTGTGATGGAAAGACCGATGGGAGAGCCGTCATATCGACCATGTATGATGTTGAAAGATATACAGAGAGATTATGAGATCGAGCTCAGTTACCACAAGTTTTGGAAAGGGAAAGAATTGACTATGCATGACATTCACGGTGCGGATGATGAGTCTTATGATAAATTAAGATGGTAATGTAGTTTCATCAAAGAAACTAATCCTGAAAGTATTGTTGAGTATGAAATTGATCAATGCAGTAATAAATTTAAACGACTATTCATATGTTTCAATACATGTGCAACTGGTTTTGTCCGTGAATGTAGGCCATTGGTTTTCTTGGATGGCACACGCATAAAAATAAGCACAAGAGAAATATTTTGGTTGTTGTTGTGAAAGATGCTAATGATGATCTTTTTACATTAGCGTACGCAGTTGTGGATGCTGAAAATGATGATAATTGGAGATGATTTTGTTTCCAACTTAAAGGTGCTCTGTGTTTACATAATTGTATTGGGTTCGATTAGTACATATTTTCTCTGATAGGCATCACGGAATAATCAAGGGTCTTGAGTTAATATTCTCAAGCAGTCAACATGCGTATTGTCTACGCCATGTGGTAGATAATTTTGTGAAACAGGTTGGTAAATAATTGTATGTTTTTGTCGTGAAACATTTTTTAAAAATATTATAGTATTATATATATTTTTGTTTATAATGTTTTATATGTTTTTTGTACATAGGTGATGCGAAGATACCCGCTTCACAACAAGAAACATTGGTCATCTGTGTTCAAAAAAGTTGCATATGCTCCATAAAGGTCAGAGTTTGAACAACATATTAACAATATTATTACGTCAATGTCACTTGCCAGAGACTTCATTGTCAATTCATGTCTAGAAAGGTGGGCAAATGCATTGTTTCGTGAAAATCGATGGGGTGTAATAAATAATAATATGGCCGAGTGTTGGAATAGTTGGGTTAAAACGGCACGGTTTCTCCCTATTGTGGGCATGGTGGACCACATACACATTCAAATTATGGACATGATGCACAGACGACGTGAAGTGACGATGAAGATGAAAAAAAGGTCGAGTCCCTAAAAGAGAATGTTCTTGCAAGCAATGGCGGAGTCAGAAATATAAATTTACCCGGGCTAAAATTTTAAGCCCTCTAATACTTTAATTTTTTGAATCGAGTTACCCGGGCTGATATAAAATTAATCCAAAATTATTAAAAATTAATATATTTAAAAAATATTTGCCAGCCGGGCTAAAACCCGGGTGGCTATATACATGGCTCCGCCACTGCTTGCAAGAACATATGCTGAATCTCGCAGCTTGCAAGTACGCAAGGCAAGTGGTTGAAGTTTTGAGGTTGTGGACGGGGATAAATCGTTAGCTGTTGATTTTTTTCTACAAGTTGTTCATGCAAAGCCTGGCAGCTTAATAGACTTACATGCAAGCATGCATGTGCCGCAATAGAGTCCAAGTCATTGTCTATATATGACTTTTGTGACAAATACTTTACGATGGAGTTATATCGTGAAAGTTTCCAATTCCTACATTTGAGATGCATGAATCCAGTGTCAGTCACACGTTTGTAATCAATCATCCCGATGTTCGAAGCCAACCTGGTCGAAGAAAAAATCAAAGGATACCATCGCAAGTAGTACTTCGGACGTCAAAGTGTGGTCGGTGTCATAAACAAGGTCACAACCGACAAAGTTGCTAAGAACCCATTTCCTAGCCTTTGGATTATGTTTTGTTAACATAGTTTTAGTAGTTTGGCGTACAAGTAATATTATAATTTTATATTTGTGTCTTGAAATATTATGATTTATTTGAAAAAAAAAACTAATATGTTTTCTAATCATAGGAAAAAGAGGATGGTAGATTACAATCTTTACGAAACCACATCTACAAGGTGTACTCGATCTAGCGGAAGTATCGGTGATGCATCATTCCCTTGATCCTTTTGCATGTGTATATTATATTATATATTATATATATATATGTATGTAGGTATTGGTCTACCGAAAATTAATTTCAAATATTTTGTCCCTCAAAAATATTTTTTGTTCCTATTAGATGCCAATACTTGGATTTTTAAAAAAAATAGGGAAAAAAAAATAATAGAGACCTAAAACAAATAATTTAGGAAGATCAGGGAGTGCAGTAATCAATTTAAGGACATGGGCACTGATCGTGAATGTGTTTGGGAATAGGGATTTATCACCAAATTTCCCTTATAATAACAAATTAAAAATAATAATAGATTATTCTGAGAAGTAGTGAAATAATAAATCAATAGTTATAATTGATCTTAAGATAACAAATACACTGATGTTGGAAGTTAAAGCGTTGCTGCCAAACTGCAACTTATAACGCATGCTCCAAATGACTCTCGCTGCTTGCGAGTTTGGTAAGGGATAAGCAAACAATAGACTGCCAAAAGGGCCATGTAGTTCAAACATTCGGGCTGTTGTGATTTATGCTAAATCGTGATATCCAGTGCTTATGGGTGAAGATGCATAAGAACTAATTGACTGCCGAAGTTTATATCAGTGAGAGACTGTGCGCTCTGCATTCATCTTAGCTTGGCGTTCCAGCTCGAGTTGGTCCAGGCGAGACTGCAGCACCGTCATGACGGATGCCTTGTTTTGATGCTGCGACCTTTCGGTAATGAGAATCCATAACTTTGAACCAATGTGGTCATTTGCAGAAAACGTTTTTGTCTACGTTCAAGACTGGTCTGAAGGAAATACATAATTCGATGAACTTTACCTTTCATTTTGACATGAGGCGGTGACTCCAGTATGGACTCGTGGGTTATCCGGACAGTACTCTCGGTAGTGTTGGCCTGCTGACATGTCATTAGGGTAGAAATCCATGTGAGGACACATAAGATCAAAAATTAAGATCAATGAATAAATAAAAACAAGATTGGAGTTCGGTTGTAAGCTGTAGCTGTAGTTAAAAATCTAAGAAATAAGATGTAAGGATTGATTGTACGAGAGAAGTACAATTTTTATTTTTGGTCAATCTACGAACTGAAATAACTCACGAACACCCTCATCAAGAGACTTTTTCTCCTAACATTTACAATTTCACTTTACGTAGAATTATAAGTTCTATTCCAGGAATAGATCCTATCACGAACTGAAACTAAATACCGGAGATAAAATATTTCAACAAGAAGAAAGTTTAGTTCACATCTTCTAACATGAAGAAGTTTAGAAAAGATGTAGGTCCTGGTAACTTTATAGTCCATAAAGTCCAAAATCATGGAACTACCGAACTGCATTATTCATCGTTGAAAGTAGAAGTGATGCAAAGCATTTAAGAAAAGGATATGTGCCAAGAAAGGTAAAAATTGAGGCTCCACAGATTCCAATTCCGAGTCATTATCTTCACGTGCAAGTTTTATCATGTCGATGTACTCAAAATGTTCTTTCAAATGAACTGACCTCTTTTAATTTGCCGATAAGTGAGCCGTGCTCACGGCTTATCTTTCCTCCATGTACAGGATCTTCCCACAGGTCTGGCTTATTCAGCTGTTCTGATAATGCCTCCACCCTCTGTAATAATCTTTTCCACTGACAGAAAATAAGCATTCTCAAGAAAGAACTGAATTCCAAAGCTTGATTCAGCACAAGAATATTAATATATATCTATTAGAATATTTCTGCCACCCTACAAAATACATACAAAGTCATAAATATGCTGTTATATCTCAAAATCAATCTCTCTGCGACGGCAATAGCAAAACTCACGAACAGAATTTTATATTTCACTTGACAAAAATTACATTTAAATATTTTGTGATCAGGACACGACCAAATTCAAACAAAAAACTTGTTTTAACACTCATTCAAAACATCAGGAATGAAAGCACTTTGGCTAGTGAAGATAGTGACTGAAAGTCTCAGAGCACGATCCATGAAGTAACATGACATCTAGCCATTAAAGAAGGCTGATCTTTACTCACCACAAACAAATGGAACTTGGGAAAAATCATTCGCTAAAACAGCAAACTACGCCACAAGAAACGATATTAACGTGCATGTAGCTTCAAAGGGTACTCCGTACTCTTAAGGAAATGAATTTTCAGTAAACCAAAATTACAAAAAAGGAACAAATGAATTTTCAGTAAACTACGCCACAAGCAACGATATTATAGTTTGAATACGCACTTACTCGTGGTCGTTTCTTGATAAGGTGGATAGACTGAGCAATGGCAGAAGCATGGCTCTTCTAATCATTCTCATTTTCATCATAAATGGTCCAATTATTCGCGATGATGTGTTCCACAGTTAGCCCGCCAGAAGTGGATGACTCAACAGCAGCCTGTGAACACGCAAGACGGCCAGACGGGTGAAAGTAGACCCATATTGAACTTTCCAACTTAAGTTGAAAACTGAAGGAAACCCATTATCAAATTTCCCCCGAAAGGCATTCCCAGAAGCTGAAACTAGCTGTTCATGAATTGGATTAAGGGAACGGCAAAGTTGGGGTTGAGAGAAATGAGAGAATTCAGGAGAGTAAATGGGTTTTACGGAAGGATTTTATAGCAGAATTGGAGTGACATAATCTTTTTCACTAACAAAAATGTCATCTTTTCTGATGTATCATGGGCTTGATCACGAGGATTTCGTGTTCCGAAATCTCATTATTAGGAAGGTCTGCGGAGATGGTAAACGGAATTAGGCACATGTTACGGTGCCGTATTGGACTCGTGATTTTTGTTACAACTAGGTTATGTAGATTGAATTGAATTTGTAATGTAGAAATATAATGAACCAAATTTCAAATGCAAATCAATTATCATTGATGGTTAGGTAGCGTTTGGGAGGGCTTTTAGGACGCTCTCCTCAATTTTTCGTAACAAAACTTTTTTGTCAAGGAGGAGTGCTTCCTGAAAATTCTCCCAAACTAGATTAATCCCAAACAAATACATTAATCTTCCTGTAGTATACTTAGTATTATTATTATATACCTATACTATCTATATTATATCTCACTTATTATTATTATTATATTATTATTATTATTATTTTATATAATAATGCATCACTTTCCTACAGTAACTTGGTCATTTTAATGGATAAACCAAAAATACTCATTCTTATAATAATGCATCAACCCCTTAGAGTAACTTAAATATTTTTAGAAATAATTAGTTATATTAAAAATCCGTACACGCGAATAATCATGTGTGTGGCTTGCTAGTATATGTATGCTCATTGTGTATCAGCTAGTTGCACTAGTCCTCTTCTTGTATGTAAATAAAGCATAAAAAGAATACATGGCAACTAAATTACCTTTGTTTGAGATGGTATAGGGAGGTCGTTCAATTGATAAAAAAAGTGAATGCTTGCTCTTCAAAACCACATTTAATCTTTCATGTTTTTGGCATTATCGTCTCTAAAATATAAAACCTGTGCAAGTGCCAAATATTGGTTAGTTATTAATAGGATAACCATAAGTATCAACAAAAACAAATAGAACTTTGAATAACAGCACAGTAGAGCGATGAGAAAAGCATGAAAGTCACCAAGACAGCATGCCTCATGAGTAAAACATGAACGGTTGAAAGATAACTCATTCTTGTGTTTCCCGTTGCTTTATGGGGCAAAAAACATAACAGCCAGGATGCACATTTCTTCACCATACCCGACCTAAACAATTTTATTTCTTGCATATTCCAACCAAATTAAAATACATATCATGATGTGGAGAATAGGGTAGGAAGAATGTACCCAACATCAAGAATCAGCATGTACCCAACAAAGCCACACAACCGCACTTTTATACAATAATATTCTACACCATATTTTACATCAACAAATTTGGTACCTTGTGAGAAAGTCGCTATAATTGGTAATAGAGTCGCTTTAAATTCGGAAAAAAACTCTTAGCGTTGGCAAAATGAAATATCTTTTGAAATTATTTTATCAATTGAGTGAGAACTTAATTATTGTTCATACCAAGAAATTGTAACTAGAAAATTCTCATTAGTAGCAGCAAATGGTTCAGAACACGGGACTTCATAAATATTCATAAAACAAATTTTCTGCACAGAAAAATCAAAAAATTGTAACAATAAAGTTGCTACACGATCATAAAATGAGATGAGAACATGAAAGACTTTTCGTAAGCGATTCATCCACTCTTCTAGAAAATAAACATAAACATCAATAGGTGAGCTAACAGCAAGAAAGATTTGGGGAAAAAAACTGAAAATGTGAAAAGTATCCATTGTATGCACACGAATGAAATATTAGTTACCTATTCATTGTATGTATGCACACAAAGCTCATTGATGTAATTGTCATGTTCATTGTTCACCACTCTGGTTGTGAGTTAAATGGATAAACGAGTAAACACATATTCAAATTACTTGATTGGGGCCAAGTGTAAACTAGAAAGTGGATAGATAGACGGAATAAAAGTAAAGAAGAATGTACCAGAATGACGGAAGGAGGAGCTCAAGGTCCACATTTCAGGTCGAACTACTTCAGATGATAAAAAAAACATGACGGACAATGGTGGCCGCAAACTTAACCGATCCTAAGAGCTACAACAAGGAAAGATAGATCCTAAGAGCTACAACAAGGAAAGATAGGGTAACTCCTTGTGCTAGTCTGCTTCCGACAAACCTCATTGCTGCAAACTTGCAAGCCTTTTCTTTGGGAACTCCCAATTATTTAACCAAGATTACGATCAAACCGAATCATTATAAAGGTGCCCATCTATGTCCGGAATGAATCCTTTTTCCACCATCTCCTCCTTAATAATATCATAGGTTATCCGATTAGGAACCAATCCTTTCTCCAACATCTCATTAAGAAGTCTATTTGCTTCTTCCAGTTTGCCATTCTGACAGTGATCCTTGATCAACACATTATATGTCACAACATTTGTTCGCTTTCCTTCTTTTTCCATTCTTTTCATCATAGTCAATGCTGCTCTACGGTTTCCTTGGTGGCAATAACTAGCCACCAAAGCGTTGTATGTTACATGAGTGGGGTTCAACCCCTTTTGAGACATCTCATCAAGAAGCCTAACTCCATTCCTTGTTTGTCCGATCTTGCACATTGCATTTATTCTTATGTTGTAGGTGATTATATCAGCTTTCAAGCCATTTTTCTCCATTTCGAACAGAAGCTTATTTACTTCTTCAATATTTCCTCCGCGAAAATAACCACCAATTAAGCTATTATAGGTTGAAACATTAGGATACATCATTCTCTCTAACATCATATAGTATATAGATGATGCATCTTCCACTTTACCAGCTTTGCAATAAGCATCAATCAGAGTATTATATGTCAGTACATTGACAACAATCCCTTTCTTCACAATCTCATCAAGAAATTCTCTAGTTTCCGTCAACATATTTTTTTTAGCGAACCCATTAATTAGTGCATTATAAGTCGCGATATTTGGCTCCAAACCTGATTTTACCATGTCTTCTTTCAACGTCATTGCCTCATCAATTTTTCCACCGATGCATAATCCATTAATCAGTGTATTAAATGTTATTGCACTTGGCTTCAAACCTTGTTCTTTCAATTCCCTAAACAGTTTAATACCTGAAACCAGACTACCATCCTTGCAAGACCCATCAATGAGAATGTTATAAGTGACCACATTGGGGAGGACCCTATTCTCCATCATCTCCTTAAACAGCATCTTGGCTTGATACAATTTCCCCATCCCACCCCTCTTACAGTACCCATCAATCAAGGTATTATAAGTAACCACATTTGGTAGTACCTGCCGAACCTTCATATCCTCGACCATGTCTCGCGCTTTGTTCAACTTACCGGCCTTGCACAACCCATTGATCATTGTGTTGAATGTGATCAGATTCAACTCAATCCTTCTCCTGATCATCTCCTTGTACACAAACTCCAAGCTCCCTATTCTACATTCCTTGACCAACATACCCAGCAATGAGTTACACGAAAGCACCGAAAACTTAAACCCATAATCACCAGCCCTCTTAAAAGACTCCAAGGCCAAATCAAGCTTAGTGTTGTTCACATAAGATGACATCAATATATCAAAAATGATATGATTAGCACATAAATTATCACTTGAAGTTGAAAGGGCGTGACAAAATGAAGAAACTGGGGGAGCTTTTTCATGTTTCACAAATTTATGCAATAAAGCTCGAATCTTTGGATACTTTCCCTCATTTGCTAGAGAAACAAAGTGTTTGACGCTGTTTTCTAGGGAGCTGGCCTGGAAATTATACTGGAATATACAAAACGGCATTGTTAGTATACAAACGAAAAATTGCTAAATGCAGAAACAATATGCAAACTGCAAAGTGCTTTCACAGACTACAAAAGAAGCACGGGAAGAAAAACCTAAGAACTAAAAATTCCACCTATTTTCACCGGTAAACCTTCCAATAGTCAAATTTCCTGTGCAACATAAATTTACTTCTTTTTCTTGTTGTTATGCACATTCACACATTGGCAAAACTCAAGGTTTAACCCCAAGAATTAATTTTTATCTATTAAAACTTTCTCATCACAAAGAAAAATGAAGTAAAAATACTCGTGTATTATCAAGAACCCGATTACTACTTATGAAATGACACAAAGCTACATTTGAGGCAAAACAAACTTACAATTAGATACTTCTCGAATTTAATTTCAACAGAAGATGAAGAGTTAGGACTTAGGTCCAATTGAAACTCAATCCAAGGTCCGGTTAGCCTTCGGGTTGAGCCCATCGAAGCAGAAAACCCTCCAGAAACTTTGAGGTACATTACTAATTTGATCTTGTAGATTTTTTCCAATGGAGGCGGGGGCCCATGGTGGCGGAAGGGGATGCCGAAGGCAATCAACGTGCGTAAAACTCATCAAACATCCATTGATGAGTAATGAACTTGCGAAGCTTTGTGGGAGTAATGGGGGATATAGAAGGGTTTTTTTATTATTACTTAAAAAAAAATCAAAATTAAGGTAGTAATACTGTAAAACGCCTCTAGTAGTGGCGGACCCTGCGGTCCACTGCAAAAAAGCTGCAGCGTCTGCTGTCACTTGAAAAAGCTGACCGCACCACGCTTTCACGCGTGCTCAAAGTCTGCAACGTCTGTTCTGAGTCCGCTCCCGGCTTTTTGACCATGACATACTATTACAGCAGGCGTATTGAATGATTTTTTACCAACCCGACTTCAATTATTCGAGCATCTTCTTGGTTTTCTATAAATAAAGCTCAGCGTACTATAGATGTTCACACCTGTTGAGAATACGAAGCATTTTTCTTCATTTTTCTTCACAATATCTAAATCTAACTTTCCTGCCATTTGTTTCTTTCTTACACTTCTTAGGTCCAAAATTCTTCTATCAATTTGTTTAATTTTTTTCTCTTCGAAATGACTAGTATCGATGTACTCTTACATATTGGCGGTCGTGTTATTGTCGGGAATGGATCGGTCGAATATAGTATTCCCTATATTAGACCGATACGAGTACTGTGATTTATTACTTTGTTGGAGTTGGTTCAAGTTGTTTATGAAATGTTAGGAATCGATCTAATGAAGTTTATTACCAAGTTGTCAACAAAATATTCATTCATTGACAGATCATCTTGGCATAAAGTTCAAGTCAATCTCGTTGATGACGACGCTTTAGAATTTATAATGCAATGTCCCAATATGCATATGTTGCATTTATATGTGGAAACAAATCCAATTGACCATCTCATTATCATGTTGGTTTTGATGAACCTGAATCATACATCAACACATCTCCGATTCAGGGTTCAATATACAACATTTTTTTGGCAACTGAAGAAGCAAAACAAGTTCAGATAGTATGTTTGAAGATTAAACAAGAAAAAATTTCAAACAAATGATGAAACACAAAACATTATCGATACACGAGATTGGATTGCATTACTTCACCTCGATGAAACAGGAGCAAGAGTCATGCTCCCCAGCTGGTAGGGATTCAAGCTCTTTTTCTTTGATGGATATCCTCAATGTAAGTAGACCATTCAAAGATTCCTACATTTAGGGAAATATACAAGATTAGTAATAGACTTGTAAGTTATATAAATAGCTAAATTACCTAACTTATTTTTACTTCACAAGATAAGAAATTTATTGTTAAAACAAGATGAACAATGAAGGATAAGGCATCATTTCATCTAATATCACAAACAAACAGACAAGAAAATAATGTGGATTTCTAGGCTCGTTAGTCGACACGAATATATGACACAAATTTTTGTTCAGGCTAAATATGTTTTCAGCAATTCGATCATCACGTGAACAAAGAGTGAATAGAAATTGCAACTGGAGGAGATGGCTCTTTGTCCGGTGTTAAGATTAAATGCCTAGAATGATGATCACAGAGAGAGGGTGGAGTTTATAAGATCACACAAGAACGTACAAGCTGAAAGAAGAACCAACCAAAGACTTTTTTACTATTGTCGATAACAAAAATAAGCACCCTTTGTAAGTTTTCTCATTCTGATCGCACTGTATCTGTTAAAGGGTGAGGTGATACTTCACATTTTTATGCCAAGGTTCAAGCTCTCCCCAAAAGATTGGATACTCCATTTCTCCAAAGAAATTGTTAGCTGAGGTTATAAGTATTATTGTAACTAAGTTGCATAGCTTCACGTATTTATGTTTCACACACCGATGAGAAACATAAAAAGGGTCAGGATATAGAAATATGGGTATTTCCATAGACATATCATTAGGTAGAAATTCATGTGAGGACATATAAGATAAAAAATTAAGAAAAATGAATAAATAAAAACAAGATTGGAGTTCGGTTGTAAGCTGTAGCTGTAATTAAAAATCTAAGAAATAAGATGTATGGATTGATTGTACACGTGAGAATAAATATTTTTATTTTTGGCCAATCTATTCACTGAAATAACTCACGAACACCCTCATCAAGAGACTTCTTCTCCTAACATTTACAATTTCACTTTACGTAGAAGTATAAGTATTATTGCAGGAATAGATCCTATCAAGGACTGAAACTAAGTACCGACAATAAAAAATTTCAACAACGAGAAAGTTTGGTTCACATCTTCTAACATGAAGAAGTTTAGAAAAGATGCAGGTCCTGGTAACTTCATTATCCATAAAGTCAAAAATCATGGAACTGCATTATTCCTCATTGAAAGTCGAAGTGATGCAAAGCATTTAAGAAATTGATACGTGCCTAGAAAGGTAAAAATTGAGGCCCCACCGATTCCAATTCCGGGTCATTATCTTCACGTGCAAGTTTTAATCTGTCGATGTACTTAAAAAGTTCTTGCTCAAATGAATTGACCTCTTTTAATTTTCCCATAAGTGAGCCGTGCTCACGGCTTATCTTTCCTGCGTCTGCAGGACCTTCCCACAGGTCTGGCTTATTCAGCTGTTCTGATAAGGTCTCCACCCTCTGTAATAATCTTTTCCACTGGTAGAGAAAATAAACATTCTCAAGAAAGACATAACTGAATTCCACAGCTTGATTCAGCACAAGAATATTAATATATATAGCTATAAAAATAACTAAAAATAGTTTTCGATTACCATCTGCCACCCTACAACATTATATATGAAGTTATAAATATTCAGCTATATCTAAAAACCAAATCTCCCTGCGACTGCAATAGCAAAATTCACAAACTAAATTTTACATTTCACTTAACACAAATTACATTCAATATTTTGTGATTAGGATATGATCAAATTAAAACAAAGAACTCTTTTAACACTCATTCCAAAACATGAGGAATGAAAGCACTTTGGCTAGTGAAGGAAGTGACTGAAAGTCTGAAAGCACGATCCATGAAGCAACATGAAATCTAGCCATTAAAGAAGACTGATACTCACTCGTCAGCGTCACAAACAAATGGAACTTGGGAAATATTATTCTGCTAAAACAACAAACTACGCCACAGGCCCGCGTGCAACGATATTAATGTGCTTATAGCATCAAAGGGTACTCTTAAGCAAATGAATTTTCAGTAAACCAAAACTACAAAAAAGGAACAAGTGAAATCCAATTACTGTTAAGAGTACGCACTTACTCGTAGTCGTTTCTTGATAAGGTGGACCGACTGGGAAATGGCAGAAGCATGGCTCTTCCAATCATTCTCATTTTCATCATAAATGGTCCAATTATTGGCGATGATGCGTTCCACAGTTAACCCATCAGAAGTGGATGACTCAACAGCAGCCTGTGAACACGCAAGACGAGTGAAAGTAGACCCATATTGAACTTTCCAGTTAAAGCTAAAAACTGAAGGAAATCCATTATCAAATTTCCCAGCTGAAACTAACTGTACATGAATTGTATTAAGGGAACAGCAAGAGAAATGAGAGAGAATTCGAGGGAGTAAATGGGTCTTCAGGAGGGATTTGCGAGCTGAATTGGAATGATATAATCTTTTAAGCAACAAAAATGACATCATTTCTGAGGTATCATGGGATTGATCACGAGATATTCGTGTTCCCAATTCTCAGAATTAGCAAGGGCATGGGAGAAGGGGAACTGCGGAGATGGTAAACGGAATGAGTACAGCTTACGGTGCCGTATTGGACTCGTGGTTTTCTGTTACAACTAGGTCATAATCCCAAAAATGGGCTCTCACCTTCGAAGTCCGTAATCTATCTTTAGATAAAAGAACATTTTTTTAAAAAAAAATTTTAGTTTTGTGAGTACAGCTTTTAAGGTGATCATTAATTTGAGCGTTGAAAAATTTTCGTTAGGCATCTCTTGTCATCTTTAATCTCATTTTATTACGCATCAAAGGGTACTCTTAAGCAAATGAATTTTCAGTAAACCAAAACTACAAAAAAGGAACAAGTTAAAACCAATTACTGTTAAGAGTACGCACTTACTCGTAGTCGTTTCTTGATAAGGTGGACCGACTGGGCAATGGCAGAAGCATGGCTCTTCCAATCATTCTCATTTTCATCATAAATGGTCCAATTATTGGCGATGATGCGTTCCACAGTTAGCCCATCAGAAGTGGATGAATCAACAGCAGCCTGTGAACACGCAAGACGAGTGAAAGTAGACCCATATTGAACTTTCCAGTTAAAGCTAAAAACTGAAGGAAATCCATTATCAAATTTCCCAGCTGAAACTAACTGTTCATGAATTGTATTAAGGGAACAGCAAGAGAAATGAGAGAGAATTCGAGGGAGTAAATGGGTCTTCAGGAGGGATTTGCGAGCTGAATTGGAATGATATAATCTTTTAAGCACCAAAAATGACATCTTTTCTGAGGTATCATGGGATTGATCACGAGATATTCGTGTTCCCAATTCTCAGAATTAGCAAGGGCATGGGAGAAGGGGAACTACGGAGATGGTAAACGGAATGAGTACAGCTTACGGTGCCGTATTGGACTCGTGGTTTTTTGTTACAACTAGGTCATAATCCCAAAAATGGGCTCTCACCTTCGAAGTCCGTAATCTATCTTTAGATAAAAAGAACATTTTTTTAAAAAAAACTTTTAGTTTTGTGAGTACAACTTTTAAGGTGATCATTAATTTGAACGTTGAAAAATTTTCGTTAGGCATCTCTTGTCATCTTTAATCTCATTTTATTACGCATCAAAGGGTACTCTTAAGCAAATGAATTTTCAGTAAACCAAAACTACAAAAAAGGAACAAGTGAAATCCAATTACTGTTAAGAGTACGCACTTACTCGTAGTCGTTTCTTGATAAGGTGGACCGACTGGGCAATGGCAGAAGCATGGCTCTTCCAATCATTCTCATTTTCATCATAAATGGTCCAATTATTGGCGATGATGCGTTCCACAGTTAGCCCATCAGAAGTGGATGACTCAACAGCAGCCTGTGAACACGCAAGACGAGTGAAAGTAGACCCATATTGAACTTTCCAGCTAAAGCTAAAAACTGAAGGAAATCCATTATCAAATTTCCCAGCTGAAACTAACTGTTCATGAATTGTATTAAGGGAACAGCAAGAGAAATGAGAGAGAATTCGAGGGAGTAAATGGGTCTTCAGGAGGGATTTGCGAGCTGAATTGGAATGATATAATCTTTTAAGCAACAAAAATGACATATTTTCTGAGGTATCATGGGATTGATCACGAGATATTCGTGTTCCCAATTCTCAGAATTAGCAAGGGCATGGGAGAAGGGGAACTGCGGAGATGGTAAACGGAATGAGACATGTTACGGTGCCGTATTGGACTCGTGGTTTTTTGTTACAACTAGGTCATAATCCCAAAAATAGGCTCTCACCTTCGAAGTCCGTAATCTATCTTTAGATAAAAAGAACATTTTTTTAAAAAAAACTTTTAGTTTTGTGAGTACAGCTTTTAAGGTGATCATTAATTTGAGCGTTGAAAAATTTTCGTTAGGCATCTCTTGTCATCTTTAATCTCATTTTATTACGCATCAAAGGGTACTCTTAAGCAAATGAATTTTCAGTAAACCAAAACTACAAAAAAGGAACAAGTGAAATCCAATTACTGTTAAGAGTACGCACTTACTCGTAGTCGTTTCTTGATAAGGTGGACCGACTGGGCAATGGCAGAAGCATGGCTCTTCCAATCATTCTCATTTTCATCATAAATGGTCCAATTATTGGCGATGATGCGTTCCACAGTTAACCCATCAGAAGTGGATGACTCAACAGCAGCCTGTGAACACGCAAGACGAGTGAAAGTAGACCCATATTGAACTTTCCAGTTAAAGCTAAAAACTGAAGGAAATCCATTATCAAATTTCCCAGCTGAAACTAACTGTTCATGAATTGTATTAAGGGAACAACAAGAGAAATGAGAGAGAATTCGAGGGAGTAAATGGGTCTTCAGGAGGGATTTGCGAGCTGAATTGGAATGATATAATCTTTTAAGCACCAAAAATGACATCTTTTCTGAGGTATCATGGGATTGATCACGAGATATTCGTGTTCCCAATTCTCAGAATTAGCAAGGGCATGGGAGAAGGGGAACTGCGGAGATGGTAAACGGAATGAGTACAGCTTACGGTGCCGTATTGGACTCGTTGTTTTTTGTTACAACTAGGTCATAATCCCAAAAATGGGCTCTCACCTTCGAAGTCCGTAATCTATCTTTAGATAAAAAGAACATTTTTTTAAAAAAAACTTTTAGTTTTGTGAGTACAACTTTTAAGGTGATCATTAATTTGAGCGTTGAAAAATTTTCGTTAGGCATCTCTTGTCATCTTTAATCTCATTTTATTACGCATCAAAGGGTACTCTTAAGCAAATGAATTTTCAGTAAACCAAAACTACAAAAAAGGAACAAGTGAAATCCAATTACTGTTAAGAGTACGCACTTACTCGTAGTCGTTTCTTGATAAGGTGGACCGACTGGGCAATGGCAGAAGCATGGCTCTTCCAATCATTCTCATTTTCATCATAAATGGTCCAATTATTGGCGATGATGCGTTCCACAGTTAGCCCATCAGAAGTGGATGACTCAACAGCAGCCTGTGAACACGCAAGACGAGTGAAAGTAGACCCATATTGAACTTTCCAGTTAAAGCTAAAAACTGAAGGAAATCCATTATCAAATTTCCCAGCTGAAACTAACTGTTCATGAATTGTATTAAGGGAACAACAAGAGAAATGAGAGAGAATTCGAGGGAGTAAATGGGTCTTCAGGAGGGATTTGCGAGCTGAATTGGAATGATATAATCTTTTAAGCAACAAAAATGACATCTTTTCTGAGGTATCATGGGATTGATCACGAGATATTCGTGTTCCCAATTCTCAGAATTAGCAAGGGCATGGGAGAAGGGGAACTGCGGAGATGGTAAACGGAATGAGTACAGCTTACGGTGCCGTATTGGACTCGTGGTTTTTTGTTACAACTAGGTCATAATCCCAAAAATGGGCTCTCACCTTCGAAGTCCGTAATCTATCTTTAGATAAAAAGAACATTTTTTTTAAAAAAACTTTTAGTTTTGTGAGTACAGCTTTTAAGGTGATCATTAATTTGAGCGTTGAAAAATTTTCGTTAGGCATCTCTTGTCATCTTTAATATCATTTTATTACGCATCAAAGGGTACTCTTAAGCAAATGAATTTTCAGTAAACCAAAAAAACTACAAAAAAGGAACAAGTGAAATCCAATTACTGTTAAGAGTACGCACTTACTCGTAGTCGTTTCTTGATAAGGTGGACCGACTGGGCAATGGCAGAAGCATGGCTCTTCCAATCATTCTCATTTTCATCATAAATGGTCCAATTATTGGCGATGATGCGTTCCACAGTTAGCCCATCAGAAGTGGATGACTCAACAGCAGCCTGTGAACACGCAAGACGAGTGAAAGTAGACCCATATTGAACTTTCCAGTTAAAGCTAAAAACTGAAGAAAATCCATTATCAAATTTCCCAGCTGAAACTAACTGTTCATGAATTGTATTAAGGGAACAGCAAGAGAAATGAGAGAGAATTCGAGGGAGTAAATGGGTCTTCAGGAGGGATTTGCGAGCTGAATTGGAATGATATAAGCTTTTAAGCAACAAAAATGACATCTTTTCTGAGGTATCATGGGATTGATCACGAGATATTCGTGTTCCCAATTCTCAGAATTAGCAAGGGCATGGGAGAAGGGGAACTGCGGAGATGGTAAACGGAATGAGTACAGCTTACGGTGCCGTATTGGACTCGTGGTTTTTTGTTACAACTAGGTCATAATCCCAAAAATGGGCTCTCACCTTCGAAGTCCGTAATCTATCTTTAGATAAAAAGAACATTTTTTTAAAAAAAACTTTTAGTTTTGTGAGTACAGCTTTTAAGGTGATCATTAATTTGAGCGTTGAAAAATTTTCGTTAGGCATCTCTTGTCATCTTTAATCTCATTTTATTACGCATCAAAGGGTACTCTTAAGCAAATAAATTTTCAGTAAACCAAAACTACAAAAAAGGAACAAGTGAAATCCAATTACTGTTAAGAGTACGCACTTACTCGTAGTCGTTTCTTGATAAGGTGGACCGACTGGGCAATGGCAGAAGCATGGCTCTTCCAATCATTCTCATTTTCATCATAAATGGTCCAATTATTGGCGATGATGCGTTCCACAGTTAGCCCATCAGAAGTGTAAGAGTGGGTGCCCAGTGAGCCAACTGTGTGGCTATGGGCTTTGATGACTCTTTGTATAAACAATCTTTTGTTTAATATTATTTACACTTTTATTAATGGCAATGACTTTATATTACTTCATATTGTTATATTGTGATATACTATTGTTGTTTTGATAAAGACCTTGAATATACTATAGTGTATGTAAGATGTGGTAGAACATGGGGATGTCTATCATGAAATACATCTTATAGTCACTGTATATTCTAAAACCGTTCCTAGTCGATTGAGCCGTCCGATAATAAGGATAAGGATCGCTCGAGTTTGAGACTAGCATTTGCGATGCGGAGTACCACGTTTCATTGGTAGGGAACATGGAGATGTTCGAAGCATGCAAATGGATATTCATAGGATGAATAATCGAACTACCCTATCCGGACTTTCCAAGTGGTTATCACTTATCGAGTGGATAAAGTCCGCGGTTTTGGTTGTACACCATTAGTCCTTACGACTTGAAACATCATGGAGACTCTATATGCTAGTGCTGTGCTTTGACTCGTTTACCGACTCTATGGGGGTCATCAGGTGTCGAGATTGGGTACAGTTACGACACATATAGGAGTCAATGCATTGTTGTCAAGGATTCACCACATACTTGCGAGTGTGGATATCCTATGCGATCTGAGGAGATATTAGTGTGACAAATCTCTGGCCAGAGTACTTGATGTGATTTAAGAAATGGTTTCTTAGTAGCACATGCGATGTCACTAATTTGATCTTCAAGATGTATTGCATAGTTATCGAATCTTGAGCGACTCTCGATATACCAATGGTTGTTGATTCGATCGGGATATATGGATGAAGGGACCGTACTGTACGCTAACCAAAATCTACTGGTTCTTGTAGGCACTATCAGTGATACCTAGGGAATCATGGGGCGATGTTGCTAGGCGCTTTACCTTGATTCGTTGGGCAAGTCGGAAAGTGTTGTTCCGAGTCACAAGGAGTTGTGAGCCCACGGCTAGCTGTATCCCTGAACCATTGAGGGTCACACAGTGTAATGGAGTTTTTAATCCCCGTTGAGATAGTTAAATTTAAAGAGTTAAATTTAATGAACTAAGGAGTTGGACTTCTTAAATAAGAGTAAGGGAGTAGGATTTCCTAAAATGACATAGGGATGGACATTTTTGGAAACCACTGAATTCGGATTCAGGAAAATTTATTTTGACTTTAAAATGTGCAGAAATGGTTTCTGTGCACATTGGTGAAATCGGTTCATCAATCGGAGTCACGATGAATTTAATATTAATTTCTGAACGTGCGGGCTTTGCTTGTCGGGCCTTAGCTTATGACTAATGGGCCCTAAGGTGTTAGTGGCCTGCATTATAAATAAGTTATTGCAGTACAGAAATTTGAGACAACAGGTCATTATTTTGAGAGACAGAATTCGAAACCCTAGCCTCCTCTCTCTCTCACAATTCGGCCGCCCCCTCCTTGCTCTGTCAGAGAAATTTCGGTCTGTGATTTTTGAATTGCAGCCAGGAATAACGAATCAGATTCGTTTAATCTCTTCGCAGAAAACTTCTGATAGATTTTCTAGTGCAATCTATCAGAGGGATTTAAACCCCATTCGTGGACCTGATTGAAGGAGTTCATCAGTTCCTGGGAGATACAAGAAGCGCAGAGAAATCTGTGTGGTGTCCAATAATCTTGCTTCGAGATTGAAGGTAAAATTTAATTAATTGTTATTTGAATTTTACACACACAATAATTTAATCGTTGAATGGTTGATACCCACACCATGGAATTGTTCCATGATAAAAATTTTAAACTTCCGCTGCACCGGGTATCAATCGTGATTGATCTGACCGCCAGTTTTTTCCAACAAGAAGTGGATGACTCAACAGCAGCCTGTGAACACGCAAGACGAGTGAAAGTAGACCCATATTGAACTTTTCTGTTAAAGCTAAAAATTGAAGGAAATCCATTATCAAATTTCCCAGCTGAAACTAACTGTTCATGAATTGTATTAAGGGAACAGCAAGAGAAATGAGAGAGAATTCGAGGGAGTAAATGGGTCTTCAGGAGGGATTTGCGAGCTGAATTGGAATGATATAATCTTTTAAGCAACAAAAATGACATCTTTTCTGAGGTATCTGTAAGAGTGGGTGCCCAGTGAGCCAACTGTGTGGCTATGGGCTTTGTTGACTCTTTGTATAAACAATCTTTTGTTTAATATTATTTACACTTTTATGGCAATGACTTTATATTACTTCATATTGTTATATTGTGATATACTATTGTTGTTTTGATAAAGACCTTGAATATACTATAGTGTATGTAAGATGTGGTAGAACATGGAGATGTCTATCATGAAATACATCTTATAGTCACTGTATATTCTAAAACCGTTCCTAGTCGATTGAGCCGTCCGATAATAAGGATAAGGATCACTCGAGTTTGAGACTAGCATTTGCGATGCGGAGTACCACGTTTCATTGGTAGGGAACATGGAGATGTTCGAAGCATGCAAATGGATATTCATAGGATGAATAGTCGAACTACCCTATCCGGACTTTCCAAGTGGTTATCACTTATCGAGTGGATAAAGTCCGCGGTTTTGGTTGTACACCATTAGTCCTTACGACTTGAAACATCATGGAGACTCTATATGCTAGTACTGTGCTTTGACTCGTTTACCGACTCTGAGGGGGTCATCAGGTGTCGAGATTGGGTACAGTTACGACACATATAGGAGTCAATGCATTGTTGTCAAGGATTCACCACATACTTGCGAGTGTGGATATCCTATGCGATCTGAGGAGATATTAGTGTGACAAATCTCTGGCCAGAGTACTTGATGTGATTTAAGAAATGGTTTCTTAGTAGCACATGCGATGTCACTAATTTGATCTTCAAGATGCATTGCATAGTTATCGAATCTTGAGCGACTCTCGATATACCAATGGTTGTTGATTCGATCGGGATATATGGATGAAGGGACCGTACTGTACGCTAACCAAAATCTACTGGTTCTTGTAGGCACTATCAGTGATACCTAGGGAATCATGGGGCGATGTTGCTAGGCGCTTTACCATGATTCGTTGGGCAAGTCGGAAAGTGTTGTTCCGAGTCACAAGGAGTTGTGAGCCCACGGCTAGCTGTATCCCTGAACCATTGAGGGTCACACAGTGTAATGGAGTTTTAATCCCCGTTGAGATAGTTAAATTTAAAGAGTTAAATTTAATGAACTAAGGAGTTGGACTTCTTAAATAAGAGTAAGGGAGTAGGGTTTCCTAAAATGACATAGGGATGGACATTTTTGGAAACCACTGAATTCGGATTCAGGAAAATTTATTTTGACTTTAAAACGTGCAGAAATGGTTTCTGTGCACATTGGTGAAATCGTTTCATCAATCGGAGACACGATGAATTTTATATTAATTTCTGAACGAGTGGGCTTTGCTTGTCGGGCCCCAGCTTATGACTAATGGGCCCTAAGGTGTTAGTGGCCTGCATTATAAATAAGTTATTTCAGTACAGAAATTACACACAACAGGTCATAAATTTTGAGAGCAAATTTCGAAAACCCTAGACCCTCTCAAAACCGATCGGCCGTCCCCTCCCTTTGCTCTGCCCGAGAAAATTCCGGTCTGTGATTTTGAATCGCAGTAAGGAATAACGAATCAAATTCGTGTATTCTCTTCGCAGAAAACTTCTGATAGATTTTCTAGTGCAATCTATCAGAGGGATTAAACCTCTGTTCGTGGACCTGATTGAAGGCGTTCATCGGTTCCAGGGAGAGACAACAAGAGCAGAATTGTTCTGTTGGTGTCCATTAATCTCGTTGCGAGATTTGAGGTAAAATTTATTTAATTGTTATTTAAATTTTACACACACGTAATTCAATCGATGAACGGTTGATACCCATACCATGGAAACGTTCCATGAAAAATTTTTAAACTTCCGCTGCACCGGGTATCAATCGTAATTGGTCTGGGAACTCGCCAGTTTTCCAACAGTGGTATCAAAGCCAGGTTGCTCAGATCAATCGATTGAATTAATCAATTGTACAAAATTTTTGAGTCTCGGTTTTTGAAACAAAATAAATATTTTAAATAAAAAATTTTTTTTTTTTCGGGGCAAAACCCGGGCAGCGATTGGATCGCTGCCCGGTGGGGCAGCAATTGTTGCTGCCCCGGGCGGCGCACGGCGCCGCCCAAAGGGGGCGCACGGCGCCACCCAAGGCGGCGACCGTCGCCGCCCAGGGCGGCGCACGGCGCCGCCCAGGGCAGCGCTGTGCGCTGCCCAGCGCAGCGCTGGGCGCTGCGCAGGGCAGCGCTCGGCGCTGCCCAGGGGCGGCGCTCGGCGCCGCCCAGCGCAGCGCGGCGCCGCCCAGGGCAGCGCACGGCGCCGCCCAGGGGCGGCGCCAGGCGCTGCCCTAAGGGGGCAGCCGGGCTGCCCCCGGCCCGCGCCCGGGTGCGGGCCAACCCGGGAGTGTCCCGGGTGGCCCGCGGGAAAAATTAATTTTTAATATTTTTATTAATTTTAATATTTAAAATTTTATTTTTGGTCCGGTCAAAAATTGTTTTTGATTGGTTCACGAGATTTCGGATCGAATTGTTCGAGTCCGTAAATTTTAAAATTGATTTTGGATAAATTTGAATTTTTGGAAAATTTTAATATTTTATCCGTAAATTGAATTTTGAAATCAATTATTTTGGTACAATTGATGATAAGATATGATCTTATGATATATTGAGTAAAATATGATTTTATTTGTAAAATTGGATTTTATAGATAAAATATGATTTTATTTGATATGGAGATAAAATATGATTTTATATGTGAAATGTGATTTTATATATAAAATATGATTTTATCTTGTTTAAATTTGAAATGCCACAGCATGTTATCCAATAAATTAATTTTGAATTAAATGTTATTGGATAAGGATGATCGATTGCCATGACCAATTTTGTAGGTGTATGTTAGGAATTTACATTTTGTCTTTATTGTTGTTGGTTTTATTAATGGGCCTGGTTTATGGCCCGATATGAATATCATATGTAATAAAAGTGGGCTTGGTTTATAGCCCGTTCCCACCCCCTAAAAATGTATCCCCTACTTGTCATTGTTATTTAATTGTAAATACATTAGATTTAGTGGGAGATCAAGATTTGAAGATGGTGGGCCCAGCAGACAATGAAGACTGAAGAAATGTAAATTGGAAGCATATGTAATAGGATTGCATTTGCATACTGCATATTACCTAGGATTGGACTAAGACCCGTGATTGGCAACCACGGGTCAATTAGAAATGGAATCGATCATCCTATATAATATGTGATATTATGATTGTATGCATGTTTAGACATAAATTGCGTGAATCCGGCAATGCATGCAATAAATTAAATATGATGAGACAAATATTTTTATAAATAAAATCCCTCATTTTAAATATGATTTAAAATTTATATCAAGATAAATAAAGGAAATTTAAATATTGTTTAAATGTTTCCACCTTCCATCAACGGTCAATGTATGTGATGCTACCCGCGGATACGGTCCGGCTCATATTATTGGGGGGGCCCGTCCGTCGGAAAGCTATACATTGGATCGACAAATGTTGTAAGTTGGGTGGAACTCCCATGGGATCGGCTCATATTATTGGGGGATCCACATGGCGACCGTCTATCACAACTTAATATTGATGGGTCATCTTGACATGTCACTTTAAACGGCGTCATATTATTGGGCCCTTATTGGACATGAGGTAAACACATGGGGGTTGCTTTGGAAGCAATTGGGCTCTACCTTTTGAGAATTATGGTTGGCTGATATTATTCGGGACCATAAGTTTGTCAATTGGACTCCATGTTCTCACTAAGGAAAAAGTTTCCCGTTTTCACTAGAGGGTGGTGAAATCGTTAAAATAGTGGGAGTGAGATTCATAAAATTAAATTCGCCTATTTTATGTCTTAGTAAATTGTTAAACAATCATTGATATATGTCTGTTTTCCTTTTCAGTATTTCATACAATGAATTCGCGAAATCCTTTATTCTCGATCCTCGAACAAAACAAGCTGACTGGCGCCAACTATACGGAATGGTTCCGGAAGTTGAAGATTGTCTTAACTTCGGAGAAAATGCTCTACGTGTTAGAGAAAGCACCTCCAAAGGAAGCACCAGCTGACATAAGTCCGGAGGAATTGGCCAAACTTGATGTATGGTGTGACCATGACATCAAGACCAAATGCTATATGCAAGCCTCGATGTCTGATGAACTCCAGAGGCGATTTGAGGACACGGTGAATGCTGCTGACATTCACGCGCAACTCAAGGAACTTTTTGGGGCTCAGTCGAGGGCTGAAAGGTTCTCTACTGTTAAGGAGTTGATGACGTGCCGCATGCGTGAAGGGACTTCGGTCCGTGATCATGGGGTACGAGTGATTTGGCTCATACAGAAGTTAGCGACCCTTGATTTGGTGTTGGAGCATGAACTCAATGTGGACTTGATGCTTCTATCTCTTCCTTCTTCATTTGATGGATTCGTGATAAATTTTAATATGAACAAGATAGAGGCCACCCTTGAAGAGATGGTCAATATGCTCGTTACATATGAATCCACACTTAAGAAGGATAAGCCAGCTTTCTTGGTGGGCTCCTCATCTTCTGCTAAGAAGGGGCCAAGTATGAAGGGCAAGAAACGTTCTGCCCCACCCAAGAAAGTGGAACCCGAGAAGAAGCAAAAGACAAAGGCTTCAAACAATGGAAAATCCAAGGATGTTTGCCATTACTGCAAGAAGCCGGGTCATTGGAAGCGCAACTGCAAGGAGTATCTTGAGCAGTTGGGAACTGCAAAGGGTATGTTCTATATCGAAATAAACATGTCACTTAATACAACTTCTTGGGTATTGGATACCGGATGTGGATCTCACATTTGCAATGATTTGCAGGTGATGACAAGAAGTCGCAGGCTTAGAATGGGTGAGACCCAGCTAAGGCTCGGGAATGGTTCCAGAGTTGAAGCTACGGCCATTGGAGATGTTTGTTTGATTTTGCAGAATGGTTTTAAATTATTGTTGAGAGATGTTTTATTTGTGCCAGATTTAATTAAAAACATTATTTCTATTTCTATGCTTGATAGAGATGGTTATTCTTGTAATTTTGTGAATGGGATTTGCAGTATTTACAAGAATGAATGTTTAATTGGAAATGGACAACTTGAAAACGATCTATATAATTTAAAACTAAAAGACGTTCCAGTGAATTGTATTGACAAACCGGCAACAACAAACAAAAGGAAAATCGATAGTCAAAACCCGGCAAACCTATGGCACGCTAGACTAGGTCATATTTCCTCAAGGAGGATGAACAAGCTAGTGGGAGAGGGCATGTTTGATATGTCTGATATTAACTCTCTACCTACTTGTGAATCCTGCCTAAAAGGGAAAATGACTAAATCTCCTTTTAAGGGAAGCCTGAGCGTAGTCAAAATCTGTTGGATTTGATCCATACAGATGTTTGTGGTCCATTTAGAGTAGGGACTCAACATGGCCACACCTACTTCATTACCTTTACTGATGATTATTCTAGGTATGGGTATTTATATTTAATGAAATATAAGTCTGAAGCATTTGAAAAGTTCAAAGAATTCAAGGCTGAAGTAGAAAACAAGCTAGGTAAAAGTATTAAAGCACTTCGATCGGATCGAGGTGGAGAATACTTGAGTACCGAGTTTTTGGACTATCTAAAAGAGAATGGGATTCTCTCTCAGTGGACTCCTCCTATGACACCACAGCTTAATGGTGTATCGGAGCGTCGTAATCGAACTTTGTTGGACATGGTTCGATCCATGATGAGCTTCACTGAGCTTCCACCTTCGTTTTGGGGCTATGCGCTTGAAACGGCGGTATTGTTGTTGAATAACGTCCACACCAAAGCAGTGGACAAAACACCATACGAGTTATGGAATGGCAAAGCTCCTAAGTATTCATACTTGAGGATTTGGGGATGTCCTGCTTACGTGAAGCGGACAGTGGGAGATAAGTTGGATAGTCGATCCAGCTTGTGTTATTTTGTGGGGTATCCGAAGAATTCAATCGGATATTATTTCTATTATCCTGCTGAAACAAAGGTGTTTGTTTCACGGAATGCCACCTTCTTGGAGAAGGAGTTCTTATTGGATAAGAAAGGCGAGATGATGGAACTCGAAGAAGTTCGAGAAGAACACGAAATACAAAATAACGATCCCACACCTCAGGAACCATTGCTGGACACGCCTGCACCTAGAAGATCCGAGAGGACTTCTAGACCTCCAGTTCGATATGGTCTTCTTCTTGAAGAGGGTCAAGATGAACCCGACATTGGATGTGATCCAAGAAGCTTCAAGGAAGCAATTTCTGATGCGGATTCGAATTTATGGCTTGAAGCTATGTAATCAGAATTGGATTCGATGCATACTAACCAAGTCTGGACTTTAGTGGATCCTCCCGATGGAATTGTTCCAATAGGGTGTAAATGGATCTACAAAAGAAAGCTTGGGCCTGATGGTAAGATATTGACTTACAAGGCGCGATTGGTGGCGAAAGGTTATACTCAAAGGCAAGGAGTTGACTATGATGAAACCTTTTCACCAGTCGCAATGTTCAAGTCCATAAGAATCCTAATTGCCATAGCTGCATGGTATGACTATGAGATATGGCAGATGGATGTGAAGACTGCCTTTCTTAATGGAGACATTAAGGAAGAAATCTATATGAGGCAGCCTGAGGGGTTCACATCCATGGGAAGCGAGCATAAGGTATGCAAGCTTCAGAGATCAATTTATGGTCTAAAACAAGCATCAAGAAGTTGGAACCAGAAATTTGATGAAACAATAAAAGATTTTGGTTTCATCAAGAACCCGGAGGAACCGTGCGTGTACAAGAAAGTAGTTAAGGATGCTGTGACATTCTTAGTACTTTATTTTGATGACATCCTACTCATTGGGAATGATGTAGGGATGTTGCAGTCAACGAAGATATGGTTATCAGGTAGATTTTCGATGAAGGATTTGGGTGAGGCATCCTACATTCTAGGGATTCAGATCTATAGAGATAGATCTAAGAGAATGATAGGACTCACTCAATCAACCTACATCGATACCATATTGAAACGGTTTTCAATGGATGGGTCCAAGAGAGGACATCTACCCATGTGTCATGGAGTTTCTCTATCCAAGTCTATGTGTCCCAAGACTGATGCAGAGATAGAGAATATGACACATGTACCATATGCGTCAGCTATAGGTAGTATCATGTATGGGATGATATCTACCAGACCGGATGTAGCATTTGCTCTGAGTGTCACGAGCAGATATCAGTCTAATCCTGGTCAGATGCATTGGAAAGCCGTGAAGGACATTCTTAAGTACTTGCGAAGGACTAAGAATATGTTCATGGTTTATGGAGGACGAGAACTCAAACTGGAAGGCTATACCGACTCTAGCTTCCAAAGTGATGTGGATGACTCGAAGTCAACCTCTGGATTTGTGTTCATGCTCAATGGTGGTGCTGTCTCTTGGAAGAGTTCCAAGCAGGACACCACAGCGGATTCCACCACTGAGGCTGAATACATTGCAGCATCAGCTGCTGCTAAAGAGGCCGTTTGGATGAGGAATTTCGTCCAAGAGTTGGGCGTCATTCCTGAATTTGTTGGTCCAGTCCCGGTGTACTGCGACAACACGGGTGCCGTTGCTCAAGCAAAGGAACCAAGGTCTCATCAAAGATCCAAACACGTACTGAGGAAATACCACATAATCCGGGAGATTGTGGAAAGAGGAGACATCAGTGTCGAACGAGTGGCCTCTGCAGACAATATCGCTGATCCACTTACTAAGCCTTTGCCAGGACCATTGTTTGACAAACATCGCGAAGCAATGGGTCTACGTAGTATGACTAGTTGGCTATAGGGCAAGTGGGAGATTGTAAGAGTGGGTGCCCAGTGAGCCAACTGTGTGGCTATGGGCTTTGTTGACTCTTTGTATAAACAATCTTTTGTTTAATATTATTTACACTTTTATGGCAATGACTTTATATTACTTCATATTGTTATATTGTGATATACTATTGTTGTTTTGATAAAGACCTTGAATATACTATAGTGTATGTAAGATGTGGTAGAACATGGAGATGTCTATCATGAAATACATCTTATAGTCACTGTATATTCTAAAACCGTTCCTAGTCGATTGAGCCGTCCGATAATAAGGATAAGGATCACTCGAGTTTGAGACTAGCATTTGTGATGCGGAGTACCACGTTTCATTGGTAGGGAACATGGAGATGTTCGAAGCATGCAAATGGATATTCATAGGATGAATAGTCGAACTACCCTATCCGGACTTTCCAAGTGGTTATCACTTATCGAGTGGATAAAGTCCGCGGTTTTGGTTGTACACCATTAGTCCTTACGACTTGAAACATCATGGAGACTCTATATGCTAGTACTGTGCTTTGACTCGTTTACCGACTCTGAGGGGGTCATCAGGTGTCGAGATTGGGTACAGTTACGACACATATAGGAGTCAATGCATTGTTGTCAAGGATTCACCACATACTTGCGAGTGTGGATATCCTATGCGATCTGAGGAGATATTAGTGTGACAAATCTCTGGCCAGAGTACTTGATGTGATTTAAGAAATGGTTTCTTAGTAGCACATGCGATGTCACTAATTTGATCTTCAAGATGCATTGCATAGTTATCGAATCTTGAGCGACTCTCGATATACCAATGGTTGTTGATTCGATCGGGATATATGGATGAAGGGACCGTACTGTACGCTAACCAAAATCTACTGGTTCTTGTAGGCACTATCAGTGATACCTAGGGAATCATGGGGCGATGTTGCTAGGCGCTTTACCATGATTCGTTGGGCAAGTCGGAAAGTGTTGTTCCGAGTCACAAGGAGTTGTGAGCCCACGGCTAGCTGTATCCCTGAACCATTGAGGGTCACACAGTGTAATGGAGTTTTAATCCCCGTTGAGATAGTTAAATTTAAAGAGTTAAATTTAATGAACTAAGGAGTTGGACTTCTTAAATAAGAGTAAGGGAGTAGGGTTTCCTAAAATGACATAGGGATGGACATTTTTGGAAACCACTGAATTCGGATTCAGGAAAATTTATTTTGACTTTAAAACGTGCAGAAATGGTTTCTGTGCACATTGGTGAAATCGTTTCATCAATCGGAGACACGATGAATTTTATATTAATTTCTGAACGAGTGGGCTTTGCTTGTCGGGCCCCAGCTTATGACTAATGGGCCCTAAGGTGTTAGTGGCCTGCATTATAAATAAGTTATTTCAGTACAGAAATTACACACAACAGGTCATAAATTTTGAGAGCAAATTTCGAAAACCCTAGACCCTCTCAAAACCGATCGGCCGTCCCCTCCCTTTGCTCTGCCCGAGAAAATTCCGGTCTGTGATTTTGAATCGCAGTAAGGAATAACGAATCAAATTCGTGTATTCTCTTCGCAGAAAACTTCTGATAGATTTTCTAGTGCAATCTATCAGAGGGATTAAACCTCTGTTCGTGGACATGATTGAAGGCGTTCATCGGTTCCAGGGAGAGACAACAAGAGCAGAATTGTTCTGTTGGTGTCCATTAATCTCGTTGCGAGATTTGAGGTAAAATTTATTTAATTGTTATTTAAATTTTACACACACGTAATTCAATCGATGAACGGTTGATACCCATACCATGGAAACGTTCCATGAAAAATTTTTAAACTTCCGCTGCACCGGGTATCAATCGTAATTGGTCTGGGAACTCGCCAGTTTTCCAACAGTATCATGGGATTGATCACGAGATATTCGTGTTCCCAATTCTCAGAATTAGCAAGGGCATGGGAGAAGGGGAACTGCGGAGATGGTAAACGGAATGAGACATGTTACGGTGCCGTATTGGACTCGTGGTTTTTTGTTACAACTAGGTCATAATCCCAAAAATGGGCTCTCACCTTCGAAGTCCGTAATCTATCTTTAGATAAAAAGAACATTTTTTTTAAAAAAACTTTTAGTTTTGTGAGTACAGCTTTTAAGGTGATCATTAATTTGAGCGTTGAAAAATTTTCGTTAGGCATCTCTTGTCATCTTTAATCTCATTTTATTACGCATCAAAGGGTACTCTTAAGCAAATGAATTTTCAGTAAACCAAAACTACAAAAAAGGAACAAGTGAAATCCAATTACTGTTAAGAGTACGCACTTACTCGTAGTCGTTTCTTGATAAGGTGGACCGACTGGGCAATGGCAGAAGCATGGCTCTTCCAATCATTCTCATTTTCATCATAAATGGTCCAATTATTGGCGATGATGCGTTCCACAGTTAGCCCATCAGAAGTGGATGACTCAACAGCAGCCTGTGAACACGCAAGACGAGTGAAAGTAGACCCATATTGAACTTTCCAGTTAAAGCTAAAAACTGAAGGAAATCCATTATCAAATTTCCCAGCTGAAACTAACTGTTCATGAATTGTATTAAGGGAACAGCAAGAGAAATGAGAGAGAATTCGAGGGAGTAAATGGGTCTTCAGGAGGGATTTGCGAGCTGAATTGGAATGATATAAGCTTTTAAGCAACAAAAATGACATCTTTTCTGAGGTATCATGGGATTGATCACGAGATATTCGTGTTCCCAATTCTCAGAATTAGCAAGGGCATGGGAGAAGGGGAACTGCGGAGATGGTAAACGGAATGAGTACAGCTTACGATGCCGTATTGGACTCGTGGTTTTTTGTTACAACTAGGTCATAATCCCAAAAATGGGCTCTCACCTTCGAAGTCCGTAATCTATCTTTAGATAAAAAGAACATTTTTTTTAAAAAAACTTTTAGTTTTGTGAGTACAGCTTTTAAGGTGATCATTAATTTGAGCATTGAAAAATTTTCGTTAGGCATCTCTTGTCATCTTTAATCTCATTTTATTACGCATCAAAGGGTACTCTTAAGCAAATGAATTTTCAGTAAACCAAAACTACAAAAAAGGAACAAGTGAAATCCAATTACTGTTAAGAGTACGCACTTACTCGTAGTCATTTCTTGATAAGGTGGACCGACTGGGCAATGGCAGAAGCATGGCTCTTCCAATCATTCTCATTTTCATCATAAATGGTCCAATTATTGGCGATGATGCGTTCCACAGTTAGCCCATCAGAAGTGGATGACTCAACAGCAGCCTGTGAACACGCAAGACGAGTGAAAGTAGACCCATATTGAACTTTCCAGTTAAAGCTAAAAACTGAAGGAATTCCATTATCAAATTTCCCAGCTGAAACTAACTGTTCATGAATTGTATTAAGGGAACAACAAGAGAAATGAGAGAGAATTCGAGGGAGTAAATGGGTCTTCAGGAGGGATTTGCGAGCTGAATTGGAATGATATAATCTTTTAAGCAACAAAATTGACATCTTTTCTGAGGTATCATGGGATTGATCACGAGATATTCGTGTTCCTAATTCTCAGAATTAGCAAGGGCATGGGATAAGGGGAACTGCGGAGATGGTAAACGGAATGAGTACAGCTTACGATGCCGTATTGGACTCGTGGTTTTTTGTTACAACTAGGTCATAATCCCAAAAATGGGCTCTCACCTTCGAAGTCCGTAATCTATCTTTAGATAAAAAGAACATTTTTTTTAAAAAAACTTTTAGTTTTGTGAGTACAGCTTTTAAGGTGATCATTAATTTGAGCGTTGAAAAATTTTCGTTAGGCATCTCTTGTCATCTTTAATCTCATTTTATTACGCATCAAAGGGTACTCTTAAGCAAATGAATTTTCAGTAAACCAAAACTACAAAAAAGGAACAAGTGAAATCCAATTACTGTTAAGAGTACGCACTTACTCGTAGTCGTTTCTTGATAAGGTGGACCGACTGGGCAATGGCAGAAGCATGGCTCTTCCAATCATTCTCATTTTCATCATAAATGGTCCAATTATTGGCGATGATGCGTTCCACAGTTAGCCCATCAGAAGTGGATGACTCAACAGCAGCCTGTGAACACGCAAGACGAGTGAAAGTAGACCCATATTGAACTTTCCAGTTAAAGCTAAAAACTGAAGGAAATCCATTATCAAATTTCCCAGCTGAAACTAACTGTTCATGAATTGTATTAAGGGAACAACAAGAGAAATGAGAGAGAATTCGAGGGAGTAAATGGGTCTTCAGGAGGGATTTGCGAGCTGAATTGGAATGATATAATCTTTTAAGCAACAAAAATGACATCTTTTCTGAGGTATCATGGGATTGATCACGAGGTATTCGTGTTCCCAATTCTCAGAATTAGCAAGGGCATGGGAGAAGGGGAACTGCGGAGATGGTAAACGGAATGAGTACAGCTTACGGTGCCGTATTGGACTCGTGGTTTTTTGTCACAACTAGGTCATAATCCCAAAAATTGGCTCTCACCTTCGAAGTCCGTAATCTATCTTTAGATAAAAAGAACATTTTTTTTAAAAAAACTTTTAGTTTTGTGAGTACAGCTTTTAAGGTGATCATTAATTTGAGCGTTGAAAAATTTTCGTTAGGCATCTCTTGTCATCTTTAATCTCATTTTATTACGCATGTTACAACCCCAAAATTTATTGGTTGGAGCACTGAAGTATCATTTTCTACCTAAAGTGGTTGTTTACCCAAAGTTGATAACCACCCGCATTTACTTATTAACCTGGAGTGGCGTTTTCACCCAGATTGACTTTTCTTCTCGGAGAGACGTCTACTGTGACGTCCCGTATTTCGCATTCATGCTTAAAAAGATGCGAAGTGGGAACCAAGAAAAAGTATATGTTTCTTGTATCGATAACTTGTTTTGTCGATTCCAGAGTGCGTCTATGTACTGGGAGTTTGATTGGAGATCTATTCGTAACATAGATCAAGTAGTTCAGGTATTTTTGGATTAAGATTGTTCTCTTCGGTTTCGATCAGTGACTGATTGGAGGCATTAGGAAGTTACCGACAAGTTTGAGTATAGTAGTACTCAAAAGTGACTTGGAGTTCAAGTTGAATCTCAGTTTTTGTGAAACCTCGGTTCTAAACAACTAATCTCGGATTAAACAACAAGTAATCATACAAGATCCAGGATTGAAAACAATAAAAAAAAATTTATTTATTTTTATTATATTTTTTTTTGAAATAGTGCATCGCTCGATCGGTAAGATCTAACCAATCGAGCAACCAACTTAGCAAAAGTTACTGCCCGAGAAAACATCCAGCTCCGCTCGATCGATAAAATCTAACCGATCGAGCGGCGACCAAAACTGCAAAACAGAAACTCAGCAAAAGACCTCCGCTCGATCGGTTAAATCTCGCCGATCGAGCGGTGACAGTTCTGAATCAAAAACAGCAGAAAACATTCTAGAAACTCAAGTCAAATACAATCAAATACAATCATGCATTACAATCACAAGTTCTCCGATTAATACATGAAGTTCTGGAGTTTAACAACTGATCAAAGTATAGGACGAGTCACAACAACATTCAACTAGAAGGCTTGCATAATCAATAAAACATAACAACGAAGTTCAATATCTAAACATGCTCCAACATAACTAGGTAGACATGCTGACACGACTTCTAAACCGAGTCCCACGACTAACACTCCCTCTTGCTGCTAACCGGGCCTTCGCTTACTTGATCCTGCCCCACCTGTTGCCAAGTACACATACAAAACAAAGCAACAACCGGATAAACCGGTGAGAAAGATACTCCCAGTAAAAGCAACATTACAGGTAATGCAATCAATAAACATGCTTCCCAAGCAACACGAAATCAATATCAACGTAATGAAATGCATGTCTTTAAATCGGGATATCAATTCTGATAAACGAGAGATTGCTGCTGTGCTTTTGCGATCCCGAGGATGAGATCACGTAACGACTCACCGACTCTCCCAATCGAGGTGGTGCCACGTATCCCACTCCCCTAGACTTTGGTGTAACTATACGGAGTATGCTGACACTAGGTGAACCTCTACACCCAGGCCACTCACAGTATAGCTCCCAAAACATCTAAACAAAAAGGGCTGTTCTGCCCGCTGAAATCAAAGTTGGCTCAAGATAAATGCATAACAAAACATAGAACATAAGCCACATAATAAGACTTCATTCAATCAACAAAATACAAGTTCCACATGCTAGAACAAGTATTGATGCAAAATGTGATTTTGTGGGGAAACTCGAGAACCAACTGTCCCGAGTATGTTATCCCGCTAATGATGACTGCTTTTACCTTTTAATGCAAGTAGTTCCAACGCTCGATAAGCTACAATAAAAAGGTTATATCGGAACTAAACAACCTAACAATAACAACGACTCAAGGTAATCTTTTTACCGTTCTTCGTCCAACTCTTGACGATCAAAAGCTGCCAACACAGGGCTCGACAAACTCCAAACGAATCTGTATGGAGACAAGAGATTATCAACGACAACGATCAACTCACAAGCCAAAGTTCTACGATTCAAAAACGGTTCGAAATCCCAAAACTCAAACCGATGGCATAACGGCTATAACTGAACAAACCAGAAACGCAGACAGCAGTTCAATATCGATATCAACTCATATCAATGCTAAGACAACAATAACAAGTCAAACCCAACACATCTCAAAACTCCATTTTCGAAAATAGCTTCCAAAAATCATAACAATTCCGAACGTCGCTCTATTTCAAAACTGACAGATAATAAATGATCAGAACTCTGTCAAGAACAACATACTCGAATCTCAAAAAATTCTAACAACATCCAAAAATTAGAATGTATCTGATCGTAGAAAAACTTACGATATAATGGAGCTCTCGCTGCAGTGATCGCTAATCTGCCCTCAGAAATAAATTCCAACAGACGGATCGAGCTCGGACTGAAATATGGGAGCTTGAAAGCTCAAAGGGACGACTACAATGGTGGAGCACGGCTTGGAGGAGGAGAAGGAGTGAAGGAGAAGACTTAATCAAGCCTTATAATATAACAAATCCAAAATTTGCATTTGTCCCTGAAATTTCCAAAATTTGCAAAGTAGACCCTGATAAAAAACAAGTCGGCTCTTGAACTCTGCAATCTCCGATTAACTCAAATAAACTTATTTAAGATAAAAATGGGGCGTTACAATTCTCCACATCTAAGAAGAGATTTCGTCCTCTAAATCAACAAGAATCACAACTCATAAGATAGAATAAAGAACTAAAGATAGTAAGAAGAACTCACGTCATCCGAATAACTCAGGAAAACGCTGTCTCATGTCCGATTCTGTCTCCCAAGTTTCTTCTTCGACGCCGTGACGGCTCCACTGCACTTTCACCAACGGAATTAACTTGGTTCTGAGTTGCTTCTCCTTCCGATCAAGGATCTGAATCGGTCGCTCAAAATAGCTCAGAGTCTCGTCTAACTCGGTCGCTTCCTTTCTGCTTTCACTTGCTGACAGTTCAAACATCGAGATACAAACCTCGCAACATCGCTCTTCATTCTCTTCCACCAGAACTGGTTCTTCAGATCGTTATACATCTTACGGCCTCCAGGGTGAACACTGAACCGACTGCAATGAGCCTCTCGGAGAATACGCTGTCTCAACTCCGAAATATCAGGTACAACAATACGGTTATTCACAAACAAAAAGTCATCTCTAACCTGGAATTCAGACTGATGCCCAGATCTGAATTTCTCTATTGAAACCTGAATGCTCGGATCAGACTTTTGTGCTTCTTTGATTGTAATAAACAACTCCGGCTCGTCTTGAATAACAAACACTCTGATAGTCTCCCTATCTATTTCAAACTCTAAACCAGAAGTGCAACAATCATCGATCAACTGAGAAACACCAATTGTAGAAAGAGATAAAGAACATAGCTTTCGGCTCAAGGCATCTGCAACTGCATTCGACTTTCCCGGATAATACTTGATTTCACAGTCAAAATCCTTCAACATATCTAACCATCTTCTCTGTCTCATATTCAGCTTTGCCTGAGAAAACAAGTACTTAAGACTCTTATGGTCAGAAAAGATCTCGAAAGACTCACCATAAAGATAGTGACGCCAGATCTTCAGAGCAAAAACAATCGCAGCTAGTTCAAGATCATGAACCGGATAACGAGTCTCGTGCGGTTTCAGCTGTCTCGATTCATACTCTATCACATGTTTATGCTGCATAAGAACACAACCCAAGCCTCGGTTAGAAGCATCACAATAGACTATGAAACCTCCAGTACCTTTCGGAATAGAAAGAATCGGAGCACTGGTCAGTCTCCTCTTCAGATCAACAAAGCTAGCCTCGCAATCTGCAGTCCAGATAAAAGGCGCATTCTTCTGAGTCAGCTGGGTAATAAGCTTGACAATAGACGAGAAACCCTCGATGAATCGGCGATAGTAACCAGCTAAACCCATAAAGCTTCTGATCTCATGTACTGATGTCGGTCTAGGCCAATTCATAACCGCTTCAATCTTGCTGGGATCGACAAAAATACCATCTCCAGAAATAATGTGACCGAGAAAGATAACTCGATCCAACCAGAATTCACACTTAGACAACTTGGCAAACAACTGCTCAACTCGCAAAATCTGCAAGACGATCCTCAAGTGCTCTGCATGGTCAGTACGGTTCTTCGAGTAGATAAGAATATCATCGATGAGGATAATGACGAACTCATCTAAATAACGATGAAAGATACGGTTCATCAAACCCATAAAAACTGCTGGAGCGTTAGTCAAACCGAACAACATGACTATAAACTCAAAATGACCATACCTCGTTCTGAATGCGGTCTTAGGAACATCTTCCTCTCGCACTCTCAGCTGATGATAACCTGACCTCATATTAATCTTCGAATAGACAGAAGAACCATGCAGCTGATCAAAAAGGTCATCTATTCGAGGTAAAGGACACCTGTTCTTGAATGTAGCCTGATTCAGTTGACGGTAGTCAATGCAGAGTCGCATAGAACCATCCTTCTTCCGAACAAACAGAACAGGAGCGCCCCAAGGCGATACAATAGGTCTGATGTATCCCTTGGCAATCAAATCCTCAAGCTGCTCCTTCAAATTTCTCAATTCAATCGGTGCCATACGATAAGGAGCTTTGGAAATAGGTTGAGTACCTGACACCAAATCGATGCTGAATTCGATCTCTCGAATAGGCGGTAATCCAGGAACATCTTCCGGAAATACATTAGCAAATTCTCTAACCACTGGTATATCAACCAAATCAGGGCTAGATTTCAGTACATCAACTGCATACACCAAAAATCCCTCTGCACCTCTTTGTAACCAACGAGTCATAGATAACACTGAAATCAAAGGAATTCTAGAGCGAGAACCCTTACCGAAGAACTTCCACTCGTCTGCCATTTGAGGTCTGAATCTGACCACCTTCAGAAAACAATCGACTGTTGCCGTGTACTTGGTTAAAGCATCTATACCGACAATACAGTCAAAATCGGACATCCCAAGTACAATACAGTCGAACTCTAACAAATTTTCCTCAAAACAGAGTTCACAGTTCTTGATTAATCGGACAGAAACAATTCCTCCACCCAAAGGTGAAGTAACAACTACTACAGTAGGAAACAACTGAGCAGGCAAAGCATGCAATAACACAAATTTCTCAGAGATAAAGGAATGGGAAGAACCTGTATCTATCAAAACATAAGCAGAATAACCGAAAATCGAACATTTACCTGCTATAACATCGTCAGGTGCTGCCTGATCCTGATGCTCTGTCAAAGGCAATGACTCGTGCCTGCTGTCTCGGAGGCTGGTTCACACTAGGGCTACCTCCCTGTCTGTTTTGCTGCTGAGGCTGGAAGGAGTGAACTGCAGAAGACTGTCTCTCAGGCTGAGCTGTAGGTCTAGATGAACTCCCACTCTAAGCTCGATCTCTACTACGCTGAGGGCACATCTTGGAAAAGTGTCCCGGTTGCTGACAGGTGTTGCAGTTCCCAAGACTCCCACACACTGATCTGGTGAGTGTCTACCTCCACACTTGCTGCTATACAAGGATGATGATCCAGAACTGTGTCCTGAACCAAACTGCTTGGAACCACTGGAAATAGAAGAACTGTTCCCCTGCCTCTTGAACTGTTTCTCTCTTGCTTTGTACTGATCCTTTATGTTTTCCCCACTGCTTCCACTTTCATACCTCTGCTGCTGGTTCTGATACTGAGGTGGCTGATTCTGATACTGAGACGGTTGGTTCTGATACAGTCTATAGCGACCCAACCCGGATCCACTACCTAATCAGAGTTAAGAGCATAATTAAGCATGAATTAAAATAAATCGATGCGGAAGACTTAAATAAAAGCAGACCGGCAGAATACAACTAGTTAATAAAATTCGATTATACAACCCAATTGAATAAATATGCCTAAAGGGCAAAAACCTACAGCTAATCCTGCTGTCTTCGCTGGTCACTGGCTACTCCAAGCTCCTAGTGCTCAATCCTGCACCTACACCTGCCCCGTCGAATGGGGTGTCCAGATACACAGAAAATACTGGATGTGAGCTCTAAGCTCAATACAAAAACATGGGTAAAACATATAAATATGATGCATGAAAATGACTGGGTATCCATATCAGGGGTAACTGTATACAACTGCTCAGTAATGGCACCTAGGACCATTAGTGGTACAACCCGGGGAGCAAACCCTGCGTACACTGCTCATTCTTAACGGACGTAGACCGTATCTTACAGATGCTAGTAACCCATAACCCGTCGGTCACTGGGCACTATACATCAACCGTCCAAACAGGGCTGAGCGGCCCTCCATAGCTCATCTCAAAGATGTACAGTCACAATATGATATGCACATGCCGCATAATAATCCATTCAAATATAACACATAAATGCAACATATAAGCATGCAAAACCCGCTGGCTATCTCAGTCAGTACTTACGTACCTTTCTTATAGGCAGTCCTAGCAGTCTCACTCTAGGTTCCAAGCCTAACATCAGCTCTACAATGCAAATACTCATGCATCATTAATTAAGCTCAAAAAAGTCTTAACTAAGCTATTGTATACTCCTAAATAATTTAAGAAGACCATAGCTATACCTGCGTCCGTTGTCAGCCCTTTGATGACGACTATCCAGCAACTAGGAGTGCACCCCTGTTGCAGCTCCACAGCTTCGAGCACGGCTCCGCTACACAAGCACTGTTCCACTATTATGTCAGACACTGTCTGACTATACTAAAATATCTTTCCTACTCCGACTCTAAAATAAGAGTACCCATAGCCCTAAAATAGAGCTACGTGGGCGAAGGAGAGGATTTCGGAATTTGCACGAATGAGGAGTTCGGACCTCATATTTATAGAACACGTTCGGGTCGTTTGATCCTGACTTTGGAGCGTTTGATCTGCTTCGGACCATCCGATCGCCTCAACAGATCGTCCGATCTCTGCCACGTGTCAAACCAATCGCATGCAACCATGCACCTGTCCAATACACTGTTCAGATGGTCCGATCTCGCCCTTTGGGTCGTCCAAACCCTACCCGGATGACATCACCAATGACATAATATTTTGGGACAGCTGGCTGGCTACTGTTCGGATCGTCCGAACTACTCGGGCCTCCGATCTTTGGCTTCGTTACCTCCCGAACCATACCCACCAATCTTCAAAAACGGTTCGAAATCCCAAAACTCAAACCGGCGACATAACGGCTATAACTGAACAAACCAGAAATGCAGACAGCAGTTCAATATCGATATCAACTCATATCAATGCTAAGACAACAATAACAAGTCAAACCCAACACATCTCAAAACTTTATTTTCGAAAATAGCTTCCAAAAATCATAACAATTCCGAACATCGCTCTATTTCAAAACTGACAGATAATAAACGATCAGAACTCTGTCAAGAACAACATACTCAAACGAACGATTCTAACAATATCCAAAAACTAGAATGTATCTGATCGTAGAAAAACTTACGATATAACGGAGCTCTCGCTGCAGTGATCGCTAATTTGCCTTCAGAAATAAATTCCAACAAACGGATCGAGCTCGGACTGAAATCTGGGAGCTTGAAAGCTCAAAGGGGCGACTACAATGGTGGAGCACGGCTTGGAGGAGGAAAATGAGTGAAGGAGAAGACTTAGTCAAGTCTTATAATATAAAAAATCCAAAATTTGCGTTTTAGTCCCTGAAATTTCCAAAATTTGCAAAATAGACCCTGATCAAAATCAAGCCGGCTCTTGAACTCTGCAATCTCCTATTAACTCAAATAAACTCATTTAAGATAAAAATGGGGCTTTAAAGTTTTGTTGTGATTAATGTGATTACATTCTCAAGTATGGGCGGAAATTCCATTTTTAAGTGCAGATTCAGAGGGTTTTCGAACTATTAGTTTATGTGTAACGTCCCTCACAACGTCACCAACTTACATTCTCTTAAATAATTAAAAATTTGCGAAAAATAAATTGAGGAAAAATAATTTTCATAAATTTGAAAAGAAAACAAGTGCCAATAAAACATTGCGGCGTCCAAACTGTTCACGTGCTAACTAAGAAAAACTTGCACTACATAAAAACCTGTTTCAAAAACATAAAAATAAAAATATTGTTCCTTGAACATAAAAACTCTTCTTGGCATGGTTCTTAACAACATTCTCATGCGACTCCTCGCTTCCTCGTTCACTTCGTGTCTTGTCCCACCTCATACTCATGAATTGTATCTTCCTCACATTCATCATTCAAGTATAATGAGTCTAAAGACTCAATAAGCATAGATAGAAAATTAAGTATACATAATAAAACTCTTAAAACATGCTTGGATAATCATGCATAACAAATAAATTCAACTATTTCATTTTGGGGTGATGAAAAATGTGTAAATATGGAAACCATTAGAGCCTTTGGGTCCCGTGATCACGATCGTTGTACAACAATCACATAATTTGATACATCTAATACCAGCCTTGTGCCAATATGCGTACGTTCTTTTACCATCCTTGTGTCGATATACATAAACTGTCATTCTTTTGAAAAGGCCCTCTCCGGAGCTTATCTCATAGCACTAATCTCGTATTTGCCACCACAAGTCCACCAAGACATCAAAATATTTACATGCATGCATAACATCATTCATTCATATACTTCATCATAAACTTTCTCATAAAACTCCATCATCATGAACTTCTCATAAACTTTCTCATTAACATTTCATGTCTTTAAAAAATTTTCGTGCTTGAAAATCATGCATGTTATTTGAAAGAATGAGTACATTAACTTTACAATCATAAAACTCCATGTTTTCATAATGAACGTAACTTTCGTGAGGAATAAAGTACATATACATGCACTACATAGCTAAATCGATTCACGTGAGTCGTTATTTCCATTCTAACTCAAAAATTGAACATTTTTTCCATGAAAACATCTTATAAGTAGCTACAACACCTTAAAAGACCTTAAAAGTAGCCTTAAGACATCCAAAATACTTTTAAAAAGAGTTTCAGAGCAACACCTAGCGCTTAGGCGCCCCTCGAGGGCACCTGGGCACTAGAGCCAAGAAGGTAGTTCCTAGGCACCTCTAAATGGCGCCTCAGCCCTGCCTGCTGCAAAAAACATAAATTTTTTTTGTAATTTTGGTCCTTTTTTTGATTTTTGATTCCGATTCAAAATAATCACTCACACATTGAAACTTTGAATCATGCTCATGAAAAACTTCAAAAACTTGAAAATGATTCAATCAAAACAACCATCTTCAAAGTATTTGCATCAAAACTTATCATTCAAAATACACACACCAAAAATTCTCAGATTTACACATCTTTTCTCATCAAACCTTAAAAATTATTTACACAAAACATCAAGAACGATTCACGTATCACAATTCTACATCATGCTCTTCAAAATCTTATAGAATCAATATATTATACATTACATACACACAACACGCAAAATTCCATATCAAAGTACCTATATTCTTGAATGGTGGTTTCAAAAGCATTTTAAAAACATGTCTTTCTTTGCGGGTATGGAGTAATCTTGACCTCGGGTGCGAGTTAGCCCTACGAATGAACGACAGACGAGAGTATTTTTGCTTGAGGTGGATTGAGATTTCGAAAATAGGGTAGTGCAGAGGGAGAAGGCGGCGTGAGAGTGAGAGTGGGAAGAGAGAGATTTGACACAAACTTTGGGGGGTAACTGACGGGCCGAAAACTAGCCTACTAACTTAAAAATTTTCTTTAAAATTTTCTTCCCTCTAAATTTTAAAATAAAAAGCTACACACAACTTTTTGACTATAAAATCTGCACAACCAACACATTTAACTTAAAATTTACTTGCACTTCGTTCGTAGGCTAGTCTCAACCCTGGATCCACTATCTAATCAGAGTTTAGAGTTATTTAAGCATGCATTAAATAAATTGTTGCAGAAGACTTAAGTAAATACTAGCAGAATACAACCGGTTAAATAAACCAATATACAACCCAATCGAATTACAAATAATCCTAAGGGTAGAAACCTACAGCTAATCCTGCTGTCTTCATTGGTCGCTGGCCTTTCCAAGCTCCCGGTGCTCAATCCTGCACCTATACCTACCCCTTCGAATGAGGTGTCCAGATACACAGAAAATACTGGACGTGAGCTCTAATCTCAATACGCAAATATGGGTAAACATACAAATATGATGCATGCAAATGACGGGGTATCCATATCTGGGATAATTGTATACAACTGCTCAGTATGGAGCCTAGGAGATGAGTGGCACAACCCGGGAATCAAACCCTGCGTACACTGATCATTCCTATTGGAAGTAGACCGTGTCTTACATATGCCAGTGCCGGCTAACCCATCGGTCGCGGGGCGCTTTACATCAATCGTCCAATCAGGGCTGAACGGCCCTACATGGCTCATCTCAAAAGATGGACAGACACAATATGATATGCACATGCTGCAGAATAATATGGCACACAATGCAACACATAAGCATGCAAACCCGCTGGCTATCTCAGTCAGTACTTACATACCTTACTACATGCAGTTCCTAGTAATCTCACTCTAGGTTCCAAGCCTATCATCAACTTTGCGTCCATCTTCAGCCCAATGATGACGACTATCCCAAAACTAGGGGCACACACATGCAGCAGCTCCACAGCCTCGAGCACGGCTCCGCTATACGAGTGTTGGAACACGGTCGTTCTCCGGATCGAAAAAGAAAGTGATACCCGTTGCAGCGGAAGTTTTAAAATTTTATATGGAACAATTCCATATCATGGGTATCAAATTCCTACGATTAAAATTGATAACATAAAATTTAAATCATATAAATTTTACCTTAAAATCTCGAAGAGAGATTATGGACACCAACAGATTAATCTGCTCTTGTTGTATATCCCAGGAACTGATGAACGAACAATTCTTCAATCAGGTCCACGAACAAAAGTTTAATCCCTCTAATAGACTGCACTAGAAAGTCTATCAGAAGTTTCTACGATGAGATAGAACAGATATGATCTGTTAAATCAGACTGCAAATTCAGAAATTTGCAGACTGAATTTCAAACACTGTGAGGGAAGGGGGCGGCCAAATTCTAGAGAGGAGGCTCTCTAGGTTTCAAAATTTTGTGACCTGTTCCGTATAATTTCTGCACTGCAATAATTTATTTAATTTGGGCTGTTAACAGCTTAGGGCCCATTAGTCATAAGTTCAAGCTTGACATGCATAGCCCGCATGTTCAAAAATTAATATAAAATTCATCGTGACTCAGATTGATAAACCAATTTCACCAATGTGCACATAAACCATTTCTGCATCTTTTAAAGTCAAGATAAATTTTCTGAATCCAAATTCAGTGATTTCCAAAAATGTCCATCAATATGTCATTTTAGAAAATCTTACTCCCTCTACTTTTAAATAAGAAGTCCTACTTCTTTATCCACTAAATTTAACTCTTTACATTTAATTATCTCAACGGGGATTAGAAATTCATTACTTGTGTGACCCTCAATGGTTCAGGGATACAGCTAGTCGTGGGCTCACAACTCCTTGTGACTCGGAACAACAATTTTCGACTTACCCAACGAATCAAGGTAAGAGCGCCTAGCAACATCGCCCCATAATTCCCTAGGTATCACTGATAGTGCCTGCAAGAACCAATAGATTTTGGTTAGCGTACAGTACGGTCCCTTCATCCATATATCCCGATCGAATCAACAACCATTGGTAAATCGAGAGTCATTCGAGATTCGATAACTATGCAATTCATCTTGAAGATCAAATAGTGACATCGCATGTGCTACTAAGAAACCATTTCTTAAAGAACATCATGTACTCTGGCCAGAGATTTGTCACACTAATATCTCCTCAGATTGCATAGGATATCCACGCTCGCAAGCATGTGGTGAATGATTGACAACAAAGCATCGACTCCTATATGTGTCATAACTTTACCCAATCCCGACACCTGATGACCCTAATAGAGTCGGTAAACGAGTCAAAGCACAGTACTAGCATATAGAGTCTCAATGATGTTTCAAGTAATAAGGACTAATGGTGTACAACCAAAACCACGGACTATATCCACTCGATAAGTGATAACCACTTGGAAAGTCTGAATAGGGTAGTTCGATCATTCATCACATGATCCGTTTGCATGCTTCGAATATCTCTATATTCCATACCAATGAAACATGGTACTTGGCATAGCAAATACTAGTCTCAATCTCGAGCGATCCTTATCCTTATTTGTGGATGGCTCAATTGACTAGAAACTGTTTAGAATATACAGTGAACATAAGATGTGTTTCATGATAGTGATCTCTCTATATTCACTATCTCATCTTACTTTAGTATATTCAAGGTCTTTATCAAAATAGCAATAGTATATCATTATATAATAATAAGATAAAGTGAACGCCATTTAAAGAACGTATATTATATTAAACAAAGATTGTTTAAAAAAAGAGACTCTCAAAGCCCTTAGCCACAAGTTGGCTAACGGGGCATCAATTCTTTCAATCTCCCACTTGCCCTAAAGCCAACTAGTCATACTACGTAGTCCCATTGTTTCGCGATGTTTGTCAAATAATGGTCCTGGCAAGGGCTTAGTTAGTGGATCAGTGAACTTGTCTGCAGAGTCCACTCTCTCGACAGTGATGTCTCCTCTTTCCACGATCTCCCGGATGATGTGGTATTTCATCAGTACGTGTTTGGATCTTTGATGAGACCTTGGTTCCTTTGCCTGAGCAACGACACCCGTGTTTTCAAAGTGCACCGGGACTGGACCAACAGCTTCAGGAATAACGCCCAACTCTTGGACGAAATTCCTCATCCAAACGGACTCTTTAGCAGCAGCTGATGCCGCAATGTATTCTGCCTCAGTGGTGGAATCCGCTGTGGTGTCCTGCTTGGAACTCTTCCAAGAGACAGCACCGCCATTGAGCATAAACACAAATCCAGAGGTTGACTTCGAGTCATCCACATCACTTTGGAAGCTAGAGTCGGTATAGCCTTCCAATTTCAGTTCTCTTCCTCCATAAACCATGAATACATTCTTAGTTCTTCTCAAGTACTTAAGAATATCCTTCACAGCTTTCCAATGCATTTAACCGGGATTGGCTTGATATCTGCTCGTGACACTCAGAGCAAATGCCACATCCGGTCTGGTAGATATCATCCCATACATGATACTCCCTATGGCTGACGCATATGGTATGTGTGTCATTTTCTCTATCTCTTCGTCAGTCTTGGGACACATAGACTTGGATAGAGAGACTCCATGACACATAGGTAGATGTCCTCTCTTGGACTCATCCATTGAAAACCTTTTCAATATAGTGTCGATGTAGGTAGCTTGAGTAAGTCCTATCATTCTCTTAGATCTATCTCTATAGATCTGTATCCCTAGAATATAGGACGCCTCACCCAAATCCTTCATCGAGAATCTACCTGACAACCATATCTTTGTTGACTGCAACATCCCTACATCATTCCCAATGAGTAAGATGTCATCAACATAAAGTACTAATAATGTCACAGCATCCTTAACTACTTTCTTGTACACGCACGGTTCCTCCGGGTTCTTGATGAAACCAAAGTCCTTTATTGTTTCATCAAATTTCTGGTTCCAACTTCTTGATGCCTGTTTGAGACCATAGATCAATCTCTGAAGCTTACATACCTTATGCTCACTTCCCATTGATGTGAATCCCTCGGGCTGCATCATATAGATTTCTTCCTTAATGTTTCCATTAAGAAATGTAGTCTTCACATCCATTTGCCATATCTCGTAGTCATACCAAGCTGCTATGGCAATAAGGATTCTTATGGACTTGAACATTGCGACTGGTGAAAAGGTTTAATCATAGTCAACTCCTTGTATTTGAGTATAACCTTTTGCAACCAATCGTGCCTTGTAGGTCAGTACCTTACCATCAGGCCCAATCTTTCTCTTGTAGATCCATTTACACCCTATTGGAACTATTCCATCGGAAGGATCTACTAAAGGCCAAACTTGGTTTGCATGAATCGAGTCTATTTTTGACTGCATAGCTTCAAGCCATAAGTTCGAATCAGCATCAGAAATTGCTTCCTTGAAGTTTCTCGGATCACATCCAATGTTGGGTTCACTTTGATCCCCTTCAAGAAGAAGACCATATCTAATAGGAGGCCTAGAAGTCCTCTCGAATCTTCTAGTAATAGGCGTGTCTTGTGATGATTCTTGAGGTATATGATCGTTATTTTGTATCTCGGTTTCTTCTCGAATTGCTTCGAGTTCCATCATCTTGCCTTTCTTATCCAATAAGAACTCCTTCTCCAAGAAGGTGGCATTCCTTGAAACAAACATTTTTGTTTCAGTAGGATGATAGAAATAATATCCGATTGAATTCTTCGGATACCCTACAAAATAACATAAGGTGGATCGACTATCCAACTTATCTCCCACTGTCTGCTTCACGTAAGCAGGACATCCCCAAATCCTCAAGTACGAATACTTAGGAGCTTTGCCATTCCATAACTCGTATGGTATTTTTTCCACTTCTTTAGTGTGGACATTGTTCAACAACAATACCGCCGTTTCAAGAGCATAGCCCCAAAACGAAGGTGGGAGCTCAGTGAAGCTCATCATAGATCGAACCATGTCCAACAAGGTTTGATTGCAATGCTCCGAAACACCATTCAGCTGAGGTGTCATAGGAGGAGTCCACTGAGAGAGAATCCCATTCTCTTTTAGATAATCCAAGAACTCGGTACTTAAGTATTCTCCACCTCGATCTGATCGAAGTGCTTTAATACTCTTACCTAGTTTGTTTTCTATTTCAACCTTGAATTCTTTGAACTTTTCAAATGATTCAGACTTATATTTCATCAAATATAAGTACCCATACCTAGAATAATCATCAGTAAAGGTAATGAAGTAGGTGTGACCAAATTTTGTACCAATACTAAATGGTCCGCAAATATATGTATGGATCAAATCCAATAGATTTTGACTATGCTCAGGTTTTCCTTTGAAAGGAGATTTAGTCATTTTTCCTTTCAGGCAGGACTCACAAGTAGGTAGAGAGTTAATATCAGACATATCAAACATGCCCTCTCCCACTAGCTTGTTCATCCTCCTTGAGGAAACATGACCTAGCCTAGCATGCCAAAGGTTTGCCGGGTTTTGATTATCAATTTTCGTTTTATTTGTTGTTACCGGTTTATCAACATAATTAATTGGAACATCTTTTAATTTTAAGTTATATAGATCATTTTCAAGTTGTCCACATCCAATTAAACATTCATTCTTGTAAATATTGCAAATCCCATTCACAAAATTGCAAGAAAAACCATCTCTATCAAGCATAAAAATAGAAATAATGTTTTTAACCAAATCTGGCACATATAAAACATCTCTAAAAAATAACTTAAAATCATTCTGCAAGATTAAAAAAATGTCTCTCACAGCTTTGGCTTCAACTCGAGAACCATTTCCGAGCCTCAGCTGGGTCTCATCCATCCTAAGCTTGCGACTTCTTGTCATCACCTGCAAATCATTGCAAATGTGAGATCCACATCCGGTATCCAATACCCAAGAAGTAGTATTAAGTGAAACATTTATTTCAATATAAAACATAACCTTCGCAGTTCGCAACTGCTCGAGATATTCCTTGCAGTTACGTTGACCGGGTTTCTTGCAGTGATGGCAAACATCCTTGGATTTTTCCACGTTTGAAGCCTTTGTCTTGTTTTTCTTCTCGGGTCCGATTTTCTTGGATGGGGCAGAACGTTTCTTATCCTTTGTACTTGGCCCATTCTTAGCAGAAGAAGAGGATCCCACCAAGAGAACCGGTTTATCCTTCTTTAAAGTGGCTTCATAAGTTACAAGCATATTGACCATCTCTTCAAGGGAGGCCTCTATCTTGTTCATATTGAAATTCACCACAAAACCGTCAAACGATGAAGGAAGAGAGAGAAGTAATAAGTCCACATTGAGTTCATGCTCCAATACCAATTCAAGCGTTACCAACTTCTGAATGAGCCAAATCACGCGTACCCCATGATCACGGACCGAAGTTCCTTCACGCATGTGACACGTCATTAACTCTTTAACAGTAGCGAACCTTTCAGCTCTCGATTGAGCCCCAAAAAGTTCTTTGAGTTGTACGTGAATGTCAGCAGCATTCACGGTATCCTTAAATCTCCTCTGGAGTTCATCAGACATCGAAGCTTGCATATAGCATTTGGCCTTGATATCATGGTCCCACCATTTATCAAGTTTGGCCAACTCTTCCGGACTTATATCAGCTGGTGCTTCCTTCGGAGGAGATTTTTCTAACACGTAGAACATCTTCTCCGAGGTCAAGACAATCTTCAACTTACGGAACCATTTCGTATAGTTTGTTCCAGTCAGTTTGTTTTGTTCAAGAATAGAGAATAGTAGATTGCGCGAATTCATCTTAATGAAATACTGAAAAGAAACAGACAACAATCAGTGATTGTTTAATTAATTTACTAAGACATAAAATAAGGCGAGTTTAATTTTATGAATTACACTCCCACTATTTTGATGATTCCACCACCCTCTAGTGAAAACAATAAAATTATTTTCTTTAGTGGGAACATGGAGCCCAATTGACAAAACATGGTCCCGAATAATATCAGCCAACCATGCTCTTCAAAAGGTAGAGCCCAATTGTTTCCAAAACAATCCCCATGTTATTTACCTCATGTCCAGTAAGGGCCCAATAATATGACGCCGTTTATTGTGACATGTCAAGATGACCCATCAATATTAAGTTGTGATGGACGGTCGCCATGTGGATCCCCAATAATATGAGCCAATCCCATGGGAGTTCCACCCAACTTACAACATGAATCCAATGTACAGCTTTCCGACGAACGAGCCCCCCCAATAATATGAGCCGGACCATGCCCGCGGGTAGCATCTCATACATTGATCGTTGATGGAAGGTAGGAACATTTAAACAATATTTAAATTCCATTTTGTTAATCTTGATATCAATTTTAAATAAAATTTAAAATGAGGGGTTTTGATTTTGAAAAGGTTTGTCTCATCATTCAAAATTTTGTATGCTTGCGGGATTCATACAATTTAGTCTAAACATGCATACAACAATAATATCATATATTATATTTTAGGATGATCGATTCCATTACTAATCGACCCGTGGTTTCCAATCACGAGTCTAAGTCCAATCCTAGGTGATATGCAAGTATGCAATGCAATCCTATTACATTGTGTTTCCAATTTACATTTCTTCAGTCTTTATCATTGCTTGCTGGGCCCACCTCCATCTTCAAAATCTTTATCTCCCACTAAGTCTAATAAATTTACAATAAATTTCGATGACAAGTAGGGGATACATATTTAAGCGGTGGGTACGGGCCATAAACCAGGCCCACTTTTATTACATATGACAATTCATATTGGGCCATAAACCAGGCCCATTAATAAAACCCAACAACAATAATAAAACCAAATGTAAACAACCTAACATACACCTATAATATTGGTCATGGCAATCGACCATCCTTATCCAATAATATTTAATTCAAAATTAATTCATTGGATAGCATGCAATGACAATAAATTTAAATAGATAAAATCATATTTCATACATAAAATCTTATTTTATATATATTTTATCTAGTTTATCCATAAAATCATATTTTACACATAAAATCCAATTTTATACATAAAATCATATTTTATTATCAATTGTACCAAAATTATTAATTTAAAGATTTAATTTATTGGATTAAATTTATAAATTTCCGAAATTCAAAATTTATCCAAAAATTAATTTTCTTAAAAATTTTTGGGCTCAAACAATTTTGACTCATTGCCTCGTGGACCAACTGAAACAATTTTTAATCGGGCCAAAAACTGGGCCCGATAACAATTAACGGGCCGAAATTCAAAATTTCAAAAAAATAAAATTTTAATTTTTCTGGGCTGCCCGGGACGATCCTGGGCAGTCCCCGACATTCGGGTCGGGGGCCCAGCCCCGTCGCTGGGCCGCTGGGCGCGGCCCAGCTGCGTGCAGACATTCTGCGCGCAGCCGCTGCCCTTTCGGGCCGCGGGCATTCCCTGGGAATTTTTTTTTTTCGTTTTATTTTTCTGAAAAATTGAGTCTTGTACAATTGAATAAATTTTAAAATCCGAGAACAGCCTGGCTCTGATATCACTGTTGAAACACGGTCGTTCTCCGGATCGAAAAAGAAAGTGATACCCGTTGCAGCGGAAGTTTTAAAATTTTATATGGAACAATTCCATATCATGTGTATCAAATTCCTACGATTAAAATTGATAACATAAAATTTAAATCATATAAATTTTACCTTAAAATATTGAAGCGAGATTATGGACACCAACAGATTAATCTGCTCTTGTTGTATATCTCAGGAACTGATGAACGAACAATTCTTCAATCAGGTCCACGAACAGAAGTTTAATCCCTCTGATAGACTGCACTAGAAAGTCTATCAGAAATTTCTACGATGAGATAGAACAGATATGATCTGTTAAATCAGACTGCAAATTCAGAAATTTGCAGACTGAATTTCGAACACTGTGAGGGAAGGGGGCTGCCGAATTCTAGAGAGGAGGCTCTCTAGGTTTCAAAATTTTGTGACCTGTTCCGTGTAATTTCTGCACTGCAATAACTTATTTATAATGTGGGCTGCTAACAGCTTAGGGCCCATTAGTCATAAGTTCAAGCCTGACAAGCAAAGCCCGCATGTTCAAAAATTAATATAAAATTCATCGTGACTTAGATTGATAAACCAATTTCACCAATGTGCACAGAAACCATTTCTGCATCTTTTAAAGTCAAGATAAATTTTCTGAATCCAAATTCAGTGATTTCCAAAAATGTCCATCAATATGTCATTTTAAAAAATTTTACTCCCTCTACTTTTAAATAAGAAGTCCTACTTCTTTATCCACTAAATTTAACTCTTTAAATTTAATTATCTCAAAGGGGATTAGAAATCCATTACTTGTGTGACCCTCAATGTTTCAGGGATACAGCTAGCCGTGGGCTCACAACTCCTTGTGACTCGGAACAACAATTTCTGGCTTACCCAACGAATCATGGTAAGAGCGCCTAGCAACATCGCCCCATGATTCCCTAGGTATCACTGATAGTGCCTGCAAGAACCAATAGATTTTTGGTTAGCGTACAGTACGGTCCCTTCATCCATATATCCCGATCAAATCAACAACCATTGGTAAATCGAGAGTCGTTCGAGATTTGATAACTATGCAATTCATGTTGAAGATCAAATAGTGACATCAGATGTGCTACTAAGAAACCATTTCTTAAAGCACATTATGTACTCTGGCCAGAGATTTGTCACACTAATATCTCCTCAGATCGCATAGGATATCCACGCTTGCAAGCATGTGGTGAATCCTTGACAACAAAGCATCGACTTCTATATGTGTCGTAACTGTATCCAATCCCAACACCTGATGACCCTAATAGAGTCGGTAAACGCTTCAAAGCACAGTACTAGCATATAGAGTTTTAATGATGTTTCAAGTAATAAGGACTAATGGTGTACAACCAAAACCGTGGACTATATCCACTCGATAAGTGATAACCACTTGGAAAGTCTGAATAGGGTAGTTCAATCATTCATCATATGAATATCCGTTTGCATGCTTCGAACATCTCTATGTTCCATACCAATGAAACATGGTACTCGGCATCGCAAATGCTAGTCTCAATCTCGAGCGATCCTTATCCTTATTTGTGGATGGCTCAATTGACTAGGAACTGTTTTGAATATACAGTGAACATAATATGTGTTTCATGATAGTGATCTCTCTATATTCACTATCTCATTTTACTTTAGTATATTCAAGGTCTTTATCAAAATAGCAATAGTATATCATTATATAATAATAAGATAAAGTGAACGCCATTTAAAGAACGTATATTATATTAAACAAAGATTGTTTACAAAAAAAGACTCTCAAAGCCCTTAGCCACAAGTTGGCTAACGGGGCATCAACTCTTTCAACGAGCACTGCTCTACAACTAGGTCAGACACTGTGTGACTATACTAAGATATATTCCCTACTCCAATTCTAAAATAAGAGTACCCAATGCCCTAAAATAGAGCCATCTGGGCGAAGGATGGGAAAATGGTGCGAGTTGAAATGAACTCCTCGGCCCTCTATTTATAGAGCACGATCAGACCGTCCGATCATGCGTTCGGATAGTTCGAACTCGATCGGAGCCTCCGATCCTGCATCGGGCTGTCTGTTTTGTGCCACGTGTCAAAACTCTCACATGCAACCATACACCTGTCCGAACACAATCAGAGATCCAATCCTGCATCGGAGCATTTGATTTCCTGCTGACGTCACCAGTGACGTAATATTTCAAGACAGCTGGCAGGAGGGGTTCGGAGCCTCCGAACTACGTTCGGACCGTCCGATCATCTTCGGAGCTTTCCGACTATTTTTGAGTGTTCTGGATCCATTTTCGTACTCCGTTAATCCATTGGGAATTTCCTTAATCATGTTTTACTTAATCTAAACATGATCATTGGATTAATTACAATTAATCCTTGATTCCGGATACGGGTTACTACATTCTTCCCCCCTTAAAATATTTCGTCCTCGAAATCTAGGGTCAAACCTCGAGAACGTATTAAAAACCTCAACTGGTTCACACCATTGTCCAACATACACTGGTTCCTCAACCATACTCGGTGTAGAACACTTATATTTAGGAATCACTCATCCTAGCGCTGCTCTTGCCAAAGTATCACTTGAATCTCCTCTCAAGAGAATTCGATCGTCACAAGGTTATACTTCAATGTAACCGCTTCTCATGAATCCCAGACTGGTTCATTCTTTCTATGTTCCCCTGAAGCAAAGACAAGCTTCTTAAATCATTACTAGGAACTCGGACCACCAAGTCTAGTATTAATCACAGTTCACGTTCCTCAGTATAATTCATCAATGTGCTCTGATGAAAGCTATCATCGCTTGAAAATCATGACGCTAAATCACCCCTTAGCCATTGGTCCGCGAAACCACACCTATACAGTAATGGTAACCATCGCACCTACGATGAACTTAATCGTCTCGACTATAGGTTACTTGCCCATGAATCTAAATCGATAGGCTAGTTAAATCTTTTATAAGATTCAGCTATCATTGGATATCCTCCTGATAGTTATACATACTTACAATCACTGTACACATTTCAAGACTAAGGCAATCTCCCCCCCCCCCCCCAAATGCTCGATTGTGACATTCCACAGTACTCATGCATATGGAAACGCTTCCTATCCTGTCTCAAAACTTGACAATCATTGTACTTAGTATTTCTCATCATGGGGTCTCTGATTATACCATCGTCGCCCATCCCAACCTCAAAAGGTTTGGACTTTTTTATCTTGGAAACTAATTCTCAACGGATTCAAATAGTCAACTCGCGCCTTTGTTGAACGCATCAGCCTTAGCACTGAGAGGACTAAATCATCGGTCCTCGAGTCACCCCTGGAGACAATTTTCTCTTGAAGTAACTATTTACACATAACGCATCCGACTATCGTCAATTGCTGAAATGCAATATCTTTGACATACAGTCCTCATGGATGTGACTTGCTGACCTAAAATAACAAATTCGATCCGTCACGATCTTTGAGAAGTCTTCAATCCAAAAGGCAAACCTCATTGGCTACTAAGTCGATCATCGACTATCTCAGTCACTTCAGAGACATCGCGCATCACATGCTAGAATATTAGTGACACAACCTGCTAGTTCTCGAGAACTAGATCCTAGCTAATGTCACATATCATGATCAGACAACTGATGTCTCCCTGCTAATGTCCATTAGCTTTTCCAACACTCGTCGGATTCAACATGATGGTTCATCACAAGAACACTCCGTCAAAATGTTCGGTTGACACCCTTAATATCGTTGTTAGTGGAAAACTCTCACACAAAGCAGAAACTCGATCCCTTCTGTTACTCAACCTTGAATATACGATTGTTATCATTAAGCAATTGCTTGGATCAATATAAGTTTCTTCTTAGAAAAAGACACTATCCTGGGAAACTACCAACTTCCTTGCTTGTCTCTACTATCACATTATCGCCTAAATTGACCATACAAGTCCAATTGCAATCATCCCCGATTAGCAGCAATCCCAAAAATATTACTCTGGCAACCCTAAAAACTCTAAATTACCGAAATTGCCAACTGCTCTGAGATTGTATCAAGTACTCATCTCCTTAAGCACTACGCGATAAAATATTATCTCAAGTATTTCTTAATTTTTGTACCCTAATCATTACTGATTGGGCTCAACTAATCGACCTCTTTGATTCTACTGTGGCTCACACTTAGCTCAACAGTTAAACTCAAATCAGATTACCTACGTGGCTCGATCAATAATCTTGACTCGACTGCCACAAGTCAACTATTCTCAAACACTTGGAATACCCAAATCGCTCTGGTTTCAACACACCCATACTTGATAACCAGGAAATAGCTATTAGTAGTCTGTTGGCACAATCTCGCGCCTTACTACTGACAGCTACCTCGTAAACTGGACTCAATCACCCTAACTCTGACAGAGTTAGACAATTGTCACTAGTAGTCATTAGCACAATTCTCGTGCCACCTCATCACTACTAATCGTCGTCTTGTTCACCCAAGGCGAACATCAAGATGAACTAAGCCCAAGAATTACTCATGATCTATCAATCTAGATCATTTCCATCCCATGGAAAACCCTACGCTTAATTTTGAAAACAACAAAAAATACTTAGCGCAATCACTGAACTCACTATCCTTTGCCTCGTTCATTCAGGATGAACGTCACGGCTCGTCAAGTCCAAAAATTATGAATCCCAAAGATTTTCAAAATCTTCTGACATGCTCCTGATTATATCCCTTGCTAAGACTGTGCAACAATTTAAGACTGGGGTAGCTTACCTAGATAACCCACCTGGACAACCACCAAGGCTTCACGGGCATAGGCCACGCTTCCCTCACGCCTCAAATAGTCCTGTACAATCCTTAGAATCTGATATAATCCACTATTGAGGAAAACTCTCATCGCTAGAGGATACTCACCTCCGAGTCAATGTCCCAGACAGTCTACAAAATCATCTCCTGGATAAGTCCTATCACAAGAGAATCCAATCACCTACTAGATCTACTAGTCTAGCAGTATCTCATAGGTCAAAACCTATCTGCTCAGAGTACACACTTGTCAAGAAAATCCCTCCAAGACTGGTCCTCATAGCAGATCACTCAAACTAATATCTCTGATACACCAGACGATATATAACTCGTGATACCAAACTAGGCATCTAATCGAAGGTCATAAATCATCGTGACTGTTACCAAAACTCTAGATTGAGTAGCTGTAACGCCCCAAAATTATCTTAATTGAGTTTATTTGAGATAATCAGAGATTACAGAGTTCAAGAGCCGACTTGATTTTGATCAGGGTCTATTTTGCATTTTTTGGATTTTTTAGGGACTAAAACGCAAATATGGAGTTTTATATATTATCTTGACTTGGTTGACTACTCTTCATTCATCCATCTTCTTCCCTTCGCCGTGTTCCTCCATTAGAGATGCCTCCAATCCCTTTCAGGCTTTCAGATTTCAGTCCAAGCTCGATCCGTTCGTTAGAATTTATCTCTGAAGGCAGATTAGCGATCACAGCAGCGAGAGCTCCGTTCTATAGTAAGTTTTTCTTCGATCAGTTAGACTTCTATTTTTGGATATTGTTAGAATCAATTGAGTTTTGGTTATGTTGTTCTTGAACGAGTTTTTATCGTTTATTCTCAGTCAGTTTTGAAATAGAGCGTCGTTCGGAATTCTTATGATTTTTGGAAGAATTTTCGAAAAAGTGGATATTGAGATATGTTGGATTTGAGTTGTTATTGTTGTGTTAGCATTGATTTGAGTTTTTTGCAATTCTGTACTGCTGTTTGTGTTTTCAGTTTGATCAGTTTATAGCCGTTATGCTACCGGTTTGAGATTTGGGATTTTGAACCGTTTTTGAGTTGTAGAACTTGGGCATTTGGGTTGTTCGTCATTGTTGATCATATTTTGTCTCTGTACATATTCATTTGGAGTTTGTTGAACCAGAGTTAGCAGCAGTCGATCGTCGAAGAGTTGGACGAAGAGAGGTAAAGAGTTTACCTTGAGCGATGTTGTTGTTTAGGTTGTATAGTTTTTGATATAACCTTTTATCGTAGCTTATCCAGAGTTGGAGCTATTCGTATCGAAAGGTACAAGCAGTCATCGTTTTAGCGGAATATAACACTCGAGACAGTTGGTTCTTGAGTTTTTCCTTAAATCACATACTTGCATCAATACTTGTTCTAGAATGTGGAACATGTATTTTGGTTGTTTGAGCTTTTATTATATGGCTTAATGTTTTATTTTTTCTTATGCATTCATCTTGAGCCAAACCTTTGATTCTGCGGGCAGAACGGCCCTTTTTGTTTAGACGTTTGGGGGATATACTGCGAGTGGCCTGGGTTGTCGAAGTTCACCTAGTGTCAGCATACTCCTTATAGTCGCACCAAAGTCTAGGGGATTGGGATACGTAGCACCACCTCGATTGGGAGAGTCGGTGAGTTGTTACGTGATCTCATCCTCGGGATCCCAAAAGTATAGCAGCAATTCCTTGTTTATCAAAGTTGATATCCCGATTTTAAAGACATGCATTCATTAGTATTAACATTGAATATGTTGTTGTATTTCATGTTATTGAGATATTACATGTTATTGCATGTTATGTTGCTTGTACTGGGAATATCATTCTCACTGGAGTTATCCGGCTGTTGCTTTGTTTTGTATGTGTACTTGGAAACAGGTGGGGCAGGATCGAGTCAGCGAAGACCTGGTTAGCATCAAGAGTGAGAGATAGAAGTGGGACTCAGTTTAGAAGTCGTATCAGCATGTCAATCTAGTTTATGTTGAATCATGTTTAGAACTCGAACTTCTTATTATCTATTGTATAGTTTATGCGAGTATTGAGGTTTGTATGTTGTCGTTGCATGTATTATGAACCTCGTTATGTTTTGAATGTATTGGACTTGAGATTTGGCAAAAATTCTGATGTTTTTCGATTCTGTACTGTCATCGCTCGATTGGTAGAGTTTGACCGATCGAGCAATGAACTTTGTGCCAGGTTTTTGTTTTTGTAAAAACTTGCCCGCTCGATCGGTTGAGTTTTACCGATCGAGCGAAAGTCTTTAGCCGGGAAGTAAGTTTTGGATTTCTTGCTCGCTCGATCGATTGAGTTCTACCGATCGAGCGAGGCCCTGTTTAAAAAAAAATTTCTTTTATTGCTTTTAATCTTGGATCTTATATGCTTAATTATTCTTTAATCTGAAATTAGTTGTTTAGAAGTGAGGCTTCACATTAAGTGGTATCAGAGCGATAAGTTCTTGGTTGAACTAGAGTGCGCGGGGTAGTTTGAGTCCACATGTATTGGCTCCTCGCATGTGATTGAGTTATTCGTTTGATTATTTAAATTACATACGAGCATGCTTTATTATTTGAGAATTATTTGAATTACATGATTATGTGATTTAATTTATAAAGCATGGACTACTTGAGATATAACTGTTTTTGTATCGACTGGTATCCGATATTCTGAGAGGTTGAAAGGGCACCGATTTGTAGCAATTGAGATATCTCGTGTCCTAACCTTTGATTATCAGATGGGTCCTCATCGAGTTATTAACAGAAACCCACCGCCAGTTACTCCTCCAAACGAGCAAGCTAGTACAGAAACTTTTTAGATGGATTCCACAGCGACACTTATGGAAACCTTGCTGAAGAGGTTTCAGTCATTTAATCCGCCTATCTTGCAGGGTACAGAGAATCCTGTTGACTGTGAGAGCTGGTTGGACGACATTGATCAGTTGTTCGATTCCCTTGATTATTCAGATGACCGCCGAACCAGGTTAGTCATTCATCAGCTTCATGGTGTTGCTAAGAACTGGTGGATCACGACAAAGAGAGCTATGGAAAATCGAGGTACAGTTGTTAATTGGAATTTTTTCAAATCTGAGTTTTATAAGCGGTTTTTCCCAATTTCGTACCGAAAGGATAAGGGAGCCGAGTTTTCCACTCTGAGGCAAGGAAACTTGAACATTGAGGAGTATGTAGCCAAGTTTGATAGCTTGCTGAGATTTGCACCACACATTGCCGACAATGAAGAAGCAAAAGCCGACCATTTCATTAATGGTCTGAACCCTGACATCTTCACATTGGTAAATACTACTAGCCCTGATAACTTTGCAGATGCCATGAATCATGCAAAGGGAGCTGAATCAGGTTTGTGGAGACAAATAGGAAATCAGATGGTACCTCAGCAGCAGAGGCAGTCTCAGAATCAACCGTATCAGAATAAGAATCCGCCACCACAATGTCAGAACCAACCATAGAGGTATGAAGGAGGAAGCAGTGGGGGTAACATAAAGGCTTCAGAGCCAAAGGGAAACAGTTCAGGAAGCAGGGGAACAGTTCTTCTATTTCCAGTGGCTCCAAGCAGTTTGGTTCAGGACAGAGTTCTGGATCTTTATCTTTGTTCTGCAAAAAGTGTGGGGGTAGACACTCCCAAGAACAGTGTGTAAGATTATTTTGGAACTGCAATATCTGACAGCAGCCAGGACACTTTGCTAAGGTGTTCCCTCAGCGAGGTAAAGATCGAGCTCGGAGTGGGAGTTCTTCTAGACCTTCAGCTCAGCCTGAGAGGCAGACTTCTGCGGTTCACTCCTTCCAGCCTCAGCAGCAGAACAGACAGGGAGGCAACCCGAGTGCGAACCAGCCTCCGAGACAGCAAGCACGAGTCTTTGCTCTGACAGAGGATCAGGCTCAGGCAGCACCTCACAATGTTATAGCAGGTAACTGTTCGATTTTTGGATATTCTCCTCATGTATTTATAGATACAGGCGCTTCTCATTCCTTTATCTCTGAAAAATTTGTGTTGATGCATGTTTTGCCTACCGAGCTTTTGCCTACTGTAGTAGCTGTTACTTCACCTTTGGATGGAGGAATTGTTTCTGTCAGATTAGTCAGGAATTGTGAACTTTGTTTCGAGGAGAATTTGTTAGAATTCGATTGTATTGTACTTGGGCTGTCAGATTTTGACTGTATTGTTGGTATAGATGCTTTAACCAAGTACAAGGCAACCATCAATTATTTTCAGAAGGTTGTCAGATTCAGACCCGAAATGGAAAACGAGTGGAAATTCTTCGGTAAGGGTTCTCGATCTAGAATTTCTTTGATTTCTGTGTTATCGATGACTCGTTTGTTACAGAGAGGTGCAGAGGGATTTTTGGTTTATGAAGTTGACTGATAAGTGTGTTTAGTATGCATTAGTTTATAGCATTTCATGTTTAGTTTGCATGCATTTAAGTGATTTTCGTAAGTTTTGTTAGCATTTTATGTTATGTGTTTGATTTGGATTCACCTGGTTGAATTTTGTAGGAAATGAAAGAAAATTTGGGATTTCTGTGCGTCCAAGCCGTGCGCGCGCGAGAAAGAGTCTCGCACGTGCGCAGAAGGAAAAGTCAGAGGTTTCCAGGGCGAGGCATGCGCGGGCGAGCTCATGTCCCGCGCGCGCGCCGAAGAAATTTCTAGGGAATCTCGAGAGAAGTCGCGCGCGCGCGAGCTCTTTCCTCGCACGCGCGCGAGGCATTTGAAGTCACTGTTCTTTTAAGCTGCGCGCGCGCGAGACTGCTTAGGCGCGCGCGCGTGTCCGTGACCTAGTTTTCGAATTTAATATTATTTTGAAGGAATTTTATTCGGCGCGGTCATATATATAGAATTTGGATGCCTTTGTTAAGGACTTTTGGATCTTTTGGGAGTACGGGAAAAGCTTGCGGTGGCTAGGGAGCAAAGTTCTTCAGATTTTCTTTTATTCTAGTATTTTTTTAATTTATGTTTTAAAACTTGGATTATTGAATCATGTTTATTAGTGAGTAGTTTCTTCTTTCGATCAAGGCCACGTGATTGGGCCAGACAGTTTATGTAAAAAACTTGGTTTATTTATTTGAGATTTTCAGACTTAATTGAGTTTATTGATTATCAAATTTATCTTCGTCTTACAAATTTCTTGGCCAGTTATTTGTTTTCTTGTTAATCGATTCCAAGTCGACAGAGGAGGTTTCGAATTCGATCACTTTGATTTTCAACATAGTGTAAAACTGACTAGAAATAGAATTCGGTTTCATTATGCGGTTTAGGGGTTAACTGAATTTTCACAGTGATTATGCATTCAAATTTGATTAGAATTACGAAAGATTAGTTCATCAAGATTTGAATAGGTTTGATTGTTCTAGAAATAGTCCTTCGAACAAATTAGGAAAATTCCCGTGAATTATGATTAAGTCTGATATCTTAGATCGATTGCTTGTTGCATGAATTGTCTGGTACCTACGTGTGTCCTTGATCGAATTTTTCCAAAATTTTACGTAATTCAAAGTTTCCAACTGCGTTATAATTTGCGTTCTAATTAATTTGATATTATTGCAATTTTATTATTTTAATCTAAAATCTGAAATCATCTTTATTCATTAGTCTAGATTAAGTAGAGATAAATAGATTTTGGTAATCATATTTTTACAGTCCCTGTGGGTTCGACATCTGGACCTTAGTCCACTTTATTATAATTTGACCTGGTTCACTTGCGAGTAGAATTTATTCATACCGAAAAAGCCGGTCAAGTTTTTGGCGCCGTTGCCGGGGACTGTTTTTGTTATTAAAATTTTTATTTCACTTGAGATTAGACATTACTTACTTTCTTAAAATTCTGACCTTAATTTCTTGGTGATCTTCAGGTACCTTCTGTTGTGTATGCATAAAACTCGATCAAAGACATTACTACCACTTGATTTGGAGATCGAGCGCACACTTAGCAGGATCCGAAAAGCTATGAAATCTTTCAATCTTGAACTAGAGTCAGAATTTGAATCTGAAGTAGAGATGACAGACAACCGTACTGTATGGGATATTATCCGTCCGCCAACTGAAGGTTATGGATCTAGCATAGTTCACCCCGCTGTTGAGGCGAAAAATTTCGAGCTGAAGCCCTCTACTATTCAGCTGATTCAATTGCAAGCTAGATTCGGGGGTTCATCTGTAGAAGACCCTTACGCTCATCTGGAGCGTTTTCTGTCGATCTGCGACACGTTCAAGGTGAATGGGGTATCATCTGATGGAGTGCGACTGCGGTTATTCCCATTCTCTCTACAAGGAGAAGCTGCTGAATGGCTAGATGATCTGCCTGCTGGCTCTATTACTACATGGGATCAACTTGTTCAGATCTTTCTGAATAAATATTTTCCACCCACAAAGATGGCAAAACTGTTCTCTGATATCATATCATTCAGGCAGAAGGAAGCTGAATCGTTAAATGCTGCTTGGACTCGATTAAAAAAGATGTTGAGGATGTGTCCTCAACATAATCTCACTCAAAGCCAGCAGACTCAGACTTTTTACAATGGGGCTGATCAATCTGTTCGCTCCATGTTAGATGCTGCTGCCAACGGAAGCCTATTCAGAAAGACACCGGCAGAGGCATGGGAAATTATAGGAAATATGGTTGAGAGCAACATTGGATGGCCAGATGCTAAAAAAAGAGGAAAGCTGGAGTTCTTGAAGTCGATGCACTAACATCACTTAATGCCAAGATCGATGCACTTACCCATCAGATGGCAGTTATGCAGACATCTTCAGCCAATCAAGTGCAAGTCCAACAGCCTGACGAACAACAAGTATTTGAAGTTGATGCAGCATACTTTATGGGAAATCAAGGGAGACAGCAGTACAATCCATACAGCAACACTTACAATCCTGGCTGGAAAAACCATCCAAAATTCGCTTGGAAAGCTGCAGATCCTACAGCTAACACATCGAAGCCAGTAGAGAAGAAGCCCTCTTTTGAAGAAATTATGATGAAATATGTAGCTGGTACTGAGACCCGTCTACAGAATCAAGAGGCAATGTTACAGAAATTAGAGACACAGATGAGTCAGATAGCTACACAGCTATCAACTAGGCCAGCAGGATCGCTGCCTAGCAATACTGAGAGGAATCCAAAGGATGTCAATGCTATTCTGGCGGTAACTAGATCGCAAGCAGATACTAATGCAAAGAATACTGAGGATGAAGAAGCAAGTGACCTAGTCAAGGAAAAAGAGCTGGATGAAGCACCAAAGAAGGCAGACTCCACGCCTACAGGCAAGAAAGGTAAGTCCTCTCACTCATCTATTATTGAGAAGATTGACTTGAGTAAACTTCCCTTCCCCCAGAGAGCAAAGCAAATGCAATTGGATAATCAATTTGCAAAATTCCTAGAGATTTTCAAAAAGATTCATATTAATATTCCCTTTGCAGACGCTTTAGCTCAAATGCCTAGTTATGCAAAATTTTTAAAAGAGATTTTGTCTAAAAAAAGAAAAATTGTGGATTTTGAAACTTTTAAGTTGTCGGAAGAGTGTTCTGCCATTTTACAAAATAAACTCCCTCCGAAACTTAAGGATCCCGGTAGCTTTTCAATCCCATGTACTATTGGAAAATCATTTTTTAATAAGGCTTTATGTGATCTAGGTGCAAGTATAAATCTTATGCCTTATTCATGTTTTGAAAAGCTAGGAATTGGTGAAGTTAAGCCAACTACTATTTCCCTACAATTAGCTGATAGATCTATAAAATATCCAAGGGGAATTGTAGAGGATGTGTTGGTAAAGGTTGATAAGTTTATATTTCCAGTAGATTTTGTTGTGCTTGATATGGAAGAGGATCGTAAGATACCTCTTATTTTGGGTAGACCATTTTTAGCCACTGGAAAGGCTTTGATTGATGTGCATAAGGGAGAATTGATATTGCGTATGAATGATGAGAAAGTAATTTTTAATGTTTTTCATGGCATTCGATATCCTGCAGACAATTCTGACTGTTTCAGAATTGATGTTACTGATGATTTGGTTGAGTGTTCTATGCAGGAACAGTTGTCGGTGGATCCATTAGAAATATGTTTGACAGGTACAACTGATGAAGAACATGTTAGTGAGGAAGTTCATGAAGTAGCACGGTATTTGGATTGGAGTCTACCCTTCGACAGACTCATCAATACCAAGATGGGAGAGCTCAACCATACTCCAAAACCGCTGAAGCCATCCATCGAAGAGCCCCCTACTCTTGAACTTAAACCACTTCCATCTCATTTGAAGTATTTGTATGTATTAAAGAACGATAAACTGCAAATAATTTGTTCATCTTCTTTGACAGGTTGCGAGGAGGAAAAGTTGCTGCGTGTGATTCGAGAACACATAAGATCCATAGGTTGGAGTTTGGCCGATCTTAAGGGTATTAGTCCAACCATGTGAATGCACAAAATCTTGATGGAGGCGGAACATAAGACATCGACTCAACAACAGAGGCGACTTAACCCAGAAATGCAAGAGGTAGTGAAAAAGGAGGTAATCAAGCTCCTTGACGCAGGTATTATCTACCCTATATCTGATAGTGAATGGGTGAGTCCAACTCAAGTAGTGCCTAAAAAGGGAGGGATGTCTGTAATTAAAAATTCCAACAATGAATTGATTCCTACAAGAACTGTTACGGGGTGGCGGGTTTGCATAGATTATAGGAAATTGAATGATGCCACCCGTAAGGATCACATCCCCCTTCCCTTTATTGATCAGATGGTTGAGCGACTTGCAGGGCATGCGTTTTATTGTTTTTTAGATGGTTATTCCGGATATATGAAAATTCCTATAGCACCTGAGGACCAACACAAAACCACTTTTACTTGTCCCTATGGTACTTTTGCATATAAACGGATGCCATTTGGGTTGTGTAATGCCCCTGCCACTTTTCAGCGATGTATGATGGCTATTTTTCATGATATGGTTGAAAAGTTCATAGAAGTTTTTATGGATGATTTCTCTGTGGTAGGATCATCTTTTGATGCATGTTTGTTTAATCTGAAAAAAGTGTTGCAGAGATGTGAGGAGAGTAATTTGGTATTGAATTGGGAAAAATGCCACTTCATGGTGAAAGAGGGCATTGTTTTAAGCCATAAGGTGTCTGAGTTAGGTGTGGAAGTGGACAGAGCAAAACTTGAAGTAATTGAAAAACTTCCACCTCCCGCAAATTTGAAGGGCATTAGGAGTTTTCTTGGGCATGCTGGTTTCTATAGGAGATTTATTAAAGATTTTTCTTCTATTGCTAAACCCCTGACTAATCTGTTAATCAAAGAGGTGCCTTTTAATTTTTCCGCTGAGTTCTTGCAGGTTTTTAAAATTTTGAAGGAGAAATTAACAACTGCACCGGTGATAGTAGCACCTGATTGGAATCTGCCGTTTGAGTTGATGTGTGACGCCAGTGACACCGCATTGGGAGCCGTGCTTGGACAAAAGAGGGACAAGACATTTCATGTGATTTACTACGCCAGTATTACCCTGTCAGCCGCCCAACTGAATTACGCGACTACTGAAAAAGAGCTTCTCGCATTCGTATTTGCCTTGGATAAGTTCAGATCTTATTTGGTGGGGAGCAAAGTCATAGTTCACACGGATCACTCGGCCTTGAAGTATTTGATGAGCAAAAAGGATGCTAAACCTAGGTTAATTCGTTGGGTTTTACTGTTGCAAGAATTTGATTTAAAAATTGTTGACAGGAAAGGAGCTGAAAATCAAGTTGCGGACCACCTTTCTCGTTTGGAAAATCAAGGCGCTGAAACGCAGGTGATCCATGATGATTTTCCAGATGAGCAGTTGTTTGAGGTATCCAACCTACCATGGTATGTAGATATCGTTAACTATCTGTCAAGTAAGTTTATTCCCGCGCATTTAACTTATCAACAGAAGAAGAAATTCTTCTCTGAGTTGAAATATTTTTTGTGGGAAGACCCGTTTTTGTTTAAGATTTGTGCAGATGGTATCATTCGTAGGTGTATTCCAGCAGAAGAGGTAAGATCTATACTTTCACACTGTCACACAGGTCCGACTGGAGGTCACTTCGGTGCGGGTCGTACCACCGCCAAAGTACTTCAGTCGGGATTTTATTGGCCTTCATTATTTAAGGATGCTTTTGCCTATGTGATTGCTTGTGATGCTTGTCAGAAGGTTGGTAATATCTCTAGGAGACATGAGATGCCCCTCAATAATATTCTTGTATGTGAAGCTTTTGATGTGTGGGGTATAGATTTCATGGGACCGTTTCCTGTGTCTGAAGGGAACAAGTATATTTTGATTGCGGTCGATTATGTGTCTAAGTGGGTTGAAGCACTAGCTTGTAGGACGAATGACTCTAAGGTGGTTATAAATTTTTTCAAAAAATTCATATTTTCTAGATATGGTACCCCTAGAGCCATAATTAGTGATGAACGAACCCACTTTTGTAACCAGCAATTTGAGAAGCTTTTGACAAAATATGGGGTTACTCACAAGGTGGCAACACCTTATCATCCCCAGACTAATGGGAAAGTTGAAATTTCTAATAGGGAATTGAAAAGAATTTTGGAGAAAACTGTGAATGCGAACAGGAAAGAGTGGTCAAATAAATTAGATGACGCGTTATGGGCCTATCGAACTGCTTTTAAAACACCTATAGGAACTTCTCCATTTAGGTTGTTATATGGTAAATCATGTCATTTTCCTGTTGAACTTGAACATAGAGCACTATGGGCTACTAAATTTCTGAATTTTGATGTGCAGGCTACAGGTGAATAACGGTTACTACAATTGAATGAACTTGAAGAGCTCAGGTTGGAGGCCTATGAAAATGCCAGAATCTACAAGGAAAAGACCAAGAAGTGGCATGATCAGCGCATTGTCCCACGTGAATTCGAGGTAGGCCAAGATGTTTTATTATATAACTCACGCTTAAAGCTCATGCCAGGAAAGCTTCGTTCGAGATGGTCAGGACCGTATACTATAAAGCAAGTGATGCCGTATGGTACGGTAGAAATTTTTAGTCCGGCCACAGGAGCATTCAAAGTTAACGGACATAGGATAAAAATTTATCGAGGTGGTATCGTGGATCAGACACAGACCTCCGTCGACTTGCAAGACACGACAAATTAAAGAGGGAGGTAGAGTCGGGCTATAGACTATAAATTTAGCGCTGGCTGGGAGGCAACCCAGTGTTTTAATTTTATTTATTTATTTATTTTTGTTTTGGTATTTTTAAGTGGTGTTATTATTCTTGCGAGGTATAGAGATTCTGCAATTTTATACTGCGCACGCGCTCAGGCTCACGCTCCAGAGAACTCTAAAGGAATAGCGCACGCGCGCGCGCCTCTTTCTCGCGTGCGCGCAAGTCAAGCGGTCAGAGACTAATATTGAAGTCTCGCGCGCGCGCGAGAGGCGCAGACGAAAACAAATCGGGACCTCTTCTTTTCTCTCCCACTTTCTTCTCCTTCTATTCTTCTTCTTCTCTCCAATAAACCCTAAATCCCCAAATCTTTCCTCTATAATTTCTCCATTGATTCTTGACATTATTGATCTTACATTGCAGATTTGTGGAGTTTATTATCGCGCTCAAGTTTAGGCCAGGAAATTTCTAAGGGAATCATTCATTTGTGCACTCCTCTTTACATCACCGCCGCCCGCCGCCTCTGCTCCGGCCGACCACCACCATTCCTGCCAAAAGATTCCGTTCATCCGGCCCTATCGTCCCTAGCTCCTCATCCTACGCTCAATTATCCAACAAGTTCGTCTCTTTGGAAGCCCAAGAAAGGTACGAACATGCTCGACTAAATCAAAATCCTATTACTGAGCGGGGTATAACTATGGATTGTAATGAATTTGTTGCCTTGGGGATTATCAAGCGGAAATGGACCCTGTTTTGCAAAGAACCCGAACCAGCCATTATTCCGGTGGTTCGGGAATTTTATGCGAATGCCCCTGCCCGCGAGGATTCGAAAGCTGTTGTTAGGGGGAGACTTGTATCGTTTGATGCCGAATCATTGAATAGGTTGTTTGATACCCCCGTAGTGGATGATAGTCAATTTAGAAGTTTTAAGGCAAACCCAGATTATCCTTTGATGTTGAGAGAGATGTGTCATGCAGGTGTTCGTTGGCACGACCCCCTCCGGGTCACTCATTTCCCGGAGCGTTTTCTAAAAATTGAGCCGGCGTTGTGGTATGCATTCATTGCCCGACGCCTTTTACCTGTGCTACACACCGTTGACTTGCAAGCCGATAGGGCTATTCTTGTTTATACTATTACGAAGAGGTGGCCGGTTGATGTGGGCACTATTGTTCACGATTTCATTCAGTATTCGATGCGGAATCTGATGGTGGGCCTCTACTTCCCCCACACCATCACAGCCTTATGTCGCTAGGCAGGCGTTCCGATTAGTCTAGATGAGGAGTGTCTCCCGGCATTCAAAACCGTCTATGAGAAGCTTGCTACTTCAAAGCAAGCAAAGAAAAATTTGGAATTCTATGGCAGTCAGCCGCATGTCGGGAGTTCTTCTAGCAGTCAAAAACCGCCTCAGCTCACTCCTCCTCGTCGTATCGCGCAGGACATGGCTATTGAGAGCTCGGCTTTTGATCACTATGCCATGGGTTATTTTTAGGCTTCTTCCACTCATTTACATAATGTGGAAGACATTATGCGCAACATGGCGACACAATTGGGACTTGATACATCGGGTTTTCGTGCGGCACCACAATATCCACCTCCATTCCCGTTCCAGTCTTCCGTCCCTTCCCAGTATGCTCCGCCAGCCCCACAGGACGCTTATGTTCCACAGCCTCCTCCAGAATACGAGGAGAATCCTGATGCTTTTGCACAACAGTAGACCAGGGGAGTCCCTTTTGCATTGTGCTTTCTGTTTTGCATTGCATATGTTCGTTGTCTTTTAGTTGTTTTTGTGTTTGTGTATCTCTGAAGCATTGTGGACAATGCTTTATTTAAGTTTGGGGGTGTTTAGTTTTTAAGTTTCGTGTTTTGTGGCATTCTGTTTGCATTCATTATGTCGTTAGTTTCATCTAATTCGTAAACATAGCATTTCATTTTGTAGTCAAGAAAGAATTGGATAGCATGGCCAATGATGCAACTTTTGGATACCTGTCTGACCAATTTGAACTGGTGAAACCAATTAGATAAATGATCTCTGATAGACTCTGTCACTTGTGCTAGAATCTGAGTTTGAAAAATGCAAACATATAGATGATTGAGGCGTTGTTAAAATTTTTTTGGGCCTAATTTTTCTTTCAATTAATTATCTCTAGTGCCCCTTTTTGAGCCTACACTTATATGAGTACTTGAGGTACATTTCCTGGTATTTGTGAAGATCATCATTCCTTGTTGATGATTTTTGAGTCTATGCACTGATTGAATTTGTATAAGTTGATGGTGAATTAAAACTTGTCTAGAACTAGTTCGAACACTCTTCGAGGCGCAATACGAGCAAAACTGTGATTAGGGATGATTTAGGCAATTTTTCTTTGAATCGTTTGAGCCTTTCAAGCTACCCATTAATACATTCTATCCCTAGTACCTTATTTGAGCTTTAATGAAATCGAATGGCATGCGTGAAAACGTGTGATAAACCCCCATTCGTCATTTTTTTTCATGACCCGCTTTCACTACCAATTACGAGCTTAAACACTAATTCCCACCTTGACAGGAGTAAATTGCATGTTTGAATGATATATCCTCCGGAATTTGAATGTGAAAAGTGGAATTATAAAAAAAAAAAAAAGTGATAGCGTGGGTTAAAAAGGGAAATCTGGGAATGTGAGAATCAATGGTATGATGAAGTGATTTGGAATGAGAAAAGAAGAAGGAGGTGAAAAATAATATCGTAGTCATAATTTACTTCTTGCTTTGAATTTGTATCCTTTATTTGTAGCCATAAGCCAGGCCTAACATTATAAGCCTATTAAGACCTCTTGACCAAGTCACAGTTGCCCAATATACTAGTGGAGAAGAGTTGTTAGAATTTAGCATATGGATTGTTGATAGACACTATTGATGAATATGAATTTTTAATCAAAACACGCACACACTATTTTTCTTTGTATTAAGCTAATTGTGAGTGTGTCGTTACCTTCTTTTTGATCCCCTTGCTACCTTAAGAAGTCCTTTTGATATATGAATGTATGGATTGAATTTGGAAGAAGGCCCTTGGAACATGAGTTGAAGAGATTATAAGTTTATGCGGTGAACTAGTTTATTTATAAACTTTTATGTGTTAGTAGGTTTGATGAGATTGGATTTTAAAAATTTGTTTTCTTGCAGAGGCCATAGCTCCATAGTAGTTCTTGATTCTTGTTGTGTGTTTGTGTAGTCTTGCTCGAGGGCGAGCAAGGTTTAAGTTTGGGGGTGTTGATAAGTGTGTTTAGTATGCATTAGTTTATAGCATTTCATGTTTAGTTTGCATGCATTTAAGTGATTTTCGTAAGTTTTGTTAGCATTTTATGTTATGTGTTTGATTTGGATTCACTTGGTTGAATTTTGTAGGAAATGAAAGAAAATTTGGGATTTCTGTGCGTCCAAGGCGTGCGCGCGCAAGAAAGAATCTCGCGCGTGCGCAGAAGGAAAAGTCAGAGGTTCTTGGGCGAGGCGCGCGCGGGCGAGCTCATGTCCCGCGCGCGCGCCGAAGAAATTTCCAGAGAATCTTGAGAGAAGTTGCGCGCGCGCGAGGCATTTGAAGTCACTGTTCTTTTAAGCTGCGCGCGCGCGTGTCCGTGACCTAGTTTTCTAAGTTAAATTATTTTGAAGGAATTTTATTCGGCGCGGTCATATATATAGAATTTGGATGCCTTTGTTAAGGACTTTTGGATCTTTTTGGAGTACGGGAAAAGCTTGCGGCGGCTAGGGAGCAAAGTTCTTCAGATTTTCTTTTATTCTAGTATTTTTTTACTTTATGTTTTAAAACTTAGATTATTGAATCATGTTTATTAGTGAGTAGTTTCTTTTTTCGATCAAGGCCACGTGATTGGGCCAGACAGTTTATGTAAAAAACTTGGTTTATTTATTTGAGATTTTCAGACTTAATTGAGTTTATTGATTATCAAATTTATCTTCGTCTTACAAATTTCTTGGCTAGTTATTTGTTTGCTTGTTAATAGATTCCAAATCGACAGAGGAGGTTTCGAATTCGATCACTTTGATTTTCAACATAGTGTAAAACTGACTAGAAATAGAATTCGGTTTCATTATGCGGTTTAGGGGTTAACTAAATTTTCACAGTGATTATGCATTCAAATTTGATTAGAATTACGAAAGATTAGTTCATCAAGATTTGAATAGGTTTGATTGTTCTAGAAATAGTCCTTCGAACAAATTAGGAAAATTCCCGTGAATTATGATTAAGTCTGATATCTTAGATCGATTGCTTGTTGCATGAATTGTCTGGTACCTACGTGTGTCCTTGATCGAATTTTCCAAAATTTTACGTAATTCAAAGTTTCCAACTGCGTTATAATTTGCGTTCTAATTAATTTGATATTATTGCAATTTTATTATTTTAATCTAAAATCTAAAATCATCTTTATTCATTAGTCTAGATTAAGTAGAGATAAATAGATTTTGGTAATCATATTTTTACAGTCCCTGTGGGTTCGACATCTGGACCTTAGTCCACTTTATTATAATTTGACCTGGTTCACTTTCCAGTAGAATTTATTCATACCGAAAAAGTCGGTCATTGACGTACTGGAATCTAGCCCTGAATTGGTTGATATACCCAGTGGTTAGAGAATTAGCTGATGTTTTTCCAGATGAGATTCCTGGATTGCCGCCTATTCGAGAGATCGAATTCAGCATTGATTTAGTGTCAGGTACTCAACCTATTTCCAAAGCTCCTTAGTATGGCACCGGTTGAATTGAGGGAATTGAAAGAACAGCTTGAGGATTTGATTGCCAAGGGATACATCAGACCTAGTGTATTGCCTTGGGGTGCTCCTATTCTATTTGTTCGGAAGAAGGATGGTTCTATGCGGCTCTGTATTGATTACCGTCAACTAAATCAAGAAACAGTAAAGAATAGGTATCCTTTACCCCGAATAGATTACCTTTTTGATCAACATCAGGGTTCTTTTGTCTATTCGAAGATTTATCTGAGGTCGGGTTATCATCAGCTGAGAGTGCATGAGGAAGATGTTCCTAAGACCGCATTCATAACGAGGTATGATCATTTCGAGTTTATAGTCATGTCGTTCGGTTTGACTAACGCTCCAGCGGCTTTTATGGGTTTGATGAACCGTATCGTTCAGCACTATTTGGATGAGTTTTTTATTATCTTCATCGATGATATTCTTATCTATTCAAAGAACCATACTGACCATGCAGAGCATTTGAGGACCTTCTTGCAGATTTTGCGGGTTGATCATTTGTTTGCCAAGTTGTCTATGTGTGAGTTCTGGTTGGATCGAGTTGTCTTTTTCGGTCAAATTATTTCAGGAGATGGGATTTCTGTCGATCCCAGCAAGATCGAAGCGTTTATGAATTTGCCTAGACCAACATCAGTGCCTGAGATCCAAAGCTTTATGGGTTTAGCTGGTTATTATCGACGATTCATCGAGGGATCTCTTCTATTGCCAAGCCGATTACCCAGCTGACTCAGAAGAATGCGCCTTTTATCTGGACTGCAGATTGTGAGGCTAGCTTTGTTGATCTGAAGAGCAGACCGACCAGTGCTCCGATTCTTTCTATTCCATCTGGTACTAGAGGTTTTACTGTGTATTGCTATGCTTCTAACTGAGGCTTGGGATGTGTTCTTATGCAGCATAAGCATGTGATAGCTTATGCATCGAGGCAGCTGAAGCCGCACGAGACTCGTTATCTGGTTCATGATCTTGAACTCGCTGCGATCGTATTTTCTTTGAAGATCTGGCGTCACTATCTTTATGGTGAGTCCTTCGAGATCTTTTCTGACCATAGTATCCTTAAGTATTTGTTTTCACAGGCAGAGCTGAATATGAGACAGAGAAGATGGTTAGATCTATTGAAGGATTTCGACTGTAAAATCAAATATTACCCGGGAAAGTCGAATGCAGTTTCAGATGCCTTGAGCCGAAAGCTTGTTCTTTATCTCTTTCTACTATCGATGTTTCTCAGTTGATCGATGATTGTTGCACTTCTGGTTTGGAGTTTGAAACAGATAGGAAGACTATCAGAGTGTTTGTTATTCAAGACAAGACGGAGTAATTTATTCTGATCAAGGAAGCACAAAAGTCTGATCCGAGCACTCAGATTTCAGTAGAGAAATTCAGGGCATCAGTCTGAATTCTAGGTTAGAGATGACGTTTTGTTTGTGAATAACCATATTGTTGTGCCTGATATTTCGAGTTGAGACAACGTATTCTCCGAGAGGCTCATTGCTGTCGGTTCAGTATTCATCCTGGAGGCCGTAAGATGTATAAAGATCTGAAGAATCAGTTTTTGTGGAAGAGAATGAAGAGCGATGTTGCGAGGTTTGTATCTCAATGTTTGAACTGTCAGAAAGTGAAAGCAGAAAGGAAGCGACCGGGAGGTCTTTTGCACAGTCTATCTGTTCTTGAATGGAAATGGGATCACATTTCGATGGATTTTTTCATGAAGCTACCGCTATCTGTTCGAGGATGCGATGATATTTGGGTAGTGATTGGCAGATTGACAAAGTCTGCTTGCTTTATTCTGTACAGGATGACGTATCGTCACGATCAGATGGCTGAGTTATATGTTAGCAATTTTGTGAGATTGCATGGTGTGCCGAAGTCGATCGTTTCAGACCGAGATCCTAGATTCACTTCGCACTTTTTGTAGCGACCCTACCCGGATCCACTACCTAATCAGAGTTAAGAGCATAATTAAGCATGCATTAAATAAATCTCTGCGGAAGGCTTAAATAAAAGCAGACCATCAGAATACAACCGGTTAAACAAATTCGATTTATACAACCCAATCAAATAAATAAGCCTAAAGGGCAAAACCTATAGCTAACTCTGCTGTCTTCACTGATCACTGGCTACTCCAAGCTCCTGGTGCTCAATCTTGCACCTACACCTGCCCCGTTGAATGGGGTGTCTAGATACACAGAAAAGACTGGACGAGAGCTCTAAGCTCAATACGAAAGCACGGGTAAAACATACAAATATGATGCATGCAAATGAAAGGGTATCAATATCTAGGATAACTGTATACAACTGCTCAGTAATGGCACCTAGGACATGAGTGGTACAACCCGGGGAGCAAACCCTACGTACACTGCTCATTCCTAATGGACGTAGACCGTGTCTTATAGATGCCAGTGCCGGCTAACCCGTCGATCGCGGGGAGCTCGTCATCAACCGTCCGAATAGGGCTGAGCGGCCCTACATGGCTCATCTCAAAAGATGAACATGTACAATATGATATGCACATGTTGCATAATAATATGACACACAAATGCAACATATAAGCATGCAAAACCCGCTGGCTATCTCAGTCAGTACTTACGTACCTTTCTACAGGCAGTCCTAGCAGTCCCACTCTAGGTTCCAAGCCTACATCAGCTCTACAATTCAAATACTCATGCATCATTAATTAAGCTCTAAAAGCCTTAACTAAGCTATTGCATACTTCTAAATAATTTAAGGAGACCATAGCTATACCTGCATCCGTCGTCAGCCCGCTGATGGCAATTGCCTCAAAACTAGGCCACAGCTCCGCTACGACGCCTTGATCGCTATGGCACTTCCGGATTCTCCATAGGATGCCTAGATCTCCCTAGATCTGAGTTAGAAGGCTAAGGAATCGAGAGAAAAGAAAGGAAAGAGGTGCAATAAATGAATTCTCGAACCCTCTATTTATAGACAAGGAATGGAACGGAACGTCCGTTCCTCAACGTTGCGTCTATTCTGCCTGACGAACGTTGCTCCGATCCCCATCGTTGCTTCCGATGTACCATCAAGTGCGTAAGCAATGACGTAATATTTTTGACGTCATGGGTGACATCACTGCCAGAAAATTTTTGCTTCCGTTCATGAATGTTGCTTCCATTCTTGGTCACCCTTCGGGCCATTTCCGATCATTCTGAATCAATTTTTGAAGTCCGTTAATCCAACATAAACTTCCTTAATCATGTATTAATAAATCTAAACATGATCACATGATTAATTACTCATTAATCATTAATTCTAGATACGGGTTACTACATTCTCCCCCCCCCTCTTAAAAGATTTCGTCCTCGAAATCTAGGGTAAAACCTCGAGAACGTAATAGAAACCCTTGCTCGAGTGCCTGGTCGAAATATCCTCCGACACAGTCAGACTCTCGTCGAATTCTCTACAAGCTCCATTAATGCTGAACCGCATTAACATCCTCCCAACTAAATATTACTGCGCTGCTGGTTGACATTAAAACTTCCTTGGAACTAATGTATCACAACACTGATATGTCTTCCATACTGACCATGATCTCTCTGATCATGAAAGATACCAACACCCACTTGATCGAGATCATCGTCCCAAGGAAAAGTCTTAGACTGACGAAGAACAAGTCATAATCTGACTGGTTTACTGCATTCGTCGAATTACCAACTAGATCTAACCATCTAATGGTTCCAAAAGTTCTCGGTGATCAACACCTCTAGTCAGGAAACACCGTTCCCAACACTGTGCCGGCACAACAAAGCCCGAATTTCTCCCCAAGAGAATCTAGTTGCCACACAGTCATACTTCAACATAACTGCTTATCACGATTCCCTAGACTGGTCATCCTTCCCATGCCTTACCGAAGCAAATAATCTTCCCAAGCAATACTGGGAATCCAATACCATGTCCAGTGCGAATCATAGTTCACGTTTCTTAGTATAACTCAACACTATTCCTTGATGAAAACTATCATCGCTCACCGATAATGACACTAAGTCATCTTCTAACCATTGGCCTGCGAAGCCACGCATACATTGCAATAAAAGTTATCACACGTCTGATGATCTACATCATCTCGACCATAGGTTATTCACCCACGAATTCAATCAATAGACATCCTCCTGATATTTATACATACTCGCAATCACTATGCACACATCAAGACTAAGGCAAGCTCCTACCAATATGCTCGACTGGGACATTCCACAGTACACAGACATATAGAAACACTTCCTATTCTGTCTCAAAACTCGACAGTTACATGCGCCTGACATAACTCAACTCGGAGTCTCTGGTGATACAATCACCTCTCATCCCAACCTACCACGGTTGAACATAAAGATTCTGGAAACTAAATCCCAACGGATTCTCAACAGTCAAATCGCTCCTTTTGCTGAAGGCATCAGCCTTAGCGCTGAAAGGACTAATTCATCTATTCCCTAGTCACTCAGGGGAAACACTTATGCTCGAAGTAACTTGTCACACAAAATGCCCTGATTGTCATTCTAAAACGCAATATTTTTGAAAAACAATCTGCATGGATGTGACTCACTGACTCAAAAGAACAAATTCGATCCGTCATGATCTTGCAAAAGCTTCGATCCCAAAGGCAAACCTCATTGGCTACTAAGTCGATCCTTGACTATCTCAGTCCCCTTAGAGATATCGCACATCACTCGCTGAATTATTTGTGACAAAACCTGCTGGATCTCGATAACTAGATCCCAGCTAATGTCGTACCTCACGATCAGACAACTGATGCCCATACGAGTACACAATTCTCGTTGGATCTCAAACCCAACTGTATACTAAGACATGATTACAAGAACACTATCCAGGGAATTACCAATTCCTTTGCTTGTCTCCACCGTCAAGTTATCACCTAACTTGTCCATACAAGTCCAATTGCAATCGTTCCCGATTACAGCCATCCCAAATTATTCGTCTCCGGCAATTCTAGATACTCTAAATCATCCAAATTGCCGAATGCTCTGAGACTGTACAAAGTACTCATCTCCTAAGCACTAAGCGAAAAAATACTATCCCAAGTATTGCTCGATTGTTATATCCAAATCTTCACTGATTGAATTTACCCTATCGATCTCGTCGAACTACTGATGCTTGCACACATCCGATCAGACAACTACTGATCATTTAAACCTATGTGGCTAGATCAACCTTGTTCTCATTGCCATAACGAACTGATCCCAACACTGGAATACTCAAATCGCTCTGGTTTCAACACACCCACATTTGATAATTCGGACAATAGCTATTAGTAGCCTATCAATACAATCTCGTGCCTTACTACTGACAGCTGCCTCGTATACTGAACTTAATCAAATTAACTCTGACAGAGTTAGCCAATAGCCACTAGTAGTCATTAGCACAAATCCCGTGCCACCTTAGCACTACCAATCGTTGTCTTGTTCACTCAAGGCAAACATCAAGATAAACTAAGCCCATTTCCATCCCATGGAAAATCCTACGCTCAACCTCTGAAAATATCAGATAGTACTTAGCACAAACACTGGACTCACTATCCTTGCCTCGTTCATTCAGGATGAACATCACGATTCGTCAAGTCCAAGAAGAATAACTAACGAATCCCAAAGATTTCCACAATCTTCGGACACTCTCCTGATCATATCCCTTGCTAAGACTGTATAACAATTTAAGACTAAGGTAGCTTACCACGATAACCCACCTGGACAACCACCAAGGCTTCACGGTCATAGGCCATGTTTCCTTCTCGTCTCAAATAGTCCTGTAAAATCCTTAACATCTGATATAATCCATCACAGATGAAATCATTCATCATGGAGTAGTCCTCGTATTCGATTCGAAGGCTTAAAATAACATCCCATCCAAGTTCTTGGATGACTCCTATCATAGGGAAACTTTAACCACAAATCTGATGACAACCCCTAGTCATCGCTGGTAGAAATCCGTCCACCTACTAGATCCACACGTCTAGAAGTAACCCAAAGGTTAAAACTTATCTGCTCAGAGTACACACTCGTCAAGGAAATCCCTCCCAGACTAGTTCTCATAGCAAAACACTCAAACTATATCTCTGGTACACCAGACGATATCAAACCATCGATATCAAACCTGATATCTAATCCAAGGTCATACCCTGTTGTGAATGCTACCAAATCCCTAGATTGAGTAGCCTTCCCACAGCCAATCCTGAAGCACGAAGGCTCCCAGGTAACCTCTAAAGTACAAAGACTCTCAGAGTAACACTGGCATAGCGTTGCGCCCCATCACGTCTAGTCATGGTCATAGTCCACAACTCTCGGCATATACTGGTACTGGCATCTCGATGAAAACCCATCATCACAAGTCTCAACTTAACGAAGGTCAGACAGCCTACTGTTTTAAGAAAACAACCTAGAACAAAGCCCAATGTTCTAAACCGAACAATATCGATAATGCCTCTAGACGAGTCCACTCATTGCTTGCACTATCTTAGTATTCTGACTAACTAGGTTAATCCTAGGAAAACACCTAGACTAATCGCAAGTCAAACAGTCACAGTCGGCCCATTCAAATCCCATGAGCTACAATAGTTGAACGCCAATCAACTAAAACCAAGCCAAACTTAACAAAATCACTTGCAATCATTCACGAATTGCTTAATTAATAGTACATGTATCATTGCTTTGAGTTACGTACAATTCTCTTTATTACAATTCTATGTAATACAATTACAGTATTCAAAATACAATGAAATATACAACCGAACTTGAAATAATACAACCAATGTATGATGATTCATTACAACTCAAATACTGTTTACAAATTACATCAATACAGTATATAAATCATCGTACTAGTCTTGTTCCTTGAGCATAAAGCTTCTAATCGACACATGCATCAATGCAAGCATACTCTCGTCCAAGTTTCTCTACATGTCCTCCTGCAAAGAACTCCGGAGAAATGGCACGTGATAACTAACCAGCTATGCTCTGCTTCAGTGCATGTCAGTCGACCTCTTCTGCTCATGATCTACCGTCAGATTTCTTCTTGTAACCAAATTATGCTTTTGAATATGAAGTTTCCCATTTGCCTACCAAATGAATCGATACAAGCATACCGGCAAAACTATGTTCTACATGAGTTTAATGACCTTACGCTCGAAACCTGTCATGCCTTAGACATTCAAGACATTCCCTGGTAAAGGTATATCTGACAATCTCTCCAAGTACGACTGGAGAATCTTCAGAGTAGTGTCATCATGGTATGGACTATACATATGCAAACATCAAGTGTGTCCCAACCAATCCTCTGCCACTGCCTCTGGCATCCGGTACTAGATCCAAAGCTAGGACCCATATGAGTAGAAGTCTTGAAAACTCGGACACGATTCCTCGCTCCTTTATGCACTTGCTGGAATCCCATAAGTCAAATCTTCAGAATTCCTGCCAATGATGATAGACTTCGGGCAACCTAATCGCCGCATCATTACCTCTTCCAAGGTCTCATCAATCCTATAATGATAACCCAAATTCTAATACTATATCCCAAGTCTCTTGCATGCATGCGCTCTGATACCAATAAATGTAGCGACCCTATCCGGATCCACTACCTAATCAGACTTAAGAGCATAATTAAGCATGCATTAAATAAATTGCTGCGGAAGGCTTAAATAAAAGCAGACCGGCAGAATACAACCGGTTAAAAAAATTCGATTTATACAACCCAATCGAATAAATATGTAACGACCCACTGTATCAAGACGAATCTTTTCAGCGTGCTCTACACAGTCTCAGAATCCCCCCTCATTCCGGCACGGGATCGGTTCATTCATGTCTCCCTCCGCCTAGAAGCCTACCAGGAGCCGCTCATTGTCCGTGCAACCTCTTGGCACCGGCGATCACTCCTTGCCTCTTCAGCCCCGGGCGTCATATGCCCACCAGCTTCCGCTTGGTTTGTCCCCGAACCATACCGTACTAAGAGAACCTGGCTCTGATACCATTTGTAACGACCCACTGTATAAAGACGAGTCTTTTCAGCGTGCTTATGTCCTCACTCACACGCACCCTGAGAAACTTCCCAGGGAGTCACCCATCCTATAATTGCCCCAAGTCAAGCACGCTTAACTTTGGAGTTCTTATGTGATGAGCTTCCGAAAAGAAGATGCACCTTCTTGATATAAGCAGTACATATGAAATCTTTTAAGTCCTCCTCAACTATGTAGTCCCATACCTACACAGTCTCAGAATCCCATCTCATTTCGGTACGGGATCGGTTCATTCATGTCTCCCTCCGCCTAGAAGCCTACCAGGAGCCGCTCATTGTCCGTGCAACCTCTTGGCACCGGCGATCACTCCCTGCCTCTTCAGCCCCGGGAGTCACAAAATAAGCCTAAAGGGCAAAACCTACAGCTAACCCTATTGTCTTCACTGATCACTGGCTACTCCAAGCTCTTGGTGCTCAATCCTGCATCTACACCTGCCCCATCGAATGGGGTGTCCAGATACACAGAAAAGACTGGACGTGAGCTCTAAGCTCAATACAAAAGCACGGGTAAAACATACAAATATGATGCATGCAAATGATAGGGTATCCATATCTGGGATAACTGTATACAACTGCTCAGTAATGGAGCCTAGTACATGAGTGGTACAATCTGGGGAGCAAACCCTGCGTACACTGCTCATTCCTAACGGACGTAGACTGTGTCTTACAGATGCCAGTGCCGAAACCAGCTGGCTATCTCAGTCAGTACTTACGTACCTTTCTACAGGCAGTCCTAGCAGTCCCACTCTAGGTTCCAAGCCTACATCAGCTCTACAATGCAAATACTCATGCATCATTAATTAAGCTCTAAAAACCTTAACTAAGCTATTGCATACTCCTAAATAATTTAAGGAGACCATAGCTATACCTGCGTCCGTTGTCAACCCGCTGATGGCAATTGCCTCAAAACTAGGCCACAGCTCCGCTACGACGCCTGGATCGCTATGCCACTTCCGGATTCCCCATAGGATGCTTAGATCTCCCTAGATCTGAGTTAGAAGGCTAAGGAATCGAGAGAGAAGAGAGGAAAGAGGTGCAAGAAATGAATTCTCGGACCCTCTATTTATAGAAACGGAACGAAACGTCCGTTCCTCAACGTTGCGTCCGTTCTGCTTGACGAACGTTGTTTTCGATCCCCATCGTTGCTTCCGATGTCCCATCAAGTGCGTAAGCAATGACGTAATATTTTTGACGTCACGGATGACATCACTACCAGAACATTGCTTCCGTTCATGAACGTTGCTTTCGTTCTTGGTAACCCTTCGGGCCATTTTTGATCATTCTGAATCAATTTCTGAACTCCGTTAATCCAACAAAAACTTCTTTAATCATGTATTAATAAATCTAAACATGATCACATGATTTATTACTCATTAATCATTAATTCTGGATACAGGTTACTACACTTTTGGAACAGTCTTCAAGAGGCACTTTGTAAGGCCTGAGGTTATTTAATTTTAATCGGAGAATATTAAATTTGGAAATATTTAGAGTTTAGAATTAAATTCTAATATTCTTAAATGAATTAGGATTGAAATTGAATTAAATCTCTTTTCCGGAGACTGAATTTCAAATAACCTAAAGTTCAGGGACTAAAGTGCAAATATGCTAATATATATCAAAATTCTCACCTTTTTATAGCATTCACACGTGTATAACCATCGATAAGAAGGGAAAGAGATTAGAACATGAAGAAGACGACATTTTCTGCTTCTTGAACCTCCGATAATTCATGATCCGGCCGTCAGAAATTCGACATAAATATATATCCGCGATCACCTCTCCGAGAGATACGTTTTGGTAAAAATTTTATTGAGTTTTCTCATATTTGATTTTTATGTTGAAGATTGGTTTGTCTTATTCTTGGATATATGCATATATGAGATGTACCGATTGTATATTCACAGACGAGTCGGTAAAAGACTGTCGTTCGAATTTTATATGATTTTTTGAAGCAAAATTCGAACCCTTCCTTTTCTGATATGTATGGCCGTGTATGTATATTGTGATGGTGTTGAAGAATATGATGATAATGTATTGAGATATTAGATTTGATATGGTTTTGGTTATCAGTTTTTAGCCGTTACGTCGTCGATTGCTACACTTTCGAGTCTATTGAAGTAGCTATGTCTAGATGGTGTTGTTAGCTGATTTTATAGCTTTTTATCACTTCATTTTCAGCCTTGTCTTGAAGTATTTGAATTCGGGACTTCGAAATTGAATCGGCAAAGAGTTGAAGCTTGAGGTTTGACGTTGGTTTGATTGATCGACTTGCAATAACTTGAGCAGCTTTTGATACAAGTCTTATTGTTGTGTTGTTCAGATTGGAGCATCTTAAATACAAGAAAGAAAGGTATAAATCGATACAACCAAGAAAGGATAGAATATTCAAGAGTGATGCAATTCTCGAATTTCCTTAAACCACATACTTGTATGCTTAGTTGATTTACTTGATTGTATGCTTACTTGGCCTTGCTTGTTTAGCATAATTTGTATGTATGGCTTTGGCTTGTTATATATTGATTTGAATTAGTTTTGTATGCAATCCTCTTGAGCCAAAACCAACATGCATAGAGGGCCTGGCGGACTAGATTGCAATTGACGTTTGGTAAGTTGTAGTAAGTGGCAAGGGATATAGATTTAATCCTAGAGCTAGATGACTTACTATAATTGTACCAAAATCAGGGGATTTAAGATGTTTGACGCCACCTCGATAAGGAGAGTCGGTTGTTAGTTAAAGATTTTATTTCCTGGGATCCCAAGAACCAAGAACTCTTTATTTTAGACTTGATATCCTTTTCTTTGGAACATGAATTGTGTTTTTTTAAAGCCTTATCGCATGTTCATATCGTTTATACTGGGAATTATGTTTCTCACCGGAATTATCCGGCTCTTGCTTTGTTTTGTATGTGTGCATGGCAATAGGTGGGGCAAGAGCTGGTCAGAAGCGACAGGGATAGCTCGAGATAGAGTCTTAGCATGTGAGGATTGGGTTTTAGCAAAATGACTTGTACTTTGAGTTGGTTAAACATGTTAGAAATGATACAAGAACTTTGTATGTTGTTGTCAAGTACTTGTTAGCTTTCATATTATGATGTGAGATGATAATATGATGTTAGATAACATGTATATGATTTGTAGCTTGACAAATATTATATATACATGTTGGTTTTTGAAATGCAGACATGTAGATTACTATAATATGTTTAGAATCCATGTTGATGATAAATCATGCCATGTTCCAAGTTTTGATAGCAAAAATATGTTCTGCAGATTTTCTAAAAATGGAGCTCGCTTGATCGGGTGAACTCCACCGATCGAGCGCGACCTTTAAATTTTGGGAACAGAGAATTGAGTTTTTGGGCTCGCTAGATCGGACGAGTTCATCCGATCGAGCAAGGCCAAATATGTTCAGACCCGAGAGTTCATGATTTTAGCTCGCTCGATCGGGTGAGTTTACCCGATCAAGCGAGGTGCTGTTTTTGTAAATAAAAAAAATTGAGCTCTTGGTTTTAATATTCCTTTTTGTTTGATTAAGTGTTACTTAATCAGTAATTTCTCTAAGATGAGATTAGGGACCCGGGTCCCCACAACAGGTGGTATCAGAGAATAAGTTTCTGGATTAAGATAGAAGTTGATGAGCGGGGTAGATTGCGTCTGTCTGATTGATTTATATGGCATGAGATTACATGTTTTATCTGATTATGTGCATTATATGCAAACATGATTTATATTGCAAGACTTATATGATTGCATGATTATGTGCTTTCATTGCTACTGCATGCTCTATGTGCAATATGATTCCAGATTATCCTCGATCAGAACTTGAATTCTCATGAGAATGCTTAATAGAGAAGGATGGAACAAATTGAAGAATATGATATTGTTTATGCACTAATTTGTTTGCTAATTAGATATGCCACCCCGTAAAGCATTGATGACTAGACAGACAGTGAATATTCCTCAGCCAGAACAGCTGAATATACCACAGCCAGTGGTTGAGCCTCAGAATGCACAGGGTAGTACATTTGCTGATATGATGGATGTTACAGCTACACCCATGGAGACTCTGTTGAAACGATTTCAGTCGTTCAACCCGCCAAAACTGAAAGGCATGGAAAATTCAGTTGATTGTGAGAATTGGCTTGAAGATGAAGAACAACTGTTTGACTCGCTAGATTATTCAGCTGCACCCATTGAGACTGTGTTGAAACGATTTCAGTCGTTCAACCCGCCAACACTGAAAGGCACAGAAAATTCAGTTGATTGTGAGAATTGGCTTGAAGATATAGAACAGCTGTTTAACTCGCAAGATTATTCAGATGATCGTCGTATTAGAAATACATCAACTTCATGAAGTTGACAAGAGTTGGTGGATTACTACAAAAAGAGCTTTGGAACATCGAGGTACAACTATCACCTGGATTGTCTTTAAAACTGAGTTCTATCAACGTTTCTTTCCAGTATACTACAGGAAAGATAAGGGTGATGAATTTTCCAATCTGAGGCAAGGAAATTTGGATATCGAAGAATATGTGGCCAAATTTTCAAGTCTTTTGAAATTTGCCCCACATATAGCGGCGACTGATGAAGCTATGGCAGATCAGTTTATTAATGGTCTCAATCCAAATGTGTTTACTTTAGTGAACATTGGACGACCCAATAATTTTGGTGAAGCACTGAATAAAGCTAAGGGAGCAGAAGCAGGTTTATTGCGACAAATAGGAGCACCGTTCATTCCACAGCCATCTCCACAGCCTGTATCAACATCAGTGCCACAGAATCCGCCACCATTTCAGCAACCATCCTACAGATTTGAGGGTGGAAGCAGTGGCAGAAAGGATTCGAGATTCAAACCTAAAGGTAAACAGTTTAAGAATCCTGGTGGTGGTCGACATGCTACTGATCAGTGTAGAGGGGTATCAAGTGTTTGTAATATTTTTCGTCAACCTGGTTACTATGCCAAGGTAGGTCCTCAAAGAGTAACTGACAGAACCACTGGTGCAAGTTCTTCTCGACCACTCCCTCAAGCAGAAAGGCAATTAGTGCATTCATTCCAGCCATAGCAACAGACTCGACCAGGAGAAAGCCAGACTATGACTCAACCTCCTAGGCAACAGGCTCGAGTATTTGCACTTACTGAGGATCAGGCTCAGCAGCACCTGTGTTGGAAAAAACGCGGCGTTCAGATCAACTGAATTGATACCCGGTGCAGCGGAAGTTTAAAAATTTAAGTATGGAACAATTCCATAGTGTGGGTATCAAATCTTATGATTAAATTTATTTGTGTGTAAAAATTAAATAACTGTTATATAATTTTTACCTTTAATCTCAAATCGAGATTCTGGACACCAACAAATTTCTCTGCTCTTGTTGTATCTCCCTGGAACTGATGAATAATCTTTTCTTCAATCAGGTCCACGAATAGAGGTTTAATCCCTCTGATAGATTGCACTAGAAAATCTATCAGAAGTTTTCTACGAAGAGAATAACGAATTTGATTCGCTAATCCAGACTGCAATTCAAAATCACAGACCGGAAAATCTCAGTTAGAGTGAGGGAGGGGCGGTGGCCACAAGAGTGAGAGAGCTAGGGTTTTCGAAAAACTGTCTCTCAAATTATGACCTGTTGTGTGTAATTTCTGTACTGCAATAACTTATTTATAATGCAGGCCACTAACAGCTTAGGGCCCATTAGTCATAAGTTCAGGCCCGACAAGCAAAGCCCGCATGTTCAGAAATTAATATAAAATTCATCGTGATTCTGATTGATAAACCGATTTCACCAATGTGCATAGAAACCATTTCTGCACATTTTAAAGACAAGATAAATTTTTCTGAATCCGAATTCAGTGGTTTCCAAAAATGTCCATCCCTATGTCATTTTAGGAAATCCTACTCCCTTACTCTTATTTAAGAAGTCCAACTTATTTGTTCATTAAATTTAACTCTTTAAATTTAACTATCTCAACGGGGATTAAAAATCCATTACTCTGTGTGACCCTCAATGGTTCAGGGATACAGCTAGCCATGGGCTCACAACTCCTTGTGACTCGGAACAACACTTTCCGACTTGCCCATCGAATCATGGTAAAGCGCCTAGCAACATCGCCCCATGATTCCCTAGGTATCACTGATAGTGCCTACAAGAACCAGTAGATTTTGGTTAGCGTACAGTACGGTCCCTTCATCCATATATCCCGATCGAATCAACAACCATTGGTATATCGAGAGTCGCTCAAGATTCGATAACTATGAAATACATCTTGAAGATCAAATTAGTGACATCGCATGTGCTACTAAGAAACCATTTCTTAAATCACATCAAGTACTCTGGCCAGAGATTCGTCACACTAATATCTCCTCAGATCGCATAGGATATCCACACTCGCAAGTATGTGGTGAATCCTTGACAACAATGCATCGACTCCTATATGTGTTGTAACTGTACCCAATCCCGACACCTGATGACCCCAATAGAGTCGGTAAACGAGTCAAAGCACAGTACTAGCATATAGAGTCTCCATGATGTTTCAAGTAGTAAGGACTAATGGTGTACAACCAAAACCGCGGACTTTATCCACTCGATAAGTGATAACCACTTGGAAAGTCCGGATAGGGTAGTTCGATCATTCATCATATGAATATCCATTTGCATGCTTCGAACATCTCCATGTTCCATACCAATGAAACGTGGTACTCTGCATCGCAAATGCTAGTCTCAAACTCGAGCGATCCTTATCCTTATTATCGGACGGCTCAATCGACTAGGAACAGTTTAGAATATACAGTGACTATAAGATGTGTTTCATGATAGACATCCCCATGTTCTACCACATCTTACATACACTATAGTATATTCAAGGTCTTTATCAAAACAACAATAGTATATCACAATATAACAATATGAAGAAAGATAAAGTCATTGCCATTAATAAAAGTGTAAATTATATTAAACAAAAGATTGTTTATACAAAGAGTCATCAAAGCCCATAGCCACAAGTTGCCTCACTGGGCACCCACTCTTTCAATCTCCCACTTGCCCTATAGCCAACTAGTCATACTACGTAGACCCATTGCTTCGCGATGTTTGTCAAATAATGGTCCTGGCAAGGGCTTAGTAAGTGGATCAGCGATATTGTCTGCAGAGGCCACTCGTTCGACAGTGATGTCTCCTCTTTCCACAATCTCCCGGATGATGTGGTATTTCCTCAGTACGTGTTTGGATCTTTGATGAGACCTTGGTTCCTTTGCTTGAGCAATGGCACCCGTGTTGTCACAGTACACCGGGACTGGACCAACAAATTCAGGAATGACGCCCAACTCTTGGACAAAATTCCTCATCCAAACGGCCTCTTTAGCAGCAGCTGATGCTGCAATGTATTCAGCCTCAGTGGTGGAATCCGCCGTGGTGTCCTGCTTGGAACTCTTCCAAGAGACAGCACCGCCATTGAGCATGAACACAAATCCAGAGGTTGACTTCGAGTCATCCACGTCACTTTGGAAGCTAGAGTCGGTATAGCCTTCCAATTTTAGTTCTCGTCCTCCATATACCATGAACATATTCTTAGTCCTTCGTAAGTACTTAAGAATGTCCTTCACGGCTTTCCAATGCATTTGACCGGGATTAGCTTGATATCTGCTCGTGACACTCAGAGCAAATGCTACATCCGGTCTGGTAGATATCATCCCATACAGGATACTACCTATAGCTAACGCATATGGTACATGTGTCATATTCTCTATCTCTTCATCAGTCTTGGGACACATCGACTTGGATAGAGAAACTCCATGACACATGGGTAGATGTCTTCTCTTGGACCCATCCATTGAAAACCGTTTCAATATGGTGTCGATGTAGGTTGATTGAGTGAGTCCTATCATTCTCTTAGATCTATCTCTATAGATCTGTATCCCAAGAATGTAGGATGCCTCACCCAAATCCTTCATCGAGAATCTACCTGATAACCATATCTTTGTTGACTGCAACATCCCTACATCATTCCCAATGAGTAGGATGTCATCAACATAAAGTACTAATAATGTCACAGCATCCTTAACTACTTTCTTGTACACGCATGGTTCCTCCGGGTTCTTGATGAAACCAAAATCTTTTATTGTTTCATCAAATTTCTGGTTCCAACTTCTTGATGCTTGTTTTAGACCATAAATTGATCTCTGAAGCTTGCATACCTTATGCTCGCTTCCCATGGATGTGAACCCCTCAGGCTGCTTCATATAGATTTCTTCCTTAATGTCTCCATTAAGAAAAGCAGTCTTCATATCCATTTGCCATATCTCATAGTCATACCATGCAGCTATGGCGATAAGGATTCTTATGGACTTGAACATTGCAACTGGTGAAAAGGTTTCATCATAGTCAACTCCTTGTCTTTGAGTATAACCTTTTGCCACCAATCGCGCCTTGTAGGTCAATACCTTACCATCAGGCCCAACCTTTCTCTTGTAGATCCATTTACACCCTATTGGAACAATTCCATCGGGAGGATCTACTAAAGACCAAACTTGGTTTGTATGCATCGAATCTAATTCAGACTGCATAGCTTCAAGCCATAAATTTGAATCCGCATCAGAAATTGCTTCTTTGAAGTTTCTTGGATCACATCCAACATTGGGTTCATCTTGATCCCCTTCATGAAGAAGACCATATCGAATAGGAGGTCTAGAAGTCCTCTCGGATCTTCTAGGTACAGGCGTGTCCAGCAATGGTTCCTGAGGTGTAGGATCGTTATTTTGTATTTCGGGTTCTTCTCGAATTTCTTCGAGTTCCATCATCTCGCCTTTCTTATCCAATAAGAACTCCTTCTCCAAGAAGGTGGCATTCCTTGAAACAAACACCTTTGTTTCAGCAGGATAATAGAAATAATATCCGATTGAATTCTTTGGATACCCTACAAAATAACATAAGCTGGATCGACTATCCAACTTATCTCCCACTGTCCGCTTCACGTAAGCTTGACATGAAAGAGTGGGTGCCCAGTGAGCCAACTTGTGGCTATGGGCTTTGATGACTCTTTGTATAAACAATCTTTTGTTTAATATAATTTACACTTTTATTAATGGAATTGACTTTATCTTTCTTCATATTGTTATATTGTGATATACTATTGTTGTTTTGATAAAGACCTTGAATATACTATAGTGTATGTAAGATGTGGTAGAACATGGGGATGTCTATCATGAAATACATCTTATAGTCACTGTATATTCTAAACTGTTCCTAGTCGATTGAGCCGTCCGATAATAAGGATAAGGATCGCTCTAGTTTGAGACTAGCATTTGCGATGCAGAGTACCACGTTTTATTGGCAGGGAACATGGAGATGTTCGAAGCATGCAAATGGATATTCATAGGATGAATAATCGAACTACCCTATCCGGACTTTCCAAGTGGTTATCACTTATCGAGTGGATAAAGTCCGCGGTTTTGGTTGTACACCATTAGTCCTTACTGCTTGAAACATCATGGAGACTCTATATGCTAGTGCTGTGCTTTGACTCGTTTACCGACTTTATTGGGGTCATCAGGTGTCGGGATTGGGTACAGATACAACACATATAGGAGTCGATGCATTGTTGTCAAGGATTCACCACATACTTGCGAGTGTGGATATCCTATGCGATCTGAGGAGATATTAGTGTGACGAATCTCTGGCCAGAGTACTTGATGTGATTTAAGAAATGGTTTCTTAGTAGCACATGCGATGTCACTAATTTGATCTTCAAGATATATTGCATAGTTATCGAACTTTGAGCGACTCTCGATATACCAATGGTTGTTGATTCGATCGGGATATTTGGATGAAGGGACCGTACTGTACGCTAACCAAAATCTACTGGTTTTTGTAGGCACTATCAGTGATACCTAGGGAATCATGGGGCGATGTTGCTAGGCGCTTTACCATGATTCATTGGGCAAGTCGAAAAGTGTTGTTCCGAGTCACAAGGAGTTGTGAGCCCACGGCTAGCTGTATCCCTGAACCATTGAGGGTCACACAGAGTAATGGATATTTAATCCCCGTTGAGATAGTTAAATTTAAAGAGTTAAATTTAATGAACAAAGAAGTTGGACTTCTTAAATAAGAGTAAGGGAGTAGGATTTCCTAAAATGACATAGGGATGGACATTTTTGGAAACCACTGAATTCGGATTCAGGAAAATTTATCTTGACTTTAAAATGTGCAGAAATGGTTTCTGTGCACATTGGTAAAATCGGTTTATCAATCGGAGTCACGATGAATTTTATATTAATTTCTGAATATGCGGGCTTTGCTTGTCGGGCCTCAACTTATGACTAATGGGCCCTAAGCTGTTAGTGGCCTGCATTGTAAATAAGTTATTGCAGTACATAAATTATACACAACTGGTCATAATCTTGAGACAGAAAAATCGAAACCCTAGCCTCCTCTCTCTCAAAATTCGGCCGAACACCCTCCCTACTCTGGTTGAGATTTTCCGGTCTGTAATTTTGAATTGCAGTCAGGATTAACGAATCAAATTCGTGATTCTCTTCGCAGAAAACTTCTGATAGATTTTCTAGTGCAATCTATCAGAGGGATTAAACCTCCATTCGTGGACCTGATTGAAGGAGTATTGTTCATCAGTTCCAGGGAGAGACAACAAGAGCAGATTAAATCTGTTGGTGTCCAGAATCTCGATTCGAGATTAAAGGTAAAATTATATAATTGTTATTTAATTTTACACGCACATATAATTTAATCGTATGGTTGATACCCACACTATGGAATTGTTCCATACTAAAATTTTTAAACTTCCGCTGCACCGGGTATCAATCGTGATTGATCTGAACGCCAGTTTTCCAACAGTGGTATCAAAGCCAGGTTGCTCAGATCAAACGATTAAATTAATCGATTGTACAAAAATTTTTGAGTCTCGGTTTTTTAAAAACAAAATAAATATTTTAAATAAAAAATTTTTTTTTTCGGGCAAAACCCGGGCAGCGATTGGATCGCTGCCCGGTGGGGCAGCGAAGGCGGTGCACGGCGCCACCCAAAGGGGGCGCACAGCGCCGCCCACGGCGGCGCACGTCGCCGCCCAGGGCGGCGGATGGCGCCGCCAGGGCAGCGCTCGACGCTGCCCAGCGCAGCGCAGGGCAGCGCTCGGCGCTGCCCAGGGGCGCCGCCAGGGCAGCGATTGTCGCTGCCCTAAGGGGGCAGCCGGGCTGCCCCGGCCCGCGCCCACGGGTGCGGGCCGGCCCGGGAGTGTCCCGGGCGGCCCGCGGGAAAAAATTATTTTTTTACTTAAAATTAATTTTAATGTGTTAAAATTTTATTTTTGGTCCGGTCAAAAATTGTTTTTGATTGGTTCACGAGGCATCGGATCGAATTGTTCGAATCCAAAAATTTTAAAATTGATTTTTGGATAAATTTGAATTTTTGGAAAATTTTAATATTTTATCCTTAAATTGAATTTTGAAATCAATTATTTTTGGTACAATTGATATAAGATTTGATCTTATGGATATATTAAGTAAAATATGATTTTATCTATAAAATTGGATTTTGTAGATAAAATATGATTTTATTTGATAAAAGGTAAAATATGATTTTATATGTAAAATATGATTTTATATATAAAATATGATTTTATCCTGTTTAAATTTAAATTGCCATATGCATGTTATCCAATAAATTAATTTTGAATTAAATGTTATTGGATAAGGATGATCGATTGTCATGACCAATTTTGTAGGTGTATGTTAGGAATTTACATTTGTTTTTATTGTTGTTGGTTTTATTAATGGGCCTGGTTTATGGCCCAATATGAATGTCATATTTAATAAAAGTGGGCTTGGTTTATGGCCCGTTCCCACCCCTAAAAATGTATCCCCTACTTGTCATTGTTATTTATTGTAAATACATTAGATTTAGTGGGAGATCAAGATTTGAAGATGGAGGTGGACCCAGCAGACAATAAAGACTGAAGAAATGTAAATTGGAAGCAAATGTAATAGGATTGCATTGCATACTGCATATTACCTAGGATTGGACTAAGACTCGTGATTGGCAACCACGGGTCAATTAGAAATGGAATCGATCATCCTATATAATATATGATATTATGATTGTATGCATGTTTTAGACATAATTGTATGAATCCGGCAAGCATACAATAATTTGAAAAATGATGAGACAAATTTTCATAATTAAAAATCCCTCATTTTAAATATGATTTAAAATTGATATCAAGATAAATAAAGGAAATTTAAATTTGTTTAAATGTTCCTACCTTCCATCAACGGTCAATGTATGTGATGCTACCCGCGGATACGGTCCGGCTCATATTATTGGGGGGGCCCGTCCGTCGAAAAGCTGTACATTGGATCGACACATGTTGTAAGTTGGGTGGAACTCCCATGGGATCGGCTCATATTATTGGGGGATCCACATGGCGACCGTCCATCACAACTTAATATTGATGGGTCGTCTTGACATGTCACTATAAACGGCGTCATATTATTGGGCCCTTATTGGACATGAGGTAAATACATGGGGGTTGCTTTGGAAGCAATTGGGCTCTACCTTTTGAGAATTATGGTTGGCTAATATTATTCGGGACCATAAGTTTGTCAAATGGACTCCATGTTCTCACTAAGGAAAAGGTTTCCCGTTTTCACTAGAGGGTAGTGAAATCGTTAAAATAGTGGGAGTGAGATTCATAAAATTAAATTTCGCCTATTTTATGTCTTAGTAAATTACTTAAACAATCATTGATATTTGTCTGTTTTCTTTTCAGTATTTCACAATATGAATTCGCGTAATCCATTATTCTCGATCCTCGAACAAAACAAGTTGACTGGCGCAAACTATACGGAATGGTTCCGGAAGTTGAAGATTGTCTTGACTTCGGAGAAGATGCTCTACGTGTTAGAGAAATCACCTCCGAAGGAAGCACCAGCTGATGTAAGTCCGGAGGAATTGGCCAAACTTGATGCATGGTGGGACCATGACATCAAGACCAAATGCTATATGCAAGCCTCGATGTCTGATGAACTCCAGAGGCGATTTGAGGACACCGTGAATGCTGCTGACATTCACGCTCAACTCAAGGAACTTTTTGGGGCTCAATCGAGGGCTGAAAGTTTCGCTACTATTAAGGAGCTGATGACATGTCGCATGCGTGAAGGGACTTCGGTCCGTGATCATGGGGTACGAGTGATTTGGCTCATACAGAAGTTGGCAACCCTTGATTTGGTGTTGGAGCATGAACTCAACGTGGATTTACTGCTTCTGTCTCTTCCTTCTTCGTTTGACGGATTTGTGGTAAATTTCAATATGAACAAGATAGAGGCCACCCTTGAAGAGATGGTCAATATGCTTGTGACATATGAATCCACATTAAAGAAGGATAAACCAGCTTTCTTGGTGGGCTCCTCATCTTCTGCTAAGAAGGGGCCAAGTATGAAGGGTAAGAAACGTTCTGCCCCACCCAAGAAAGTCGAGCCCGAGAAGAAGCACAAGACAAAGGCTTCAAAAATGGAAAAATCCAAAGATGTTTTCCATTACTGCAAGAAGCCCGGTCATTGGAAGCGCAACTGCAAGGAATATCTAGAGCAGTTGGGAACTGCAAAGGGTATGTTCTATATTGAAATAAACATTTCACTTAATACTACTTCTTGGGTATTGGATACCGGATGTGGATCTCACATTTGCAATGATTTGAAGGTGATGACAAGAAGTCGCAGGCTTAGAATGGGTGAGACCCAGCTGAGGCTCGGGAATGGTTCCAGAGTTGAAGCTACAGCCATTGGAGATGTTTGTTTAATTGTGCAGAACGGTTTTAAGTTATTTTTAAGAGATGTTTTATTTGTTCCGGATTTAATTAAAAACATTATTTCTGTTTCTATGCTAGATAGAGATGGTTATTCTTGCAATTTTGTGAATGGGATTTGCAATATTTACAAGAATGAATGTTTGATTGGAAATGGACAGCTTGAAAACGATCTATACAACTTAAAACTAAAAGACGTTCCAATAAATTATGTTGATAAACCGGCGACAACAAACAAAAGGAAAATCGATAGTCAAAACCCGGCAAACCTTTGGCACGCTAGACTGGGTCATATTTCCTCAAGGAGGATGAACAAGCTAGTGGGAGAGGGCATGTTTGATATGTCTGATACTAACTCTCTACCTACTTGTGAATCCTGCCTAAAAGGAAAAATGACTAAATCTCCTTTTAAGGGGAAACCTGAGCGTAGTCAAAATCTGTTGGATTTGATCCATACAGATGTTTGTGGTCCATTTAGAGTAGGGACTCAACATGGCCACACCTACTTTATTACCTTTACTGATGATTATTCAAGGTATGGGTATTTATATTTAATGAAATATAAGTCTGAAGCATTTGAAAAGTTCAAAGAATTCAAGGCTGAAGTAGAAAACAAACTAGGTAAAAGTATTAAAGCACTTCGATCGGATCGAGGTGGAGAATACTTGAGTACCGAGTTTTTGGACTATCTAAAAGAGAATGGGATTCTCTCTCAGTGGACTCCTCCTATGACACCACAGCTTAATGGTGTATCGGAGCGTCGTAATCGAACTTTGTTGGACATGGTTCGATCCATGATGAGCTTCACTGAGCTTCCACCTTCGTTTTGGGGCTATGCACTTGAAACGGCGGTATTGTTGTTGAACAACGTCCACACTAAAGCAGTGGACAAAACACCATACGAGTTATGGAATGGCAAAGATCCTAAGTATTCGTACTTGAGGATTTGGGGATGTCCTGCTTACGTGAAGCAGACAGTGGGAGACAAGTTGGATAGTCGATCCAGCTTATGTTATTTTGTGGGGTATCCAAAGAATTCAATCGGATATTATTTCTATTATCCTGCTGAAACAAAGGTGTTTGTTTCTAGAAATGCCACCTTCTTGGAGAAGGAGTTCTTATTGGATAAGAAAGGAGAGATAATGGAACTCGAAGAAGTTCGAGAAGAACCCGAAATACAAAATAACGATCCTACGCCTCAGGAACCATTGCTGGACACGCCTGAACCTAGAAGATCCGAGAGGACTTCTAGACCTCCTATTCGATATGGTCTTCTTCTTGAAGGGGATCAAGATGAACCCAACATTGGATGTGATCCAAGAAACTTCAAGGAAGCAATTTCTAATGCAGATTCAAATTTATGGCTTGAAGCTATGCAGTCTGAATTGGATTCGATGCATACAAACCAAGTTTGGTCTTTAGTAGATCTTCCTGATGGAATTGTTCCAATAGGGTGTAAATGGATCTACAAGAGAAAGCTTGGGCCTGATGGTAAGGTATTGACCTACAAGGCACGATTGGTGGCGAAAGGTTACACTCAAAGACAAGGAGTTGACTATGATGAAACTTTTTCACCAGTTGCAATGTTCAAGTCCATAAGAATCCTAATTGCCATAGCTGCATGGTATGACTATGAGATATGGCAAATGGATGTGAAGACTGCTTTTCTTAATGGAGACATTAAGGAAGAAATCTATATGAAGCAGCCTGAGGGGTTCACATCCATGGGAAGCGAGCATAAGGTATGCAAGCTTCAGAGATCAATTTATGGTCTAAAACAAGCATCAAGAAGTTGGAACCAGAAATTTGATGAAACAATAAAAGATTTTGGTTTCATCAAGAATCCGGAGGAACCATGCGTGTACAAGAAAGTAGTTAAGGATGCTGTGACATTCTTAGTACTTTATGTTGATGACATCCTACTCATTGGGAATGATGTAGGGATGTTGCAGTCAACAAAGATATGGTTATCAGGTAGATTCTCGATGAAGGATTTGGGTGAGGCATCCTACATTCTTGGGATACAGATCTATAGAGATAGATCTAAGAGAATGATAGGACTCACTCAATCAACCTACATCGACACCATATTGAAACGGTTTTCAATGGATGGGTCCAAGAGAGGACATCTACCCATGTGTCATGGAGTTTCTTTATCCAAGTCTATGTGTCCCAAGACTGATGCAGAGATAGAGAATATGACACATGTACCATATGCGTCAGCTATAGGTAGTATCATGTATGGGATGATATCTACCAGACCGGATGTAGCATTTGCTCTGAGTGTCACGAGCAGATATCAGGCTAATCCCGGTCAAATGCATTGGAAAGCCGTGAAGGACATTCTTAAGTACTTATGAAGGACTAAGAATATGTTCATGGTATATGGAGGACGAGATCTGAAATTGGAAGGCTATACCGACTCTAGCTTCCAAAGTGACGTGGATGAATCGAAGTCAACCTCTGGATTTGTGTTCATGCTGAATGGCGGTGCTGTCTCTTGGAAGAGTTCCAAGCAGGACACCATAGAGGATTCCACCACTGAGGCTGAATACATTGCAGCATCAGCTGCTGCTAAAGAGGCCGTTTGGATGAGGAATTTCGTCCAAGAGTTGGGCGTCATTCCTAAATTTGTTGGTCCAGTCCCGGTGTACTGTGACAACACGGGTGCCGTTGCTCAAGCAAAGGAACCAAGGTCTCATCAAAGATCCAAACAAGTACTGAGGAAATACCACATCATCCGGGAGATTGTGGAAAGAGGAGACATCACTGTCGAACGAGTGGCCTCTGCAGACAATATCGCTGATCCGCTTACTAAGCCCTTGCCAGGACCATTGTTTGACAAACATCGCGAAGCAATGGGTCTACGTAGTATGACTAGTTGGCTATAGGGCAAGTGGGAGATTGAAAGAGTGGGTGCCCAGTGAGCCAACTTGTGGCTATGGGCTTTGATGACTCTTTGTATAAACAATCTTTTGTTTAATATAATTTACACTTTTATTAATGGCAATGACTTTATCTTTCTTCATATTGTTATATTGTGATATACTATTGTTGTTTTGATAAAGACCTTGAATATACTATAGTGTATGTAAGATGTGGTAGAACATGGGGATGTCTATCATGAAATACATCTTATAGTCACTGTATATTCTAAACTGTTCCTAGTCGATTGAGCCGTCCGATAATAAGGATAAGGATCGCTCGAGTTTGAGACTAGCATTTGCGATGCAGAGTACCACGTTTCATTGGTAGGGAACATGGAGATGTTCGAAGCATGCAAATGGATATTCATAGGATGAATAATCGAACTACCCTATCCGGACTTTCCAAGTGGTTATCACTTATCGAGTGGATAAAGTCCGCGGTTTTGGTTGTACACCATTAGTCCTTACTACTTGAAACATCATGGAGACTCTATATGCTAGTACTGTGCTTTGACTCGTTTACCGACTCTATTGGGGTCATCAGGTGTCGGGATTGGGTACAGTTACAACACATATAGGAGTCGATGCATTGTTGTCAAGGATTCACCACATACTTGCGAGTGTGGATATCCTATGCGATCTGAGGAGATATTAGTGTGACGAATCTCTGGCCAGAGTACTTGATGTGATTTAAGAAATGGTTTCTTAGTAGCACATGCGATTTCACTAATTTGATCTTCAAGATGTATTGCATAGTTATCGAATCTTGAGCGACTCTTGATATACCAATGGTTGTTGATTCGATCGGGATATTTGGATGAAGGGACCGTACTGTACGCTAACCAAAATCTACTGGTTCTTGTAGGCACTATCAGTGATACCTAGAGAATCATGGGGCGATGTTGCTAGGCGCTTTACCATGATTCGTTGGGCAAGTCGGAAAGTGTTGTTCCGAGTCACAAGGAGTTGTGAGCCCACGGCTAGCTGTATCCCTGAACCATTGAGGGTCACACAGAGTAATGGATATTTAATCCCCGTTGAGATAGTTAAATTTAAAGAATTAAATTTAATGAACAAAGAAGTTGGACTTCTTAAATAAGAGTAAGGGAGTAGGATTTCCTAAAATGACATAGGGATGGACATTTTTGAAAACCACTGAATTCGGATTCAGGAAAATTTATCTTGACTTTAAAATGTGCAGAAATGGTTTCTGTGCACATTGGTAAAATCGGTTTATCAATCGGAGTCACGATGAATTTTATATTAATTTCTGAACATGCGGGCTTTGCTTGTCGGGCCTCAACTTATGACTAATGGGCCCTAAGCTGTTAGTGGCCTGCATTATAAATAAGTTATTGCAGTACATAAATTATACACAACTGGTCATAATCTTGAGACAAAAAAATCGAAACCCTAGCCTCCTCTCTCTCAAAATTCGGCCGAACACCCTCCCTACTCTGGTTGAGATTTTCCGGTCTGTAATTTTGAATTGCAGTCAGGATTAACGAATCAAATTCGTGATTCTCTTCGCAGAAAACTTCTGATAGATTTTCTAGTGCAATCTATCAGAGGGATTAAACCTCCATTCGTGGACCTGATTGAAGGAGTATTGTTCATCAGTTCCAGGGAGAGACAACAAGAGCAGATTAAATCTGTTGGTGTCCAAAATCTCGATTCGAGATTAAAGGTAAAATTATATAATTGTTATTTAATTTTACACGCACATATAATTTAATCGTATGGTTGATACCCACACTATGGAATTGTTCCATACTAAAATTTTTAAACTTCCGCTGCACCGGGTATCAATCGTGATTGATCTGAACGCCAGTTTTCCAACAGGACATCCCCAAATCCTCAAGTACGAATACTTAGGAGCTTTTCCATTCCATAACTCGTATGGTGTTTTGTCCACTGCTTTAGTGTGGACGTTGTTTAACAACAATACCGCCGTTTCAAGCGCATAGCCCCAAAATGAAGGTGGAAGCTCAGTGAAGCTCATCATGGATCGAACCATGTCCAACAAAGTTCGATTACGACGCTCCGATACACCATTAAGCTGTGGTGTCATAGGAGGAGTCCACTGTGAGAGAATCCCATTCTCTTTCAGATAGTCCAAAAACTCGGTACTCAAGTATTCTCCACCTCGATCCGATCGAAGTGCTTTAATACTTTTACCTAATTTTTTTTCTACTTCAGCCTTGAATTCTTTGAACTTTTCAAATGCTTCAGACTTATATTTCATTAAATATAAATACCCATACCTTGAATAATCATCAGTAAAGGTAATGAAGTAGGTGTGACCATATTGAGTCCCAACTCTAAATGGTCTACAAACATCTGTATGGATCAAATCCAATAGATTTGAACTACGCTCAGGTTTCCCCTTAAAAGGAGATTTAGTCATTTTTCCTTTCAGGCAGGATTCACGAGTAGGTAGAGAGTTAATATCAGACATATCAAACATGCCCTCTCCCACTAGCTTGTTCATCCTCCTTGAGGAAATATGACCCAGTCTAGCTTGCCAAAGGTTTGCCGGGTTTTGACTATCGATTTTCCTTTTGTTTGTTGTCACCGGTTTATCAACATAATTTATTGGAACGTCGTTTAGTTTTAAGTTGTATAGATCGTTTTCAAGTTGTCCATTTCCAATTAAACATTCATTCTTGTAAATATTGCAAATCCCATTCACAAAATTGCAAAAATAACCATCTCTATCAAACATAGAAATAGAAATAATGTTTTTAATTAAATCTGGAACAAATAAAACATCTCTTAAAAGCAACTTAAAACCGTTCTGCAAAATTAAACAAACATCTCCTATGGCTGTAGCTTCAACTCAAGAACCATTCCCGAGCCTCAGCTGGGTCTCACCCATTCTAAGCCTGCGACTTCTTGTCATCACCTGCAAATCATTGCAAATGTGAGATCCACATCCGGTATCCAATACCCAAGAAGTAGTATTAAGTGAAATGTTTATTTCAATATAGAACATACCCTTCGCAGTTCCCAACTGCTCTAGATATTCCTTGCAGTTGTGCTTCCAATGACCGGACTTTTTACAGTAATGGCAAACATCCTTGGATTTTTCCATTTTTGAAGCCTTTGTCTTGTGCTTCTTCTCGGGTTCGACTTTCTTGGGTGGGGCAGAACGTTTCTTACCCTTCGTACTTGGCCCCTTCTTAGCAGAAGATGAGGAGCCCACCAAGAAAACCGATTTATCCTTCTTTAATGTGGATTCATATGTCACAAGTATATTGACCATCTCTTCAAGGGAGGCCTCTATCTTGTTCATATTGAAGTTTACCACAAATCCGTCAAACGAAGAAGGAAGAGACAGAAGCAGTAAGTCCACGTTGAGTTCATGCTCCAACACCAAATCAAGGGTTACCAACTTCCGTATGAGCCAAATCACTCGTACCCCATGATCACGGACCGAAGTCCCTTCACGCATGCGACACGTCATTAGCTCCTTAACAGTAGCGAACCTTTCAGCCCTCGATTGAGCCCCAAAAAGTTCCTTGAGTTGAGCGTGAATGTCAGCAGCATTCACGGTGTCCTCAAATCGCCTCTGGAGTTCATCAGACATCGAGGCTTGCATGTAGCATTTGGTCTTGATATCATGGTCCCACCATGTATCAAGTTTGGCCAACTCCTCTGGACTTACGTCAGCTGGTGCTTCCTTTGGAGGAGATTTCTCTAACACGTAGAGCATCTTCTCCGAAGTCAAGACAATCTTCAACTTCCGGAACCATTCCGTATAGTTAGCGCCAGTCAACTTGTTTTGTTCGAGGATCGAGAATAGTGGATTACGCGAATTCATCTTATGAAATACTGAAAAGAAAACAGACAAATATCAATGATTGTTTAAGCAATTTACTAAGACATAAAATAGGCGAAATTTAATTTTATGAATCTCACTCCCACTATTTTAACGATTTCACTACCCTCTAGTGAAAATGGGAAACTTTTTCCTTAGTGAGAACATGGAGTCCAATTGACAACCTTATGGTCCCGAATAATATCAGCCAACCATAATTCTCAAAAGATAGAGCCCAATTGCTTCCAAAGCAACCCCCATGTGTTTACCTCATGTCCAATAAGGGCCCAATAATATGACGCCGTTTATTGTGACACGTCAAGATGACCCATCAATATTAAGTTGTGATGGACGGTCGCCATGTGGATCCCCCAATAATATGAGCCGATCCCATGGGAGTTCCACCCAACTTACAACATGTGTCGATCCAATGTACAGCTTTCCGACGAACGGGCCCCCCCAATAATATGAGCCGGACCGTATCCGCGGGTAGCATCTCATACATTGACCGTTGATGGAAGGTAGGAACATTTAAACAAATTTAAATTTCCTTTATTTATCTTGATATCAATTTTAAATCATATTTAAAATGAGGGATTTTTAATTATGAAAATTTGTCTCATCTTTTTCAAATTATTGTATGCTTGCCGGATTCATACAATTATGTCTAAAACATGCATACAATCATAATATCATATATTATATAGGATGATCGATTCCATTTCTAATTGACCCGTGGTTGCCAATCACGAGTCTTAGTCCAATCCTAGGTAATATGCAGTATGCAATGCAATCCTATTACATTAGCTTCCAATTTACATTTCTTCTGTCTTTATTGTCTGCTGGGCCCACCTCCATCTTCAAATCTTGATCTCCCACTAAATCTAATGTTTTTACAATAAATAACAATGACAAGTAGGGGATACATTTTTAGGGGTGGGAACGGGCCATAAACCAAGCCCACTTTTATTACATATGACATTCATATTGGGCCATAAACCAGGCCCATTAATAAAACCAACAACAATAAAAACAAATGTAAATTCCTAACATACACCTATAAAATTGGTCATGGCAATCGATCATCCTTATCCAATAACATTTAATTCAAAATTAATTTATTGGATAACATGCATATGGCAATTTAAATTTAAACAGGATAAAATCATATTTTATATATAAAATCTTATTTTACATATAAAATCATATTTTACCTTTTATCAAATAAAGTCATATTTTATCTACAGAATCCAATTTTATAGATAAAATCATATTTTACTTAATATATCCATAAGATCAAATCTTATCATCAATTGTACCAAAAATAATTGATTTCAAAATTCAATTTAAGGATAAAATCTTAAAATTTTCCAAAATTCAAATTTATCCAAAAATCAATTTTAAAATTTTTGGACTCGAACAATTCGATCCGATGCCTCGTGAACCAATCAAAAACAATTTTTGACCGGACCAAAAATAAAATTTTAACATATTAAAATTAATTTTAAAATAAAAATAATTTTTCCCGCTGGCCGCCCGGGTTATTCCCGGGCCGGCCCGCACCCCCGTGGGGTCGGGACGGGCAGCTCGGCTGTCCCCTAGGGCAGCGCCGAGCGCTGCCCTGCGCTGCGCTGGGCAGCGCCGAGCGCCGCCCGGGGCAGCGATCCAATCGTTGCCCGGGTTTTGCCCGGAAAAAAAATTTTTATTTAAAAAATATTTATTTTGTTTTAAAAAACCGAGACTCAAAAATTTTTGTACAATCGATTAATTTAATCGTTTGATCTGAGCAACCTGGCTCTGATACCACTGTTGGAAAAACGCAGCGTTCAGATCAACTGAATTGATACCCGGTGCAGCGGAAGTTTAAAAATTTAAGTATGGAACAATTCCATAGTGTGGGTATCAAATCTTACGATTAAATTTATGTGTGTGTAAAAATTAAATAACTGTTATATAATTTTTACCTTTAATCTCGAATCGAGATTCTGGACACCAACAGATTTATCTGCTCTTGTTGTATCTCCCTGGAACTGATGAATAATCTTTTCTTCAATCAGGTCCACGAATAGAGGTTTAATCCCTCTGATAGATTGCACTACAAAATCTATCAAAATTTTTCTACGAAGAGAATAACGAATTTGATTTGCTAATCCAGACTGCAATTCAAAATCACAGACCGGAAAATTTCAGGTAGAGTGAGGGAGGGGCGGCGGCCACAAGAGTGAGAGAGCTAGGGTTTTCGAAAAACTGTCTCTCAAATTATGACCTGTTGTGTGTAATTTTTGTACTGCAATAACTTATTTATAATGCAGGCCACTAACAGCTTAGGGCCCATTAGTCATAAGTTCAGGCCCGACAAGCAAAGCCCGCATGTTCCGAAATTAATATAATATTCATCGTGACTCCGATTGATAAACCGATTTCACCAATGTGCACAGAAACCATTTCTGCACATTTTAAAGTCAAGATAAATTTTTCTGAATCCGAATTCAGTGGTTTCCAAAAATGTCCATCCCTATGTCATTTTAGGAAATCCTACTCCCTTACTCTTATTTAAGAAGTCCAACTTCTTTGTTCATTAAATTTAACTCTTTAAATTTAACTACGGGGATTAAAAATCCATTACTCTGTGTGACCCTCAATGGTTCAGGGATACAGCTAGCCGTGGGCTCACAACTCCTTGTGACTCGGAACAACACTTTCCGACTTGCCCATCGAATCATGGTAAAGCGCCTAGCAACATCGCCCCATGATTCCCTAGGTATCACTGATAGTGCCTACAAGAACCAGTAGATTTTGGTTAGCGTAAAGTACGGTCCCTTCATCCATATATCCCGATCGAATCAACAACCATTGGTATATCGAGAGTCGCTCGAGATTCGATAACTATGCAATACATCTTGAAGATCAAATTAGTGACATCGCATGTGCTACTAAGAAACCATTTCTTAAATCACATCAAGTACTCTGGCCAGAGATTCGTCACACTAATATCTCCTCAGATCGCATAGGATATCCACACTCGCAAGTATGTGGTGAATCCTTGACAACAATGCATCGACTCCTATATGTGTTGTAACTGTACCCAATCCCGACACCTGATGACCCCAATAGAGTCGGTAAACGAGTCAAAGCACAGTACTAGCATATAGAGTCTCCATGATGTTTCAAGTAGTAAGGACTAATGGTGTACAACCAAAACCGCGGACTTTATCCACTCGATAAGTGATAACCACTTGGAAAGTCCGGATAGGGTAGTTCGATCATTCATCATATGAATATCCATTTGCATGCTTTGAACATCTCCATGTTCCCTACCAATGAAACGTGGTACTCTGCATCGCAAATTCTAGTCTCAAACTCGAGCGATCCTTATCCTTATTATCGGACGGCTCAATCGACTAGGAACAGTTTAGAATATACAGTGACTATAAGATGTTTTTCATGATAGACATCCCTATGTTCTACCACATCTTACATACACTATAGTATATTCAAGGTCTTTATCAAAACAACAATGGTATATCACAATATAACAATATGAAGAAAGATAAAGTCATTGCCATTAATAAAGGTGTAAATTATATTAAACAAAAGATTGTTTATACAAAGAGTCATCAAAGCCCATAGCCACAAGTTGGCTCACTTGGCACCCACTCTTTCAATGTTAGGAATTTACATTTGTTTTATTGTTGTTGGTTTTATTAATGGGCCTGGTTTATGGCCCAATATGAATGTCATATGTAATAAAAGTGGGCTTGGTTTATGGCCCGTTCCCACCCCTAAAAATGTATCCCCTACTTGTCATTGTTATTTATTGTAAATACATTAGATTTAGTGGGAGATCAAGATTTGAAGATGGAGGTGGGCCCAGCAGACAATAAAGACAGAAGAAATGTAAATTGGAAGCTAATGTAATAGGATTGCATTGCATACTGCATATTACCTAGGATTGGACTAAGACTCGTGATTGGCAACCACGGGTCAATTAGAAATGGAATCGATCATCCTATATAATATATGATATTATGATTGTATGCATGCTTTAGACATAATTGTATGAATCCGGCAAGCATACAATAATTTGAAAAAGATGAGACAAATTTTCATAATTAAAAATCCCTCATTTTAAATATGATTTAAAATTGATATCAAGATAAATAAAGGAAATTTAAATTTGTTTAAATGTTCCTACCTGCCATCAACGGTCAATGTATGAGATGCTACCCGCGGATACGGTCCGGCTCATATTATTGGGGGGGCCCGTTCATCGGAAAGCTGTACATTGGATCGACACATGTTGTAAGTTGGGTGGAACTCCCATGGGATCGGCTCATATTATTGGGGGATCCACATGGCGACCGTCCATCACAACTTAATATTGATGGGTCATCTTGACATGTCACAATAAACGGCGTCATATTATTCGGCCCTTATTGGACATGAGGTAAATACATGGAGGTTGCTTTGAAAGCAATTGGGCTCTACCTTTTGAAAATTATGGTTGGCTGATATTATTCGGGACCATAAGTTTGTCAATTGGACTCCATGTTCTCACTAAGGAAAAAGTTTCCCGTTTTCACTAGAGGGTAGTGAAATCGTTAAAATAGTGGGAGTGAGATTCATAAAATTAAATTTCGCCTATTTTATGTCTTAGTAAATTGCTTAAACAATCATCGATAATTGTCTGTTTCATCTCAGTAATCCACATGTTTCTATTCTTCAACAAAACAAACTCATTGGCGCAAACAATACAGAATGATTCCATAAGTTAAGATTGTCCTAAGTTCGGAAAAGATTTTCTAAGTGTTAGAAAAGGCTTCTCCGAAAAACAGCCCCGACTGATGTAACTGCCAAAAGGTTGGCCAAACTAGAGAAATGGTTGGACCATGATCTCAAGGCCAAATGTTACATGCAAAATTGTACAAGTCTAAACAAGTTTGACATCACTGCAAGAAACCCGGTCATTGGAAGCGTAACTGCAAGGAATATCTAGAGCAATTGCGAACTGCGAAGGGTATGTTTTACATTAAAATAAATGTTTTCTTAATACTAATTCTTGGGTATTGGATACCAGATGTAGATCTCATATTTGCAATGAGTTGCAAATGATGACAAGAAGTAACAGGCTTAGAATGGGTGAGACCCAGCTAAGGCTCGGGAATGGTTCCAGAGTTGAAGCTAAAGCCGTAGGAGATGTTTGTTTAATTTTGCAGGACGGTTTTAAGTTACTTTTAAGAGATGTTTTATTTGTTCCAGATTTAATTAAAAACATTATTTCTATTTCTATGCTTGATAGAGATGGTTATTCTTGCAATTTTGTGAATGGGATTTGTAATATTTACAAGAATGAATGTTTGATTGGAAATGGACAACTTGAAAATGATCTATACAACTTAAAACTAAAAGATGTTCCAATAAATTATGTTGATAAACCGGCAACAACAAACAAAAGAAAAATCGATAGTCAAAACCCGGCAAACCTTTGGCACGCTAGGCTAGGTCATATTTCCTCAAGGAGGATGAACAAGATAGTGGGAGAGGGCATGTTTGATATGTCTGATATTAACTCTCTACCTACTTGTGAATCCTGCCTGAAAGGAAAAATGACTAAATCTCCTTTTAAGGGGAAACCTGAGCGTAGTCAAAATCTGTTGGATTTGATCCATACAGATGTTTGTGGACCATTTAGAGTTGGGACTCAATATGGCCACACCTACTTCATTACCTTTACTGATGATTATTCAAGGTATGGGTATTTATATTTAATGAAATATAAGTCTGAAGCATTTGAAAAGTTCAAAGAATTCAAGGCTGAAGTAGAAAACAAGCTAGGTAAAAGTATTAAAGCACTTCGATCGGATCGAGGTGGAGAATACTTAAGTAACGAGTTTTTAGACTATCTGAAAGAGAATGGGATTCTCTCTCAGTGGACTCCTCCTATGACACCACAGCTTAATGGTGTATCGAAGCGTCGTAATCGAACTTTGTTGGACATGGTTCGATCCATGATGAGCTTCACTGAGCTTCCACCTTTGTTTTGGGGCTATGCGCTTGAAACGGTGGTATTGTTGTTAAACAACGTCCACACTAAAGCAGTGGACAAAACACCATACGAGTTATGGAATGGCAAAGCTCCTAAGTATTCGTACTTGAGGATTTGGGGATGTCCTGCTTACGTGAAGCGGACAGTGGGAGATAAGTTGGATAGTCGATCCAGCTTATGTTATTTTGTAGGGTATCCAAAGAATTCAATCGGATATTATTTCTATTATCCTGCTGAAACAAAGGTGTTTGTTTCAAGGAATGCCACCTTCTTGGAGAAGGAGTTCTTATTGGATAAGAAAGGCGAGATGATGGAACTCGAAGAAATTCGAGAAGAACCCGAAATACAAAATAACGATCCTACACCTCAGGAACCATTGCTGGACACGCCTGTACCTAGAAGATCCGAGAGGACTTCTAGACCTCCTATTCGATATGGTCTTCTTCTTGAAGGGGATCAAGATGAACCCAATGTTGGATGTGATCCAAGAAACTTCAAAGAAGCAATTTCTGATGCGGATTCAAATTTATGGCTTGAAGCTATGCAGTCTGAATTAGATTCGATGCATACAAACCAAGTTTGGTCTTTAGTAGATCCTCCCGATGGAATTGTTCCAATAGGGTGTAAATGGATCTACAAGAGAAAGCTTGGGCCTGATGGTAAGGTATTGACCTACAAGGCGCGATTGGTGGCAAAAGGTTATACTCAAAGACAAGGAGTTGACTATGATGAAACCTTTTCACCAGTTGCAATGTTCAAGTCCATAAGAATCCTTATCGCCATAGCTGCTTGGTATGACTATGAGATATGGCAAATGGATGTGAAGACTGCTTTTTTTAATGGATACATTAAGGAAGAAATCTATATGAAGCAGCCTGAGGGGTTCACATCCATGGGAAGCGAGCATAAGGTATGCAAGCTTCAGAGATCAATTTATGGTCTAAAACAAGCATCAAGAAGTTGGAACCAGAAATTTGATGAAACAATAAAAGATTTTGGTTTCATCAAGAACCCGGAGGAACCATGCGTGTACAAGAAAGTAGTTAAGGATGCTGTGACATTCTTAGTACTTTATGTTGATGACATCCTACTCATTGGGAATGATGTAGGGATGTTGCAGTCAACAAAGATATGGTTATTAGGTAGATTCTCGATGAAGGATTTGGATGAGGCATCCTACATTCTTGGGATACAGATCTATAGAGATAGATCTAAGAGAATGATAGGACTCACTCAATCAACCTACATCGACACCATATTGAAACGGTTTTCAATGGATGGGTCCAAGAGAGGACATCTACCCATGTGTCATGGAGTTTCTCTATCCAAGTCGATGTGTCCCAAGACTGATGAAGAGATAGAGAATATGACACATGTACCATATGCGTCAGCTATAGGTAGTATCATGTATGGGATGATATCTACCAGACCGGATGTAGCATTTGCTCTGAGTGTCACGAGCAGATATCAAGCTAATCCCAGTCAAATGCATTGGAAAGCCGTGAAGGACATTCTTAAGTACTTACGAAGGACTAAGAATATGTTCATGGTATATGGAGGACGAGAACTAAAATTGGAAGGCTATACCGACTCTAGCTTCCAAAGTGACGTGGATGACTCGAAGTCAACCTCTGGATTTGTGTTCATGCTCAATGGCGGTGCTGTCTCTTGGAAGAGTTCCAAGCAGGACACCACGACGGATTCCACCACTGAGGCTGAATACATTGCTGCATCAGCTGCTGCTAAAGAGGCCGTTTGGATGAGGAATTTCGTCCAAGAGTTGGGCGTCATTCCTGAATTTGTTGGTCCAGTCCCGGTGTACTGTGACAACACGGGTGCCGTTGCTCAAGCAAAGGAACCAAGGTCTCATCAAAGATCCAAACACGTACTGAGGAAATACCACATCATCCGGGAGATTGTGGAAAGAGGAGACATCACTGTCGAACGAGTGGCCTCTGCAGACAATCTCGCTGATCCACTTACTAAGCCCTTGCCAGGACCATTATTTGACAAACATCGCGAAGCAATGGGTCTACGTAGTATGACTAGTTGGCTATAGGGCAAGTGGGAGATTGAAAGAGTGGGTGCCCAGTGAGCCAACTTGTGGCTATGGGCTTTGATGACTCTTTGTATAAACAATCTTTTGTTTAATATAATTTACACTTTTATTAATGGCAATGACTTTATCTTTCTTCATATTGTTATATTGTGATATACTATTGTTGTTTTGATAAAGACCTTGAATATACTATAGTGTATGTAAGATATGGTAGAACATGGGGATGTCTATCATGAAACACATCTTATAGTCACTGTATATTCTAAACTGTTCCTAGTCGATTGAGCCGTCCGATAATAAGGATAAGGATCGCTCGAGTTTGAGACTAGCATTTGCGATGCAGAGTACCACGTTTCATTGGTATGGAACATGGAGATGTTCGAAGCATGCAAATGGATATTCATATGATGAATGATCGAACTACCCTATCCGGACTTTCCAAGTGGTTATCACTTATCGAGTGGATAAAGTCCGCGGTTTTGGTTGTACACCATTAGTCCTTACTACTTGAAACATCATGGAGACTCTATATGCTAGTACTGTGCTTTGACTCGTTTACCGACTCTATTGGGGTCATCATGTGTCGGGATTGGGTACAGTTACAACACATATAGGAGTCGATGCATTGTTGTCAAGGATTCACCACATACTTGCGAGTGTGGACATCCTATGCTATCTGAGGAGATATTAGTGTGACGAATCTCTGGCCAGAGTACTTGATGTGATTTAAGAAATGGTTTCTTAGTAGCACATGCGATTTCACTAATTTGATCTTCAAGATGTATTGCATAGTTATCGAATCTTGAGCGACTCTCGATATACCAATGGTTGTTGATTCGATCGGGATATATGGATGAAGGGACCGTACTGTACGCTAACCAAAATCTACTGGTTCTTGTAGGCACTATCAGTGATACCTAGGGAATCATGGGGCGATGTTGCTAGGCGCTTTACCATGATTCGATGGGCAAGTTGGAAAGTGTTGTTCCGAGTCACAAGGAGTTGTGAGCCCACGGCTAGCTGTATCCCTGAACCATTGAGGGTCACACAGAGTAATGGATTTTTAATCCCCGTTGAGATAGTTAAATTTTAATAGTTAAATTTAATGAAGAAAGAAGTTGGACTTCTTAAATAAGAGTAATGGAGTAGGATTTCCTAAAATGACATAGGGATGGACATTTTTGGAAACCACTGAATTCGGATTCAGAAAAATTTATCTTGACTTTAAAATGTGCAGAAATGGTTTCTGTGCACATTGGTGAAATCGGTTTATCAATCGGAGTCACGATGAATTTTATATTAATTTCTGAACATGCGGGCTTTGCTTGTCGGGCCTGAACTTATGACTAATGGGCCCTAAGCTGTTAGTGGCCTGCATTATAAATATGTTATTTCAGTACAGAAATTACACACAACAGGTCATAATTTGAGAGACAGTTTTTTGAAAACCCTAGCTCTCTCACTCTTGTGGCCGCCGACCCTCCCTCACTCTACCTGAGATTTTCCGGTCTGTGATTTTGAATTGCAGTCTGGATTAGCGAATCAAATTCGTTATTCTCTTCGTAGAAAACTTCTGATAGATTTTCTAGTGCAATCTATTAGAGGGATTAAACCTCTATTCGTGGACCTGATTGAAGAAAAGATTATTCATCAGTTCCAGGGAGATACAACAAGAGCAGAGAAATCTGTTGGTGTCCAGAATCTCGATTTGAGATTAAAGGTAAAAATTATATAACAGTTATTTAATTTTTACACACACATAAATTTAATCGTAATTTTTGATACCCACACTATGGAATTGTTCCATACTTAAATTTTTAAACTCCCGCTGCACCGGGTATCAATTCAGTTGATCTGAACGCCGCGTTTTTTACAACAAACCATACACCTGTCCAAACACGATCGGAGCCTCCGATCCTGAATTGGAGCATCCGATCTCCTGCTGACGTCGCCAGTGACGTAATATTTCAAGACAGCTGGCAGGAGGGGTTCAGAGCCTCCGAACTCCGTTCGGACCGTTCGATAATCTTTGGAGCTTCCCAGCTATTTTCGAGTGTTCTGGATCCATTTCCGAACTTTGTTAATCCATTGGGAATTTCCTTAATCATGTTTTATGTAATCTAAACATGATCATTGGATTAATTACAATTAATCCTCGATTCCGGATATGGGTTAATACAGGTCATCGAAATTAATCCATACATGGAAAATATTAAAACTAATATTTTTTTCATAAAATCCCATATTCTAGACAATTTAACATATAAGTTTTCATGCTGCTAAAAATTTCCTCGTAAGTAAGTTCTGTGAATTTTTTTTGGACCTTACAACTCTTTCCTCAAAAGAATTTCGTCCTTGAAATTCGACTTATCAAATAACTCCGGATAACGACTACGCATCTCTGCCTTGGTTTCCCAAGTAGCTTCCTCTACCAAATGATTCCGCCACACCACTTTGACCATCTTAACCTCTCTATTCCTCAATTTTTGAACTTTTCTGTCCAAGATTTGAACAGGTATCTTCTCGTATGACAATTTTGGCGTCCACTCTAGGGTTGTCAAAACTCAACCCACCTGCCAATCCGATACGAGTCGACCCAAAAATATTGGGTTAGGGTTGGGGGGATTTTGGATTCGGGATGAATCGGTTTGACCCGAAAGCTAAGTCAAAAAAATTCATCGGGTTTGGGTTGGGTTCGTCAACCCGTGTTAACCCGAGATGACCCGAAACTTTTAATTATTATTATTTTTATATAAAATTAAGAAATATTTGCTACATTTTTATATGTTGTATGTTTGAAAAAAAATTATTTTATATTGATATAATATATTTTCGTCATTTAATGTTTATTTTGTAAAATTTTATTTTTCAAAATAAGTTTTTATTTTTCATAATAAGTATATTTTAAATTTTCTACAACTAGACTTTTAAATTTAAATTAAATTATATATAAGCTAGATTTTGTTATTATGTGATTAAATTAAATATTATTATTATTATTATTATTATTATTATTATTATTATTATTATTGTGTGTTTGAATTTATATTTAATTATTTTGTTAAAAAAATAAAATCGGGTTAGTCGGGTTGGGGTTCGGGTTCGGGTTGGGCATTTTTGGGTTGGTTTTGGTTCGGGTTCAATCGGTTCGGGTTAAGAATTTTTTTTAAATATATTTTCGTCAACCCGAACCGAACCTACCTGAATTGACACCCCTGGTCCACTGGACCGGTTCATGACGAATCAATTGAGAAGGATTCGTAATATACTTCATGAGCATGAAGATACGAAAAACATTATGAATTCTAGAAAGAATAGGAGGTAAGGAAACTCGATATGCTCGAGTCCCTACTCTAGCTAGGATTCAAAGGGTACTATGTACCTCGGACTCAGCTTTCCTCTCCCCCTTCAAACTCCAAGTCTCTATGTCATTGGTCGGCATAGCTCTTTTGACTTGAGTCGTATGCATTCTATCTCTTACTATGGCCACTAGGCTCACTGTTTGAGCCACTATCTCCGGCCCCAAAACTGCTCGTTCTCCAACCTCGTCCCAATGCAATGGAGTCCTACACTTCCTTCCATACAAAGCCTCATAAGGAGCCATCTCAATTAGCTTGATAACTATTGTTGTTCGTGAACTCCACTAATGACAGTTTTGACTCCCAATTTCCTCGAAAGTCAATTACACAAGATAATATTAGAACTTCTATAATCTGAATTACTCTCTCTGATTGACCATCGGTCTGTGGGTGAAAAGCAGTACTAAAAAACAAGTTTCGTACCAAACCCATGATGCAAAATTATCCAAAACCACGAAGTAAAATTAGGAACTTTGTCATACACTATTCGGGCGAGAACTCCATGCAATCGGACAATCTCACGAATATAAATCCAGCATATTGTTTCATCGTGAATGTCGTTCTCATTGCTAATAAGTGTGCTGACTTCGTCAATCTACCGACAATCACCCAAATGGCATTAGATCTTTGTGTTGTATTTGGTAATCCTACCACGAGGTCCATGATGACATCTTCTCACTTTCACGTGGGGATAAGAAGTTGTTTCAACAATCTACTGGTCTTTGATGTTCAGCAATCACTTGATGACATGTAATACATTCGCTCACAAACTTAACGATGTCTTACTTCATTCTCGGCCACCAATTCAACAACTGCAAGTCTTTGTACATCTTCGTATGATAGGATCGATTTGGGGAGATTCTTTGAGTTACAATAGATCATTCTTGAAATATTGAACACCGATGAATTAAATCAAGTTTGGTTGTCAAACCAAGTGGAAGACACTCAAAATAATCCTTCGAAGAAACTGACTAATCAATTTGTAAATCATTTTAAAAGATATGCAAGTTGAATGTGTAAAACTTTTTGGTTAAAGCATTTTATCAAACATTTTGTATGCAACATTTTGGTATGTGAAAGAACACATAAAACGCTTCAAAAAACCATCCAAAAACAACAACAATAAGTAAATGAGATAAAGTAAAGAGGCACGAATTTGTTTATGAATGTTCGGAGATAAAATTCCTACATTACCCCCTTTTTCTTCACGTGAAGGACCCACTAGAAGACTTTGGTTTATACAACTCACTCCACACTTAGGACTTATCCCTTTACTAAGTTGGAACTCCTAGCATTCTCGATTTTAGGTCTCAACTTCACAATTCACATAATATTTAACGTCTCTTATGCCAAGGATACAAACACAATCTTTATCTTTAATGTCTTTGTATGAATACTCGCTCAACTATTATTTGAAGCTCATCTCTCTTGTATATGTGAGTCATTGTGTGTGTGAATAAATGATTTTTTTACAGTGTATTTATCTCTCAAATGTATCCTCACACATTGGGGGAAAAGCTCTCACAAATCTAATGTATCTATTTAGGCTCTCCTTTTTGGGCTTGCTCTAATTTAAGCTAAATTTCTACATATAGGTTATCATATTTTGAATCCTATTCCAAAGCTTGTATATATAGGCTCCAAGAGTGATATATATGTTAGCCACAATAATATGACCATTGGAAAATATTCTGTACTATTCCAAAAAAACAACGGTCATATTTTTCTTGCTGACAGTTTTTCTTGTCTTGGACTGCCCTTGGAGAAGTCGGCTTGGAATGGAGTAGTAGGCATTTGAGTGAGCAGTTGGAGCATGATTCGTTGATTTCTGGGCAGAGTGATCAAAAAAAGTTGTAGCCCTTCATCTTAGCTTTCCAACACATCAAGAATAACACAATTTTTATGTCATTTGAGAGATTTATGCTTGAAATACCAGACCTATTCCAAAATAGTTGAGAACAAGACAATCAGGAGCAGTCGGCACTTTGAGTGAAGCATTTGGTACATGAGGGAGCTGTTGGAGCATGATTCATTGATTTCTGGGCAAAGTGATAAACATGAAAGTTTTATTCCTTAGTCTTTTATTTCCACGAAATCAAGAATGACTCCATTTAAAGTTTTTATGAGAGATATATCCTCAAAATACCAGACTATTCCTGAAATTATGCTTTGCAGAATTTCAGCGCAGACCTAGAGACTTCAATGCCATTTATCAGCTCTTTATGCTCCGATTCCGACCTTGACTTGTGAAGATGATTTGTATACCATGGTCTTAGTTCGTAACACATATTGAATTGTTCTATTTGGATAACTGAGCTACAAGATGTGGCAAAAATACCAGAACTGATTTGTCAAACTTCTTGCTACCATAAATTAGTAAAGTTCAATGAAGCACCACTTTGACCTAGCTAAGATCCGAATTGGTCCGACTGGTATGAGATATGAATTGAATATTTTTTAGTTGGATGTTCAACAGTTCTTGGAGATTGGTCATTTGGATCTCCGAGCTATGAGATATGCTCAAAACAAGAAGTTGCGCCAGAAAACTAAGTTGTGTTGAAATTATATTTCAACACCTTATCACTTCCAATTTGTGATCAACCAACTACACAATCAATTAAATATGTTAGAAACATAGCAATGATTTTTTTCATCATCAAAATCAAGATTGATCTGTAAAAACAGACCCAACATCTCCCCATTTTTTAGGAACACAAAACTTGGACAAAAATATGCATAATGAAACTCAAGAAATGCAAAACATGTTTTTATACAACATATTTCTCCCAATTTTTTTGAAAATTAAAAAGGTTCGAGAATATGAGAAATGATGAGCTCCACCTCAAAGTTTGAATAAAAAAAGTTTGTAAAAATATAAGGTAAATCCAGTATGCCTGACTGAATTTTTTTCATCATTTCTCCCCCTTGCTAAAATCCATTTCATGATTTTAAAAGCATGAATGCAATGCAAGAAAATATCCGACACATTAATACGTGAATCAAGCATCTAGCTTCAACAAGAATGAGCAACTCAAAATCATATATTTCAACCAATACAAAATCAAGACATGGTTTCCAGTTCCAATATTCAAAAGCATTGCAAGTGTTCTTTATTAATCATTAAGCACAACCAACAAATGTAAGTGTGCTAACCAAGCTAGCATAAGATGAAATATATAATTGGCATTTTACTCAAGTAATATAGAATAAATAAAAACTGGAGCAAGTGTACCGAGTTTTCTTGATGATTGACCGCTTATTTTGGTATCTACTAGCAATTGCACTAGGGCAAGTAATAGTATAAGGATTTAAGTCCAAGTGTCGAACCCTTAGAGACTGTTATTAGCAATTACCAAAATATAATTATTTCTACTTAATTTAGACTAACAAATAAAATTGATTTCAGGATTTTAGCTAGGAAATAAAATTGAAAATGAAAACAATTCAAATAAACTGCAAAATAATTTTTAATTTTAATTCAATGAAGAAAAAGATTCGATCAAGGACACACGTAGGTACCAAAAAAATCATGCAACGAGTAGCCGATTTAGGACTCAGATTAAATCTCAAATTACAGTGAATTCTCCTAACTTGTTTAAAATTATATTTCTAGAATAATTAAACATATCCAAATGTTGACGGATTAATCTTTCATAATTAAAATCAAATTAAAATGCATTAAGAATCATGAGAATTCAGTTTGCACCTAAAACCACAAAATAAAATCGAATACTATTTCTAGTCGATTTAACCTTGTTTTGATTAATGAAGTGATCGAAATCAATTCCTCCTTTGTCGACTTGGAATCGATTAACATGCAAGTAAACAGTTGGCCAGATCATTCACAAGACAAATTTAAATCCAAAAATCAATAATATAAAACCAAATCAAAAAATCTCAAACAAACATTCAAGTTTTTTGCATAAATTTGTTCGGCCCAATCACATGGCCTTGATCGAAATAAAAACTATTTGTAACGCCCCGTTTTTATCTTAAATGAGTTTATTTGAGTTAATCGGAGATTGCAGAGTTCACGAGCCGACTTGATTTTGATCAGGGTCCTTTTTTCAAATTTTGGAAATTTCAGGGACTAAAACGCAAATAGGGGATTTAATATATTATCTACACTTGTATTGACTTTTGAAAGAATTCCTCCTCCTCCTCACAACCGAGAGATTCCATTGAAACGCCCCAAGATTTCTCCAAGCTCCTAGATTTCAGTCCGAGCTCGATCCGGCCGTTGGAATTTATTTCTGAAGGTAGATTATCGATCACTGCAGTGAGAGCTCTGTTATATCGTAAGTTCTTCTTCGATCTGATACATTATAGTTTTTGGATGTTGTTAGAATCGTTCTAGATTCTAGTATGTTGTTCTTGACAGAGTTCTGATCGTTTATTATCTGTCGGTTTTGAAATAGAGTGACGTTCGGAATTGTTATGATTTTTGGAAGCCATTTTCGAAAATCATGGTTTTGAGATTTGTTGGGTTTTTCTTGTTGTTGTTGTATTAGCATTGAATTGAGTTGTTATCGATATTGAACTGCAGTATGCGTTGCTGGTTTTTTCAGTTATAGCCGTTATGCCGTCGGTTTGAGTTTTGGAGATTTCGAACCATTTTTGAGTTATGAACTTGGCTTGTAAGTTGATCGTGATTATTGATCAATCATCTCTTGTATCTAAACAGATTCATTTGGAGTTTTCAAGCCCTGAGTTAGCAGCTGTTTGATCGTTTCAGAGATTTGAATGAAGAACGGTATAAAGAGTTTACCTTGAACCATTACCTTGTTGTTGTATAGATTGGTTAGAATTTGATACAATCTCTTTGTAGCGTATCCAGACTTGGGAGCTACTGCATTGAAAGGTAAAAGCAGTCATCTTAGCGGGATAGCATACTCGGGAATGTGGTTCTCGAGTTTTCCCTTTGAAATCATATACTTGCATTTACACTTGTTCTAGCATGAGGAACTTGTGTCTTGTTTGATTGTATTGGCTTTTGTTAAATGACTTATGTGTTATGTTTATGTTATGCATTCATTTTCAGCCAATCTTGTTTTCAGCGGGCAGAACCGCCCTTTTTGTTTAGACGTTTGGGAACTATGATTGAGTGGCCTAGGTCGTAGTCGTTTTGCCTAGTGCTAGCATACTCATTATAGTTTCTCAAAGTCTAGAGGAGTGAGATACGTGGCACCACCTCGATTGGGAGAGTCGGTGAGTTGTTACGTGATCTTATCCTCGGGATCCCAAATGCACAGCAGCAATCCCTCGTTTATCAGATTGATATCCCGGTTTAAAAGACATGCATTCATTTTGTTGTTATTAATTTAATTGTTATATTGAAATCATGTTGATTGTTGTATTAATTGTTATGTTTCTTTTACTGGGAATGTCGTTCTCACCGGTTATCTGGCTGTTGCTTTGTTTTGTATGTGTACTTGGCAACAGGTGGGGCAGGATCAAGTCAGAAGAGGCATGGTTAGCTCCGAGAGAAAGTTGTAGCAGTGAGACTCGGTTTAGAAGTCGTGTCAGCATGTCTACCTAGTGTTGTTAGAATATGTTTAGATAACGAACTTCATTATTATGTTGTATTGTCATGCCAGCTTTGCCGTATTGCTATCATGGCATGTTCTATTTTGGAGTAGTTGTTAAACTCTAGAACTTCACGTATTAATCGGAGGAACTGTATTTTTAATGTATGTGTTGATTTGGATTGCATTGGAATAGTTTTAGACGGAATTGCAAAGCATGTTTTCTGCTGTTCTGTTTCTGCTGTAGGGGGCACCCGAGCTACAATTTTTAGCAGCCCGAGCGCACCCCACTCTGAGAACTAAGTAGCGCCTCTGTCCAGGGCGCGCTCGAGCAGCGGTTTTTGGCCGCCCGAGCGCGGCCCTTCTTAAAAAAAAATATTTTTCCTTTGCTTTGCTTTTAGTTCTTAGATCTTGGATGCTTAATTATTGTTTACTCCTTAATTATATGTTTAGAACCGAGGTCTCACATTAAGTGGTATCAAAGCGTTAAGATTTTTGGTTGAACTAGAGTGAGCGGGTATATCGAGTCTGCGTGTATTGGCTCCTCGCATGTGTTTGAATTATTTTAACTGTGTACTTAATTCCATGCGACCATGCTTTATTATTGAGAATTATTGAATTACATGGTTATGTGATTTTATTTATAAATCATGATCTACTTGAGATATAACTGTTTCTGTTATCGACCGGTATCCTGTATTCCAAGCGGTAGTAAGGGCACTTATTGTAGCGATTGAGATATCTCGTGTCCTAACCTTTGATTATCAGATGGGTCCTCGTCGAGTGATAAACAGAAACACACCGCCAGTTATTCCTACGACTGAGCAAGCTAGCACTGAAGTTGATCAGTTGGATGCTTCAGCGACTCCTATGGAAACCTTGCTGAAGAGGTTTCAGTCGTTCAATCCACCGTTGTTGATGGGTTCAGAAAATCCAGTTGACTGTGAGAGTTGGTTGGATGATATGGATCAGTTGTTTGATTCCATTGACTACACAGATGACCGCCGAATTAGGTTAGTAATTCATCAGCTGCGTGGTGGTGCTAAGAGCTGGTGGATCATGACAAAGAAAGCATTTGAGAGTAGAGGTACAGAAGTTACTTGGACTCTTTTTAAATCTGAGTTTTATAAGCGGTTTTTCCCTATCTCATATCGTAAGGATAAGGGAGCAGAGTTTGCAAATCTGAAGCAAGGGAATCTGAACATTGAAGAGTATGTGGCTAAGTTTGATAGTCTGTTGCGTTTTGCGCCACTAATTGCCAGAGATGAAGAAGCTAAGGCAGATCATTTCATTAATGGCTTGAATCCTGACATCTTCACTTTGGTGAACACTGCTAGGCCAGACAACTTCGGATGCCATGCATCACGCAAAGGGAGCAGAAGCAGGCTTGTGGAGGCAAAGAGGTAATCAAGGGGCACCTCAGCAGCAGAGGCAGTATCAGAACCAACCATCTTAGTACCAGAATCAGCCACCTCAGCATCAGAACCAGCAGCAGAGGTATGAAGGTGGTAACAGTGGGGGAAACAGAAAGGATCAGTACAAGGCAAGAAGTAAACAGTTCAAGAGGTAGGGGAATAGTTCGTCTAGTTCCAGTGGTTCGAAGCAATTCGGTTCAGGACCAAGTTCTGGGTCATCATCCTTGTACTGTAGCAAGTGTGGAGGAAGACACTCACCGGATCAGTGCGTGAGAGTCTTCGGTAATTGTAACACCTGTCAGCAACCGGGACACTTCTCTAAAGTGTGCCCACAGCGTAACAGAGATAGAGCTCAGAGTGGGAGTTCGTCTAGATCTGCAGCTCAGCCTGAGAGGCAGTCTTCTGCAGTGCACTCTTTCCAGCCTCAGCAGCAGAACAGATAGGGAGGTAGTAACAGTGCAAATCAGCCTCCGAGACAGCAAGAACGAGTCTTTGCTCTGACAGAGGATCAGGATCAAGAAGCACCTGATGATGTTATAGCAGGTAACTGTTTGATTTTTGTTCATTATGCTCATGTTTTGATAGATACAGGTGCTTCCCATTCCTTTATCTCTGAGAAATTCGTATTATTGCATGCTTTGCCAACTGAATTGTTGCCTACAGTAGTAGCTGTTACTTCACCTTTGGGTGGAGGAATTGTTTCTGTCAGATTAGTCAGGAACTGTGAACTGTGTTTTTAAGAAAATTTGTTAAAATTCGACTGTATTGTACTTGGACTGTCGGATTTTGATTGTATTGTCGGGATAGATGCTTTAACCAAGTACAGGGCGATAGTCGATTGTTTCCATAAAGTTGTCAGGTTCAGACCGGAAATGGCAGACGAGTGGAAATTCTTTGGTAAGGGTTCTCGATCTAGAATTCCTTTGATTTCAGTGTTATCTATGACTCATTTGCTACAGAAAGGTGCTGAAGGATTTTTGGTGTATGCAGTTGATGCACTGAAATCTAGCCCAGCTTTGGTCGATATACCAGTGGTTAGAGATTTTGCGGATGTGTTTCCAGAAGATGTTCCAGGATTGCCGCCTATTCGAGAAGTCGAATTCAGTATTGACTTAGTGTCAGGTACTCAACCTATTTCAAAAGCTCCTTATCGTATGGCACTTGTTGAATTGAGAGAGTTGAAGGAGCAGCTTGAGGATTTGATTGCCAAGGGATACATCAGACCTAGTGTATCTCCTTGGGGTGCTCCTGTGCTTTTTGTTCGGAAGAAGGATGGTTCTATGCGGCTCCGTATCGACTACCGCCAATTGAATCAGGCTACAGTTAAGAACAGATATCCTTTACCCCGAATAGATGACTTGTTTGATCAACTGCAGGGTTCTTCTGTCTACTCTAAAATTGATCTGAGGTCAGGCTATCATCAGCTGAGAGTGCGAAAAGAAGACGTTCCTAAGACCGCATTCAGAACGAGGTATGGTCACTTTGAGTTTATAGTCATGCCGTTCGGTTTGACTAATGCTCCAGCTATTTTTATGGGTTTGATGAACCATATCTTTCAGTGCTATCTTGATGAGTTTGTCATTATTTCCATCGATGATATTCTTATCTACTCGAAGAACCGTACTGACCATGCAGAGCACTTGAGAATCAGCTTGCAGATTTTGCGAGTTGAGCAGTTGTTTGCCAAGTTGTCCAAGTGTGAATTCTGGTTAGATCAAGTTGTCTTTCTCGGTCATATCATTTCTGAAGATGGGATTTCTGTCGATCCCAGCAAGATCGAAGCAGTTATGAATTGGCCTAGACCGACATCAGTACCTGAGATCCGAAGCTTCATGGGTTTAACTGGTTATTACCATCGTTTTATCGAGGGTTTCTCGTCTATTGCCAAGCCAATTACCCAGCTGACTCAGAAGAATGCGCCTTTTGTCTGGACTACAGATTGCGAGGCTAGCTTTGTAGATCTGAAGAGGAGACTGACCAGTGCTCCGATTCTTTCTATTCCAAAGGGTATTGGAGGTTTCACAGTCTATTGTGATGCTTCTAACCGAGACTTGGGTTGTGTTATTATGTAGCATAAGCATGTGATAGCGTATGCATCGAGGCAGCTGAAACCGCACGAGACTCGTTATCCGGTCCATGATCTTGAACTAGCTGCGATCATCTTTGCTCTAAAGATCTGGCGTCACTATCTTTATGGTGAGTCTTTCGAGATTTTTTCTGATCATAAGAGTCTTAAGTGCTTGTTTTCACAGGCAGAGCTGAATATGAGATAGAGAAGATGGTTAGATCTGTTGAAGGATTTCGACTATGAGATCAAGTATTATCCGGGGAAGTCGAATGCTGTTGCAGATGCCTTGAGCCAAAAGCTTTGTTCTTTATCTCTTTCTACTATCGGTGTTTCTCAGTTGGTCGATGATTGTTGCACTTCTGGTTTAGAGTTTGAAACAGATAGGAAGACTATCAGAGTATTTGCTATTCAAGCCGAGCCAGAGTTGTTTGTTGCGATCAGAGAAGCACAGAAGTCTGAGCCGAGCATTCAGGTTTTAGTAGAGAAAGTCAGAACTGGGCACCAGTCTGAATTCCAGGTTAGAGATGACGTCTTGTTTGTGAATAACCATATTGTTGTGCCTAATATTCCGGAGTTGAGACAGCGTATTCTCCGAGAGGCTTATTGCAGTCGGTTTAGCGTTCATCCTGGAGGTCGTAAGATGTACAACGATTTGAAGATTCAGTTCTGGTGGAAGAAAATGAAGAGCGACATCGCGAGGTTTGTATCTCGGTGTTTGAATTGTCAGCAAGTGAAAGCAGAGCGGAAGCGACCAGGTGGTCTATTGCATAGCTTATCTGTTCCAGAATGGAAATAGGATCACATTTCTATGGATTTCGTCACGAAGCTACCACGATCCATTCGAGGATGCGATGCTATTTGGGTAGTGATCGACCGATTGACGATGTCTGCTTGTTTTATTCCGTACAGGATGACGTATCGTCACGATCAGATGGCTGAGCTTTATGTTAGCAATGTTGTGAGACTGCATGGGGTGCCAAAGTCGATCTTTTCAGACAGAGACCCTAGATTCACTTCGCACTTCTGGCACAGTTTACAAGAGGCACTTGGTACTCATTTGCACCTGAGTACAGCTTATCATCCTCAGACAGATGGATAGTCAGAGCGGACTATCTAGACGTTAGAGGATATGCTGCGAGCGGTAGTGCTAGACTTTGGCACTAGTTGGCAAGATTCTTTGCCTCTTGTCGAGTTTTCTTACAACAACAGCTTCCAAGCGAGTATCGGTATGGCTCCTTTTGAGGCATTGTACGGTAAGAAATGCCGATATCCGTTGTTTTGGGATGACTTGTCCGAGTCACCAGATTTGGGACCGGATATGCTTAGAGATATGGCAGAGCAGGTTAAGATCATTCAGACCAGAATGAAGTCAGCTCAAGATAGACAGGCGAAGTATGCGAACGTCAGATGTAGACCTCTGAGTTTCGAGCAGGGATACCACATTTTCCTTAAGATTTCTCTGTTCAGAGGCACCATCAGATTTGGTAAGAGAGGAAAGTTATCTCCGAGATTCATCGGTCCGTACGAGATTCTCGAAAAGGTAGGCGATCTTGCCTACAGACTTGCACTTCCTCCATCTTTATCTGGTATTCACGACGTTTTTCACGTCTCTATGCTGCGAAAGTATCATCCAGATCCTTCTCATATCCTTCAGCCTGACGAAGCCGAGTTAGATGAGACTCTGAGCTACTTTGAACGACCGATTCAGATCCTTGATCGGAAAGAAAAGCAACTCAAAACCAAGTTGATTCCATTGGTGAAAGCGCAGTGGAGCCGTCACGGAGTCGAGGAAGCGACTTGGGAGACAGAGTCTGACATGAGACAACGTTTTCCAGAGCTATTCGGATGACGTGAGTTCTTCTTACTGTCTTTAGTTCTTTATTCTATCTTATGAGTTGTGGTTCTCGTTGATTTCGAGGACAAAATCTCTTCTTAGTAGGGGAGAATTGTAACGCCCCGTTTTTATCTTAAATGAGTTTATTTGAGTTAATCGGAGATTGCAGAGTTCACGAGCCGACTTGATTTTGATCAGGGTCCTTTTTCAAATTTTGGAAATTTTAGGGACTAAAATGCAAATAGGGGATTTAATATATTATCTACACTTGTATTGACTTTTGAAAGCATTCCTGCTCCTCCTCACAACCGAGAGACTCCATTGAAACGCCCCAAGCTTTCTCCAAGCTCCTAGATTTCAGTTCGAGCTCGATCCGGCCGTTGGAATTTATTTCTGAAGGTAGATTATCGATCACTGCAGTGAGAGCTCTGTTATATCGTAAGTTCTTCTTCGATCCGATACATTCTAGTTTTTGGATGTTGTTAGAATCGTTCTAGATTCGAGTATGTTGTTCTTGACAGAGTTCTGATCGTTTATTATCTGTCGGTTTTGAAATAGAGCGACGTTCGGAATTGTTATGATTTTTGGAAGCCATTTTCGAAAATCATGGTTTTGAGATTTGTTGGGTTTTTCTTGTTGTTGTTGTATTAGCATTGAATTGAGTTGTTATCGGTATTGAACTGCTGTCTGCGTTGCTGGTTTGTTCAGTTATAGCCGTTATGCCTTCGGTTTGAGTTTTGGAGATTTCGAACCGTTTTTGAGTTATGAACTTGGCTTGTAAGTTGATCGTGGTTATTGATCAATCATCTCTTGTATCTGAACAGATTCGTTTGGAGTTTTCAAGCCCTGAGTTAGCAGCTGTTTGATCGTTTCAGAGATTTGAACGAAGAACGGTATAAAGAGTTTACCTTGAACCATTACCTTGTTGTTGTATAGATTGGTTAGACTTTGATACAGTCTCTTTTGTAGCGTATCCAGACTTGGGAGCTACTGCATTGAAAGGTAAAAGCAGTCATCGTAGCGGGATAGCATACTCGGGACTGTGGTTCTCGAGTTTTCCCTTTGAAATCATATACTTGCATTTACACTTGTTCTAGCATGAGGAACTTGTGTCTTGTTTGATTATATTGGCTTTTGTTAAATGACTTATGTGTTATGTTTATGTTATGCATTCATCTTGAGCCAATCTTGTTTTCAGCGGGCAGAACCGCCCTTTTTGTTTAGACGTTTGGGAACTATGATTGAGTGGCCTAGGTCGTAGTCGTTTCGCCTAGTTCTAGCATACTCATTATAGTTGCTCAAAGTCTAGAGGAGTGAGATACATGGCACCACCTCGATTGGGAGAGTCGGTGAGTTGTTACGTGATCTTATCCTTGGGATCCCAAATGCACAGCAGCAATCCCTCGTTTATCAGATTGATATCCCGGTTTAAAAGACATGCATTCATTTTGTTGTTATTAATTTAATTTTTGTATTGAAAGCATGTTGATTGTTGTATTAATTGTTATGTTTCTTTTACTGGGAATGTCGTTCACACCGATTATCCGGCTATTGCTTTGTTTTGTATGTGTACTTGGCAACAGGTGGGGCAGGATCAAGTCAGAAGAGGCATGGTTAGCTCCGAGAGAAAGTTGTAGCAGTGAGACTCGGTTTAGAAGTCATGTCAGCATGTCTACCTAGTGTTGTTAGAATATGTTTAGATAACGAACTTCATTATTATGTTGTATTGTCATGCCAGCTTTGCCGTATTGCTATCGTGGTATGTTCTATTTTGGAGTAGTTGTTAAACTCTAGAACTCCATGTATTAATCGGAGGAACTGTATTTTTAATGTATGTGTTGATTTGGATTGCATTGGAATAGTTTTAGACGAAATTGCAAATCATGTTTTCTGTTGTTTTGTTTCTGCTGTAGGGGGCGCCTGAGCTGCAATTTTTAGCAGCCCGAGCGCACCCCACTCTGAGAACTCAGTAGCGCCTCTGTCCAGGGCGCGCTCGAGTGGCGGTTTTTGGCCGCCCGAGCGCGGCCCTCCTTAAAAAAAAAAAATTCCTTTGCTTTGCTTTTAGTTCTTAGGTCTTGGATGTTTAATTATTGTTTACTCCTTAATTAGATGTTTAGAACCGAGGTCTCACACTATTACTCAAACTTTAGCATAATTCACAATCAAGTTATTCAATCCAAAACATGAACAAAAAATCAAAAATAAAAAGAAAAGAAGAAGAGTAAAATGAGATTGAAGATGTAGCCGCCTCCTTTGCTCTCTAACACGTTCCGAACCCTTCATCATATGATAAGAGAGCTATTTATATGCTCAAATCTTCAAAATATAGTATGCTTCTCGGCCAAGGAATTTTCCAAAATTAAAACACTGAACGCTCTTCTCGCTCGAGCGGGAATTTTCTTAAGTACTTGAGAAGGACTAAGAATATATTCATGGTTTATGGAGGAAGAGAATTGAAATTGGAAGGCTATACCGACTCTAGCTTCCAAAGCGACGTGGATTACTCGAAGTCAACCTTTGGATTTGTAATCATTCTCAATGGCGGTGCTGTCTCTTGGAAGAGTTCCAAGCAAGACACCACAGCGGATTCCACCACTGAGGCAGAATACATTGCAGCATCAGCTGCTGCTAAAGAGGTCGTTTGGATGAGGAATTTCGTCCAAGAGTTGGGCGCAATTCCTGAAGTTGTTGGTCCAGTTCCAGTGTACTGCGACAACACTGGTGCCGTTGCTCAGGCAAAGGAACCAAGGTCTCATCAAAGATCCAAACACGTACTGAGGAAATACCACATCATCCAGAAGATTGTGGAAAGAGGAGACATCGCTGTCGAGAGAGTGGCCTCAACAGACAATATCGCTGATCCACTTACTAAGCCCTTGCCAGGACCATTGTTTGACAAACATCGTGAAGCAATGGGATACCGTTGTATGACTAGTTGGCTTTAGGGCAAGTAGGAGATTGAAAGAGTGGGTGCCCGGTTAGCCAACTTGTGGCTAAGGGCTTTTATGACTCTATGTATAAAAAAATCTTTGTTTAATATAATTTACATTCATTAATGGCATTTTCTTTGTCTTTCTTCATATTGTTATATTGTGATATACTATTGTTGTTTTGATAAAGACCTTGAATATACTATAGTGTAAGTAAGATGAGATAGTGAATAAAGAGAGATCACTATTATTAAACACATCTTATAGTCACTGTATATTTTAAACAGTTTCTAGTCAATTGAGTCGTCCGCTAATAAGGATAAGGATCGCTCGAGATTGAGACTAGAATTTGTGATGCCAAGTACCACGTTTCATTGGTAATGGACATGGAGATGTTCAAAGCATGCAATGGATATTCATATGATGAATGATCGAACTATCCTATTCGGACTTTCCAAGTGGTTATCACTTATTGAGTGGATAAAGTCCGCGGTTTTGGTTGTACACCATTAGTCCTTACTAATTGAAACATCATTGAGACTATATATGATAGTACTGTACTTTGACTCGTTTACCGACTCTATTGGGGTCATCAGGTGTCGGGATTGGGTACAGTTATGACACATATAGGAGTCGATGCTTTGTTGTCAAGGATTCACCACATACTTGCGAGTGTGGATATCCTATGCGATGTGAGGAGATATTAGTGTGACGAATCTCTGGCCAGAGTACATGATGTGTTTTAGGTTACTCGGTTTTCCTAGTAACACATGCGATGTCACTATTTGATCTCCAAGATGTAATGCATAGTTATCGAATCTCGAACGACTCTCGATGCACCAATGGTTGTTGATTTGATCGGGATATATGGATGAAGGGACCGTACTGTACACTAACCAAAAATAGTGGTTCTTGCAGGCACTATCAGTGATACCTAGGGAATCATGGGGCGATGTTGCTAGACGCTCTTACCATGATTCGTTGGGCAAGTCGGAAATTGTTGTTCCAAGTCACAAGGAGTTGTGAGCCCACGGCTAGCTGTATCCCTGAACCATTGAGGGTCACACAAGTAATGGATTACTAAACCCCGTTGAGATAGTTAAATTTAAAGAGTTAAATTTAATGAAAGAGAAGTTGGACTTCTTAACTAAAGGGAGTGGAATTTCCTAAAATGATATAGGGATGGGTATTTTTGGAAATCACTGAATTCGGATTCAGAAAAATTATCTTGACTTTAAAAGGTGCAGAAATGGTTTCTATGCACATTGGTGAAAGCGGTTTATCAATCGGAGTCATGATGAATTTTATATTAATTTCTATAATAACGGGCTTGGCTTGTTGGGCTTAAGTTATGGATTATGGGCCCTAAGGAGTTAGAGTCCTAACATAATTATAACTTAATCTAGTCTAAAAATTATATATATATACATATGTAGGGTTCGAAATTCTCAATTATTCCTCCTTGCAATTTTCGAACACTACATAAAATTTCTAAGGGATTTTTCGAAAATTCCCTTCTCCCTTTTGAGAAAATTTGGTCTGTGATTTTTCCGAAAAATCACTTTCTGAATTAATAGATCAAATCTGTTTATTCTCATCGATAAACATCTGATTGATTTCTAGTGCAATCAATCAGAGGGTTTTTGTATTTTGTTCGTGGACCTTATTCCGAAAATTGATCATGAAGCCATCGGTTCCCGGGATATACAAGAAGAGCAAATTTAATTCTGTTGGTGTCCATAATCAAGCCGTTGCTTGAAGAGGTAAAAATTTAATTGTGATTTTATTTTTACTTGCATAATTTAATCGTAAAGTTTTGATACCCATGATATGGAATCGTTCCATATATAAAAATAAAATTTTTAAACTTCCGCTGCACCGGGTATCAATTCTTAATTGATCTGAACACGTTTTCCAACAGTGGTATCAGAGCCAGGTTGCTCTCAGATCAAACGATTAAATTAATCAATTGTACAAAATTTTTGGCCTCGGGTTTTTGAAACAAAAACAAAAATTTAAAATTAAATTTTAATGGGCACATCGGGCAGCGACGTCCGGGGCAGCGATGGGCTGCCCTGCCCGGGACCCATTTTGGGGCTCCCAGGCAGCCCGGAAAAATTAAAATTGATTTTTTAATTAAAATTTTAATATTTTGGAATTTTAGTTTTTGGTCCGATCGAAAATTGTTTTGATTGGTCCACGAGGCATCGGATCAAATTGTTTGAGTCCGAAATTTTTAAAATTGATTTTTGGATAAATTTGAATTTTTAGAAAATTTGTAAATCTTATCCGTTAAATTAGATTTTATAAAATTAGTTATTTTTGTACAATTGATGATAAGATATGATCTTATGAATGTATTAGATAAAATATGATTTTATCTTTTAATTATTATGACATTGCATGTTATCCAATGTTTTAATTATTGAATTAATTATTGGATAAAAGGATGATCGATTGTCATGACCAATATTGTAGGTGTATGTTAGGTAATTTATATTTGGTTTTATTGTTGTTGGGTTTTATTAATGGGCTTGGTTTATGGCCCAATTTGAATTGTCATTTGTAATAAAAAGTGGGCTTGGTTTATGGCCCGTTCCCACCCCTTAAATATGTATCCCCTACTTGTCATCGAAATTTATTGTAAATTTGTTAGACTTAGTGGGAGATAAAGATTTGAAGACAATGGTGGGACCAGCAGACGATAAAGACCGAAGAAATGTAAATGGAAGCTCAATGTAATAGAATTGCATTGCATACTTGCATATCACCTAGGATTGGACTTAGACTCGTGATTGGCAACCACGGATCGATTAGATAATGGGATCGATCATCCTTAAATAATATATGATATTATTGATGTATGCATGTTTAGACTAAATTATATGAATCCCGCAAGCATACATAAATTGCATGATGAGACAGATTTTCAAAAATTAAAAATCCCTCATTTTAAATATGATTTAAAATTTGTTAGAACCTAATGGGGGGGGGATTTAGGTTCTATTGGCAACTTTAGCAATTTAAAGCGATTATGCAAGTACGCAAGCGGAAGACTTAAGCAATCAAATAAATAAGTGCGGCAAATAAAGCAGTAAAAGGGATAAGAGATGTTTATGGAAGTTCGACGATAAATCGTCTACGTCTCCCCTTCTTGGTTAAGTCGATTAATTAAGGATCCACTAGCACTTCGAACGTCTTGGCCTTGATGGCTCCAAGGATAGCCTTACAACTTGACACGATCACCGCACCGATACAACTCAACACTCTTGGCCTTAAGGGCTCCAAGGATAGCCTCAACACTCGTAAAATACACTTGGCTTCACACACAAGTGTTTACAAAACCGAGCAACCAACTCACAAACTAACAACCCTCGATATTACAACCCCGAATACAACTCGATATGTGAATATATTTTGAACACTCAAAAGGGGCTACAAATTGCTCAACAAATGGCTTGAATAATGCTTGAGAGGATTGAGAGACTTGAAGATGTTGGGATGTGTTGAATGGCCTCGGAATGCCTCCTTTTATAGCTGAAATTTTGGCATCGATCGGAACTTCCGATCCCTGCATCGGAGCTTCCGAAATTTGAATTCTGAGACACGCGGGTGTACTGTATCGGAACGTCCGATCCACTTCAGAGCTTCCGATCGGCGCAATAAATGTGGTGTCGGGAAAAAAGTCTTCCGGACAAGATTATCAGGCGGCCGTTCAGGATCGGAACGTCCAATCACGTTCGGTGCTTCCGATCTGCTTCACTTCGTTGCCTCCGATCTGCTTCTGAACAATATAAAACTCCCTGAAATAGATCGGAGCTTCCGAACCATGATCGGAGCTTCTGATCTACCCTTAGCTTCCGAACATGCTTCTGATCATGATCGGAGGTTCCGATCTCCAATCGGAGCTTCCGGTCCCATAGCAGTAAACTTCTTCGAATTTTGTTTCTGATCTTGAGTATGAATTTAGTCTTAATTCATCTTGAAAATTTAACTCTGTAATAAGCTCAATGTAAATATTAGTAACATTTTAACCTAGTTTTGTTAATCATCAAAACATAGAGAAATAAGACTTGTTAATGCATTAAAAACATTAATCTCATAATTCGAGATTTATATGCGTTTAAGGCGTAACAAAATTGATATCAAGATAAAAAAAAAGGAATTTAAATATTTTTTAAATATTTCTACCTTCCATCAACGATCAATGTATGAGATGCTACCCGCGGGCACGGTCCGACTCTTATTTGTTGGAACACGGTCGTTCTCCGGATCGAAAAAGAAAGTGATACCCGTTGCAGCGGAAGTTTAAAAAATTTTATATGGAACAATTCCATATCATGGGTATCAAATTCCTACGATTAAAATTGATAACATAAAATTTAAACAATGTAAATTTTACCTTAAAATCTTGAAGCGAGATTATGGACACCAACAGATTAATCTGCTCTTGTTGTATATCCCAGGAACTGATGAACGAACTTTTCTTCAATCACGTCCACGAACAGAAGTTTAATCCCTCTGATAGACTTCACTAGAAAGACTATCAGAAGTTTCTACGAAGAGAAATAACAGATTTGATCTGCTAATTCAGACTGCAAATTCAAAATTTGCAGACTGAAATTCTCGAACACAGTAGAGGAGGGGGGCGGCCGAATTCTCTAGAGAGAGAGCTCTTCGGTTTCGAATTTTTTATGCCTTGATTGTGTCAATTTCTGTACTGCAATAACTTATTTATAATGTGGGCTGCTAACAGCTTAGGGCCCATTAATCATAAGTTCAAGCCTGACAAGCAAAGCCCGCATGTTCAAAAATTAATATAAAATTCATCGTGACTCAGATTGATAAACCAATTTCAACAATGTGCACAGAAACCATTTCTGCATCTTTTAAAGTCAAGACAAATTTTCTGAATCCAAATTCAGTGGTTTCCAAAAATGTCCATCAATATGTCATTTTAGGAAATCTTACTCCCTCTACTTTTAAATAAGAAGTCCTACTTCTTTATCAACTAAATTTAACTCTTTAAATTTAATTACCTCAACGGAGATTAGAAATCCATTACTTGTGTGACCCTCAATGGTTCAGGGATACAGCTAACCGTGGGCTCACAACTCCTTGTGACTCGGAACAACAATTTCTGACTTGCCCATCGAATCATGGTAAGAGCATCTAGCAACATCGCCCCATGATTCCCTAGGTATCACTGATAGTGCCTGCAAGAACCAGTAGATTTTGGTTAGCGTACGGTACGGTCCCTTCATCCATATATCCCGATCGAATCAACAACCATTGGTACAACAAGAGTCGTTCGAGATTCGATAACTATGCAATGCATCTTAAAGATCAAATAGTGACATCGCATGTGCTACTAAGAAACCATTTCTTAAAGAACATCATGTACTCTGACCAGAGATTTGTCACACTAATATCTCCTTAGATCGCATAGAATATCCAAGCTCGCAAGCATGTGGTGAATCCTTGACAACAAAGCATCGAATCCTATATGTGTCGTAACTGCACCCAATCCCGACACCTGATGACCCCAATAGAGTCGGTAAACGAGTCAAAGTACATTACTAGCATATAGAGTCTCCATGATGTTTCAAGTAGTAAGGACTAATGGTGTACAACCAAAACCGCGGACTATATCCACTCGATAAGTGATAACCACTTGGAAAGTCCGAATAGGGTAGTTCGATCATTCATCATATGAATATCCATTAGCATCCTTCGAACATCTCTATGTTCCATACCAATGAAACATGGTACTCGGCATCGCAAATGCTAGTCTCAATCTCGAGCGATCCTTATCCTTATTTGTGGATGGCTCAATTGACTAGGAACTGTTTAGAATATATAGTGAACATAAGATGTGTTTCATGACAGTGATCTCTTTATATTCACTATCTCATCTTACTTTAGTATATTCAAGGTCTTTATCAAAATAGCAATAGTATATCATTATATAATAATAAGATAAAGTGAACGCCATTTAAAGAACGTATATTATATTAAACAAAGATTGTTTACAAAAAGAGACTCTCAAAGCCCTTAGCCACAAGTTGGCTAACGGGGCATCAACTCTTTCAATCTCCCACTTGCCCTAAAGCCAACTAATCATACTACGTAGTCCTATTGCTTCGCGATGTTTGTCAAATAATGGTCCTGGCAAGGGCTTAGTAAGTGGATCAGCGATATTGTCTGCAGAGGCCACTCTCTTGACAGTGATGTCTCCTCTTTCCACGATCTCCTGGATGATGTGGTATTTCCTCAGTACGTGTTTGGATCTTTGATGAGACCTTGGTTCCTTTGCCTGAGCAGTATTTTCAACTCTTGGACAAAATTCCTCATCCAAACGGCCTCTTTAGCAGCAGATGATGCCGCAATGTATTCTGCCTCAGTGGTGGAATCCGCTGCGGTGTCCTGCTTGGAACTCTTCCAAGAGACAGCACCGCCATTGAGCATGAACACAAATCCAGAGGTTGACTTCGAGTCATCCACGTCACTTTAGATGCTAGAGTCGGTATAGCCTTCCAATTTCAATTCTCTTCCTCCATAAACCATGAATACATTCTTAGTTCTTCTCAAGTACTTAAGAATATCCTTCACGGCTTTCCAATGCATTTGACCGGGATTGGCTTGATATCTGCTTGTGACACTCAGAGCAAATGCCACATCCGGTCTGGTAGATATCATCCCATACATGATACTCCCTATGGCTAACGCATATGGTATGTGTGTCATTTTCTCTATCTCCTCGTCAGTATTGGGACACATAGACTTGGATAGAGAGACTCCATGACACATAGGTAGATGTCCTCTCTTGGACTCATCGATTGAAAACCTTTTCAATATAGTGTCGATGTAGGTAGCTTGAGTAAGTCCTATCATTCTCTTAGATCTATCTCTATAGATCTGTATCCCTAGAATATAGGACGCCTCACCCAAATCCTTCATCGAGAATCTACCTGACAACCATATCTTTGTTGACTGCAACATCCCTACATCATTCCCAATGAGTAAGATGTCATCAACATAAAGTACTAAGAATGTCACAGCATCCTTAACTACTTTCTTGTACACGCACGGTTCCACCGGGTTCTTGATGAAACCAAAGTCCTTTATTGTTTCACTAAATTTCTGGTTTCAACTTTTTGATGCCTGTTTGAGACCATAGATCGATCTCTGAAGCTTATGTAGCTTATGCTCACTTCCCATGGATGTGAATCCCTCGGGCTGCATCATATAGATTTCTTCCTTAATGTTTCCATTAAGAAATGCAGTCTTCACATCCATTTGCCATATCTTGTAGTCATACCAAGCTGCTATGGCAATAAGGATTCTTATGGACTTGAACATTGCGACTGGTGAAAAGGTTTCATCATAGTCAACTCCTTGTCTTTGAGTATAACCTTTTGCAACCAATCGTGCCTTGTAGGTCAGTACCTTACCATCAGGCCCAAGCTTTCTCTTGTAGATCCATTTACACCCTATTGGAACCATTTCATTGGGAGGATCTACTAAAGACCAAACTTGGTTTGCATGCATCGAGTCTATTTTCGACTGCATAGCTTCAAGCCATAAGTTCGAAACAGCATCAGAAATTGCTTCCTTTAAGTTTCTTGGATCACATCCAATGTCGGGTTCACTTTGATCCCCTTCAAGAGGAAGACCATATCTAATAGGAGGCCTAGAAGTCCTCTCGGATCTTCAAGTAATAGGCGTTTCTTGTGATGATTCTTGAGGTATAGGATCGTTATTTTGTATCTCGGGTTCTTCTTGAATTTCTTCGAGTTCCATCATCTTGCCTTTCTTATCCAATAAGAACTCCTTCTCCAAGAAGGTGGCATTCCTTGAAACAAACACTTTTGTTTCAGTAGGATGATAGAAATAATATCCGATTGAATTCTTCGGATACCCTACAAAATAACATAAGGTGGATCGACTATCCAACTTATCTCCCACTGTCTGCTTCACGTAAGCAGGACATCCCCAAATCCTCAAGTACGAATACTTAGGAGCTTTGCCATTCCATAACTCGTATGGTGTTTTGTCCACTGCTTTAGTGTGGACGTTTTTCAACAAAAATACCGCTGTTTCAAGAGCATAGCCCCAAAACGAAGGTGGGAGCTCAGTGAAGCTCATCATAGAACGAACCATGTCCAACAAGGTTCGATTGAGATGCTCCGAAACACCATTCAGCTGAGGTGTCATAGGAGGAGTCCACTGAGAGAGAATCCCATTCTCTTTTAGATAATCTAAGAACTCGGTACTTAAGTATTCTCTACCTCGATCTAATCGAAGTGCTTTAATACTCTTACCTAGTTTGTTTTCTACTTCAGCCTTGAATTCTTTGAACTTTTCAAATGATTCAGACTTATATTTCATCAAATATAAGTACCCATACCTAGAATAATCATCAGTAAAGGTAATGAAGTAGGTGTGACCAATTTTGTACCAATACTAAATGGTCCGCAAACATCTGTATGGATCAAATCCAATAGATTTCGACTACGCTCAGGTTTTCCTTTGAAAGAAGATTTAGTCATTTTTCCTTTCAGGCAGGACTCACAAGTAGGTAGAGAGTTAATATTAGACATATCAAACATGCCCTCTCCCACTAGCTTGTTCATCCTCCTTGAGGAAACATGACCTAGCCTAGCATGCCAAAGGTTTGCCGGGTTTTGATTATCAATTTTCCTTTTATTTGTTGTTACCGGTTTATCAACATAATTAATTGGAACGTCTTTTAATTTTAAGTTATATAGATCGTTTTCAAGTTGTCCACATCCAATTAAACATTCATTCTTGTAAATATTGCAAATCCCATTCACAAAATTGCAAGAAAAACCATCTCTATCAAGAATAGAAATAGAAATAATGTTTTTAACCAAATCTGACACATATAAAACATCTCTCAAAAATAACTTAAAATCATTCTGCAAAATTAAACAAATGTCTCCCACAGCTTTTGCTTCAACTCGAGAACCATTTCCGAGCCTCAGCTGGGTCTCACCCATCCTAAGCTTGCGACTTCTTGTCATCACCTGCAAATCATTGCAAATGTGAGATCCACATCCAGCATCCAATACCCAAGAAGTAGTATTAAGTAAAACATTTATTTCAATATAAAACATACCCTTCGCAGTTCACAACTGCTCGAGATATTCCTTTGCAGTTATGTTTCCAATGACCGGGTTTCTTGCAGTGATGGCAAACATCCTTGGATTTTTCCACGTTTGAAGCCTTTGTCTTGTTCTTCTTCTCGGGTCCGGTTTTCTTGGATGGGGCAAAACGTTTCTTACCCTTTGTACTTGGCCCCTTCTTAGCAGAAGAAGAGGAGCCCATCAAGAGAACCGGTTTATCCTTCTTTAAAGTGGCTTCATAAGTTACAAGCATATTGACCATCTCTTCAAGGGAGGCCTCTATCTTGTTCATATTGAAATTCACCACAAAACCGTCAAACGATGAAGGAAGAGAGAGAAGTAATAAGTCCACATTGAGTTCATGCTCCAATACCAATTCAAGCGTTACCAACTTCTGAATGAGCCAAATCACGTGTACCCCATGATCATGGACCGAAGTCCCTTCATGCATGTGACACGTCATTAACTCTTTTACAGTAGCGAACCTTTCAGCTCTGGATTGAGCCCCAAAAAGTTCTTTGAGTTGTACGTGAATGTCAGCAGCATTCACGGTATCCTTAAATCTCCTCTGGAGTTCATCAGACATCGAAGCTTGCATATAGCATTTGGCCTTGATATCATGGTCCCACCATTTATCAAGTTTGGCCAACTCTTCCGGACTTATATCAGCTGGTGCTTCCTTCGGAGGAGATTTTTCTAACACGTAGAACATCTTCTCCGAGGTCAAGACAATCTTCAACTTACGGAACCATTTCGTATAGTTTGTTCCAGTCAGTTTGTTTTGTTCAAGAATAGAGAATAGTAGATTGCGCGAATTCATCTTAATGAAATACTGAAAAGAAACAGACAACAATCAGTGATTGTTTAATTAATTTACTAAGACATAAAATAAGGCGAGTTTAATTTTATGAATTACACTCCCACTATTTTGATGATTCCACCACCCTCTAGTGAAAACAATAAAATTATTTTCTTTAGTGGGAACATGGAGCCCAATTGACAAAACATGGTCCCGAATAATATCAGCCAACCATGCTCTTCAAAAGGTAGAGCCCAATTGTTTCCAAAACAATCCCCATGTTATTTACCTCATGTCCAGTAAGGGCCCAATAATATGACGCCGTTTATTGTGACATGTCAAGATGACCCATCAATATTAAGCTGTGATGGACGGTCGCCATGTGTATCCCCAATAATATGAGCCAATCCCATGGGAGTTCCACCCAACTTACAACATGTGTCGATCCAATGTACAGCTTTCCGACGAACGAGCCCCCCCAATAATATGAGCCGGACCATGCCCGCGGGTAGCATCTCATACATTGATCGTTGATGGAAGGTAGGAACAATTAAACAATATTTAAATTCCCTTTTGTTAATCTTGATATCAATTTTAAATAAATTTAAAATGAGGGATTTTAATTTTGAAAAGGTTTGTCTCATCATTCAAAATTTTGTATGCTTGCGGGATTCATACAATTTAGTCTAAACATGCATACAACAATAATATCATATATTATATTTTAGGATGATCGATTCCATTACTAATCGACCTGTGGTTGCCAATCACGAGTCTAAGTCCAATCCTAGGTGATATGCAAGTATGCAATGCAATCCTATTACATTGTGTTTCCAATTTACATTTCTTCAGTCTTTATCATTGCTTGCTGGGCCCACCTCCATCATCAAAATCTTTATCTCCCACTAAGTCTAATAAATTTTGATGACAAGTAGGGGATACATATTAAGGGGTGGGTACGAGCCATAAACCAGGCCCACTTTTATTACATATGACAATTCATATTAGGCCATAAACCAGGCCCATTAATAAAACCCAACAACAATAATAAAACCAAATGTAAACAACCTAACATACACCTATAATATTGGTCATGGCAATCGATCATCCTTATCCAATAATATTTAATTCAAAATTAATTCATTGGATAGCATGCAATGGCAATAAATTTAAATAGATAAAATCATATTTCATACATAAAATCTTATTTATATATAAAATCATATTTTATCTAGTTTATCCATAAAATCATATTTTACATATAAAATCAAATTTTATACATAAAATCATATTTTATTATCAATTGTAACAAAATTATTAATTTAAAGATTTAATTTATTGGATTAAATTTATACATTTCCAAAATTCAAAATTTATCCAAAAATTAATTTTCTTAAAAATTTTGGGCTCAAAAAATTTTGAATCATTGCCTCGCAGACCAACTGAAACAATTTTTAATCAGGCCAAAAACTGGGCCCGATAACAATTAACGGGCAGAAATTCAAAATTTCAAAAAAATAAAATTTTCATTTTTCTGGGCTGCCCAGGACGATCCCGGGCAGTCCCCGACATTCGGGCCGGGGGCCCAGCCCCGTCGCTGGGCAGCACCCGCGGCCCAGCTGCGCGCACCCGCTGCCCTTTCGGGCAGCTGGCAGTCCCCGGGAAATTTTTTTTTTTTTCGTTTTATTTTTCTAAAAAATCGAGGCTTGTACAATTGAATAAATTTTAATCGTAAAATCCGAGAATAGCCTGGCTCTGATACCACTGTTGGAACACGCTCGTTCTCCGCATCGAAAAAAAAAGTGATACCTGTTGCAACGGAAGTTTTAAAATTTTATATGGAACAATTCCATATCATGGGTATCAAATTCGTACGATTAAAATTGATAACATAAAATTTAAACAATGTAAATTTTACCTTAAAATCTCGAAGCGAGATTATGGACACCAACAGATTAATCTGCTCTTGTTGCATATCCCAGGAACTGATGAACGAACTTTTCTTCATTCAGGTCCATGAACAGAAGTTTAATCCCTCTGATAGACTGCACTAGAAAGTCTATCAGAAGTTTCTACGAAGAAAAATAACAGATTTGATCTGCTAATTCAGACTTCAAATTCAAAATTTGCAGACTGAAATTCTCGAACACAGTAGAGGAGGGGGGCGGCCAAATTCTCTAGAGAGAGAGCTCTAGGGTTTCGAATTTTATATGACTTGATTGGGTCAATTTCTGTACTGCAATAACTTATTTATAATGTGGGCTGCTAACAGCTTAGGGCCCATTAGTCATAAGTTCAAGCCTGACAAGCAAAACCCGCATGTTCAGAAATTAATATAAAATTCATCGTGACTCAGATTGATAAACCAATTTCACCAATGTGCACAGAAACCATTTCTGCATCTTTTAAAGTCAAGACAAATTTTCTGAATCCGAATTCAGCGGTTTCCAAAAATGTCCATCAATATGTCATTTTAGGAAATCTTACTCCCTCTACTTTTAAATAAGAAGTCCTACTTCTTTATCCACTAAATTTAACTCTTTAAATTTAATTATCTCAACGGGGATTAAAATCCATTACTTGTGTGACCCTCAATGGTTCAGGGATACAACTAGCCGTGGGCTCACAACTCCTTGTGACTCGGAACAAAAATTTCCGACTTGCCCATCGAACCATGGTAAGAGCGTCTAGCAACATCGCCCCATGATTCCCTAGGTATCACTGATAGTGCCTGCAAGAACCAGTAGATTTTGGTTAGCGTATAGTACGGTCCCTTCATCCATATATCCCGATCGAATCAACAACCATTGGTACAACGAGAGTCGTTTGAGATTCGATAACTATACAATGAATCTTGAAGATCAAATAGTGACATCGCATGTGCTACTAAGAAACTATTTCTTGAAGCACATCATGTACTCTGGCCAGAGATTTGTCACACTAATATCTCCTCAGATCGCATAGGATATCCATGCTCGCAAGCATGTGGTGAATCCTTGACAACAAAGCATCGACTCCTATATGTGTCGTTACTACACCCAATCCCGACACCTGATGACCCCAATAGAGTCGGTAAACGAGTCAAAGTACATTATTAGCATATAGAGTCTCCATGATGTTTCAAGTAGTAACGACTAATGGTGTACAACCAAAACCGCGGACTATATCTACTCAATAAGTGATAACCACTTGGAAAGTCCGAATAGAGTAGTTCGATCATTCATCATATGAATATCCATTTGCATGCTTTGAACATCTTTATGTTCCATACCAATGAAACATGGTACTCGGCATCGCAAATGCTAGTCTCAATCTCGAGCGATCCTTATCCTTATTTGTGGATGGCTCAATTGACTAGGAACTGTTAAGAATATATAGTGAACATAAGATGTGTTTCATGACAGTGATCTCTCTATATTCACTATCTCATCTTACTTTAGTATATTCAAGGTCTTTTTCAAAATAGCAATAGTATATCATTATATAATAATAAGATAAAGTGAACGCCATTTAAAGAACGTATATTATATTAAACAAAGATTGTTTACAAAAAGAGACTCTCAAAGCCCTTAGCCACAAGTTGGCTAACGGGGCATCAACTCTTTCTATATTATTGGGGGGGGGGGGGGGGTGCCCGTTCGTCTGAAAGCTGTACATTGGATCGGCACATGTTGTAAGTTGGGTGGAACTCCCATGGGATTCGCTCATATTATTGGGGATCCGCATGGCGACCGTCCATCACAACTTAATATTGATGGGTCATCTTGACATGTCACATTAAACGGCGTCATATTATTGGGCCCTTATTGGACATGAGGTAAAAATATGGGGGTTGCTTTAAAAGCAATTGGGCTCTACCTTTTGAAAATTATGGTTGGCTGATATTATTCGGGACTATAGTTTGTCAATTGGACTCCATGTTCCCACTAAGGAAACAAGTTTCCCGTTTTCACTAGAGGGTAGTGAAATCGTTAAAATAGTGGGAGTGAAATTCATAAAATTAAATTTCGCCATATTTTATGTCTTAGTAAATTAATTAAACAATCACTGATTATTGTCTGTTTCTTTTCAGTATTTCATAACAATGAATTCGCGCAATCCACTATACTAAATTCTCGAACAAAACAAATTGACTGGCGCAAACTATATGGAATGGTTCCGTAAATTAAAGATTGTTCTAAACTTAGAGAAAATTTTCTACGTGTTAGAAAAAAAATCCTCAAAAGGAAGCACCAGCTAATATAAGTCCGGAAGAATTGGCAAAACTTGATCAATGGTGGGACCATGATGTCAAGGCTAAATGCTATATGCAAGCTTCAATGTCTGATGAACTCCAGAGGTGATTTGAGGATGTCGTGAATGCTGCTGACATACACATGCACCTCAAGGAACTTTTTGGAGCTCAGTCAAGGTCGGAGAGGTATTCCACAGTCAAAGAGCTCATGACATGCCGCATGCAAGATGGGACTTCGGTCCGTGAGCATGGGGTACACATGATTGAGCTCATTGAAAAATTGGTAACACTCGATTTGACTTTGGAGCATGAACTAAACGCGGACTTGTTGCTTCTTTCCCTTCCTTCATCGTTTGACGGATTTGTGGTGAACTTAAATATGAACAAGATAGAGGCCACCTTTGAAGAGATGGTCAATATGCTTGTGTCTTATGAGGCCACATTAAAGAAGGATAAACCGGTACTCTTGGTTGGCTCCTCTTCTTACTCCAAGAAGGGGCCAAGTGGAAAGGGTAAGAAACGTTCTGCCCCACCCAAGAAAATTGTACCACAAAAGAAGGCCAAGACAAAAGCTTCAAACGTGAACATATCTAGAGATGTTTGACATCACTGCAAGAAACCCGGTCATTGGAAATGTAACTGCAAGGAATACCTCGAGCAGTTGCGAACTGCAAAGGGTATGTTTTATATTGAAATAAATGTTTCACTTAATACTACTTCTTGGGTATTGGATACCGGATGTGGATCTCACATATGCAATGGTTTGCAGGTGATGACAAGAAGTAGTAAGCTTAGGATGGGTGAGACCCAGCTGAGGCTTGGAAATTGTTCCAGAGTTGAAGCCAAAGCAGTGGGAGACGTTTATTTAGTTTTGCAGAACAATTTTAAGTTATTTTTGAGAGATGTTTTATTTGTGCCAGATTTAGTTAAAAAAATTATTTCTGTTTCTATGCTTTATAAAGATGGTTTTTCTTGTAATTTTGTGAATGGGATTTGCAATATTTACAAGAATGAATGTTTGATTGGAAATGGACAACTTGAAAACAATATATATAACTTAAAATTAAAAGACATTCCAATTAATTATCTTGATAAACAGGTAACAACAAATAAAAGGAAAAACGATAGTCAAAACCCGGCAAACCTTTGGCATGCTAGGCTAGGTCATATTTTCTCAAGGAGGATGAACAAGCTAGTGGGAGAGGGCATGTTTGATATGTCTGATATTAACTCTCTACCTACTTGTGAGTCCTGCCTAAAAGGAAAAATGACTAAATCTCCTTTCAAAGGGAAGCCTAAGCGTAGTCAAAACCTGTTGGATTTGATCCATACAAATGTATGTGGACCATTTAGTATCGGTACTAAATTCGGACACACCTACTTCATTACCTTTACTGATGATTATTCGAGGTATGGGTATTTATATTTAATGAAATATAAGTCTGAATCATTTTAAAAGTTCAAAGAATTCAAGGCTGAAATAGAAAACAAACAAGGTAGAAGTATTAAAGCACTTCGATCGGATCGAGGTGGAGAATACTTAAGTACCGAGTTTTTGAGCTATCTAAAAGAGAATGGGATTCTCTCTCAGTGGACTCCTCCTATGACACCTCAGCTGAATGGTGTCTCGGAGCGTCGCAATCGAACTTTGTTGGACATGGTTCGATCTATGATGAGCTTCACTGAGCTCCCACCTTCGTTTTGGGGCTATGCACTTGAAACGGCGGTATTGTTGTTGAACAATGTCCACACTAAAGTAGTAGATAAAACTCCATACGAGTTATGAAATGTCAAAGCTCCTAAGAATTCGTACTTAAGGATTTGGGAATGTCCTGCTTACGTGAAGCAGACAGTGGGAGATAAGTTGGATAGTCGATCCACCTTATGTTATTTTGTAGGATATCCTAAGAATTCAATCGAATATTATTTCTATCATCCTTATGAGACAAAAGTGTTTGTTTTGAGGAATGCCACCTTCATGGAGAAGGAGTTCTTATTAGATAAGAAAGGCAAGATGATGGAACTCGAAGAAATTCAAGAAGAATCCGAGATACAAAATAATGACCACACACCTCAAGAACCTTCAATTGACACGCCTATATCTAGGAGATCCGAGAGGACTTCAAGACCTCCTATTCGATATGGTCTTCTTCTTGAAGGGGATCAAAGTGAACCCGACATTGGATGTGATCCAAGAAACTTCAAGGAAGCAATTTTTGATGCGGACTCTAATTTATGGCTTGAAGCTATGCAGTCGGAAATAGACTCGATGCATACAAACCAAGTTTGGTCTTTAGTAGATCCTCCCGATGGAATTGTTCCAATAGGGTGTAAATGGATCTACAAGAGAAAACTTGGGCCTGATGGTAAGGTACTTACCTACAAGGCACGATTGGTAGCAAAAGGTTATACTCAAAGACAAGGAGTTGACTATGATGAAACTTTTTCACCAGTCGCAATGCTCAAGTCCATAAGAATCCTTATTGTCATAGCAGCATGGTATGACTATGAGATATGGCAAATGGATGTGAAGACTGCATTTCTTAATGGAAACATTAAGGAAGAAATCTATATGATGCAGCCCGAGGGATTCACATCCATGGGAAGCGAGCATAAGGTATGCAAGTTTCAGAGATCAATTTATGGTCTCAAACAAGCATCAAGAAGTTGGAACCAGAAATTTGATGAAACAATAAAGGACTTTGGTTTCATCAAAAACTTGGAGGAACCGTGCGTGTACAAGAAAGTAGTTAAGGATGCGGTGACGTTCTTAGTGCTTTATGTTGATGACATCCTACTCATTGGGAATGACGTAGGGATGTTGCAGTCAACAAAGATATGGTTATCAGGTAGATTCTCAATGAAGGATTTGGGTGATGCATCCTATATTCTAGGGATACAGATCTATAGAGATAGATCTAAGAGAATGATAGGACTTACTCAAGCAACCTACATCGACACCATATTGAAAAGGTTTTCTATGGATGATTCCAAAAGAGGACATCTACCTATGTGTCATGGAGTTTCTTTATCCAAGTCTATGTGTCCCAAGACTAACGAAGAGATAGAGAAAATGACACACATACCATATGCGTCAGCCATAGGTAGTATTATGTATGGGATGATATCTACCAGACCGGATGTAGCCTTTGCTCTGAGTATCACGAGCAGATATCAGGCCAACCCTGGTCAAATGCATTGGAAAGCCGTGAAGGATATTCTTAAGTACTTGAGAAGGACTAAGAATATATTCACGGTTTATGGAGGAAGAGAATTGAAATTGGAAGGCTATACCGACTCTAGCTTCCAAAGCAATAGAATTTCGTCCAAGCAAGACACCACAGCGGATTGAAATTGGAAGAGAATTGAACCTGGAAGAGAATTCAACCTCTGGATTTGTATTCATGCTCAATGGCGGTGCTGTCTCTTGGAAGAGTTCCAAGCAAGACACCACAGCGGATTTCACCACTGAGGCAGAATACATTGCAGCATCAGCTGCTGCTAAAAAGGCTGTTTGGATGAGGAATTTTGTCCAAGAGTTGGGCATAATTCCTGAAGTTGTTGGTCCAATTCCGGTGTAGTGCGACAACACTGGTGCCGTTGCTCAGGCAAAGGAACCAAGGTCTCATCAAAGATCCAAACACGTACTGAGGAAATACCACATCATCCGGGAGATTGTGGAAAGAGGAGACATCACTGTCGAGAGAGTGGCCTCTACTGACAATATCGCTGATCCACTTACTAAGCCATTTCCAGGACCATTGTTTGATAAACATCGCGAAGCAATGGGATTACGTTGTATGACTAGTTGGCTTTAGGGCAAGTGGGAGATTGAAAGAGTGGGTGCCCGGTTAGCCAACTTGTGGCTAAGAGCTTTTATGACTCTATGTATAAAACAATCTTTGTTTAATATAATTTACATTCATTAATGGCATTTTTTTTGTCTTTCTTTATATTGTTATATTGTGATATACTATTGTTGTTTTGATAAAGACCTTGAATATACTATAGTGTAAGTAATATGAGATAGTGAATAAAGAGAGATCACTATTATGAAACACATCTTATAGTCACTGTATATTCTAAACAGTTCCTAGTCAATTGAGCCGTCCGCTAATAAGGATAAGGATCGCTCGAGATTGAGACTAGCATTTGTGATGCCAAGTATCACGTTTCATTGGTAATGGACATGGAGATGTTCAAAGCATGCAAATGAATATTCATATGATGAATGATTATTCGGACTTTCCAAGTGGTTATCACTTATCGAGTGGATAAAGTCCATGGTTTTGGTTGTACACCATTAGTCCTTACTACTTGAAATATCATTGAGACTCTATATGCTAGTATTGTACTTTGACTCATTTATCGAATCTATTTGGGTCATCAGGTGTCGGGATTGGGTACAGTTACGACACATATAGGAGTCGATGCTTTGTTGTCAAGGATTCACCACATACTTGCGAGTGTGGATATCCTATGCGATCTGAGGAGATATTAGTGTGACGAATCTCTGGCCAGAGTACATGATGTGTTTTAGGTTACTCGGTTTTCCTAGTAACACATGCGATGTCACTATTTGATCTCCAAGATGTAATGCATAGTTATCGAATCTCGAATGACTCTCGATGCACCAATGGTTGTTGATTCGATCGAGATATATGGATGAAGGGACCGTACTGTACACTAACCAAAATCTACTGGTTCTTGCAGGCACTATCAGTGATACCTAGGGAATCATGGGTCGATGTTGCTAGATGCTCTTACCATGATTCGTTGGGCAAGTCGGAAATTGTTGTTGCGAGTCACAAGGAGTTGTGAGCCCACGGCTAGCTGTATCCCTGAACCATTGAGGGTCACACAAGTAATGGATTACTAAACCCCGTTGAGATAGTTAAATTTAAAGAGTTAAATTTAATGAAAGAGAAGTTGGACTTCTTAACTAAAGGGAGTGAAATTTCCTAAAATGACATAGGGATGGGTATTTTTGGAAATCACTGAATTCGGATTCAGAAAAATTATCTTGACTTTAAAAGGTGCAGAAATGGTTTTTGTGCACATTGGGGAAATCGGTTTATCAATCGGAGTCATGATGAATTTTATATTAATTTCTATAATAACGGGCTTGGCTTGTTGGGCTTAAGTTATGGATTATGGGCCCTAAGAAGTTAGAGTCCTAACATAATTATAAATTAATCTAGTCTAGAAATTATATATATATATACATATGTAGGGTTCGAAATTCTCAATTATTCCTCCTTGAAATTTTCGAACACTACATAAAATTTCTAAGGGATTTTTCGAAAATTCCCTTCTCCCTTTTGAGAAAATTCGGTCTGTGATTTTTCCGAAAAATCACTTTCTGAATTAACAGATCAAATCTGTTTATTCTCATCGATAAACATCTGATTGATTTTTAGTGCAATCAATCAGAGGGTTTTTGTTTTCTGTTCGTGGACCTTATTCCGGAGATTGATCGTGAAGCCATCGATTCCCGGGATATACAAGAAGAGCAGATTAAATTCTGTTGGTGTCCATAATCAAGCCGTTGCTTGAAGAGGTAAAAATTTAATTGTGATTTTATTTTTACTTGCATAATTTAATCATAAAGTTTTGATACCCATGATATGGAATCGTTCCATATATAAAAATAAAATTTTTAAACTTCCGCTGCACCGGGTATCAATTCTTAATTGATCTGAACACGTTTTCCAACATTACACAAATCAAACGACTTTCGTTTATATGCAAAAGTACCATATGGATACATAAAAGTAGTTTTATGTTGATCCTCAGGTGCTATGGGAATTTGCATATAACCCGAATAACCGTCTAAAAAATAGTAAAAAGCATGCCCAGAAAGCCTCTCAACCATCTGATCAATAAATGGGAGGGGAAAGTGATCTTTACGAGTGGCGTCATTCAATTTCCTATAATCAATGCATATCTGACATCTCGTAACAGTTCTAGTAGGGATCAATTCATTATTCTCATTTTCAATAACATTTATCCCTCTCTTTTTAGGCACTACCTGAATTAGACTCACCCATTCACTATCAGAGATAGGATAGATAATACCTGCATCGAGAAGCTTGATCACTTATTTTTTCACTACCTCTTGCATAGTTGGGTTTAGGCGCCTTTGTGGTTGAGTGGATGTCTTGTGTTTTGACTCCATTAGTATCTTGTGCATGCACATGGATGGAATAATTCCTTTTATGTCCGCAAGATTCCATCCAATTGCTCTAATATGCTCCCTAATCACTCTCAGTAGCTTTTCTTCCTCGCACCCTGTCAAAGAAGAAGAACAAATTACTGGAAGTTTATCATTCATTAACAAAAATAAATATTTTAAGTGAGAAGGGAGTGGTTTGAGTTCAAGCATAGGGGGCTCCTCGATTGATGGCTTCAATGGTTTTGGGATGTGCCCAAGCTCCCTTATCTTGGAATTAATGGATCTTTCAATAGGAATCATTCCATCCAAATATATCGCAACCTCTTGAACTTCCTTGCTAACATGCTCCTCATGCATCGTCTTTGTCAAACATATCTCTAATGGGTCCGCAGATAACTGTTCCTGCAAGGAGCACTCAACCAATTCATCATTAACATCAATTCTGAAACAATCAGAATTGTCCACAGGATATCGAAGACCATGAAATACATTAAAAATTACACTCTCGTCATTCATGCGCAAAATTAACTCTCCCTTATGCACATCAATTAAGGCTTTTTCAGGGGCCAAAAATGGTCTACCTAGAATCAGAGGTATCTCACGATCCTCTTCCATATCAAGCACAACAAAATCCACTGGAAAATAAACTTATCAACTTTCACTAACACATCTTCCACAATTCCACTAGGATATTTTATAGATGTCAGCCAATTGATAGGAGTCGTTTTTTATTGCTTGTTTTGTGTTTGTTTTGCATTCGTTTCGTTTACATATTGTCCGTTCTTTTCCATTCTTGTTCTTTATATTGTTTTATTATGTTCGTATTCACTCCTCTGGTTTATCTATTTTTATGGCAAAAAATCACCAAGAAATGCCGATACTTGGTGGGAAGGTGATGCACAGTAGAGGCCATGCAGATAGAACAAGAAGAAAGGCAAAATTTTGGAAAAGAAGAAGGGCGCGCGGGCGGCCAATATCTACCGCGCGGGCGCATACACGGTTGAGAAAAACAGTAGGTTGGAACTTTAGGAGGCGCCCGAGCGGCCATATTCTACCGCGCGGGCGCGGTCACGTATTTTTGAGATAGTAGTGCAAGGAATTTCGAGACGCGCGAGCGGCCAATTTCTACCGCTCGGACGCGGCGCGTAGTTTTTATTTTTTTTTATTATTTTGAGAGTTTATTTTGGAGAGGATTCTGGGGAACTATAAATACAATTATTTCTTTAGTTTTTGAGGGTTACACGGGATGTATATCAGAAGACTACCGGCGGCTGAACGCTTGAGATTTCTCTTCTCCGTTGGGAGTTTTTCCTTTTCTTATTCTTCTGAATTTTTATGTTGAACATCTTGGAGATTGAATTTTTGTAATGAATTCTAGTAGCTAAACTATTATTTTGTTGGAATCGAGGGGATCCTAATCCCAAAATACTGTAGTGTGATTGAATCACCGGACGTATTGGGAATTGATTTATGTTTATAATTGATTTTATCATGTTTTTCTTTCTATGTTGATGATTAGCTACCCTTAACATAGATTCTTAAATTATGAATTGCTGTCGAGAGATAGGTTTATAATTAGGACAAATGATATAATCCATGGACTTAAAATATGCATAGAGATATGGTATTTAGTACATGTTGATAGTCATAGACCACCAGGTTGAAAGTTGTAGAATTCATAGAACGCAAAGCAATCAGTCGTGATAAATAATTAGAGAGATTTAATTACTTCACTGATTTGATTAGTTTGGCATCACCTCGAGAGAGAGTGTCAATGTTATAGGAACTTCTGTTAAATTTATAAGAATAAATTAAGTTTCAATCGTCCAGTTCAATTAGGGAAAAGGTGAACCGAAATTCCAACAAAATCATTTTGAATTGTTATTCTTCACTCTGAGATTTGTTGGCTTGGTTGTGAAATTTAATTTTATTTATAATTTTAGATGTTAGTTAATTCACAAATCACTTTTTCGATACTTTGTGTAGTTAAAAATTGAAAAGACAAATTATTTTCGTTAGTCCCTGAGGACGATACTCGTACTCAATACATTATATTATAACTTGAATCGTGCACTTGCGATTTATTCGAGCTTAATTGATAGATATATTTACGTTGATTTTTCGTGGTAATATTTGCTCGATCAAGTTTTTGGCGTCGTTGCCGGGGACTAAATAGATTTTAATTTGTTTGATTTGATTTTTCTCTATTACAATTTTAATCATTATTTCCATCTGTGGACTGCAGGATTCTCTTGCAGTACATGCAACACTCACCTGAAGGACTATTGCCTTTTGATCCAGAAATCGACAGAACCTTTCATAGAAGAAGAAGGCAACAGCAGCAAGAAATGGAAGGAGAACACGAACAAGAACCACCAGTTTACAGATCCATGATGGATCTTGCCTTACCAAACATTGAAGGTGCTCGACCAAGCATTATCCGGCCAACTGTAGCAGCGAATCACTTTGAGATAAAGCCGGCGATTCTTCAAATGGTTCAGAACACGCTTCAATTTGGTGGAAGTGTTATTGATGAACCCTATGTGCATCTCACAAATTTTTTAGAAATTTGTGATACATTCAAGATACAGGGAGTTTCAGATGACGCTATTCTTTTGCGTTTATTCCCTTTTTCACTACGAGACAAGGCGAAAGCATGGCTAACGAATTTACTTGCAGGTTCCATCATAACTTGGGATGATCTGGCTAAAGCTTTCCTCACCAAATACTTCCCACCATCGAAGTCAATGAAGCTGAGAGCGGACATCATAACTTTTTCCCAAGGTGAACAGGAAACATTTTATGAAGCATGGGAACGCTACAAGGATCTACTGAGGAGATGTCCACACCACCAATTACCAGACAGTCTTGTGGTACAAACTTTTTACTATGGAATTTCTCATTCAAATCGTACCATGTTAGATGCAGCTGCAGGTAGGAATCTACTGCGAAAGTCGTCGGAGGATGGTTATGAATTAATCAAGGAAATGGCAACCAGTGGCTATCATCCTCAATCTGAAAGGAGTGGGGCCCGAAAATCAACTGGAATTCATCAAGTTGAAGCATTCATATCTGTGGCTGCTCAACTTGAAGTCATGAACAAAAGGATCGAGGAACTGAGTGTAGGACATTCGGCAATGCGAGTGCAAGAGGTATGGTGTGAAAAATGCGATGCAGAGCATTTCACAAAAGACTGTCAAACATTCTCTCAACCAGAGGGAGTTATGGCAAGCCACATGGGAAATCAGAATCGCCCCAGGAATGACCCATTTTTGAATTCATACAATCCAGGGTGGAGACAACATCCGAATTTTTCATGGGGTGGACAGAATAATAAGCCGTATGGAAATCAGAATTACAGCAGGCATCCTCAAGAGGAGAAATCAAGCTTGGAGCAGATGATTCAGAAATTTATATCATCTAGTTAAACCCGTATGCAGAATCAAGATGCATCGATCAAAAATCTGGAGAATCAAATAGGTCAATTGGCCAAATCAATTTCCAGCAGAGATCAGGGTACTTTGCCGAGCGACACTGAGAAGAATCCGAAGGAACAAGTGAAAGCAATTGAATTAAGGAGTTGAAAGATGGTCGAGCCTGAACAAAAAAGCGAGAAAGAGCCCGAAACGGGTACATCAAAAAAAACTTCAGGTAAGTCATCTATCTCAACACCCCCACCCACTTCACAATCAAAAATTGTTGTGCCACCACCTTTTCCTGCAGCTCTTAAGAAGGCCAAGCTAGACTCTCAGTTTGGTAAATTTTTAGAAGTGTTCAAGAAATTGAACATCAATATACCCTTCGCCGATGCACTGATGCAAATGCCAAGCTATGCAAAATTCTTGAAGAAAATCCTCTCTAACAAGAGGAAATTGGAGGAGCATGCAATGATAATTCTGACAGAAAATTGCTCGGCACTGGTGCAGAACAAAATCCCACAAAAGAAAAAGGATCTAGGGAGTTTCTCTATCCCTTGTGTAATTAATGATGTTCAGTTTCATAAGGCTTTGTGTGATTTGGGTGCAAGTATAAATTTAATGTCTTACTCTGTTTTCAGGAAACTGAGCTTGGGAGAACCAAAGTCCACCAGAATGTCTTTACAACTGGCGGACAGGTCCATCAAATATCCACGGGGGATTATCGAGGATGTTCTTGTGAAAGTGGACAAATTCATCTTCCCCGTGGACTTCGTGGTGTTAGATATGGAAGTAGATCTGGACATGCCACTCATCTTGGGAAGACCTTTCCTGGCAACAGGAAAAGCACTTATAGATGTCAAGAAGGGAGAGCTGTTGTTGAGAGTGGGAGAGGAGAAAATTTCTTTTGAAGTTTTTAATGCTTTGAAATTTTCTCAGAATAATGAAAAATGTTTTCAGTTAGATGTAGTAGACTCACTCTTATTTGATTATGTGCAGGATAATTTTCAGGAACCGTTAGAGGCTGCACTTGTATCTAAACAGTTGGGCGACCTCAGTGACGGAGTAGAAGAGATGACCGCATACTTGAATGACAACCAGTCATGGAGAAGAGGTGGAAAGCTTAGACTTGAAGACCTTGGTGACCGGAAGGATTTAGTTCTTCAGAAACCAAGCATTGAGGAACCACCTACTGTGGAATTGAAACCATTACCCATTCATCTTAAATACATGTTTTTAGGTGAGAACGATAAGTTACCTGTCATAATATCTTCTTCTTTGACAGGTGAGATGGAGGACAAACTAATGGAGGTGCTTAAGAAACACAAGAGTGTGTTTGCTTGGAAAGTGGCGGATATCAAAGGAATCAATCCATCCATATGCATGCACAAGATTTTAATGGAAGAGAGCATCAACCCATTAGTCCAACCACAGAGGAGACTAAACCCAAAGATGCAGGAAGTTGTGAAAGATGAAACGATGTTGGACGCAGGTATCATTTATCCTATTTCTGATAGTCCGTGGGTGAGTCCAATGCAGTGTGTACCAAAGAAACGGGGATAACTGTCATAAAGAATGAGAATAATGAATTAATACCTACTAGGACAGTTACGGGTTGGCGTGTGTGCAAAGATTATAGAAAATTAAATGACGCAACCCGTAAGGATCATTTTCTCCTCCCGTTCATTGATCAAATGCTAGAAAGATTGGCTGGGTATGAATTTTATTGTTTTTTAGATGGGTACTCAGGATACAATCAAATAGCGATTGCACCTGAAGACCAGGATAAAATGACTTTTACCTGCCCATATGGTACGTTTGCCTACAGACGTATGCCTTTCGGACTATGTAACACTCCTACTACTTTTCAGAGATGTATGACTGCTATTTTTCATGATATGGTCGAAAATTTTCTAGAAATTTTCATGGATGATTTTTCTATTTTCGGTCAATTTTTTGATGCATGTCTGCATAACTTAAATTCTGTGTTGATGAGATGCGAGGAGACCAATTTGGTGCTTAACTGGGAGAAGTGTCATTTCATGGTGACAAAAGGTATAGTGTTGGGTCACAGAATTTCTGAACAGGGGATCGAGGTGGACAAGGCTAAAGTGCACGTTATTCAAAATCTGCCTCCACCTACGACAGTAAAGGGAGTTAGAAGTTTCCTCAGACATGCTGGTTTTTATCGGCGATTTATTAAAGACTTTTCAAAAATTGCCAAACCTCTGTCCTCTTTGCTCATGAAAGATGCCCCTTTTGATTTTGATTCGAATTGTTTGCAGGCCTTTGAGATATTGAGAGAAAAACTGGTGACTGCGCCAGTATTGACATCGCCGAACTGGGAGCTTCCATTTGAAGTAATGTGCGATGCTAGTGATTCTGCTATTGGTGCGGTAGTTGGCCAATGAATAGACAAGGTATTCCGAGCCATCTACTATGCTAGTAAGACTCTTAATGAAGCTTAGCTCAATTATGCCACCATTGAAAAAGAGTTGCTAGCTGTAGTATTTGCACTAGACAAATTTCATTCGTACCTTGTGCTTTCAAAAATCACAGTCTACACAGATCACTCTGCTATTAAACACCTGTTGGCAAAGAAAGATGCGAAACCTAGACTGATTAGGTGGATCCTGCTTTTGCAAGAATTTGATTTAGAGATCAGGGATAAGAAAGGTGTTGAAAATGTAGTAGCTGATCATCTGTCTAGATTAGAATGCATTACTGATGATGCACAAAATGAAGTAAAGGATATAGATGATTGGTTCCCTGATGAAAAACTTTTCGCCATAGAAATTTCACCATGGTATGCACATTTTGCTAATTTTCTGGTCACAAGCACACTCCCACATAATCTATCTTTCCATCAGAAGAAAAAAAATTTATCGGATGTCAAGCACTATTTTTGGGAGGAACCATTTTTGTTTAAAATATGTGCTGACTCAATGATTCGGAGATGTGCGGAGGAAGGAGAAATGCAAAGCATCCTCAGTCATTGTCATGATCGTGAGGTAGGTGGCCATACTGGGCCAATCAAAACTGCAGCAAAGGTATTGGCCCAACCTTTTTAAGGATGCGCGCCTGTATGTTTTAGCTTGTGATAGATGTCAGCGGACAGGTAATATCTCTAACCGAAATGAAATGCCTATGAATAATATCATTAAGTGTGAGATATTCGATGTTTGGGGAATCGACTTTATGGGACCATTTCCACCTTTTTTGACGAAAAAATACATTTTGGTCGCAGTCGATTATGTTTCAAAATGGGTAGAGGCTAAAGCTTTTGCAACAAATGATGCACAGGTTGTACTAAAATTTTTGAAGAAAAATATTTTTAATCGGTTTGGTACACCCCGTGCAATCATTAGTGATGGCGGCACCCACTTTTGCAATAAACTTTTTGACAAACTTTTAAAGAAATATGGTGTCAAGCATAAGGTATCTACCCCATATCATCCCCAGACCAGTGGCCAAGTGGAAGTGTCCAATCGAGAGATCAAACAGATCTTGGAGAAAAGTGTGAGTACTAATCGGAAGGATTGGGCACTTCGACTTGATGATGCCTTATGGGCCTATAGAACGGCATTTAAAACCCCTATTGGCACTTCCCCTTATAGATTATTATTTGGAAAGGCATGCCATTTACCTGTTGAATTAGAGCATAGAGCATTTTGGGCTATTAAGACTCTAAACTATGAATTTGCTGCTGCAGGTGAAAAAAGATTGTTGGAGCTAAATCAACTGGAAGAATTCCGCGACAATGCATATGACATGGTGGTTTCGTACAAGGAACGGACAAAGATAATACATTACTGGCGTATTCGTCAGCGGGAATTCAAGGAAGGAGAGGCTGTGTTGCTGTTCAACTCCCGGTTAAGACTATTTCCCGGGAAATTGAAGTCTAGATGGTCTGGGCCCTATAAGATCACCAGGGTGTATCCATCAGGGGCCATAGAGATCAAAGATGCCCGCAACGAGTCGTTCACGGTCAATGCTCAAAGGTTAAAACACTATGTGGGGGGTGATGTGGATTCCACGCCAGTCATCACCACATTGACTGACCAAGACTAGTTTGGGAAGGGTGAAAAGTCAAGCTCTCGACTTTAAATTGAGAACTACATTCTACTTTCCCTTTTATTTATTCGCGTTTTTGTTCATTTTAGTTCAAGTGTTAGAATTTTTAGTTAATTTCCTGTCTTTCTCGAGTTGAGTTCTGTTTTTAAATTTTTTTGAAAAAAAATGGGTGCACTCGCGCGGCAGTTTTCTGCCGCCCGCGCACCCAAACCCTCTGTCTAAATTTTTTTTAAAAAAAAGGGGTGTGCGCCCGCGCGGCACTTTTCTACCGCGCGGGCGCCTCGCGCAAAATCAGAAATTTAAAACACCCGATTCCTTCTTCCCTTATTTGTTTTCTCTCTTTCCTTTCTCTCTAACCCTAATTTCCTCACAGCCGACATCTCTCTCACTCTCAATTTCTTCTTCTTTTCTCAATTTTGCAGGTAATTCACTCGATTTCTCACATCTCTTGACATGGCGCCAAAGAAACAGAAGATTGCCACCTCTAGGGCCAACCCATCCCACTTCATAGATGGGAAATTTATTTTTGAAAAAGCAAAGGCACGTTATGAGGAAGCCAAGTCCACTAGGAATCCCATTCCGGAGCGAGGAATTGATCTTTCTAAAAACCGCACCGCCTCCCTTGGCATCGTAGCTCGAGGATAGGCCGAGTTTTGCCGCCAACCTCTCGCGGCATTAGTCCCCTTGGTCCGTGAATTTTATGCCAACGCCGCCGAGCGTACCGATAGCACTACCTTCGTGCGGGGTAAGATGGTTTCTTTTACTCCCGCTGCTATTAATGCGTTATTGCAAACTCCGAAAGTAGACTAGTCAATTTCAGGCTTTTAAGGCCAATCCGGATTATAATGAAATTTTGAATGAGTTGTGCTATGAAGCTAATGTGTGGAAGGATTCGGTGAAGTTCATATCTTTTAAGGAAAAAAATTTGCGGCTGGAATCGGCCTTGTGGTATGCTTTTCTGACCCACAGGTTGATGCCGGTGTCCCATACACATGTTGTGACAATGAGCAGGGTGGTGCTTCTCTATGCTGTGCACAAACAATGGCCGATTAATGTTGGACAAATTATCAACCAAGAGTTGTACACTTCCATTCGCACGTCCAACATTTCAATTTTCTTTCCGACCATTGTTTCTTTACTGTGTGTGCAAGCTGGTGTCCCATACAAGGACACAGAAGAATAGTTGCACCCAATGCAGGCAGTGGATAACACAATTCTGAAAGCAAAACACGCCTTCCGCGTACGTGAGTTTTCACTTCTTGGCCAGGCCAGCTCTGGCCCTGGTCAATCATCACGGACTGTGCCTCGGACTGCACCTCGGCCACCTCCTGCTCGCCGCACCACACATGATTCATTGAGTAAAATGTCGGCATGGATGCAACATCAAGAGCACTGCCAAGAGGTAAACGCCGCCTACAATGAATCCACCCATGCCATGATGCGAGGACTGCTCGCCAATGCTGGGATGGACCCGGCCGTTTATCCTACACCACCGCCATATCCTCCACCGTTCCAGTTCCAATATGCTCCATCGGTTCGGGATCTGCCCGAAGACATGGATGAGGAGGAGTCTGATTAGTACCAGGGGAGTTTTTAGTGTTTTTTGTTTTTATTTTATTTTAGTTTGTTTTAGTTTTGGTGGTGTTAAGTAGCATTGGGGACAATGCTTGTCTTTAGTTTGGGGAGGGTGTGTGTCTTTTGTGTTTTTAGTTTTGTTTTTCGTGTTTTCTTTGTTCGTTTGAGTCGTTTGTAATGTGGTTGCAAGTGTTGTGAATGAAAATCATAAAAGCCAATGATGAAAAAAAAAAAATTGGGTTCACCGTTTGTTTTTGATTAAGTCCATGACTATCTTCTTTGTTTGACAAATCATTTTGAACTAGTATAACCAAGTCGATGAATAGGTCTCAAAACATTCTGTGAGGTACACTTGAATCTGAATTTGAAACACACAAACTTGGATATGATTGAGGCAATTTGTTTGATCTTTGGGCTAGAAAGAAATCTTTCGTGAATTACCTTTAGATGCCCAATTGAGCCTTCACATTTATATGAGCACGAGAGGTGCATAATCTGGATTTTATGTTGGTGTAATCATCGCTTACTACTGATGATTCTTTTTTCTGCACTGATTGAGATCTGTATGAGTTAACTGTGAATTGAGATTTGTCTAGAACAAGTTCGAACATCCCTTGAGGCGCAATACGGGCATACTGTGATTTAGGAGTGATATAGGCATTTCTTTCTGAATTTTGTTTGCGCATTTCAATCTACCCTTGATTTATTTTGTCCCTAGTACCTTATTTGAGCTTAATAGAAAACGAATGGCACGCGTGAAAACGTGTGGAAAACCCCCATTCGACATTTTTCAAGAACCTACAATTACTACCCATAGCTTAAACACTCATTCCTACCTTGTTGGGAGTAAATTGAATGTAGATTATTGATGTGTATGCTCCTACTGAAAAGTTGAGAAACGAATGGTGTGTTGAGTGTTGTTCAAAAATCAAAAGGGGGTAGCAAGAAGAAAAGAAAAAAATAAGGGATATGTTTAAAAATATGAAAATATTGAGGAAAAAAAATGGTGAAAAAGAAAGAGAAGAATGTTGGCTCGGGCTGAGCATTTTATGCTCACGTCTCGTACTCTATATTTTTGGACACCCTATTCCATGGGGCAGGTTTGCGATTGGATGAGGCGGGTGGATCCAAGAGGGGCTAGGCAGTGGTTGGCCAGCGGGAGCTTCGCCTAGGGTTTATCTTTTTGTTGTAATGGGTTGATACAGCTGTTCGATTTGGTTGTATAACTATTTGGGTATTTACAGATTCCTTTCCTTGGGATTGTATATTGTTATTTACTATTTCCGCAGCTTATTTCTGGTTTACTGTTTGATTAAGTTAATTGCATGCATAAGTTCTGAAAGAGTAGGTGCTCGGTGAGCCAACTTGTGGCTAAGGGCTTTGATGACTCTTTGTATAAACAATCTTTTGTTTAATATTATTTACACTTTTATTAATGGCAATGACTTTATCTTTCTTCATATTGTTATATTGTGATATACTATTATTGTATTGATAAAGACCTTGAATATACTATAGTGTATGTAAGATGTGGTAGAACATGGAGATGTCTATCATGAAGCACATCTTGTAGTCACTGTATATTCTAAACTGTTCCTAGTCGATTGAGCCGTCCGATAATAAGGATAAGGATCGCTCGAGTTTGAGACTAGCATTTGCGATGCAGAGTATCACGTTTCATTGGTAGGGAACATAGAGATGTTCGAAGCATGCAAATGGATATTCATATGATGAATGATCGAACTACCCTATCCGGACTTTCCAAGTGGTTATCACTTATCGAGTGGATAAAGTTTGCGGTTTTGGTTGTACACCATTAGTCCTTACTACTTGAAACATCATTGAGACTCTATATGCTAGTACTGTGCTTTGACTCGTTTACCGACTCTATTGGGGTCATCAGGTATCGGGATTGGGTACAGTTACAACACATATAGGAGTCGATGCTTTGTTGTCAAGGATTCACCACATACTTGCGAGTGTGGATATCCTATGCGATCTGAGGAGATATTAGTGTGACGAATCTCTGGCCAGAGTACATGATGTGTTTTAAGAAATGGTTTCTTAGTAACACATGCGATGTCACTATTTGATCTTCAAGATGTATTGCATAGTTATCGAATCTTGAACGACTCTCGATATACCAATGGTTGTTGATTCGATCGGGATATATGGATGAAGGGACCGTACTGTACGCTAACCAAAATCTATTGGTTCTTGCAGGCACTATCAGTGATACCTAGGGAATCATGGGGCGATGTTGCTAGGCGCTCTTATCATGATTCGATGGGCAAGTCGATAATTGTTGTTCCGAGTCACAAGGAGTTGTGAGCCCACGGCTAGCTGTATCCCTGAACCATTGAGGGTCACACAGAGTAATGGATTTTTAATCCCCGTTGAGATAGTTAAATTTAAAGAGTTAAATTTAATGAACAAAGAAGTTGGACTTCTTATTTAAGAGTAGAGGAGTACGATTTCCTAAAATGACATAGGGATGGGCATTTTTGGATACCACTGAATTCGGATTCAAAAAAATTTATCTTGACTTTAAAAGGTGCAGAAATGGTTTCTGTGCACATTGGTGAAATCGGTTTATCAATCGGAGTCATGATGAATTTTATATTAATTTCTGAACATGCGGGCTTTGCTTGTCGGGCTTGAACTTATGACTAATGGGCCCTAAGCTGTTAGTGACCTACATTATAAATAAGTTATTGGAGTACAGAAATTACACACAACAGGTCACAAAATTTTCGAAAAACCCTAATTATTTTTCTCTGAAGTGGCTTCCCCTTTTCCCCTCTGCTCGGTAAAATCCAGTCTGTGAATTTTGAATTACAGTCTGGTTTAACGGATCAAATTCGTTATTCTCTTCGTAAAAACTTCTGATAGATTTTCTAGTGCAATCTATCAGAGGGATTAAATATCCGTTCGTGGACCTGATTGAAGAACAGTTCGTCCATCAGTTCCAGGGATATACAACAAGAGCAGAGCAATCTGTTGGTGTCCATAATCTCGCTTCGAGATTGGAGGTAAAAATTTATAATTGTTATTTAATTTTTACACACACAATTTAATCGTAAGGTTTTTATACCCATTATGGAATCGTTCCATATAAAAATTTTAAACTTCCGCTGCACCGGGTATCAATCCTGATTGATCTGATCGCCGCGTTCTCCAACAGTGGTATCAGAGCCAGGTTGCTCAGATCAAGCGATTAAATTAATCGATTGTACAAAAAATTTTAAGCCTCGGTTTTTGAAACAAAATAAATATTTTTAAAATAAAATTTTTTTTTTCCGGGCAAAACCCGGGCAGCGATTGGATCGCTGCCCTAGGGGCAGCCGAGCTGCCCGGCCCGAGCCCTTTGGGCGCGGGCAGCCCGGGAATGTCCAGGGCGGCCCGCGGAAAAATTAATTTTTTAATTTTAAATTAAATTTTAATATGTTAAAATTCTATTTTTGGTCCGATCGAAAATTGTTTTTGATTGGTCCACGAGGCGTCGGATCGAATTGTTCGAGTCCGAAAATTTTAAAATTGATTTTTGGATAAATTTGAAATTTTGGAAAATTTAAATATTTTATCCGTTAAATTGAATTTTGAAATTAATTATTTTTGGTACAATTGATGATAAGATATGATCTTATGGATATATTGAGTAAAATATGATTTTATGTATAAAATTGGATTTTATAGATAAAATATGATTTTATTTGATAAAAAGATAAAATAAGATTTTATATATGAAATATGATTTTATCCTTTTAAATTTAAATTGCCATTGCATGTTATCCAATAAATTAATTTTGAATTAAATGTTATTGGATAAGGATGATCAATTGCCATGACCAATTTTGTAGGTGTATGTTAGGAATTTACATTTGTTTTTATTGTTGTTGGATTTATTAATGGGCCTGGTTTATGGCCCAATATGAATTGTCATATGTAATAAAAGTGGGCTTGGTTTATAGCCCGTTCCCACCCCTTAAAAATGTATCCCTACTTGTCATTGTTATTTATTGTAAATACATTAGATTTAGTGGGAGATCAAGATTTGAAGATGGAGGTGGGCCCAGCAGACAATAAAGACAGAAGAAATGTAAATTGGAAGCACAATGTAAAAGGATTGCATTGCATACTGCATATTACCTAGGATTGGACTAAGACTCGTGATTGGCAACCACGGGTCGATTAGAAA